>NC_013047.1:0-600000 GCF_000090985.2 Micromonas commoda | reverse complement strand
CCGCGACAGGCGATCGCGAGCACGTCGGGCGCGTCGGGATGAAAGGACGCACAGCTGGGCGAGGGGACGAACGAGCCGGGGGGTAGGACGCCGCGCGTGTTGGGTTTCGGGTCTGGGCCACCCTCGGCGTCGACGCGGACGATGGCGAGGAAGGAGTCGGCGACGACGGCGAGCACGGCGGGGTCCGCGGCGGACCATCGCACGCACCGCGGTCCATCGGACGCGTCGGCGTCGTCGGAGAGATCGGATGATCGGATGGTCCCGACGCGCGCGAGGTCGCCGCGGGTCGGGTCCCCGCGGGGGTCGAGGGAGGGTGGGAGGCGCCAGATGGCGACGCCGCCGCGTGATGTGCCGTCGAACGCGGTGGCGAGGACGTCGCGAACGCCGCCCGAACCCCCGTCGGAGCACCGCGCGTCCATGGACCAGATCTCCCCGTCCGGGTGCGTCAACACCGCGGCGCACCTCGCGACGTCGCGGTCGCGGTCGTGGCTCACGATGTGAATCGCGTTACCCCCGCGGATGGTCTGCGTACCCGCGGCGAACATCGTGGCGTCGCCGCCCCCCACGGCGACGAGAGATCGCGCCGGCGCGTCGCAGTCGTAGGTCGCCATGGTGGCGCCACCCGCCGCGGCACCCGACTGTGGCCCGGGGTATCTTCTGCCCCAGCGTTTCGTTTTTGGGACTTGAAGTGTTGGAATAATCGATGGGTTGGGCTCAGAACTCGGCCGGGCTCGGGATGTTCGGGTCGCCGCGATCCCCCGCGGCGCCGTGGTACGGCTACTCGCACGACCTGGATGCCGACGAGCCGTCACCCCGGGCGTCTCGCTCCCACACTCACTCCCCCGCCGGGGATCCCACCCTGGAGCTCGAGATTGCCACGTCGTTCAACACGGTCCTCAACAAGATGAGAAGGCTCGAGGCTGACCTCGGGCGTCCGCTCAGGAGCCCCAAGCACAGCCCGGGGAAGTCCCAGTCCCCAACCTCCGACGCCAGGATGAAGCGGATGGAGAAGATGGAGAGGAGGCTGACGTGGGTCCTGGAGAACGGCGCGGCCCAGCCAGGAGTAGTAGGAGGTGGCGCGTCCGAGTCGGATCCCGCCGAACCCGCGGCGTCCCCCGCGCGACCCCCGGCCGGAGACGAGCCCATGCCGGAGGCGTCCCGGACCCTCGCCAGGCGCGAGCTCGAGCGCCTCACGACGGAGAGGGACGAGGCCCTCGCGGCGCTCGCGGCGGAGCGAGCCGCGCGGGAGAGATCCGAGCGCGCGGACGCGTACGCGAGGTTGCTCGCCGAGAATCGGCGTCTGGCGAACGAAAACGCCGAACTTCGCGCCGCGATGATGGACTTCATGAACTTCGCGCGGAACGCGACCGGGGCGTCACCCGCGGCGCAGCGAAGGGAGGAGGAGGATGCGCACGAGATGAGGCGGCTGCAGGACGAGCTCGACGCGTCGACGGCCCGAGCGAACCGAAGGCCCGGGCAAACGTCGGTGTCGGATGCTTCGGGTGCAATAGAGGAGTGCAATAGGGGAGTGCCACATGAAGCTTTGGTTTCTTTGAAAACCTATTGGAAACCTGTGCAAAACCTAATGGATGCTTTGGATCCTTCGAGGACGATGACGACGACGACGATGGACGGGGTCCCGGCGTCGCCGTCGAGGGTCGGGGACGACGTCCAAGCGGAGCCCAAACGGATCGTCGCGGGGTGACGAGGGAAGAATACCCGAGGCAACCGCCGGGGGTTCGGTTCGGTTCGTCGTCGCGCGGGTTCGTTCGGGGGTTTAGGGGTCGTCGTCGGAACCAAAGGGTTCTCTTGCTTTTCATAATCAAGGTATCGAGTCTACTCTACGTCTGTCTACCGTCAGACGCTAGCTATACGATTAGATGTGGATTAGACGGCGTCGCGCCTCGCGTCTTGTTACGCCGAGGCGTTCAGAAGAGTCCGCCGGGGGAGTCGTCCAGCAGATCGGAGATCATGCCGAGGTGCATGAAGTCGTCCTCGACCCCCGGCGACTGCATGTGGGACTGGTGCCAGCCCGGGGGCGCGCCCATCTTCGCGTTCGGCGGGGTTTGCATCCCGGGCGGGGGCGGGCCCGCGGGAACCGGCGGGGGCATGCCGGGCGGCGGCGGCGGAGCCTGACTCCCAACCGGGGGTGCACCCGGCGGGGGCGGCGGGGGCATCCCCGGCGGGGGCCCGCGGCTCGCCCACGACGAGGACGGCGCGAGGCCGGGGCTCGACCCCGGCGGCGATCCGCCATCCTGCCCGGAGATCCCCGACTGCGATCGCTCCAGCCGGGTCGTGCCCGGAGGTGGCGGGCCGCGCGGTGGGGGCGGGCCGGGGGGAGGGGGCGGGGCGCCGGCGCCGTCCGCAGCCGCGATGGGACGCGGGCCGGGGGGCAGCGGGGGCGCCGCGCGCGACGCGCCGGGGGGCGGGGGACCGGGCGGCGGGGGAGGTCCCGCCGCCGCCGCCGCCGACCCCGCCTTGGCGGCGATCCCGGCGACGACCACCCCGTTCGGCGCCTTGGCGGCATCCTCCCCGCCGCGCGCGGGGGACTGCGGCGGCGTGCCCACGGCGACACCACCCGCGGACGGACCGCCAACCTCGAGCTGCGCCAGCGCGCGCGCCAGCTGTGTCCTGAGCCGCGCGTTCTCGGACTCGAGCGTCAACGTATGCGCCCGCAACCCCGCGGCTTCCACCGCGCTCAACGGCCCGTCGCCCTGCATCGTCCTCGCAACCTCCGGGGACCTCGCGGCGCCTCCCTCGGTGGGTGCGGCCGCGCGTCCGCCGTTCGCGGTACCGCCCGGGCCGTCGCCGCCGCCCGTGCGAGGCGACGGGAGCTGCTTCTTGGGCGACGGCTGCGGCGCCTCCTTGGACGCCGCCGACGACTTTTTCCCTTTTTTCGGATCCTCGAAGCCATCCGCGCCCGGGCGCTGGGGCGTTCCCGGGAGCGAGTCGAGGCCCGCGGGTGACGACCCGGCGGACGCGAGCGGCCTCGGGGTCGGGATGTTCTTCTTCGCCGCGCCACTCAGCCCGGGTGAGTCGTAGGCGCCGAAGGAGGACGCGCTTTGGTGCTTGGGCGGTGAGACGTTGGTCGGGGTGACGGCCTCCTCCGAATCCGTCTCGTTGGATCCCGGCGCGGAGACCATCTCGGAGTCGTCGGCGGAGGAGGACTCCAACTCGGCCTCCTTCGCCGCGCGCTCCGCCGCCTCCCTCTCGGCGTCGATTCTGGCCTGCTCCGCCGCCCTCGCCGCCGCCTCCGCCGCCTTGACGGCTGCGGCCGCGGCTGCCGCGGCAGCTTGCTCAGCCTGCTCGCGAGCCTCCGCCTCGGCGATGAGCGCCAGCTCAGCCTCCCGTCGCCGCCTCTCCTCCGCGCGCTTCGCCTCCTCCGCGGCCCTCACGGCCGCCTTGGCGGCCTCCTCCTCCGCCAGCCGCGCCGCCGCCTCGGCCTCCTCCGCCTCCTTCTTCTCCTTCTTGCGCTGCTTCTGTTTCGCCTTTTTGCTCTTCTTGGCGCCGTCAATCTCCGCCGCGACTCGTTCCGCTTCTTCCTCCTCGGCGATGAGCGCCTCCTGCATCTTGATCGCCTGAGCCTCCGCGAACGCCACCTCGATCTTGACGGTGAACAGGTGCGACAGCGCGTACATCTCGACGGTCCTGCGGCCGAGGTCCGCGAGCCTTCGCTCGTCGCGTTCGACGGCGTCGTCGCCGAATTCCGCGTTTGCGTCGTTTGTCGAATCGTTCGCATCCGGGTCGAGGAGGTCGGGGTTGGCCGCTCGCTCCAGGACGGATAACAGGTCGTCCGTCGCGATGGAGCACTTGTTCTGCGATGAAGAGAGCCAGACGCTCCTGCCCTTTACGAACTGCTTGCACGCGTCCTCGGCGGATGAAGACCCGATGTCCAGCGCTTGGCACCCGCAGCACAGCGCATCCATGACGAGCGTGGACGTAACCTCCTTCTCGTTGAAGAACCGCTTGACGATCCCCTTGAGGAGGACGTCAGCCTTCTCCGACGCCAGGAGCGCCTGCGCCTTGCCCTGGGCAGTCCCGAGGAACTCTCGCATGTCCGCCCACCGCGTCTCGTCCTCCTGAAACTTGGCGAGTTGGTCCCTGCGCTCCTCCAGAAACCTGCGGCAGATGCCCTCCACGTTGGTCAGGTACACGCGGACGAGCTCGCGCCTGTACTGGGGCTCGAGGCAGCGAAAGGGCCTCGCCGGTTTCTCGTGGATCACCTGCACCTGGGCCTTGATCACCAGGGTGTCCGCCACGGTGAACCCGTCGAGAACCTTGCTGAGCTCCATGAACTTCTTCCATCCCCAGTCGTGCTCCTTCTTGCAGAACCTGTGCAGCGTGTCGCTGTACTTGGACTTCTTCGGGTCCTTGTTCACGACGGCGATGGTGAACTGCGCGAAGTGGCTCCAGCCTGTGGATCGCGCGTGGGGAGGGGTTTAAAACGTCAGCGGGACGGCGCGGGGGGAGCTCGAGCGGCGCCGGGGGATGATTGGATTGGTGGGAGAAGATTTCGCCTTAGGGCTGGGTGCGGATCGGAGGACGCACCGGGCAGGAGCTTGTCGTAGTCTGCGACGCAGAGGAAGAGCGACAGGTGGTTGTGAACGTCGCATCCCTGAGGATACACCAGAATGTACCTGATGTGCGGGTCGAAGGGGATCAGGGTCAGTCGCGGCGTCCGCGGGAGCGCCGCTCCGGAACGGGACCGGAGCGAAAACACGCGGGGCGGATTGCTCCCCAAGCGGCGGTGTGTGCGGGTGTCGAGGGCTTGGTCGTTAGGCGCACCATTTGTAGCTCCCAACCTCGAACACGTTGCTTCGAAGCTCGCGCTTGGAGATCTCGGAGAAGTTCTCAATCTTCCAGGTGAACTTGCCGTACAGATCCGTCGGCTGGAGGCCTGTCGATGGGGACGCGGGCGGGGGAGAACGGCGTCAGCGGGCGGACCGGGATTCTTCGTTGCGATGTTAGAGAAGAGTCGAGCACGTCCCACGAAAACGAGGGTTTGGGACTCGTGCACAGCGCCCCGGTTGCGCCCTTAGCGGGACGCAGGGTGAAAAAAGCCGACATGCGATGGGTGCCGGGCGCGGGGCATGCACAGCGGCTCGAGGATGGATATCGCGTCGGGGTTGGCGCGTACCGGTCGCGTCCTCATCGCTCCAGGCATCGCCGCCGCCTTCGCCCGCGTCGAGCGGCCCGCGGCGCGCCCTCCACTCCGAATCCGCAGGGCTGTCGGGCGTGACGCTCAGCACCCCGTCCGCCCCGGAGGAGCCATTGGCGGAGGCCTTGCTGGAGCTGCCGCCGCCCGCGCCGCCTCCGCCGCCGGTGGCACCCCTGGATAGGGTACCACCCCCGCTCGACATCTTGGTCCCGCTTCGGTCCGAACCGAGGTCGCTTCGACCTTCGGGCTACGGCTACCGGACCCACTGCACTGTGCTTTCGACGGCGCTCGCGCGACTCGTCTGAGTTGTCACCGTTGTGGGTGGGGACCACGGCATCTGCCTGCGCGATCGTCGTGAATTGTTCCGATCATTTCAAGTCACCCTAACACAATGCGCGTGCGTCACGCGCGCGTGTTTAGCGTTAACCAAAAAATCGAATCGATTTTTGCCCCTTCTTCTCGCCCCGCGCGGACCCTCGCCAACGCCACACCCGAGCGAGGGGGACCGCACCGCCCGGAGATCGACCCTCCGCGCGTCCGCTTCCGCGCCTTCCAGGTAGCAGGAACCTTCATCGCACCCGCGCACGATGGCGTTCCGCAACGCCGTCTCGCGCGTCGGCGCCAGGGCGCTCGCCGAGGCGGGACGTAGGGTAATCGGGCTCTCCGCCGAGGCCAACCCGTCCACGGCCGTCGCAAGAACGTTCGCGTCGAGCGCCGCGCCGCGCTCCGCCAGGAACTACGTCGAGGACGAGATGTACGACAGGATGCGCCAGGAGATCCCGCTGGGCAACCGCGTTCCGAGCCCCGGTCCGGACGCGTGGATCGCGCCCAACGCCGTGCTCATCGGCGACACGGACCTCGCCGTGTCCGTGTCCGTGTGGCACGGGGCTGTTCTCAAAGGGGACCTGGGCGCGGTCAGGATCGGGGCGTTCACCAACGTCGGAGAGAAAGTCGTCATCGACTCCGCGGGGTACGTATCCGCGCCTTTGATTTCCGAACCCTGGCCGGGCACGCCCGCGGGCGCGGCTCGGATCCCGCCGTGATCCCCGGATTTTTTCTCACGTCCACAACCCACGGTCGAACCCTCGCCCGTCGCGCGGTTCACCCCACGGTTCGCCCGTGAAACAATCCATCGCAATCGTTCCGCTCGACTCACCTCGCTCCCGTTCCCCTCTCATCTCACCAGGGGAGCTTCGCGCATCGGTCAGTACGTCACCATCGGCGCCAACAGCTCCATCTCCTCCGCCATCGTCGAGGATAACGTCGTCATCGGAGCCAGGTCCGTGCTCGAACCCGGTGCGTACGTCGAGGAGAATGCGGCGATTGAGGCTGGAACTCGGGTGGAGGCGGGGGCGCTCATCCCGAGCGGACAGCTGTGGGGGGGTAACCCGGCGAGGTACGTGAGGGACCTGGACGGTCACGAGATTGCCGAGATACGAAGCGTCGCGGAGCAGACGTACGGAGCGAGCCAGGATCACGCGGCGCAGTCCACGCCGTGGGGGATGGCGTATGTGGAGACAGAGGCGCTTCGCAAGGCGCTCGCCAAGTGAGCGAATTCGTCGACTACGATTGTACAATGTCCTCCGCGGGGTAGCTACGGCGGAGGACCCTTATGTTTTGATTTAATGATGACACAGTGTAAGGCACCTCGGAACAGGGTCACGCCGGCGGCTCGTTCTCAACCTCGGGGGCGAGCATCTTCACGTGAGTCCCGAACCAGTGAGGCTCAAACCTCGAATCATTTTCGTGGTGCCCATACAGCACGCTGACGATGTCTTCGTCTTGATGGTTCGTCAGGAACACATCCACCCCTTTCAGCGCAATTGCTGCCGCCTCTTGAACCTTGGTCTTGATCCCTCCGGTAACGTCGCCGTTGTCTGCGAGAGACACAGTCGCGTCGGTTGTTCCCACCGCAGACTCGACCACCCGTTCGTCCGTCGCGTCACTGAACTTCCAAAGAGGATTAGCCTGTTGCCACTCTCTCTGCCACTCACTCTTCTCTACCAAGTATAGATATCCACAAGGACCAAACGCCCGCGTCGCGATCCATGAACCGTCGGGGTTGACCTGAATCTCGCGAAGCAGCGCCGGGGGCGGCGTCTTACCATCCGGGCACAAATCACAGGGTCCGTTTTTGTGAAGCGGTTTGGCTGTGAAGATACCCTCGACGTCGGAGACAAACACGACGCGCTTGGGCTTGAACTCCTCCGTGAGACACTCCACCAGCGTATCTCCCGATAAAATCGCGCAACCCTGCTCGGCATCATTGACCACGTCGCCGTGAAGCACCGGGATCTTTCCTTCCATCAACGCGGCCCGCACCTCATCAAATCCACCTCTGGATAGGTTGCGGTTCAGCTTCTTGCCGACGGTGAAGAACTTGCCGTATGGAGATATCGGGGCGGGTTTCACCCATGCTCGACTCCCCGCTGTGTGTGAAGTTAGCTCATCACACACCAGCCTGCAGAGCTTCCGAACGGATGCCTGGGTCTTATCAACGCCCTCCCTGAGCACGGGATCTCCGTCCATGTCCCCGCCATCCGCCACGCCGTATTGCTTCGCCTGCGGGTGGCCGAAGGATCCAGCGCCGTGCACCACGATAACCCTGAGCGGTGATTCTTTCGCAAATTCTATCGCCAGTTCTGATATTTCTGTCCGCACCACCTCCGCGATCGAAGCGCAGCAAGCTCCGAGGGCTTCGTCGTTTAGCGTGTCGGGCTCTCCATCTTTGACTGTGATGGCCGCACCACCGAACTTTACGATGACGTCCACCGATCCGTCGGCCGGAGGGGCTCCACGCGTAACCCAACGGACCGGCGCCTGTTTCCTAGCCACTATTCGCTTTCGCTTTTCTCCTTTCGTCCGCATGGCCCTCTCCGCGCCACCCACTCTGCGGTTCAGATCGATAGACTTAACACTCGAGTTTTCTCGGCTGGATAAGATGCCACAGCCGTGACTGGCCACAACGATATGAGCGCGGCCACCTGCGCGAGAGTCACCGCCTCCATCGCCGGGTCGGCGCACCCGCGCGCCCCGAGGGCTACGACACGATCGCCAATCGCGGTCCGGGCCGGGGAGCGACGCCGCCGCGTGGGGTCCATCGCGCGCGCCACGCTCGGTGCCGATCGGTCCCCCATCCACCCCATCGTCCATCGCTCCGTCGGGTTCGCCGTCGCGACCGCCGCCGCCGCCGCGCTCACCGCGCTCGCCCCATCGATCGCGCTCGCCGAGAGCGAGTTCTACGTCGAGGACATCCCCCAGGGCCTCAACTCCGCGGACGCCAGGACGGCGCCAAACCTCAAGACGCTCACGAAAGGGGCGAACGGCAAGGAGATTGAAAAGTGCGCGACGAAGTGCATAGCGACGTGCACGCGGGGCGGTTCGGGAGCGCCGGGTTTGGGTCCGCTGAGCGTGCGCAAGGCACCGGTGGTTTTCAAGGAGGGGTTCAGGTCCAGGCAGTACTGCCTGAGCGAGTGTACGGAGATCTGCAGCATCACCGTGAGGGACTCGAAGAAGTAACGGCCGGGCCGGCGGTCCGGTGGCGTGGCGGAACAGTTGTAATGGCATTGTCTCTAGACTCCTAGATATTCCACCCACTGGCTAGCTACTAGGTCCTGGTCCGCTATTGCTTGAGCCTGGTGAAGTTCACCACCATGGCCACGTACGCTGCTATCCTAAGCCCGACCTGCATGAGCGCCAGCGCGAGTAAACACTGTCCCACGCTGAGGTCGTCCATCTCCAACGCTGTTATGACGTCCTCCCCTCTAACTGGACACCCCGTCCCGTACCTGGCGTGGTTACCGTTCGGATCGCACTGAAAGGTCCGGCCGCTGAACTCGTTGACTACCATCGCGGTGAACCCGAACCTGGCCTGCGAGCACCAGCTCAGCCAGCGTATGAACACCGGCATGTTGCTGAAGGTCACGTAGAATCCGCCCAAAATCATCAGCATGAGAATCACCATCGGCGCCACGATGAGGGACACCTGGACATCCGGAATGGCGCACGACAACGCCAAACCCAGCGACTGCGCCACCAGTATGCACAGCGCGAAGGCTGTTATGAAGACGAAGTACGCCTCCGCCGTTCGCTTCAGACCCACGCACCAGTACGTCACCGTCGCGTACAGGCACGGCATGACCAGCGTGTTGACGGTGTCCGAAGCAGTCTTGGCTATGAAAAACGGCAGCGGATGGTACATCCCCTTGGCGTTCTCCCTGATCATCAGCTGCCTCTCCTTGGCGAACGTGTTGACGCACGCGAACACCACCGCGTTGGACTGAGCGATGATGCAGAAGAACAGGATGGAGAAACGTTCCATCACGAAGGCGTCCGTGTCATCCGGCATCTGCCACCAAAACATCGCCGTCAGTATCGCCATCACCAACATCTGCGAGGCGTTGATGGCGGTGAGGTTCTGACCCCTGCGAGATTTGTCCTCGCGCACGGTGAGAACCCTGAGCTGGCGCCACACGGACGCGCCCTCATCGTCGTCGTCGTCCCTTTTTCCCGCGGCGCCGTCCGTCCCGGGCGCGTCCGAGTCGCCGACGACGAAGACTCGTTTTTCCTTTTGCGTTTTTGCGTTTTTCCATCCCTCCGGTAGCTTCCGGGTATCCTCCCCCAGGGACTCGTCCGCGGCGATGACGTCCATGAGCCAGTCCGCGGGGTTCGTCCTCGGCGGCAGCGTCAGCCCCAAACCGAGGCTTTCCAGGTGTCCCACGCAACCGTCGGGGGCTCCGTCGTACAACGCGTGTCCCTTGGACATGAGCACCAGGTGATCGAAAGAGTCGAATACGGTCGTCCTCGGCTGGTGTATGGCCGCCACGACCGTCTGGCCGCGCGACGCGAGCGTCCTCAGCGTCCGCATCAGCGACAGCGCCGCCGCGGCGTCGAGCCCGCTCGTCGGCTCGTCCATCAGGAGGAGCGCCGGCCGCGTGACGAGCTCGACGCCGACGGCGAGTCGCTTTCGCTCGCCGCCGCTGACCCCGCGCCTCGCGGCTCCACCGACGAGCTGGTCGCGGACGTGAGCGAGGCCGAGCTCGTTGAGGATGGCGTCGCACGCCTCCGTCCGCTCGGCGTCGGAGCAGCGCCGGGGCATGCGAAGGTCCGCCGCGAACTTTACCGTCTCGAACGCGGTGAGCGCGGGGAGCATCATGTCGTCCTGAAACACGATGCCCACCAGCCTCTTACGAACCTGGGTCCGCTCGCCGTTGACCAGGAGGTTTCCGGACACGTGCGACTGGTCGACGAACCCGGCGATGACGGTAAGGAGGCTGGTCTTGCCGCTGCCGCTGGGTCCCATCAGCGCCGAGACCGTGCCGGGGAGGAAGGACGTGGTGCAGCCGTGGATGACTCGCTTCGGGGCGCGATTGCCCTTGGCGTCTCGCACGATGGGCGCGTACCGCAGGTCCACCAGGTCGACGCGGACCCGCCTGAGGGGTGCGAGGGCCGTCGCGGCATCCTCTAGCGACGCGGTCGACGCCGACGGCCGCATCGTCGGCGCACCGGAAGAGTGGGCACGAGAGCGACTTTGTGAACGAAACGAACACGTGGCCGATCGGGTTTCGTTGGAACGTTTTGAGTTTGACGTTAAACCAGCAACAGTCGCATACGTGACAGTTGGAAAAACGAGCTCGATTCAGCACACGTGAGCAGTCAGGCAGTTGACCGCGGTCAGCGGGAGCCTCAGATGCCATCAGAGCCACAGGATTTCAAGTTGGTTGGATTTTCGTCGTTGACGGCCAGCTGAAGTTGCGCTCACACGCGGTTCGACCGCATCGTAGTCGAAACAACTCGTCCATGGATTCCACGCGCGTCGCGATCGTCATCGCGGTGCTCGCCGCCGCGGTCGTCGCCGTCACCGCGGCCAACACCACCGCGGCGCCGGTCGCCATCGGCGAAATCACGCTGGGCGACGTCATCGCCCAGCTGGAGAAGGCGGAGGCGCTGGTGCACGCCAAGATGACCGCGGGGTGGAGCGTCGTGCTGGATAACTTCTCGCCGTTCGTGATCGCGGGGCCGCTGACGTTCGTGTTCCACGAGCTCGTCTACTTCGGCGCGTGGGTCCCGTGGCTGGTGCTCGACCAGATCCCGTACTTCAACAAGTACAAGATCCAGCCCGAAAAGAAGGCGGACGGCGCCATGGTCGCGAAGTGCCTCAAGCGCCTTCTCCTCTCGCACGTGTTCATCCAGCTCCCCATGCAGCTGCTGTTCCATTGGGTGGCGCAGTTCCTCGGGTTCTCCATGGCCCTGCCCCTGCCCCCGGTCCGAGACCTCGCGTGGCAGCTCCCGGCTTTCTTCGTCATCGAGGATTTTTACTTTTACTGGATCCACCGCGCTCTGCACCACAAGAGCGTGTACAAGTACGTGCACAAGATCCACCACGAGCACACGCACCCCTTCGGGATCGCCGCGGAGTACGCTCACCCCGTCGAGACCTTCTTCCTGGGCATCGGAACCCTGCTGGGTCCCCTCTTTTTCGCTAAGCACATGGTGACGCTCTGGGCGTGGCTCTTCGTTCGACTGTGGGAGACGGTTGAGGATCACAGCGGCTACGACCTCCCGTGGAACCCCACCAACTTCATTCCCTTCTGGGGCGGCGCCGTGCACCACGATTTCCACCACAAGACCTTCCAGGGGCCGTACTCGTCCATCTTCACGTGGTGCGATTGGGCCTTTGGCACCGACAAGATGTTCAGGGCGCAGCAGAAGAAACTCAGGGACGGGAAAGAGGGCGCGTACCCTGCGCAGTTCCGCGGCGCCCCCAACTTTGAGGCGCTCGAGCGGGAGCGGGCGAAGGCGAAGGTGGCGTGACGCGAGCGAGCGACGCGCGCGCGCGTGAGTTGATTCGATTCTTTATCGCGTTTGTTTTATTGACCTTTGCTTGTAATGCCGACGCGAGAAGCCTCACGTCGACTGACGATCATCGCGATTGAACGTCTGAAAGAATGTACGCGCATTGAAAGAATAAATCGCGAGCGGGTTGTCCTCACTTCTTGAGCTCGTCGCCGTGGTACGGCTCCTCGCCCTCGCCGCCATCGGTCGCCTCGGCACCGTCGGCACCCTCCTCCGCCGTCGCCCCGTCGGCACCCTCCTCACCCTCAGCCGCGGGATCCTCGCCCTCGGCGGCGTCGCCCTCGGCGGCGGCGGGCGCCTCCGCATCCGTCTCTTCCTTCTCCGGCGCGGGTGGCGGCGGCGGCGGCTTGGGCGCGGGGGTCTTCTTCAGCCTGACCAGCTTAGCCTCCAGGGGCTTGGCCTCGACCGTGACCTCCGCCGCGGTGAAGGCTGCGGATTCCGTGTCCTTCTTCTTCTCCTGAAGCGCAACCTTCTCGTTGAGCCAAGACTCAAAGCCGTCGACGTCGTCGAGCATCTTCTTCTTGGCGTCGTCCTCGATCCACGGCTTGGTTTCGCCGAGCTTCTCGACCGTCTTGCGCGCGGTCGCGATGAAGTCCTTCGCCTTCTCCACCGCGGCGGGGCGTCGCGTGAGCTCCTTCGCTCGATGGATCCACTCGTCGCCGACGCTCTGCAGCTTATCCCTGCGATTGTTAAACTCAACAGCGGTGGCGTGCTCTCCGCCGTCGTAGATCCAATCCTCGGCGTCGGTGAGCTCGCCGGAGAACTTCTCCCGCATCGCCTCGTCGGTCACCTTGGCGATACCCTCGTCTTCGTAAACCTTCTCGCGGATGGAGTAGATGTACGCCTCGAGGTTTGACTTTGCGGCTTCCTGCGCGCGCTTAGCTTCATCCTTGGCGGCGAGATCCTTGAGGACGCCGATGCTCTTCTTCACAGCGTCCGGCGTCATGGCCGGAACCGCGCGGCCGGACTCGGTGACGGTCAGGGGGATGCGGAAGACGCGCCGGCGCTGGCGAAACTTGGGCTCCTCCGGCGCCGGGGGCGGGGCGGCGGAGGCGTCGGGTTGCTCCTCCTTGGGCTCCTCCTTCTCCTTCTCCTCGGCGTCGGCGTCGGCGGAGGCGTCGGGCTGGTCCCGCGCGGTGGCGTCGCCATCCTCGGGGAGGGGCGCGTCTGGAACCTCCTCGTTGTCCACCTCGGCGTCGTCCTCGAGAAGGCGGCGGCCCTTAGCATCGTCAGCCTTGTCGTCAGCCTTGTCGTCAGCCTTGGGGTCCGGCTCGGGATCCGCCTTCTTCTTACCCCCGCTGAACCAGCTGCGATTCTTCTTGGGCGCCTCCTTCTTGTCGCCCTTGCTGTCGGTCTTGGCCTTCTTGGGGGCGGGCGGCGGCGGGGGTTTCACCTCGACCATGTCGACAACCTCGACGACGTACTCCGCCTTTTCGAGGTAGAGGATGCCGCTGCTATCCACGGCGAAATGCGCCTTGATGTCGCCAACCTTGTCGTGCTTCTTCATCGCGTCCGGGACCCCGGCGATGGCAAATTCGGCAACCTTGGCGTCGACGATGCCCGGGGGCAGACGCGTTGGGTCCGCGTGGTGCACGGTGAACTTTGCATCCTCGGTGGCGTTGGCCACGGATACGACCCTTCGCACGGGAAACCTCTTGTGCAGGGGGAGCAGCGTCTTGCGGTCGTGCTCCGGTCCCTTGCCGAGGTCAACCTCCAGCGCGTACGGCGCCGCGTCCGCGGCTCCGAACTTGCGCATGCGGAAGGTGGTGGACATGTTCGCGGCGAAGAGGCCGGCGCCCATCGCGACGGCTTCGTCGGCGTCGAGGTGAAAGTCCAGAGCTCTGCCGTCGAGAGCCTCGGAGAGGGCCTTCTTGACGCCGGGAACGCGTGTGGCGCCGCCGATGGCCTCGACGACCTCGATGTCCTTCAGCGTGATGTCAAAGTCCGCGAGAGAGTCCACGATGGCCTTGAGG
The DNA here is from genome assembly GCF_000090985.2 of Micromonas commoda. Classification (NCBI taxonomy): domain Eukaryota; kingdom Viridiplantae; phylum Chlorophyta; class Mamiellophyceae; order Mamiellales; family Mamiellaceae; genus Micromonas; species Micromonas commoda. The sequence goes on along the minus strand of NC_013047.1, from coordinate 586,014 downwards.
GGACCCGCGGCGCGGGTGAAGATCCCCTTCTCCTTCGCGAGAGCCTCGAAATCCTTCCGCGTAATCGTGGACCGAAAGTCGACATCCTCGTGCATGCCCTCGACGGACAGCGGCGCCTCCTTGTTGGCGCTGAGGATCTCCTTGGTCTTGCGAACCTGCTTGCGGAGCTTGGCGATCGCCTTGGGAGAGTCAAACGCCGACACCGAGGGCTTATGCTTGGCGTCAAACTCGGCGAGAAAGTGGTCCACCAGGAGCATGTCCATGTCCTCGCCACCCACGGATTCGTCCCACTTGACAGCCTTGATCTCGAACTGGCCGTGCTGCTTCTTCTTACCGGCGTCCTTGCCCTCGAACGTGGAGTAGCGCACGAGGGCGGCGCCCGCGGAGGTGGCCCCGAGGTCGTAGATGATGGTCCACGTGCCCTTCTGGTTGAAATCCTTGTCGATGCCCCACTGGAGCGCGGCACACGAAAGGTCGGACACCTCGGCGAGGATGTTCAACCCCGCCACGTCGGCGGCGTCGTAGAGGGAGTACCTGTGGGTCTGGCCGAAGTACGGGGGGATGGCGACGACGGCATCCTGGGGGGAAATCGGGGGAAAAGCGGAGGGAATCGCGGCGTCAGGGTGGCGACTTTTCGGGCGAGAAAAATGTGGGAAATTTGTGGATGGAACGGCGTGTCGGGGGAAAAGAGGGCACGGCCGCGGCCTCCGTCGGTTCGGGACGACACGCGTCTCGATCGGCCGTCCGGGGCGTCGGTCTCACCTTGATCTGGCCCTTGCCCATGCCCTCGCCGATCTTCATGGCGTACTGCAAGATCATGGCGACGAGCTCCTCGACGGCGTACTCGTCGCCCGTCTCGGAGACGACGCGCGCGGTGCCGCGATCGGCGTCTCTGACGACCTTGTAAGGGAGCTTGTACTTGGCCAGGTATTCCGCGAACGATTCCACGGACGCGTCCTTGCCCAGGAGGTCCCTGAGGCGGGTGAAGACGCGCTCGGGGTACCTCGCGTTATAGTTCATGGCCTCCTCGGCGAGCCATCGATCGCCGCCGGTGAAGGCCACCGCGGCGGTGGACTTGCGCTTCGAGATCTCGTTGATGACGATCGATATGGGCGTCCGGCCGGGCGCGACGATGGACACCTTGACGTACTCGGAGCCGTAGTCGATGCCGAGCACCGCCGCGCGCGCCGCGGTGGCGCAGCACAGGAGCAGCGCCACGGCCGCGAGCAGGAAACGACCGAGAGACGACCTCATGGTGCGTCGGGACGGGCGCTGTCAGCCTCTGAGCCCGGCGGGCGGCCGAGGGAAAAAAAGCGACCAGACCGCCAACGGGCCGAGCTCGTGACGTTTCTCGGCCAATCAGGAGCGCCGACGCACCCAAGTCGTGGCTTTTTCACTCGCCGAACGCGCTTCTCGGCCCGTCATCTCACCATCAGCTCGCGCCCACTCCTCGACGCGTCGCGCATGTCGTCGGACGGCGAGCGCGGCGACGCGCCCTTGCGATGGCGCGCGATCCGGCGCGCGCTCTCCTCGCTCACGAGCGGGGGTTCGTCCCTGGAAGGGTCAGGCGGCTCCCTTCCAGGTGGTGACGCGACCCTGGAGGGCGGGGGCGGGTGGGAAAGATCGCGCGCTCGCTCCCGCTCGCGCTCGCGACCCACCCTCGACGCCGTTCGGACGACGACGACGACGACGACGACGACGACGAACGGCGGCGGCGGCGGACACCCACAGCTGTTCCCCCGCAACCGCACGGTCGAGGCTGGCGTCTGCTTCGTGCCCGGCGAGGACGGCCGAAGGCACGCCACCACGTTCATGCTCCAGAGGCTCGGCAGCGGCGATATCGGCGACGCCTTCGGGCGCACATCGACCCACGGACACGATCCGAACGCGCACGACGCGACGTTCATCGACGACCACGGGCCGATCGGTCCGTGGAACGACCGCGGTAACTGCTACTACGAGGCTGCTCGTAAAAAGTTTGCGCTCCCGGGCCTCGTCGCCACCGGAAGACACGCGGGTAAATCCATGGTGAGGATGCGAGGGCGCTCGCTGTTGGGCCTGATAACCTTCGACGGATTCACGACGTTGGTTGAGATGCCGTGGAGGTACCTCGTCGTCTTCGTCGCGTCGCTTTACATCGCGTCCTTTCTCGCCTACGCCGGCGTATGGTTTGGAATCTCGCGTCACCTCCCCGGCTGCCTGTCAGGGTTTGAAGACGGGTTCAACGCGGCGGTGATCTTCAGCGTCGCGACGCAGACCACGATCGGGTACGGCACCCGGTCCATCGTCGGGAGCTGCCGCACGGGCACCTTCGTCCTCCTCTGCCAGAGCCTCACGGCCGTGTTCGTGAGCGCGTTGAGCATCGGTTTAATCTTCCAGAGAATCGCCGATCCGAAGCACCGCACTCGTTCGGTGTTCATAAGCGACGCGGCGTGCATATCGTGCAGGGACGGTGAGCTCACGTTCATGTTCAGGGTGGGCGACGCGCGCGATCGCAAGGTCATCAACCCAAACATACGCGCGTGCCTCTACACGTGGGACGGGCGTAGGACCAAAGAGGGCGAGCACCTGCCCGTGGTCGCCAAGCCAATGGAAATCGCGTACCAGGACGGGCACATGCTCTTACCGATAACCATAACCCACGTGATCGACGAGTCCTCGCCGCTGTACCGACACACGCACGACTCGCTCGTGGCGTGCGGCGCCGAGGTGGTCGTCTCGCTCGAGGGGCAGATAGAGACGACGGGGCTGAGCTTCAGCGCCCGGCAGAGCTACCTGCCCCAGGAGATCCTGTGGTCGCACCAGTTCGTCCGCATCATTCGGCGCGCGCGGCCGGGCGAGGCGAGACACGAGGTGAACCTACGACGCTTCCACGAGCTCATGCCGCAGAGGTTGCTGGAGAGCGACAGGTGCGTCGCGCGATGCGGAGTGCAGCGGGGGGGCCGAGCGTTGCTCACGGCGCAGCAGATGTCTGAGGCGACGCTCGAGGCGGCTCGAGGCGGCGGCCGCGGCTGCGTGCCGTTCCCGGCCGCCGGGACGAACACCCTCGTCGTCAGCGACGCCGCGACCCTGTCCCTCGTTCGCGTGGGAGGCGCGAGCAGCTTGACGTCGACGCCGCCGTCATCCGCCGCCTCCGATGTTGCCGCCGCCTCCGATACCGCCGCCGCCTCCGAGTCCCCCGATTCGAAAACCTCGGCGAAGACCTCGGACGCGAACGTCGCGCAGAGGCGGCTGGTCCTGTCCTTCAGGATCGGCGATTCGAGGTCCCCGTGGGGGTCGCACCTCGCGGGCGCGGAGGTTCGCCTGCACATGCACCGGTCGAACTCGAGCGGGGAAGTCGGCCACGTCGCCCGCGAGCTCTCGACGAGGTGTAAGGGCGAGACCGGAGTGGGAACGAAGGGGGGAACCAAGGTGAGCCTCTGGGCGCCCGTCGTGGTGGAGCACGAGATGGACGAGTCGAGCCCGCTGAGGTCCGCGCTCGTCGAGGGTTGGCCGGTCAACAGGTCCCCGGATGACTCCTCCGGATACATTCTTGACGGCTCCGGCGAAGATGTCGGCGGCGGCTGGGGCGGCGGCGAGGGAGAGGACGGGAGCCGCCCGCAACCGCGGATGACGCTCGCGCCCGACGTCGAGCTCGTCGCCGAGGTGCAGGCGGTTATGTGCTCGAACGGTACGCCGGTGGTGAGGCGGAGGTGCTACCGGGCGAGGGACCTGCGCGTGGGAAGGGAGTTCGTGCCCATTGTCTTCCCGTCGAGCAGGAGGGCGCTGTGGGCGGAACCACGCGTGGACTTTGACGAGTTTCACACCACCGCGCCGGTGCGCAACGACTGAAGACGACGGAAGGTGTGATTGTTTTACGAATCGTTCACACACGTTTCATTCAATTGATTCTTCGCGCCCGCGTCATGATATCTCACCGAACGCGGTGGCGCGAAGTTTCCGCTCGAAGGCTTTTTTCCAATCCAGGTCGGGCCGCTCGTCGACCATGCGCTGAATCCGGGAGAAAAACTCGGGGGCTCGCTCGGGGCCGGCGGCTTCGAGAATTCCCGTCGCCGCGGCAATCACCGCGTCGCAAACCCTGAGCCTCTCGCGCTCGTCGCCGCCGATGAAACCGTATCGGTCCTGCCGTTTGAGGTCCTTGAGCGCTTCCTTGAGCGCGAGACCGATCATTCTGTCCCTGAGCTGTCGCGGTAGGCGAGTCCCGCGCGCGTGGAAGAGCTTCGGCGGGAGCCTGAAGCCCGGATCTTCATCCGTTGACTCGGGGACGCCGCGAGATAACACGTCGTCGTCGACGAAGTAAACCTTAATCTCGTGCGGAACGTACACGTCGCGGGGAAAGTCGGTGAGGTACCGATCGTCTCCCGCGTCGTCGTTTCCGGGGCCATCACCGGCGATGATCGCGGCGATTTCATCTCCGACGTCGTCATCGTCGAGTGACGGCGCGCTCGGACCCGGCGCCGGTCGCTTCCGGATGTGAACCCAAAGCGCGAGGGCGTCCCGCGTATCTTCCGGCGACGCCGCGGAAGGGTCCACGTCAGCCGTCGACCGATCGCGCTCGTCGCTTCGGGTTATGGGAGCGAGGTTGTGTTCGTCCCAGAGCTGCGCTGGTTTGACCCAAAGGGAATCGACGAGCCCGCGGGACTGTTCAGCTTTCATCGCGGCGTGGTTCATGAAAACAGCGCAGCTGAATTTTAATCGCATCTCGCGCGACGACCGGCGCGGGAAGACGTTGAAACACAATTTGACGGAACACGAGGCTCTCGGGTCCGTCGCAACGAAGCGCCCAGACTTCATCGCACAGAAGTGCTCACGGTTTGTCCGGTCCCATGGTTGAACTGTTGCTGAAGATTTGGGGATGAGCGGTGCGATTGTCCGGGATGGAGCCTGGAAGACATTGTCAATACCGTCTTTGTCTCTCGAGGGTGATCTGATTCTAACCTGCACACCTTCGGGTAGACCCATGACAGCGGAATGCACAGCATCCCAGATTTCATTCGACACTCTTGCTCCATCTGGATCCCAGTGCGGATGTCTGGACGTGAACGATAAGACAAGCGTGGTGCCCTCCCAGGTATCGAGCTGGCCTTGCCGCATTTTCGGGATCTCTTTGATCTCCACGCGCTGACGCGCAAACGTCACGCCTTCGGAGACGTGTTCGTCGTCGGCACTGTCGTCGTGTTCTCCCACATCTCGATGCACGAGGCTGACGCCGGGAGGTAAGTGCTTATGGCTCCAGTCATAGTGTCGCAGGTTGCTCTCGTCCGTCGTGGCGGTGGCCAAGGTTACTTCCATATTCCACTCCTTCATATCGACGTTTTCGAACACGACGCGCCCTACGAAGTCGTAAACACTCTCGTGGTCGGGCAGGCCAACACGCGGCTCGCACGCATCCGCGGTTTCTTGGACGACCAACATGTGCGAATACTTACGTTCGGCCTCGGTGCCTTCCGGAGTCAAGTCATCGAAGTAGAGTTCGACGTCGACTTTGCTCCAGGCGTCGGAGTCGGGCGGGGCGGGTCGGGAACTTCGCGGGGGCCCGAAGGACGACGCCAGCATGGCGAACGCCGTGGTGAGCCGCGATACCAAAAGGCCAAAGTCTAAGCCCACGTCGGGTTCGAGCCTCTCTCGGGCCATGGCGACGCCCCGAGGGCCGCGCGCCCCGAAGCGTGAGGGCAGCCGCGAGCGCCACAACTTTTCAGTCCGTCTGTGAGGCTTCTGTTGCGTCTTATCCGAGAAAAAAGTGCAGACAGCTGTGGCACACCGACCGGCGAGGAGTCCCACGCACCCTAGCGCGCGCCCATCCCCCGGCGCGACGAGCGCACCCATGTCCACGATCGCGCGCGCGGTACTCGCGGCACCCGCGGGCAGGCTCGCGACGCGGGTCGGGACGAGGATGACCGGGTCGGCACGCGCGCCGATGACGACGACCCCGCGCGCCATCTTCGCCCGCTCCGCCCCGCTCGCGCACCCCGCGGCGACCGCGCCGACCGCATCCACCGGCGCGCGCCACCATCGCGCGCGCGCTCTCCAGCACTCCCTCGCGCCGCCGTCGCCGTCTCCTACGCGACCGTCCTCGGGCGTCGTCCGCCGCGCGTCGTCCATCGCCGCGAACGCGACGGCAACAAATCCGGCGTCGCGCCAGTTCCCATCCACGGACGTGCCGAGCGACGCCTTCTACGACGCGGTGGTGGTCGTCGCGGGGGGCATGACCGACTCCGGCGGCCTACCCCCCTGGGTCGTCTCGCGCCTGGACCACGCCGTGGACGAGTACCGACGCCACGTCACCGCGACGCCGCCCAAGAAGATGTACGTCGTGCTGTCGGGGTCGGCGACGCCGCACAAGCCTCCGCCGCTGCAAAAGGGCGGTTTCATGCTGCACGAGTCCACCGCGATGGCCGAGTACGTCGTGGCGGCGGGGGTCCCGCCGCAGGCGGTGCTGAAAGATACCGCGAGCATGGACACCATAGGCAACGCGTACTACTCCCTGACGCTGCACGCGGCGCCGAGGAACTGGCGGAGGGTGCAGGTGGTGACGAGCGAGTTTCACGCTGGTCGAACGAGGGCGGCGTTCGAGTGGGTGTGGGGGCTCTGGTCCCCGGGTTTGAACGGCGCCGACGACGACGCGGGGAGGCAACGACGGGGCGGTGACCCCTACGTGCACCTCGACTTTTGCACCACGGCGAACGACGGGTTGACCTCGGAGGTTGTGGACGCGAGGGCGGAGAGGGAGGCGAGGAGCGAGGCGGCGCTGAGGGACAACGCGACGAGGGTGACGACGCTGGCGGACTTTGGCGAGTGGCTGTACACCACGCACCTGTGCTACGCGGTGACGAGGCAACACGAGATCGGGGAATTCGCGGAGATGAAGACGGACCCGGCGCTCAAGTCGTACTGACCCGGGTGCGCGCGTGTGTGTTGTATGAGGTGGCGAGGGTTGAATATTTTTTGTTACACGTCGTTTGTGTCGAGGTTCACGCGCATCGTTTCGGTGACCCCCCGTGACGATCACCGCCTGCTGTTCATGAGCCTGTCGAGCACCACGTTGGTGTCCACCGTCTGCCCGCTGTCGCTGAGCTCCCGAATCACCCCCCGCACCTGGTCCCTGGTGAACCCCATGCTGGCGAAATCGTCGATGAACCGCTCGACGTTCACCTTGACGCTTTGGTTGACGAGCTGCGCGGGTCCCGCCAGCTGCGTCGGGCTCCGCATCGGCGGCGGGGGGTACCCCTGCGCGGCGGCGGGGGGGTATCCCCCGTATCCACCGGGCGGCGGCGGCGGCGCGGGCGGGTAGGCAGAAGGCGGCGGCGGCGGCGGTGGATGGTGGGGGTGGTAACCGTGGGGACCCGGCGGCGGCGGCCCGGCCGGCGGCGGTCGATGCCCGGGGGGTTGGCCCGGGTGGAGTTGATGCGGCGGCGGCGGGGACGCGTGGTGGGGCCCGGGCGGCGGGTGTCCCGGTTGGAGTGGTTGGGGCGGCGCGTACGGGGAGCTCGCGCCGGGGTCCGTCGCGGGTGGAGCCGACGCGGGGGGCGCGGACGCGTGCCACTGGTGCGCGACGGGGGCGACGGGCGCGGCGGGCTGCTCCGCCGGAGCCGGGGCGGCGGCGGGCGCCGCGACCGCGGGGGGCGGCGACGGCGCCGATGAGGGCACGGGGGATGCCGCGACGGGGGGGTCGGGTGCGACGGGCGCGGGCGTCGCGAGCGTCGTCGTCGTCGTCGTCGTCGCGGCGGCGGCGGCGGCGGCCTCCGCCATCCTCAGCGACTCGACGGCTGATTTGAGGTGCTCCGCCATCGTCTCGACGCCCGCCTCGTTCCTTTCCAGGCGCTCCTGCATCGCCTCCAGCTTGGACCCGACGCCCGCGAGCGCGGTCATGATCTCGCCGGCGAACTTGTTTAGGTTACTACCTGCGCGTACCGACGCGGGGAGAGGCGGGGTGAGTCCGGATTCTCCACTGGGCGACCATCGGATCTGACGCGGCACTTTCGCCAGCCAAAAGACGGTGAGCGGACGAGTCCCGAGGGGCGGCGACGCGCGTTTCAGGGTTCGGGGCGGACGCCGCGTCGATCGCGTCACGTACCGACAATCTCGTTGATCCGTTCGAGCAGCTCCTCGGTCTTCTTCTCCTCCTCCTCCTCAGCGACGTTGCCGCCCCCGCCCGATGCGAATTCCTCCAGCGTCTCCGCCTTTCCCTCGCCGCTCGCCCCGTTCGGCTTGGGCACCGCGGACTTGGGCTTGATGGGTTTGAGCATGTCGAACGGGTCCGGATCTCCCGCCATGGTCGTGGATCGACGGGTCGATTCCTCCTCTGGATACGCCGACGCGAAGGTGGACTCAGCCGCGCGCGCGCGCGACGCTTGTGCGTGACGGGGATGTCAACTCCAGGAAAAGGAACAGGACGAGCCTCGGCGGATCGATCCGCGGCGATCGGATGCGATCGTCTCCGTCACAGCTGGACTCTCGCATCCGAGTCAACTCTCACTCAAAACCAGCCTGCCGGCTCGTCCGTTTTTCTCGTCGAGGACAAATCCTTGAGTCACAGACGGCCGAAACTCGGAATTCGCCGGGGGAACCAGCAGGGGAACAATTTGCCGTTATTCTCCCCGTGACGGGAAAAGGCCACGAGACACGCGCCGAGCCATTCCCGCCAGCGCACGCGACCCCGCGCCGCTGAGCTCTGATACCGCCCAAGGTCGGTCGAGGAGAGGAACAGGTGCGCGTCGCGTCCCGACCCATCGCCGTCGTCGACGTTGAACCTCGCAGAAACGCGTCGAAAGCCATCGCTTTGGCTCACCAGATTCGCCCCCTCCCGACAATCTCGCAGGAAGCAAGCTCACCATGGGGGTCCTAGGCGAGCTGAACAACACGCCCGCGAGCAAGGGCAAGTCAAAGAGCAAGACGCCGCTCAAGTCTCCGGCGCCCGCGCCCGTTGGTCTGCTCACACCGAACAACGATAAGCGCGAGAAGGAGCGCAACAAGCTCGCGAGGCAGGCGTCCGAGGTGTCGCGCAGGTGCGTCCGAGACCCAGACGGAATCCCTCGACACCGCGTCAGATGCGACGCGCTCGCCGTCGCAATGCAACCCCGGTATCGAAGGTCCACATCGACCGTGTCTCGCGCTAACCATGCATTCGATCCCTTTAATCCGAAACGCAGGACGTTCACCGACGCGCTCGACGATGCCGACGACTCCACCAAGGGGTCGACCAAGGAGCCGCTGTCCAGGATGACCTCCATCAACTCGACGCAGACCAAGAAGCCCGCGCTGAGCGCCGAGGGCGTCCTCAACCTGTACAGCAACTGCATCAAGCTGGCGAGTGAGAACAAGATCAACGCCAAGAACACCTGGTCCCTCGCGCTCATCGACCACATCAGCGAGATTGTCCGCGACAGCAAGGATGAGGACGGCCAGACCAACTTTCAGAAATCGTCGTGCACCCTCGACGCCGGCGTCAAGATCTACGCCTCTCGCGTCGACTCGTTCCATAACGAGACGTTCAAGATGCTCGGCGGCATGAACAAGGTGACCCAGAACGAGGAAGACGAGGACGCCGAGTCCGCGGGCGCCAAGGGCGACGGCCAAGGCCTCGACGGCGAGGAGGGCGCCCCCAAGAAGCGCGCGCACCGACCGGTCCAGACGCTGGAGGCCCCCGAGGCTCACACCCTCAAGGCTCTCGACGACGCCGTCGCCGTCGATCCACTCTTCCAGAAGACCTCCGCGCTCTTCGACGAGGGCGGCGCCTCGGGCCTCCTCCTCAACAACCTCTCCGTCCACCGCGGTTGCAACATCTGCTTCGACTCGGAGGAGGTGCCCGAGTACGGTGACGCAGCCGTCGACGATGACGAGCCGCCCATCGACGGCGTCGTCGTGGACCTCTCCTCCATCGCCGCCACCATCGAGCAGGCGCAGAGGTCCGCCGCCTCCGCCGTTCGCATCACCCCCGCCGTCGGCGTCATCGAGGACCTGCTCCACGGCCTCACCGGCGGCGACGTCGCGTCAACCGCCGCCGCCGCGAAAGCCGCCGCGGAGGGGACCAGCGGGGTTTCCCTCTTCGATTTCGCGTCCGGCGACGGCGTGCAGTTCGCGGAGTACGACGACGCGGACGACGACGACGACACAGCTGGCATGCCCGGGTACGACGACGACGCGGGCGGCGGGTTTGGCGCGGGGTTTGATGACGACGGCGTCAACTTTGCCGACGAGTTTAACCCTCACGCGGGTTACGGTAAAGCCGACCGGGCCGGCGTCAACGGCGAGGAGCTGGACATGGAGGGCGACGCCGGGCTCGAGTGGGTCGTCAACTCCGGCATGGGCGGCAAGATGGCGTGGGCGGGTCCCAGCCACTGGCGTTTCAAGGCTCCCCCCAAGGGGGTCAACGGGAGCAGCGGCGGCGAGGGCGAGGGCGAGGATGGCGAGCAGAAGCCCAAGAAGCGCGAGAAGGGCGAGCTGACGTACGACTTCGAGAATCCCGGCGAGATTGACGAGGCGCGCTTCACCCTCGCCGCGACGATCGAAGAGCTCCAGCTGGTATCCGCGCCCGTCGCGGTTGATACCCTGCTGCCCCCGGACCTCGGTTACGACGCGTCTCAGCTGGTCAAGCTCTCGCTTCGGCCCAACGCGGGGGTCTCCGGGGTTGGCACCAACTTCGGCGGCGGCGACGACGTTGGGGACGGGCCGGGCTACGACGACGACGCGGGTTTCGGAGGAGGGTTTGACGGCGACGACGGCTACGGCTTTGACGCGGATGGCGAGGGAGGCTTTGACGACCCGGCTGAGGCGCCCACCGCCGTGGAGGGCCTGGTCGCGGCACCCCGCCGGTGCGAGAAGATCCAGGTGAACTACGCGCGTCAGACGAAGGAGGTTAACGTCAAGGAGCTCAAGAGCACGCTCTGGGAGAACATCAACGACGACGGCATCTGCCCCGCGGATGAAGCCACGGGTGCGCACTCGTTCAACCAGCTGCTCCGCAGGTTCCCCGAGGATAACCTCGCGGGGGCCACCGAGGACATCAGCGTGCACATGGCGTTCATCTGCATGCTGCACCTGGCCAACGAGAACGGGCTGAAGATCACCGACAGGCCGGGGCTGGACGACTTGGACATCTCCAACCTGCCCGGCGCCATCGCGGCTCACTGAACAGGGAATCGGGTTGGAGGAGGTGGGGCGGGATATCAACATTGAAACCTGTCATGTAAATGTGATGATCGACATTAAAGCACTCTCGAAGCTTAAAAAATTCGTCCGATAAATCCTTCTTTTACTTGCCGCCCGCCTTGGCCTTGGCCGCCTCCTCGTCATCCTTCCAGACGCCGCTGGCGTGGTTCATGAGCGCCTTGGTGATGTCATCCTTGGAGCACCCCGCCTCGTTGAACTTGGCCACCGCCGCGTCCGTGTCCACCTGCCACTTCTCATCGCCGCGGTGATGCCTCACCTGCGACCTCTCGAAGAGCACGTTGCCCCACAGCACCTGGATCTGCGCCTTCAGCCCGAGGTTACCCGGCTGCTCCGCGGCCGCTTCGCCCTCGCCAGACGTGGATGCCTCATCCTCCTTGGGGCACATCGCGAGCGACTCCTGGAACTTCACCTCCGCGAGGTCGAACATCACGTCAGCCTCCTTCGCGGCGGCGGCGTCGCCAGCCTTGGCGGCGAAGTGGTAAACCTTCGCGCGCTCGAAGCACTGCTGGCCCCACGCGATGGTGGCCTCGTAAAAGTCAGACTTTATCGCGAGCGACTGCTTGTACCTCTCCACAGCCTTCTCGTATTCGTCGTCGATTCGCTTGATGTGGTCCTTGGCGGCGGCGGCCATCTGCTCGTCGGACGGGGTGGGCTGGCCCTCCTCAGGCGCGGGGGCGGCGCAGTCCACAACCTTGCGGGAGGCGCAGACGTGCACGTTGCCCCAGTTGAAGATGGCAGCCGCGGCGGCCTCCTGGAACTTATCCGCGGCGGCGCCGAGGAGCTCCTTAGCCTTATCGGTGCCCACGGCCACCTCGAGCGCCTCGCAGCACTTCTCCAGGCCGATCTGGCGGAGATCGAGCGGGCCCTCCTTGGCGCCGTCCTCGCCGAGGTGCTTGCGGAAGAGACCCGCGAAGGTGAGGAGCCACTCGTCAATCTCGATGACGTCCTCGGCGCCCTCATCCTCCGCGTTGGGCGGGTGGTCCCTGCTGCCGACGTGGTCCGGGATGATCTGGTCCGGGGTCTCCGACGGGGCTTTCGCACACGGCACCACCTCCACCTCCACGGGGGCGAGACCGGCGTCGCGGGGGCGCTGAACCCCCGTCGCCGCCGCTCGCTGCTCCGCGTGGTGCATGGCGGCGGAGAGGGCACCGCGAAGATCGGTGCGGGAGGTGACGGTGACGAGATCGCCCTCCGCGTCCTTGTACTTGAGCGCGAAGGGCTGTTCCTTGAGGTCGTCGGGGAAGAGGTTCCTGACCTGGTCAACGATGTCCTTGTAGCGGACGGAGATGGGCAGGACGACGTTCTTGGTCTCCGCGGCTTCGCCTCTGACGAGAGTCGCCTTGATGGTCAGCGTGGGCAGCTGGCCCTGGCCCTGGCCGGACGCGGCGGCTGCGGCCGCCTGCTGCTGTGCCGGGGTGAGGCGCTGGGTCCCGCGCTTGCCCGGCGCGCGCAAGCCGCCGCCGCCAAGGCCCGAGACGGATCGAGAAGCCTTGCGGTTGTCCCTCGCCGCTCGCGTCGCCTGGAGCTTCTTGCGGACGTCGTCGCTGTTCGGGTCAGCCTTGGCGGCAGCCTCGAGGTCGGAGACGGCGCGATCGTACTGCTGCAGCTGCTCGAACGCGCGAGCGCGGCGGAGCAGGGCGGGCTTGAAGTCCGGAGCCTCGTTGAGCGCGTGGGAGCACTCGTTGATGGCGTGGCGGTACATGTTCTGCATGAGGTAGCAGGCGGCGCGGTTGGAGAAGAGCGCCGCCTTCTCCTCGGTGCCGGAGAGGGACATCTCGATAGCCTTGCCGTAGGAGGCGAGCGCCTCCCTCATGTTGCGCTTGCCGAAGTGCGCATCGCCCTCGCGCTTGTACTTGGCAGCCTTGGACTGGAACGAGTTGATCTCGTTGTGCGCGGCGTCTCCCTTGTGCACCATCGTTCACAGCTGTCGCGTATACTGGTCGAGCCGGAGATTGGACTGGACACCTGGAAGGACGTTAGGGCGAGCGGGGGCGAGGGGGTCAGCGACGGTGGACGGGCGGCTCGAAGGATAAACCGGGAGGGGGAAATTTTCCTCGCCACCCAAAACCCTGGACTCCTAGGTCTACGTCCTGGTCACACGCTTTCCGAGGGCCGTGCCGTGTCGGGGTTGGGAGCCGGTGGGCGCGGCGCGCGAGTCGAAACGCGAACGGACTCGCGCGGGGACGGGTCCGGTGATCGTCGACGACGGACCCGGAGATCGCGCGCCATTCGGATCCGAACGCCGTCCGTCGCGACGTCGCGCCCGGCGCCTCAGACCCCGCCCCGCCGCTAAAGCGCCGAACGCGGAGAAAAGCGATATCCGAATCGCATGCCCGGGGGGACCCGCTCGCCATGGACGGCGACCGCGGACGACGCGAAATAGAGGCGGGCGTCGCACCTTCCAGTCGATTTGAGTGAGAGTTTGGCCTACGGGTGACCTTCGCGAGTCTCCACCGGGCACACACGCGCCTTGCTATGGGACACGTCCTCGCCGATTCGCGAAACAAACACGCGAAAGCCAACGAACGTGAGCTCCGGAACGCCGTTTGGCAACCGACCTCTATGGAATACAGTTAGAAAAAAGCCCGAATTTGCCCAAAGCGCCCGGCCGGACACCCAATCCAAAAAGGTGCCTCCAAAACGGATGCTCCTCACCGTCGCGGGCGGTTGACGATGAGCTGGGCGGCGCGGCTGGCGCGGGGACTGGCCCCGGCGAGGGTCCATCGATCGAGCGCGCTCGCGAATCACCGCGACGCTCGAGGCTCATCGCGCTTCAGGTGCGCGTCGAGCGATGCGGCCGGACCAAACGTGGACGGGGCGCACGTCAAGCGGTACGAAGTCACCGCGTCTGGCGCCGGGGGCGCGACCGCCGCGACGGTCCGGGGGCACACGATACGCACCGACCTCCCGAGGAAGATGGGGGGCGCGGACGAGCACCCGCAGCCGGTGGAGCTCCTCGTCGCCGCGCTCATCGGGTGCGAGCAGGCGACCGCGGCGTTCGTGGCGAGGCACATGACGCCGAGGTTGGCGCTCGCGGGGCTGACGTTCGAGTACGTCGCGAGAAGGGACGAGAGGGGCGCCACGAGTTTGCCCCTTCACGCGCCACCCCCGGTGCCCGCGCGTTTGACGGGCGTCACCGGCGTCGCCACCGTCCACCTCGTCCGCGGGGCCGGGCCGGAGACGGCGGAGAGGGTGGACGAGCTGAGGCGACTGACGGAGGAGAGATGTCCGGTGGCCTCGACGCTGCGAGCGGGGGGATGCGAGCTGGACGTCCGGTGGCGCCTGGCCGGGGAGTAACATTAGGTTTAGTGGTAATCTAAAGTTCTGTATCATATTCATCCTCGTCTCTAGTTGAGGTGGGAGAACAGCCCGGTGCGCTCGCGACCTGCCATCGCCTCCTCCCGCCGCCGCTGGGTCTCGAGGGGATCCTCCCCCTCGATCGCCTCCATCGCCCTTAATTCGGCGTTTCTCGCCCGCGCCGCAGCCTTCGCCCGCTCCACAACCTCCCGCGTCTGCCCCGCCGCCTTACTCGGGTACGTCGGCATGAGCTCCTTCGCCTTGGCGGGCGGAAACTCGCGAAAGAACTCGTGCCCCAACGCCTCCTCGCACGTCATTCGCCGACTCGGGTCGTACGCCAACAACTTGTTGAGCAAGTCGAATCCGGCGTCCGACAAGGTGACGCCCCCGTTGGGAGATATCTTCGGGAACTTCTTGCGCAGGTTGTTGTACGGCTGGTGGGGAAACTTGATCTTCCGCACCGACGGGAGGTTGATGAAGTTGGGCCAGATCTTCTCGTTCGGGGTGCCCAGCAGCCGGAATATGCGGTCGATCTGGTCAATCTCCGTCTTGCCCTGGAACAGCGGGTCCTTGCACAGCAGCTCACCCATGATGCACCCCAGGCTCCAAACATCGACGCCGGTGCTGTACAGCCTCTGACCTAGTAACAGCTCGGGCGCGCGGTACCACAGCGTCACCACCATGTGCGTGTACGGTCGTAACGGGTCCGAGTACTGCCTCGCGAGTCCAAAGTCGCAAATCTTTAGCTCCCCCCGGTTGTTCACCAGGATGTTGCTGGTCTTCAGATCCCTGTGGAGCACCCAGTTGTCGTGCAGGTAGCTCACCCCGCCCAAAAGCTGTAGCATCAGGCATTTAACCTCCGGGATCGTGAACGGCTTCGTCATGGTCTCCATCAGTCCCTTCAAGTCGTGCTCCGCGAACTCCATCACCATGAAGATCGAGTCCAGCGAGTTCCCCATGACCATCTCAGTCACGCCCACGATGTTCGGGTGCTGCATGGAGAGCAGGATGTTCGCCTCCCTCAGCGCCGTGAGCGGAAAACCCTCCCGCTCCTTGTCCATCTTCACCTTCTTAAGAGCCCTGATCGCGCCCGTCTTCTTGTCGCGCGCTCGAAACACCACCCCGTAGGTGCCCTCGTCAATCTTGTTGAGCTGCTCGTACTCAAACACCGATCGACACCCGGCCATCATGTCAAACTTGCGCTCGCCGACAACCTCGTGGACGCTATCCGGCGTGGGCGACCTATCCTGGTCGTCGAGCACCGCGCGGAGCTGCGCCACGCGGTTAAAGCTCGGCACCTTTGTCATGCCCGTCCCGCCGCCTGGATCCATCCGGGGGGATTCGTCAAACTGCACCGAATCATCCTCGATGCTCTCTCGCTCCGGAGGCGGCGCGCGCTCCACCACGGGGTACGAACTCGTTTCGCCGCCGCCGCCTCCCGGCGGTGAACCCTGCGCGGGGGCCCCCGCGGCGACGTCCTCTAGCTCGTCGAGATCGGCGAGGTCGTCATCGTATTCATTCTCCTTCGAGATCCGCATCCATTCTGCTTCGAGGTCGTCATCATCGTCGCCGCCGCCGCCGCCCGCCGTCGTCCGCCTGTCGGTCACGTTCGGGTGGTGCAACGCCGCGGGTCGACCGTCCGCGTCCGCGTCTGCCTCGCCTCGCGCGGGCGGGGTATCCGCCGGCGCGGCGGGGTCGTCCTCGGGGGCCTCCCTGGGCGTCGCGTCTTCGTCAGTGCTGGGCGTCATCAGCGCGGCCTTATCGAGCGGCTGTCGATGCCCGTTGGATGGGAGCTCGCCATCCTCCGCGCCGTCCGCCGCCGCCTCCTGCGCCACCTTGAACTCCATCGCTTCCCTGACCATCCTGTCCATGTAGCTCTCGGGTACGGAGGCTGCCTCCGCGGCCGCGGCCGCTTCGCGCTCCGCCGCCTCCCTCGCGGCATCCTCCTCCGAGTCCGACGAGTCTTCGTCGTCGTTCCATCTGCTCCTGCCGGCGGGTCCAACGGGCGCGGGCGCCGGGCCCGGCGCGTCGCCGTCGTCGTCGGCGACCCCGGCGCCCCACCGTGAAGGCCGCGGGCCGGGATCCTCGGCCTCCACGGCCCTCTCGGGCCCCGCCTGACCGGTGCCGCCCGCATCAGATGCCTTCCGCGCCTTCGCGGCGCCGCCCGACTCCTTGCCCACGCCCAAAAGGGCGCTCAGATCCCGCTTCCCCGCGCCTCCCTTCTTGGCGCCGGATGGCTTTTTACCCACGCCCAGCAGGGCGTCCAGATCTCGCTTCCCCATGCCTCCCTTCCCCTCCCGCGACCCGACGCACGGTCGCGCGCGCTCCGAGGAGTGGGTTGGAATTCGTGTCCGAGGCGCCGCCAAAAGTGGGCGGTGCCCAAATTCTCTCTCACTCCGAAGGCGCGAGCGGCGGACGAGGGTGGACCATGGCAGGCGACGATGCGCCCGTCGAGGATCCTTACGCCCCGGGCGAGCTCCCGGTGCTGCGCTACGCCGAGGAAATCCTCCAGGCGGTGCGCACCAACCCGACCACGGTGGTGATCGGCGAGACGGGGTCCGGCAAGACGACGCAGATCTCGCAGATCCTGCACCGCGCCTCCGCCACGTTGATGCCGGACTCGAGGATGGGCGTCGCGATCACGCAGCCCCGCAGGGTCGCCGCGGTGTCCGTCGCGAGACGCGTCGCCCACGAGATGGGCGTCAAGATCGGAACTTTGGTCGGATACACCGTCCGATTCGAGGACTGCTCGTCCAGGGAGACGCGCATCAAGTACATGACCGACGGTACCTTACTCCGCGAGTGCCTCGAGGACCCGAACCTGTCCAAGTACGGCGTGATCGTCCTAGACGAGGCGCACGAGAGGTCTCTCAACACCGACATCCTCTTCGGCTTGCTCAAGGTGCTCGTCAAGACCAGGCAACCCGCGCTTCGCTTGGTGGTCACGTCGGCGACGCTTGAATCGGAAAAGTTCAGCGCGTACTTTAACGACTGTCCCGTCTACCACGTCCCGGGTCGCGTGTACCCCGTGGAGCTGGCGTACGCCACGGAGCAGCCCAAGAACTACGCGGAGACGGCGCTCGAGACGGTGATGGACCTGCACTGCTCTCAGGGCAGGGGCGACATCCTGCTCTTCCTGACGGGCAAGGAGGAGATTGAACGAACGTGCCGGCGACTGAATGAGCGGGTGCGCGAGATGCCCGAGGACGAGTGCCCGGACATGCAGGTCCTGCCCCTGTACGCGGCGCTCTCGCCGGAGCTTCAGGCGAGGGTCTTCGCGCCCCCGCCCGCGGGGTGCAGGCGCGTCGTCGTCGCGACCAACCTAGCGGAGACGTCCCTCACCGTCCCCGGCGTCGTCTTCGTCGTTGACCCGGGCTTTACCAAGCAGAACGAGTACGACCCGACGACCGGGATGGACTCCCTGAAGGTGACGTCCATCAGCGCGGTGCAGGCGAGGCAGCGCGCGGGTCGCGCGGGGCGCACGAGAGCCGGGCGGTGCTTCCGTCTGTACACCCGCGAGCACTTCGAGCTGGACATGCCGACGACCACGGTACCGGAGATTCAGCGAACGTCGCTCGTGGGAACCGTGCTCTACCTCAAGACGCTCCGCATCGAGGGCCTGGACGTCCTCGACTTTGACTTTCTCGATAAACCGGACGTGGAGGCGATGGGAGACGCGCTGCGACAGCTGTACGCGCTCGGCGCCATCGACGAGGACGGCGCGGTGACCGATCTCGGCCGCGAGATGTCGCCGCTTCCCGTGGAGCCGCAGCTCGCGAGGGCGATGCTCGCGGCTCGAAGGTTCGGGTGCGTCGACGAGATGGCCACCGTCGCGGCGATGCTGAGCGTCGAACGGGTGTACACCGGGAACGGGCCGCCGCGGGAGGGGGAGGGAGACGGCGACGGCGACCGCCGGGGGCCTCCGCCGGAGTCGTTGTGCTCGGAACACGAGAGGCGCATGGGCGACCACGTCGTGTTGATGCGGACGTACCAGGCGTGGGCCAGGGGCGGGCACAGGCGGGACTTCTGCGAGCGGCACGGCCTGAGCGACCGCGGGATGGAATTCGCGCGGGACGTGCGGAAGCAGCTGCTCGGGGTGTTCAGGGAGATGGAACGGAGGGCGACGAAGGAGGGCGACAAAGGAGGGGCTAAACACGGGGGAAGGAGGGAGGATGACGAGCCCAGAGGGGACAAACGGAAACGAGACAGGAGTCGCAGCCGAGACCGGGGCAGGGACAGGAGTCGCAGCCGAGACCGGGGCAGGGACAGGAGTCGCAGCCGAGACCGGGGCAGGGACAGGAGTCGCAGCCGAGACCGGGGCAGGGACAGGAGTCGCAGCCGAGACCGGGGCGGGGACAGGGGCGGGGACCGGGGCAGGGACAGGAACCGCGACAGGGGCAGGGACAGGGGCGGGGACCGGGGCGGGGATGACGAAACCAAGCGCGGGAACGTCACCGCCCTTCGTCAGGCCATCTGCGTCGGCTTTTGCAACCGCCTCGCCCGACGCCTCCCCAAGCACAACGGCTTCCGCACGCTCAACGATAACGCGGTGCTCGCCGAGGTACACCCGTCGTCCGCTCGTCCGCTCGCGAACGAAATCACCGGTTTGTTGCCCGAGTGGATCGTGTACCACGAGCTGGTGGCGACGACGCGCGTGTTTTTGCGCAACGTCTGCGCGGTCGAGGCCCCGTGGGTAGCCCCGGTGACGGAGCGGCTTAGGGAAGTCGACCTGAAGCGGCTCAGCGGCGGTCGCGTGGCGACGAGGAAGGCGCGGGAGGAGGAGGCGCGGAGGGAACGGGCGAAAGAGGCGGAACGGCAGAGGATAGAGAGCGGAGCGCGGAGGAACGACGACAAGACCGTGGACGACGCTAGGGCGAGGTACCTTGCTCGCAAGGCGGCGGCCGAGAAGGCGAAAAAGTGACGGTGTTTTTGTCAGTGTGAAAAAGTGCTCTACGTTACTCCGCGAGGTCGCTCTCGATTGCTTCACCACCCGACGCGCGAGGGAGGCGGGTTCGGTCGGCGCACCGCGGGCGCGTCGTATCTGGTCGGCGGCGATGTCGTCGGACGTCGGCGGGGACGGTTGGGGGGGGCGGGAGTGGGACGACATGGTGGAGCGATGCGCGGCGGTCGTGGATCGGCTGAGAACCAACAACGGGGACGAGGACGACGACGACCGCGGCGCCGCCGAGCTGACCCGAGCGCTGGAGGAGATCGTCGCGCTCATCGCGGACGACGAAGAGTACGTCCCCGCGCTCGGGGCCGCGCGCGGCCACGACCTGCTCGCCCGGCTGGTCACGCACCGCGTTCCGGAGGTGTCGTCCGCAGCCGCCGACGCGATGGAGGCGTGCGCCAGGCACTGCCCTCCCGGCGCGTCCTTCCCCGGCGGCGACGTCGACGAACCGTCGCACGCGATCATGCGCGTCGGCACCCTCGCGGCACCCCTCACGCTCCGCATGCGACACGTGCGCGAGGGTTACGGAGGCGGGGAGAGGCGAAGCATACCCAACATCGCGTGGGACAGCGGGCTCGTCCTCGCGCGTTGGATCTCGCGGCACCCGGAGCTGGTCGTCGGTAAGTCCGTCCTGGAGATCGGCGCGGGGCTGGGCGCGCCGTCGATGGCCGCGGCGCGTTGGGGCGCATCGATGGTGGCGCTGACGGACGTGGATCCGTTGGCAACGCGCAACGCGGCGTACAACGCGCGGATGAACCTCGGGCGCGTCGCGTCTGCCAAGGTTAAATGCGTCACTCACGATTGGAACGCATTGGAATCCGACTCCGACTCCGAATCGGACGAGACCAATCACGGGACAAATCGCGGGCGGGCGACGTGTTCGCTGGGACGGGCGCTGGAACGATTCGGTGGGTTCCGGCGGTCGGACGAGGAGGGCGGCGGAGATTGGGCGAACGGCGGCGCGGATGATGAGGTGGAAACAACCGACGAGGTCGAAACGTCTCGTCGGTTCGCGACGTTCGACGTCGTCCTCGGCGCGGACGTCGTTCACGAGCGCGGCATGGCCCAGGGCGTGGCCCGGATGCTGGGAAGGCACCTGGGCGGTTCGCCGGACGCGGTCGCGGTCATCGTCAACCCCGCGCCCGCGCACCGGTCGGGCGCGGCTGATCTTCCCGCGGCGTTGGAGAAAAACGGGCTGTCGTTCGTCTCGGCGCGGGTGACGTCGGCGATGCTGAGGGTCGGGGTGATGGAGGAGACGGAGGACGTGCGGCTGGATATGTTCCTGGTGCGCAGACGCGAGTGGGGCGCGCCGGATGCGTCGGTCATGGAGGATGTCACCGACGAGTGGGTCAGGCACGCGTAGCACTAACTTTATAGCCAATGGAAAAAAAAATATTTTTTTCACAGATTTTGGACACTGCTGCGTGCTGCCGTCTGCGGACAATGTGACAACGGAACGCGTAACACCCAAATGCCCAGCCGCATTTTTATGAAGCCCCGCGGCGTATGGTTCATTACTCAGGTAAAAATGCGAAACAGAATTTTCCGGGCGAGCCCCAGCAGATTTTTCTCGAATTTGCCCATTCAAAGATTCTTGGGTTCGTTAATCTTATTAGCCGGCGAGGGAACGGTCATTTTCGTGGGTCGGGCGCGAGAGCGCGACGGACGCCGGGGCGTGCGCTGCTGAGGCTTTTCGGTGAGATCAGCGGGCATCATGCCTATGCCCCGTCGTGCGCGGTCTCTGCGTTCCGACCGCTCCGAAAGCTACCGGAGCGGTCGGAGCGACGGGCGGCAATCTCACCATTACGAGGCTGAGAGCGTCCGCAGCGGGCGCAGCGATGGGAGGAGTGCCAGACGTGGAGGTAGGTTTCAGAGCGAGCGTTCGCAGGTGAGCTCGGAGGAGTTGGCGCCGCCACGATCTGCGCTGAAGAGGAAGGATGATCCCACGGCCGGAATGGCGGCGCCGGAGCCGCAGAGGCAGAAGCAGAAGCAGCCGTCGGCGTGGAGCACGTTCCACAGGTGAGCCGAGCGAGAATCCACCCTGGCCCCGACCGAAAATTATTGTAGACGACCGAACGCCCCGCCCCCCCCCGCGACGCGCGCTGATCCGAACCCCCCGCGACTCCCTCCCCACAGCAACATGACTAAGAATCCGCTGAGTCTGATGGTGTTCGACCGCGATCAGTCCCCGCGCAAGGAGGCTATCGCGATCATGAACGACAAAAACTTCAACAACCTCATCTTCGTGAGCATCATCGTCAACTGCCTCCTCATGGCTGCTTTGTACGACCCGCTGGACGAGACCAAGAACGCGGCGCTGAGTGACGGCACGGATGTCTTCTTCACCTTCCTCTTCATGTTCGAGATGTTCGTCAAGATCGTCGCGCTCGGCCTCTTGTTCGGCGAGGAGGCGTACCTTCGCAACGGGTGGAACATCCTGGACGGCATCGTGGTGATAATCTCGTTCGTCTGCCTCGACTTTGTCAGCGGCGGCGCGGAGGGGCTCAACTCCCTCCGCGCCATCCGCGCGGTCAGGCCGCTGCGCACGCTGTCGAGGTTTAAATCCGGCGCCCTCTTCGTCAACACCCTGTTCAGCTCGGCGCAGTACATCATGAACGTGTTCATCTTTTTGGTCTGGTTCATAATCCTGGGCGCGTGCGCCGGGACGGTGCTGTTCCGCGGCGAGCTGAGGAGCAGGTGCTTCGACATCAGCGCCAATACCGACCCGAACACGTGCCCGAGCCCCGACGAGCTGTACGCGGGATCCATCGCGTCCCCCGCGAGGTACGCGGTGCTCACGGACATGGGCGACGACGTGATATGCGGCGTCACCCTGGACAACTGCCCGGTGGCCGGTCACACGTGCTGCGATTACGCCAAGCACGGGACGATGCCTAGTAACGGGTACGTCAAGTTCGACAACGTCATGTGGTCCTCGCTGCTCGTGCTTCAGGGACTGACGATCGACGGGTGGAACGAGACGGCGTACACGCTGATGGACGCCATCGGCTGGCCCGTGCTGCTGTGGTACGCGCTGATGGTTTGCGTCGGCGCGTTTTTCGTGATGCAGCTGCTGTCGGCGGTTGTCGTGACGAGTCTGCAGACGTGCAGCGCGGAGCAGAAGATGGTGGACCAGATTGACGCGGAGCGGGAGAAGAGGCGGATCGAGGCTGGCGGCAACCCCGACGATAAGGAGGGCGACGCCATGGACGAGATTGGGAAGACTTGGAGGACGAGCAAATCCCTGGAGGGTGTCCGGAAGATGGTGCGGCTGCACATGCCGGCGGTGTACAAGATCGCCGAGAGCGAAAAGTTCAACAACTTTATCCTCGTGGTCATCGCGCTCAACACCGTCGTCATGATGACGCGGCACTACCCCGAGAGCTCTGAATTCAAGGATGCCAACGCGATAATGGAGTACTGCTTCAACGGCGTCTTCATCGCGGAGTTTGTCATCAAGCACCTGGGGTACGGTCTCGGCGGGTACTGGTCCGTGGGGTGGAACAGGCTGGACGGCTTCGTGGTGATCTCCTCCGTCGTGGACATGGCAGGCAGTGCCATCAACCTGGGCTTCATTCGGGCTCTCAGGGTCCTCCGAGTTGTCAGGACCGTGAGGGTCTTGAAAGCGGCGCCAGAGGCGATGGCGGTGATCAAGGCGATGGTCACGTCGCTCGCGTCCATGACTGGTTTCCTCCTCGTGTGGCTCATCTTCATGCTAATCTACGCTCTGCTGGGTACCAGGCTGTACGGGGCTGCGTGCATTTTTGAGATTGACGA
This sequence comes from Micromonas commoda, assembly GCF_000090985.2. Lineage (NCBI taxonomy): Eukaryota > Viridiplantae > Chlorophyta > Mamiellophyceae > Mamiellales > Mamiellaceae > Micromonas > Micromonas commoda. The sequence continues at coordinate 562,820 of NC_013047.1, read as the reverse complement.
GGATGCCGGGCGCTTGTCGTTCCGGTCGTTTATGCGCGCGATGCTGACCCTCTTTGTCACCGCGTCCGGCGAGAACGGCTTCGACGTCATCCACTGGACGATGGAGGCCGAGGGTCCGTCCGCGTCCGCGTTCATGATCTCCTGGATGTTCATCTCGCAGATTCTCCTCGCGCTCCTGTTGGCTCTCTTGATTGACACCTACACGGTTGGCGGCGAGGAGGAGGAGGTAACGGAGCCTACCCCGGATGGGGCGGATGCGAACAAGGAGGGTTACGAGATGAGACCCATGGTTTCCGAGGCGAAGCCCCGGCGGCTCAGCGAGGAGCTCGTCGACATGGAGGAGGAGGAACGAAGGGTTTCCTTGGAGGAGGATGAGGGGCGACAGGAGCGGGAACGGCGGCGCGAGGAGCGTCGGTTCGACAACGGCGACGCGAAGACGTGGACGAGCCGCGATAACCTCTCGGAGACGTCCACGCCGCAGGGGACGATCATCGCGCCGCCCAGGTCGCACAGGGGTACGGAGCCGACGGAGATGAAAACCACCGCGAGGCACGGGAACCATTACTCGAAGACTCCCGGGTCGCTCGTGGAGAAGTACTCGCAGGCGGGTTACTCTCACAGGTCGGGTAAGCACAATCGACCCGAGGACCGGCACCACAACCCGCACTCCCCCGACACCGCCGCGGTGAAGAAGCAGCTAAACGAGATTTACGACGAGAAGGCTGCGGACGCGGAGGAGGCGATGCCGCAGACAAGGCTGCAGATGCTCCAAAACCTGAAGCGTCACAAGATCATGCACGAGGTGGCCGTCGTGAGGCAGTGGCTGTACGACATTGACTATGATTACGACAGGAGCGTGGAGCAGCCGATGCCCATACGCATGACAGCTGCGCAGGAGCAAAAGGCGAAAGACCGCCTCAGCCTCAAGAAGAACTTCAACTGGAAGAAAGCCAAGGAGCAGAAGATGGCGTTTAAGCGGCTTGCGCTCGCGCCATTCACAATGAGCCCAACTGGGGAGCAGATGCCGATGGGACAGATGCCCAAATCGTTGAAGGTGCTCCGCGACGGCGAGGAGATGAGCTCAATGCCAAAGTCGATGAAGAATCTCACCGACTTTGTCGAGGCAAATCAGCCGTCTACGGAGAAAACAATCTGGATGCAGATTGCGGAGGATTCACGGTTCGGCAACTTCATCCTCTTTTGCATCCTCTGGTCGTCCATCATGCTCGCGATGGAGACTCCGTCGTGGCCCGCGGAGGGCTCCAGCGCGTACAGGGTGTTCTTCATCACCGACATCATCCTCACCATCATCTTCACGGTGGAGATGGGCATCCAGTGGATGGCAATCGGCATTGGGCCTTACTTCAGGCAGCTCGCGAATAAGCTCGACTTTATCATCGTGTTCACCGCGTGGCTCTCGCTGATCCTCTCCTTTGCCGGCCTGGACGCTAATGCGCTAACCGCGCTGCGCTCGCTCCGTCTGCTCAGGATCCTAAGGCCGCTTCGTGCAATCCGCAGGCTTCCTGCGCTGCGGATGGTGGTGGACTGCACGATCGGCGCGCTACCTGCAATCAAGTGGATCATGGTGCTGGGTGCCTTCCTCGCTATGATACTCGGTCTGTTCGGCATGCAGTTCTTTGGCGGGAAATTCTACAGCTGCCACTTTATCCCCGACGTGAACGACGCGGCGGCGTATAACGCCAAGGGGACGCAGGCTGCTTGCGAAGCCTTTGGGGGCATATGGGCTGAGAGAACCCTCACCACCTGTGAACACCAAGCCGCCATCGACGAGAACTCCGATCCATCCTGGCCGATCGCATCTTTCGAGTGCAGTATGCCCCCGGTTGTAACCAAGGCCGACTGCTTGGCGCTGAACGGAACCTGGGCCAACAACGAGTACCACTTTGACAACATTGGCCAGGCGCTTGTTGTGGTGTTCATCACGTCAACCGCCGATAACTGGCAGGACGTCATGTACACCGGTATCGACGCTGTGGACGTCGATAAAAACCTCGTGTACGACGAAAACCCGTGGGCGTCGGCGTACTTTGTCATCGTCACCATGCTCTCGTGCTTCTTCTGGGCCAATATGTTCGTATCGACACTTGTCGACCAGTACACCAAGGCCAGCGACAACGAGGGAGTCATCGCCATGGCCAATGAGCACAGCGCCACGCTGGACAAGGCTCTCTTACTCGCCAAGCAGCAGGCGCTAAAGGATAAGCACTGGGCGGAGCGTAAACCCAAATCCCAATTCGCCAAGGTTTGTATCGCGATCGCGTCGCATAAATGGTTCAACCCGGTCATGATGGGTGTGATCATGCTCAATGGCTTTGTGCTCATGTGTATCCATGCCGACCAGCCAGGGTGGATGGACGACGTGGACTATTACTCCGGGATTTGCTTCCAGACCATCTACTGCTTCGAGGTTGTTGTGCTGATGAGCGCGATGACCCCCGAGTTGTATCTGGCCGATCCGTGGTGCAGGTTTGACCTCATGATCGTGATGGCCGGTGTCGTCGAGCTCTCTGTCCCCGGCGACGCGGGTTTCGTCGCGGTGCTGAGGACGTTCCGTTTCCTCCGCCTGTTCAAGATCATCAAGGGCTTCAAGGAGCTGCGGGTGCTGATGTACACCATCCTGAGCGCCATACCCGGCGTGAGCAACATCGGCCTGCTGCTCTTCCTACTGATGTTCATGTACGCGTGCCTGGGCGTCACGCTGTACGGCGACATCGAGTCCCCGTACGGGTTCCCCAACGGCCTGAACAAGTACACCAACTTCCGCAATTGGCCGAACGCCATGCTGCTGCTGTTCGTGATGTTCACCGGAAACTGGGAGAGCATCTTCAGGGCGACGTACTGGGACTGCAAGGGCAACGACTCTGATTGGGGACGGGAGTGCACGTACCGGTACTCGGCGCCATTTTTCTTCTTCTCCTATTTCCTGATGGCCAACGCGGTGCTCGGCAACTTGTTCGTGTCAATCATCCTGGACAAGTTCACCAACGAAACCGCGAACGAGGACGAAGGCACCGACTTTATCCAGGTTGTGCACGTCGCGTTCCTGGTCAGTAACTTCAGGAACATGCTCACGAACAAGATTCGCATCTACCAGCTCCTCAGGGGCCGCGCCGACCGCCGGACGCTGAAGCGGTATAGGAAGCGATACGAGAAGATCCTGCCGCCGGGGTGCCTCGACGAAGGCCATTACAGGCACTCAGAGGCCCTCAAGATCATCAAGGGGCTCCACGACATCAAGAGCATCATCTCCGCGCCGCAGGATGTCGGCGACGGGGCAGAGACTCGCGACGGGTCGCCGAACACGGTGCTCCCGAGCGTGCAACCGAGCCAGATGGCGCTCACGATCGTCCCCGACGAGGAGGGCGAGGATATGATCTACGGCAGCGAGACGGAGAGCGGCGTCGGCCCCGCCATCGACGAGGAGGCGTACGATTCTTTCGACGGCGACGACTTGGCGTCCAGGTACTCGCAGGATGGCGGCGCCCAATCCGGCGACTGGCTGTCGGCTTGCAACTTCAACATCATCCCGCAGATGGACTACTGCTACCACCCGCCCCCGAACAGGGAGCACAGGAGGCAACAGAACGAGGAGGACAGGCGGGAAATGGAGGAGGAGAGAAGGTCGCGGCACGGGTCGGAGCCCGAGGAGGATCGAAGGGAGGAGCAAAGGTCTCACCGCCGGGACCGGAGGGAGGAAAGGCGGCACGATCGCAAAGACGGGAAGGAGCCCCGCCGATCCCGAGGGGACCGGCTCTAATACAAGAAAGGACATAGAGAATTTATCAAATGTAAATCATAATCGAGATACAGGTATCACATTTCGTTCATTTGTCTCTTGCTGCAACGTTGCTACGACGAGTCTCCCCCCTCCGATTCCTCAGCGGCGGCTTCCTCCCGAGCTCGCTCCTTCTGCGCCATCCTCTCGATGTTACGCCACTTGTCCTTCAGGTCCATCGTCGTCCTGTCCTGGAAGACGTGCTGGCTCTCCAACAGGATATCCTTCCATCGACCCTTCCCGTGCTTGGCGACTCCCTCTCTCAGCGCATCAACCTCCTCCTGGGAAAACATCTGCTTCGACTTGCGTCCGATGGGCGCAAGGCCGAGCTTCTTGTTTTTCAAGCTGTGGCGGTTGGAGACACCGGGCAGGAGCTCGGGGGCAGTGGCGACGAGGTCCTCGAGGGCGACGAGGTCCTTGACGGACTCGTCGTCGTCGTCAGCCTTATTGCCCCCGAAAATTCTCGATAAAAAGCCCCCGCTCTTTCGCTTGGTGGACCCAGCCTTTGTCGCGCCCGCGGCGTCCAAGCTCTCGCGTCTGTTCTTTTCCGCCTCCACCTTTTCCTTCTTCTTCAGAAGGTTGCGCATCTTGTCCTTCAGGTCCATCGTCGTCCTTTCGTTCGCGGCGAAGATCTCCTCGCTCATCTTGTAGATTGTCGTCCAGTCGACGCCGCCGTTGGGACGAAGCTTGTTGACGACGTGGAGCTTACCCTCGCGCTCCAGCTGCTCGTATCCGCGGCACAGCGCGACAACCTCCTCCTTACTCCAGAGCTTGCGGCGCCCAGCCTTGCGCTTGTCCTCGTACCCCTCCGCGTCGGTGCCGCCGTCGCGGAGCTTGGAGTGGCGCCGAGCGATGCCCGAGGGCGGTGGGCGGTCGTCGTCGCCGGCGCGGGGCGGCGACGGGACGCAAGCGAGATCAAGGCCGGCGAAGTCGGCGGCGGCGGGCGACGGAGCCGGGTACGTGTCGCCGACGCCCCCCTTACCCTTTCGCCAGGTCAGCGCCGCGCGCGCCGCCCCGAGTACCCGGCCGGGGAGGCTTCGCCTCCTCGACTTGCGCTCAGCCGCGAGGTCCTCCTCCGTGGGCGCAGCCTGCGTCGGCATGATCCCCTCGTCCGTTTCGTCATCCTCGCCGCCGCCGAGGAGTCTCGTCGTGAGCGCGTTGATGGTTCGAAGCACCGGCGTGCCCGCGGGACGTCCCCCCCGCTCCACGATCCTCTTCTTCGCCCCCTCGTCCCCTTCGTCCTCCTCGCTTCTTCCGCGCTTCTTACCGGGCTTGACCTTACCCGGCCGGGGCCCCGCCTCCGCCTCCTCCAGCGCGGCGGCGTTTTCGGCCAGATCGCCGAGGGCGTTCCACGCGGCGTCGGGTTCGTCAAAGGCGTACGCGTCCATTTCGCCATGCGGGTCGGATGGATCTTCAAAGGCGAGATGCGCGGGCAACGCCGGCTTCTTCTTTGGCGGGGATTTCGCGGGTGATCGGACCTTGGGCGCGCCCGACGGGGTTCGGAGCATGCTCTTCTTCCGCCGGGGCGACGCGGGGGATCCAGGGGAGAGGGACCCGGTTCGCGGCTGCTGCTGCTGCTGCGCGGGGATCCGCGGGATGGCGGCGTGCGCGCGGTTGGGTCCCGGGGGATTGTACCTGCCGGCGGCGATGTCGTCGAGGAGCCTGTTGATGGAGGTGCCGCCCATCTTCTGCCCGTGCAGTTCCGCGAATCGCCTCATGTCCTTCCTCAATTTCCCGTCGCTGACGGCGTACTTCTCGCGCGCCTCCTCGACCACCCCGGGATCCATGGAGGTCGCCAACACGTGGAGCATGTCCTTCCTGGCCGCGTTCAGGAGCGCGTTGCCGGTCTTGGGGGGGAAGAGTTCCTCCAACATCGCGGCGAACTCTAGATAACCGTCGGGCGAATCGAACGAGCGGATGCACACCGCCTGACGGATCCTGACGCAGATCTCCGCCACCTCCGCGGAAGTCTCCGCGGTCAGAGGCGAGAGCTTGTCCATCATCTTGCAAACGTGCGGGGAAACGCCATCGCCCTCGACGACGTCGTTCAGCAGGACCCAGACGAGTCGCTGCTCGACGCGCGCGGGGAGGTTGCGCGTTTTGTCGCAGATCGAGAACAAATCGGTCAGGACGGCGCGGTCCAACACGCCGAGGGCGGCGACGTGCTCCACGGCCCACGTCGCGGCCATCGCGTAGTCGTCATCCAAGATTATGGTCTCGCTCGCCATCGCGGGAGAGGCGGGTCGCAGGGACACGCGTCCTCGAGGGGGCTGTGACGAGCGTAATGCTCTTCGCGGGGGAATCCGCTCTTAGGGTATCAAGCAACGGCACTCTTTAGGGTACGATGTTGTCCCACTTCTTGAACCCAGAAATAGACCCAAGAAAAAGAAGAACCCGGATAAAAAACACCTCTGCATGTCCGATTTTTATGCGCTGCTCTGTCTCCATTGGGATAAAATTGTGAGCGATGATAAGCCTTTCTTCGAAAATTGATGCGCATTTTATCCCATCGACGATGAAACTTCCTGTCAACTTGAAGCAATTGACCGGTGTCCGCGCATAAATCGGAACTCTCTATGCCGAGGACACTCCAAGGACCCATTGACTTTAAGACGACAGGAATGGGGTTCTGAAAACTCGAATTAACTCGGAAAACGAACCAGGAATCGACCCATCATGCACGTCTGAAGTCGTCTACGTGGAAAATGATTTCGCACCACAGAACGCATACGTCCGGAGAATCGGATAGCGTAAATGCAATCTCTTTGCGTGGCAGGCATTCCGTGCCAGGTGTGACTCGTGACTTGTCCTGAAGAGTTGAAATCGACGCACGTCGCCGCTGCATTCTTCGCGCGAAACAAACGTAGCGCGCCCCCACCCGCGGCGCGTGGAACACCCATCGGGGACACCGTCACCTGACGTTGGTTCCCATCCTCCGCCGCGCGGAAACTCGCGCCGCGGCACGGAACGCAGGACCGCGACCGGTGGACTCCCGCGTTCGGAAAAAGCTGGCCCTTCTCACACGCGGGCCAGTGACAAAAACTTAGGGTTTAAAAACGCCGGGCACCCCGCCGTTCGACGCGCGCCCCGCCGTCATGTCGACCCCGGCGGTGTCGAAGGGGTTCCCCATCGGCCTGCGGGTTCTCGTAGTCGACGACGACCCGCTGTGCCTGAAGATTGTCGAGAAGATGCTCAAGCGATGCCAGTACGAAGGTGCGTGTCTCGCACGGCACATGCGTCCCGTTATCGGCAACCTCCCAAGTGGAACCCGAATTTCCCTCGGGACGCGCGGTGTCGAAACGGCGATGGAACGGCTCACAAGCGACCGTATCGCTGCCGGCTCCGCGCTAAACGGTGCATTCGTGTATTATAAAAATATCTGGCGCGGTTTCCGAACCGCCCGGCGCTCGCCGCACCCTCCCGGCGCCCGCCTCGGCAACCCTCGATCGACCCGCTTGGCTGACGCGCTACCCTCTCTCGACTCAACAACGCAGTCACCACCTTCTCGCGCGGTGCCGAGGCGCTGAAGACCCTGCGCGAGCGCAAAGACGACTTTGACATCGTGCTCTCCGACGTGCACATGCCGGACATGGATGGCTTCAAGCTCTTGGAGCACATCGCGCTCGAGCTCGACATACCAGTCATGAGTGAGTCTACCCCCCCTGGCCCACGGAAATGAAAATGTGCCCTTATCCATAATCGGTCTGGCGGTGGTGGTTGAGGTGTTGGCGCGTGACGGGCGTGTTTACGTCGCATCCCGCGTCGCATCTCCGGACCACGACCGCTTTTGGTCGGCACGGCGGCGGGGCGCGCCACCCCGCCTCGGCGCCGACGACGGAACCCGCCCGAGCGAGCGCGCGCATGGTCGTACACAGCCAAAATATCTGGATCTCCATTTGAAAAAAATTCCCAACTGACATTTTTCTCTCCCCCACCCCTCTCCCCCATCAGTGATGTCCGCGAACTGCGCCACCGACGTGGTCCTCCGCGGTATCATCCACGGCGCCGTGGACTACCTCCTCAAGCCCGTGCGCATCGAGGAGCTCCGCAACATCTGGCAGCACGTCGTTCGCCGCAAGCGCGAGAGCTCGCAGGGGAACCTGCGCTCGGGCGAGGGCGGCAGCAACGGGCGGACGGTGAGCGGCGGCAGCACCGGCGAGGGCGGCGGCAAGGACAGCAAGGGCTCCTCCGAGCAACATGGCGATGCGAAGGACAAGACCGGCAGCGCGGGGGGCAGCGGCGGCAGCTCCAAGCGCAAGAAGGGGAGCGGCAAGAAGGGCGACGAGGGCACTGACGAGGTCAAGGATGGCAGCGGCGGGGATGAGAACGAGGACAGCAGCGCGCTCAAGAAGCCGCGCGTGGTGTGGAGCGCGGAGTTGCATCAGCAATTTGTGACCGCCGTCAACCAGCTCGGCATCGACAAGGCTGTGCCCAAGCGCATCCTCGACCTCATGGGCGTCCAGGGTTTGACCCGCGAGAATGTTGCGAGCCATCTGCAAAAGTATCGCCTCTACCTCAAGCGCCTGCAGGGCGTCAACAGCGGCGGCGCGCCCGGGGGTGGGCCTGGGTTCATGTCTCCGATCGCTCTCGACGGTTCCATGGTGCAGGGCGGGCCCGGCGGCAGGGTCGGTTCCCCCGCGATCGGTGGACCCAACGGACCCATCATGGTCGGCCACGGCCACATCGACCCCGCCATGTTGGCCGGCGGCGCGCCGCAGACGATCCAGATGGGGATGGTCTACGGCGGCCCCGGGATGGGCCCGCCACAGATGATGGCGCCCAACGGAAAGGGCGGCGGTGGAATGCCGGGCGGGTACGTGATGCAGCCCGGGCAGATGATGGCTCCCAACGGGCAGATGATGCCCGTCGGGCAAATGGGCCCGGGGGGTATGATGGTGCAGGGCCCGGGTGGCGGCATGATGCAGATGCACGACGGCGGCATGATGAACGGCAACGGGAGCTACGGCAGCTTGCAAAATATGAAGCAGGGTAACGGCGTGGTCATGATGCCGAACGGCGGGATGGGGGGCGTTGACGGCGCGATCCCCAACATGGCCACCGGACTCATCAACGGGCAAGGACTCCCAGACGACGACGTGCTCGACATGTTCCTCAAGGATGGCCTGCCCGAGGGCGAGGGCTTTTGAGGGGTGATCGCACGTCCGGGCGCAAGAAACAAAAAGCAGCAAAAAAACAAGTCCTGAAAGTTTGGTTGCATTGAACATTAATACGATCGGCAGGGGACGAGAGGGTGAACTAATTCGGGTTCCTCCGGCGCCGGCCTGGGATCGAGATTCTTTATGTGGATGGGGCTTGGACTGAACGCCTGACCACCACATTCTACCTAGCAGCGATAGCGACACCGCACACCACAGGGTCCGCTTGTAAAACTAGCCAGCTAACATAAAATCGCGCTCCGGCACATCTCACAAACGCGTCAAGCACGGCGGGTCCTTGAGAGGCTTCACAGTGTTTGATTCAAGTGTGTGATTCAACAGCATATAGTTAACCGCCGAGGGAGGTCCAGGCATCGCCAGTATACTCAGGGCGCGTGTGGAGGGTACTCGCGCGGCTGATGAGCTCGACCCCGGCGTTAGTCACAGGCATGCTCGCCGCCCGCCTCCGAGACGCAAGCATCCGCCGCCTCCGTCGCGCTCGCACGTCGAATTGGCGCGCGCTCCCCGTTCGCGCCAAGTCCGCGCCCTCGGAAGCCTCGGCGGATTCGGGGGGCGGAGGCGTCTCGCACGTGCTCACGTCCTACGAGATATCGATCGAGTCCCAGCTGAGCGCCACGCCGCTGAGGTTCGAGTCGAAAGGTGGACACAAGCGAGGCAAGGACGGATGGAGCGGCGATCTGGGCCCCAAGCTGTGGAGGGAGGTGAGGCTGCTGCGAGAATTGAGGCCGGAGGGCGCGACCGGCGCGCCCCTCGCGTCGCGCGCGGAGCTCTTCGTCGCGGGACCCGAGCCCGGAACCGCCCTGCGCGTCGGCGAACCCGGCTCCGCGACCGCCGCCCTGGAGAAGAAGGCGGCCGCCGCGGGCGCCGCGCTCGTCGCCGGTGAGCCCATCCCAATCGCGCTGTCGAGATCGTCGCACGTCGCGACGCTGCGAGAAGCGCTGTACGCGCACGCGCTCGCGACGATGGGGGACGAGTTCGAGGTCAGCAGGGACGGCGCGCGGGGGGTGATACTCACCGCCAAGCCCGGCACGCCGCGATGCGACGCCACCCTCGAGAACGGACGCGTCGCCGCGTGCCAACAGTTCATCCTCCGAGTCGAGGATGATGCGCCGGAGGATGCGCCGGTGGCGGCGGCCGCCCATGCACCAATGCACCTGGTGGTGGCCGCGGGCAGGGAGCTTCGCAGCGCGATGACCGTTCGGCAGATCATGGACGACGCGTCCACCCCGAACGTGCCGGAGAGTGCGCAGGTGGTCGCCCTCGGAGGCCCCCACCTGTTCGGTACACTGGCGTACTCATCCGGCGACGCGACAAGGGACGCGGCGAACGCGTCGATCGGCGCACCGCGGCCCGAGCTCGGCGGCGACTCGCTCCTGTCGTACCACCGCAAGAGGTACCCGGCGCGGGTGCCGTTGCTGCGAGACGCGGACGACGGCGCGGCGCCCGTGTGGCTGGTTCCCTCGCGGGGTCCCGGCGGCGGGAAAAACCGGGGGTTTAAAAAGCCGGACGCGATGGCGTATCCCGCGGAGCTCTTGGCGCCGGTGGTTGGCGCGAGGGCGGCGGGCGCGACGGATCAGGGCGTGAGCACCGGGGACCCAACGACGCTCCAACGACGCGTCTCGGAGATACGCGTCGCCCTCGGCGAGCCCTTTGCGCCGCACGCCAAACTCGCGGATCGCATGCGGCGCTTACCCCCGTGGGCGGGCGAGCCGAGTAAACGAGTCGGCGGGGTTTTCGACGGACCCGCGATCGCGCCGTCGATCGCCTCGATCGCCTCCGTCCCGAACCCCCCGCGGACCCTGTACGTCGGCGCCGACAGGGCACTGCTCGCGAAGGAGGTCGAGTCCGCGATGAGAACGTGGAAGAACACAGCCGGACGCGGCGCGAGTACGCAGCTGGACGACGCCGTCGTCGACGCCATCGTCGCCGACGTGCTCGCGTCCGACGCGGAACCGACGCCGATTAACGTGGAAACGAACGAGCTCGAGTTCCTGTTCAGACGCGCGCGCGATTCCGGGTACGACGCCGTCGTGATACACTGCGGGGGCGGGGAAGAAACCTTTGAGGCGGCGGTGCGTGAGGCGGCTTCTCGCGCGAGGGCGTCGAGGCCGCGGCGGTGCGGGCCGGCTTCGGGGGTCCACGGCTCGGCTCGGCTCGCTCTGGAGCTTCTCTCGCTGCCGGGCCGCGGCGGGCAGGCGACCGCGTGGCCGGGAGCGGCGACGGTCCGAGACACGACGTTCGTCGGTGTCGCCGGGGGGAAGGGCGTCGGGCGGAGGCGCGTGGCGTGCGTGGTGGACGGCGACGGCGTGATCGTGTCCGGGAGAGCCGACGTGGGGTACCCCGGGGAGGGCGGGGATGGCGGGGATGGCGGCGCGGTCGACGACGACGACGACGACATCGACGACGACGCCGGCGACGAGCCCGAGGACGAGGATGGCGCCGGGTGGGGTTTCGGCTCGGGATCCCTCCGGGAGTGGGCCTCGCGGTCCGTCGCGCTCGCGGAGACTGCCGTGCGCGTCGCGCTCGAAGGCTCCGGGGACGCGTCACCGCCCGGTGAGTCACCGCCCCCCGCGCGGCTCGTCGTGCACCACGAGGGCCGTTCCCATCCCGATTTCGCGCGCGCGTGCGTCGCCGCGGGCGAAGCGAGGGGCGTCGCTCGCGTCGAGGTTGTCGACATCCTCCGCGAGCCCCAGGCGGCGACTGGGCGGATCCTACGCTGGTCCAAGGCGTCGGGCGTGAGGTCGCCGGGTAAGGGGACGCACTTCGCGTTGTCGGCGACGGACGCGGCGTGCGTCACGACGGAGGGCGGTCCGTCGGGGGATGGGTCGGTGCCGAAGCCGCTGCTGGTTCGGAGACGGACGCGGGGGGGATCGTCGGCGACGGCGCTGGCGTCCGAGGTGGTGGCGCTCGCGGCGATCGGGGTTGGGAACGAGGGGGGTTCGCACGCGCTGCCGGTGACGCTGCGAGGGTACGGCGCGCGTCCAATCGTGCTCATTGTGTAGCGGGCGCGCGTATGAGCGTATACTTCAACTCGATTATTAAACTGAAATGGAACTTGCTGAAAAAGGAGGGAAAAGCCTTGACGGAAAACCTCCTCTTCTTCACTAAAAGACATACCTTCGTACCTTATTGATTATTGATGTTCTCGACGTAGGCCGGGCTGTCGGGCGAGATGTACTTGCGCTGAAGGTCGGCTCGGATGGCTTTGATTGTTGCGCCATCCAAGTTCTCGCCGTAGAACTGCATCTCCGCAATCTGTCCGTCGAGGAACCTGAACTCACGGCTGCCGTATCCCCATTTGGATTGGCAGCCAATCGCGAAGAAATTATCTTCCTTGAGCTCACCGTTTTTGCCATAGTCCTTCCGAATGTTACTGCTGGTGAAGGCTGTGACTTTGTGATCCGTCAAAGGGACCAGGTATTTTTTGTAATCGTGTGAATTCATTGTGTTGTGTTGATCATTCGCCCACTGGTAACCTTTTCTCCTGCCCTTGGCGAACTTATACTTCATGGTGATGATGACCGGTTCTTTGTCTTCGACGAGTGTCTTCGACTGTGAAATACTGCCTCCATGGGAACGTATGCGACGGTTTATAGGGTTTTTGGTAGGCGTCCACATAACGGCACCCGTACCCTTCTCATTCACGTTAAGCCAGAAACCGTATCCCTCATCCGCGTTGAATCCGCGACCGGGTGTTTGTTTGTTACTACAAGTAGGCGCGGCGCGTCACGGCTCCCAGTCGTCACAGCTAGCTCCCAGTCGTCACAGCTCCCAGTCGTCGTTGTCGTCGCCGAAACGTCCCGGCCCGAACGAGTCGTCGTACTTCGACCCACCCCCGACCGAACCCGCGGGCGCGTCCCTTCCCTCCCGTCGCGTCCCGCCCCCCGGCGCGCCGCCCCGTCCCTCCTGGAACCCGTCCATGTACCCGCCCCCCTTCGCGGGAGGAGCCTCCCCACCGACCCGAAGCGCCCGGCGCTCCCCGTCGTACGACGACCCTGCGTCGTACACGAACTCGTCGCCGCCCAGTTGCTCGCGCCCCCACGGCGTCGACTGTTGCTGCCGCCGCGCGTCCCAACGGTCAGACGAGTTCGAGGACGAATCGTCGTAGGATTGGTCGAATTGCATCCGCGGCCGCGGCGGGGGCAGGGGCGCGAAGGGCGCTCCGCCGGGTCCCGGTCCCCCCCCGCCCCTGGAACCCCTGCCCCCCGGCCGATCTCTGGCGCCCCGGCGTCCCGAGTTCGTCCCTCGCCCGTATCCCCCGCGTCCGGCGATGACGTCTTCCTCGTCTGCGAGCTCGCGGTCGAGGATCTCCTGGCGCAGTCCGATAGCCTCCGACGCGAAGGCGACGGCGGTGCCCGCGGTGAGGAGCTGGCCGAAGAGCATGAGCGGGTCGAGCCTCCACCCCTGGAACACCAGGATGCCGCCGCAGAGGAGGCCGACGGAGGAGAAGAAGACGTCCTGGTCCCTGGACACCTCCGGCCTGGACGCCCGGACCTGGTAGAGCGCGATGGCGGAGGTCATGACTGACGCGCCGAGCACCGCGGCGGGGCCGAGGTCCACGTTGACGAGCGCGAGCGTCCGCAGCGGTGCTCGACGCGATTTTCGCGGGTTTAGCGGGGTGGCGCGAGTTTTCGGCGCGAGAAGTGCCGAACCCGCGAGGGCGACGCGCTGCGACAGACGATTCCCGACGGCGGCGACGGGGCTCGTGGGCGTCGAGGCGCGGGCCCCGCCGCCGGCGGCGCGCGCGTCGAAGGGCGCGACGCGGGCGAGCCGGACACGCGACGCGCTCGCGAAGGTGCTCATCCTCGAAAGCGCGGTGCTCGCGCGCTGTGAACCCGCGGGTGCGCGAGGTGAGGAGTGGGTTTAGGGGCGGCGACGGCCAATTTATCCCTGAACCCGACAAGAGGCACGGAGACGTGTTCAAAATCCGCTCGAGGCGCAAGGGGAGGCTCCGCAGGGACCGGCCCCCCTCACACGGAGCTGACCCGATGGCGAACGACGACGTGACCGGGGGCTCGGGCTCCGGGGCGCTCCGCGAGGACATGATCTCCAACGCGGTCGCCTTCCTCAAGCACCCGCAGGTGAGGATCCTCGACGCGCCCGGCCGTCGCGCCCCGATCACCTCCCGCGCTGCCCGTGCCTCGAGCCGACCGAGAGATCTCAACTCACCCATCGCATCATCGTCGCACCGCCCCGCGCTCAACCCGTGCTCAACCTCCCCCGTCCTCGCAGGTCACGTCCAGCCCCGAGGCACAGAAGAGACAATTCCTGGAGAAGAAGGGCCTGAGCGCCGAGGAGATCGACGAGGCGTTCAAGCGCGCGCCGCAGCCCGCGCCCGCGCCCGCGCCCGCTTCCCCCGTCGCGCCCCCCGCCGCGTCCGTCTCTCCCGCGAGGGACGACGCCGAGCCCAAGAGCGGCGGCGGCGGCGGGTTGAGGTGGACGCAGGTGGTGTCGCGCACCGCGATGGCCATCGGCGCGCTGGGCGTGCTCACCCGCGGGTTCAACCGCGGCGGGGCGGCCGGATCCGCCGGCGCGGGGAGTTCCGATGCCCGCGCCGACGCCGACCGCGCGTCGTCCCTTCGCGAGACCGAACGCAGGCTGGAGGAGGCTCGCGTCGCCGCCGAGCGCAGCGCCAAGGAAGCCGCGGCATCCCGCGCGCGATCGGACGAGCTCGCGCGGTCCCTGGACGACGTCAGGGGCGCGATGGAACGCGCCGCAGCCGCCGGCGCAAACACGCCCACCGCCGTCGCCGCCGCGCTCGACGGGATCAAGCGCGAACTGCGCGACGAGCTGCGGGGCGTCGTCGCCGCGGCGGTCGCGGACGCCACCGCGAGTGCCATCGCGACGACGCCGAAGGGGAGAGACGGACGGACCCCGGGGGGGTCGGAAGGAGGGGCGACGAACGACGCGATGCCCGAGTCGGTGCGGGAGGAACTCGCGCAGATTCGCGCGATGCTGCTCGCGTCGCCCCTCCGCGAGACGCCGCCGCCGCCCGCCGGAGCGACCGCCGCGCCCGGGGACGCGCGATACGCGGATACCGCGGACGACGACGCCGACGTCCTCGTACCGCCGTCGAAGACCACCCCGAGGGCCGCGCTGGCGTCGTCGTCGTCGGCGATTGGCCAAAAAGGGGACGAAAAGGACGTCGCCGAACCCGGGGTTGAAAAGCGGGATCGAGCGACGCCGACGCCGCCGCCCGGGGACGCGCCGCCGCATCCCCCGAGCTACATGCACGTGCTGGAGATGCTGGAGAAGGGCCAGACGCCGCCGGGGATACGCGACATCGACGATAAGCCGCCCGATCCGGACGCGAGGATACCCGCCGCGACGATGTCCCGCAGGCGCAAGCCGTGGGAAAAATCGGGGGTGGCGTTGAACGGCGGCGGGGACACAGCTGGCGGCGGGGACACAGCTGGCGGCGCGTTGGGTTCGCCGCTCTCCGCGAACGGGAGCACGGTCGAGGGTGGGGTGGGCGGGTGGAGGCCGCCGTCGGTGCCGTCGATGTCGCCGGACGTGTCCAAGGTGCTGATGGGCAGGCACGGGGTCGGGATCCCGGGCACGGGCGGCGGCGGATCGCGGTCCGATCGCGGGGGCTGGCTCGCGCCGGGGACCCCCGAGTCGGAGATCCAGCCGGCTCCCGGGGACCTCACGCCGCTCAAGCCGTCGTTCGATCGGTGATTGGCACGAGCGGCGGCGGCGGCGGGCGGGGGTCGGGGGAGTCGCGGCGTAGACGCGTTCAATAAGCGATGAGAGCAAACACCCGACAGTCGTCGTGCCCGCCTGTTCTGTCGTCTCTCGTAAAGTTGGGGCCGCGCGGAAAAAGGCGTTGTTGGCTCGGGTTTGAATCACACTCGACGGCACATGGCGACACCACCGCAGGTGCCCGGTTCTCGGCCGTACATCACCGTCGTGCAGTACAACTGCCTCGCCGATGGCCTCTCCGGCGGTGACGCCGGCTTCGACTCCCTCCCGCCCGACGAGATGGCGTGGCCCAAGCGCGGATTCGAACTGACGCGCAAGATCATCGACGCGGACGCGGACGTGGTGTGCCTGCAGGAGGTGGACCACTACCACGACACCTTCAGGCCGGCTTTGCACGCGCAGGGGTACGACGGCGTCTACAGGGAGGACGAGTGGTCGCCGTGCATCAAGACCACGGACGGGAAGCTGGCGGACGGCGTCGCCATCTTCTACAAGCGCGAGAAGCTGGAGCTGCTCGGGATGCACGTCCCGTTCACGCCGCGCGACGTGAAGGTGCCCCCGATCGAGGAACGAAGGGACGCGGGGAAGTGCCTGGTAGCGAGATTTAGGATGCGCGCGCCCATCGAACAACGCAGAGGAACGGGGTGGAGGGACTACACGTGCGCAAAGCTCGACTTCATCGTAGCCACCTTGCACCTCGCGTCCGAGAAGAACGAGGAGGGGGTGAAACGGAGGGAGGCGCAGGCGCTGTGCGCCATGAAGGAGATCCTCACGTTCAAAGCCATGTCGGGCGCCGGGCGCGAGGACAGGCTCTCGCCCATCGTCGTCGCGGGCGACCTCAACGCGCAGCCGCACGAGCCCGCCGTGGAGGTCTTCAAAAAGCTCGGCCTCATGAGCTGCTACGCCCGGCACATCCGCGCGGAGCCGCTGTTCACGACGTGGAAGATTCGAACGGGGCCGTACAAGCCAGGGGAGGCGAAGATGACCATAGACTACATATTCGCGCAGCACAGCGCGTTCGACGTGTACGACGTGCTGGCGATGCCGCGGAGCGACGAGATTGGGCCGAAGGGTCTGCCGTGCCGCGGGCACCCGAGCGACCACCTCATGCTCAAGGCGTCGCTCGAGTTCATCGCGGAGCCGTAGGGCGATGTGTCGTCTGAAGATCAAAAGTTGGTCGCGCGCGTCTGGTATTCGTCCTAATCCAGATCGTACAGGGGATCCTCGTCCGAGTCGGCGTCGTTCCCGTCGGCCTTCGCGGCGGCCTCGGCCCTCCGCCCCTCCCCGGCTGTCGTAGTAGCCCGCTCCTTCGCCCCGCGCTCGTCGTCCGCCTTCGTCGCAGCGGCGACCTCCTCCGCCTTTTTCATCGCGATGTACGCCGCAGCCTCCTTCTCCCTCGCCGCGGCCACCTCCGCCTTCCTCGCAGCCTCCTTCGCCGCGACCTCTCTCTCTCGCGCCGCCCTCTCAGCCTCCTTAACCTCCCTCTCCCTGGCCGCCCTCTCAGCCTCCTTAACCTCTCTCTCCCGCGCCGCCCTCTCAGCCTCCTTATCCTTCTCCGGCTTTGAGTTGAAGAAGCCCTTGGACACCCCCTGGTTCTCCTTCCTGGCGGGCTCGCCGGGTTTCACGTCGCCCGTCCTCGCCGTGAGAGCGCCGCCGCCCGGCTCGTACACGTAATACACCCCAGTCTTGGCGCACCTCCACGCCTCGTGGACCCCACCCGTTCGCTTCAGCTTGAGCTGCAGCGCGAACCCGTCGCGCGCCACCTGGCCGCACGTGATCCACATGGCGGGGGGTAAGTCCGCCAGCTGCGCAGTCGCCTCCGCCTCCTCCGAAGCCGAGTTGCCCCCCGCGATGTCAGCCTTGATTCGACCGACGGTGGGCAGGTCCAACGTCACCTCCGCGCGGTTCCCGCCGTACGTCGCCGTGAGCTTACCGTCGTGCGGGACGGGCGTGAGCGGGCTGGCGCGGTGCGCAGCCTCCTGCGTCTGCCTCGCGAGGTCGGAGAGCGGCTGCGGCGCCTTCGACGGCTCGGGCTGTCTGAGCCTGTGCTGATCGCCCCGGATCTTGGTCTCGCCCTCGCCGCTCACCACGATCTCCTTCACCGGCTTGTTCTCGTCGAACTTGATGTCGTACCTGTGCCAGAGGTAGTACTCGCCGTCCTCCGCGCGTCGACTGAACTCCACCCTCACCGTGTCCTTCGGGGGCGGCGCATCCGGCTTGGGCTTGGCCTTTGAAGCGCGCTCCTTATCCTCCATCTCGCACATAAACTCAAACATCTTGCTCATGTCCTCGAACCGCGACATCGCCGCCGCGCGCGTCTCGGGGGTATCCGCGAAGTGCGACGACAGCTGTGCCCTCGCGCACGCGATCCACTCCTTCTCGGTGCGCTTGAGCAGCCGGGTGCGAGTCTCCGGGACCTGCTCCAGGATGAGTCGACCCTGCGTCACCTCGTGCGCGGGGGGCGCCACCTGGAGCAAGATCTCGTCCGTGACCCTCTGCAGATCTTTGAGGACGGGGAGCTGGTCGAGGAGGATATCGTTGAAGAACCGCTTGAGCCGGTTCATCGTGTTCTTACGGTGGTCGTCGTACCGGTACTTGGCGCGGCACTTGGCGTCCACGGTGAGGTTGTTGAGCGCGAGCCACGTCTGCGCGTCGCACTTGGTCAGCTGCAGCCGATCCTCCCGCGGTTGCTCCACCCACCGCCCGTCGGCGAAGATCTCGTTCACGACGGGGCCGCCGTTCTTGCCGGGGACCCTGCGCACCCACGGGCGCTCCTCGAGTAAGGGCACCAGCAGCATCTGCACGTCGTGGGTGTCCAGCAACCTGGCCATGACGCACAGCGGCACGTCGTTGATGTAATCGGTGAGGTACCTCAGCACGGTCAGCGCGCACGTCGCCGTGCCGAACCTCACCTCCGCTTCCTTCTCCGCGAACTCATCGCTGGCGCGCGCGTTCAGAAGGTCCTTCGCGGACTTTTGCTCGCGTTTGGCGCGGGACAGGAGCTGCGCATCCTCGGACGCCCCGCCGTCGTTGAGGTAGACGAGCCTGCGCGCGCAGTAGTCGCAGAGCTCGAGTAAGGCGTCGTCTCCGGCAGCCTCGCACGCGTCCTGGTGGAAGAAGGCAATCTCGAGCAGATTCACCAGCGTCGCCTCGCAGTAGTGCGCGAGGTAGACCTGCGAGTTGGTCAGCCCCGCGTCCATCGCGTCCGGATCGATCTTGGCGAAGTGCGGGTAGACGCGCTCCTTCCACGCCTCCACGACGAGGAGCTCGTGCACCAGCACGTGGATTTTATCGTGCGAGATTAGGAACTCCTTGACGAACTCGTCGGTGTGATTCACCGCGTTGTGATGCGCCTGAACGTTGAGCCTTTCCAGCGCTTCGCGCTGCTTCATCCACGGCGCGGATCCCACGTCGTCGATCGTGAAGGTTCGGAGCGACTCGACCATTCGCTCAGCCTCGTGCGCCATGAGCAGACCAGGGGCGCCGCCGCCGCCTCCCATGGCGCCGGCGAGACCCGCCAGCATGTCCATGTTGAGTGTCGCGTCGTCCACCGCGCCGTCTCGCGCGCGCTGGGGTCGTCTGCCGGGACGATACGATCTTCGCGCGACGGTGCCTCTTCCGGCAGCGACTCGTCGTCGTTGACCCCGGGGCAATTACGGCTGATTACGTTTTGCCGCGCACGGATACCAGTCACATCTCATGCACTCGTTTATGATTAGTCTGTCTAATTTTCGAACACACGGCGGGCAGTCACGAACCGGCGACCAAAAACGTGCTGCTGTCTTTTAAACGGGGGTACCCAGGGTTGGGGACGATCCGGCGCGACGTGCGAGCCGAAGGGCGGTGTTCGAGGGCGCACGAAGAGTGATGATGAGTGTTTAAGCGGTTCTTTGTGTGAGTGGTGGTGATTAATTTATCACCATTGGTTTGTCGCGTGCGCGATGCGCCGCTTCTTTTGAGGTTGTTGTAGAGCGTCTCTGTTGGCGGGACGGGGCATTTAGCCGCCGAAGCCGTAGAGGGTGCGGCCCTGGCGCTTGAGCGCGTAGACGACGTCCATGGCGGTGACGGTCTTGCGGCGGGCGTGCTCGGTGTAGGTCACGGCGTCACGGATGACGTTCTCGAGGAAGACCTTGAGGACACCGCGGGTCTCCTCGTAGATGAGGCCGGAGATGCGCTTGACACCACCACGGCGTGCGAGGCGGCGGATGGCGGGCTTGGTGATGCCCTGGATGTTGTCGCGAAGGACCTTGCGGTGGCGCTTGGCGCCGCCCTTTCCGAGTCCCTTGCCTCCCTTTCCACGTCCAGACATGTTGTTAGAGTGAGTGTGTTTGTGTTGTGGCGTGTTGGGAGCGACGGACTGCGTTTTTGTACCCGCCACGGACCGATCGAGCCGAGGAGACGAATGCTCGCTTCTTATTGGCTGATTAAAATTCAACTTGAGCCAATCACGTGGCTTAAAAAATTGTCCTCGAAATGAAGAACCAATCAACGGATTGAAATTTCTGTTTAGCCAATGATATGACGGTAAATCGACTCGCCATTGCCATTTTCAATTGACCAATAAGAAGCGAGCATTCGTCCCCTCGGCTCGATCGGTCCGTGGCGGGTACAAAAACGCAGTCCGTCGCTCCCAACACGCCACAACACAAACACACTCACTCTAACAACATGTCTGGACGTGGAAAGGGAGGCAAGGGACTCGGAAAGGGCGGCGCCAAGCGCCACCGCAAGGTCCTTCGCGACAACATCCAGGGCATCACCAAGCCCGCCATCCGCCGCCTCGCACGCCGTGGTGGTGTCAAGCGCATCTCCGGCCTCATCTACGAGGAGACCCGCGGTGTCCTCAAGGTCTTCCTCGAGAACGTCATCCGTGACGCCGTGACCTACACCGAGCACGCCCGCCGCAAGACCGTCACCGCCATGGACGTCGTCTACGCGCTCAAGCGCCAGGGCCGCACCCTCTACGGCTTCGGCGGCTAAATGCCCCGTCCCGCCAACAGAGACGCTCTACAACAACCAACGCCAAAGGCGTTCCTTCAATGGTGATAAATTAATCACCACCACTCACACAAAGAACCACCGTACACACGAACAATAAACGCGCCTAAACCCGTATACATATCGCACGCGCACGCTCGATCACCATCTCGACCACGCTGTTTGCTCCTTCGCCGCCCACGTCCGCGAATCACCGCGCCGAGCCCACGTTTCGTCGATCCCCTCTCGCGGATTTTATTTCAAACTTTGCGCGACAGGCGTGCGCACTCGACCACCGCGAGGAGTCCGCCGAGTCGCGAGAGCGACGCCTTGTTACTTCTCGTGAACCTACGGACTAATTTGAGTTGTAACAAAGCTCCATGTGCCCGAAACATCGTCTCGCGTCGCGCCCACTCGGGTTCGTCTCAGCCCATGCCGTACTCGCCCAGCAGCTCCGCGAGGCTGATCTTCCGCGGACCCCCAGCCCCGCCGGATCCGCCGCTGACGGGCTCCGATCCCTCCCTCTGGCGCGACCCGATCGCGCCCCCGATCGCGCCGTTCATCGCCGTCGCCGTCGCCGTCGTCGTCGTCGCCGCGGGAACCGGATCAGGCGCGGGCGCCGGCTCGACGCTCGAGCCCTCGCGCGTCGTTCCAATCGACGAGGATGGGACGGGCGCAAAGTCGAACAGGTCGTCGAGCAGGTCCTTCCTCCGCGGGGGTCTCGGCGCTGCTGGGGCGCTCGGCGCTGCTGGGGCGCTCGGCGCTGCCGGGGCGCTCGGCGCTGCACCCGGCGCCGCCTTTTCCGCCGCCATCGCCCGATCGCACGCCGCGAGCCAATAAGAATCGTCGGTCAACGCCTTCGCCTCGGCGAATCGGTCGGCGCGGGGGTTCGACGTCGGCTCCGATTCCCCCGCCGCCCCCGCGGTCGCCGCGCCGCCGCCGCCGGCGGCTGCGACCGACCCGGGCTCGCGCTTCACCCTCGCGGTCGACGACGCCCCCTTCGACGCATCCGATCGCGCCGCGCCACCCCCCGGGCCGCCGCCGCCGCCGCCTCCCCCTTCCCCACCCGCCGTCCCCTTCGCCGCGCCCTTCCTCGCCGTCTTCGTCGCGCGATCCGTCGCGGCGGATCCCGCCGCGGCCGCCGCCTGCACGAGGGACCGCGGCAGGCGGCGCCGCTTCGCGCCCGCCTGCGCCCGCGGCGGCACAGCTGGCGGCGGCGGTGACACAGCTGGCAGCGGTGGCGGCGCCGAGGGTCCGGGATCCGCGGGTTGCGTCGCGGTCGTGTCGTCTACCACGGGAGCGTCGTCGACGTCGCCGTCGACGGCGGCGGTCGGGTAGCGCGGCGCGCTGAGGGTGCGAGCGCGCCACAGCAGCAGCGCGCACGAGTGCTTGCAGCTCCCCTTAGGGGGCTGGATCTTGGGCGCCGCGGCGCTGTGCTGGACGAACGGTGGCTTGGTCGCGGCGGGGCAGGTGCACGTCGCCTCGATCCACGCGCCCTCGAACGTCGACGCGCCCTGCGGCGGCGGGTTGGCCGCGTCGTCGTGCGCGACGGACACCCTGACCCGCACGTCGTACCGCTCGGTGCCCTTGCTCCCGACGCACGCGCCCGCGATGGAGCCGTCGTCGTGCACGCGCACGGTGCTCGCGTCGAACTTGCCCTTGCCGTCGATCTCGGTGGATGCCCTCCTGAACGTGGCGTCGAGCGCGACCCACTGCGAATCGGAGTCGGAGGGAGGATTGACGAGCGGAGGAAGGGGGGGTCAGCGTTCGTTGTTAAGAAAAGCGCTCGATGGCGGTGACAGTCGGGCGGGGCTGCCCGCGTGGGTCGTGGTTCGCTCACCCTCTTGATCGACTCCGGGCGCAGCATGGCGGTCGGGTTCGGGTCCCTGGCGCGGAGCTCAGACCACAGCGACGACGCCATCGCTCTCGGACCAGCCCCCCCCCCCGGCGCGCGTCACCGCGTGTGCGCTCGCCCCCCGACCCGCCCGCTTCCAGATACGACAGGAAACGTGACGAGGAATTGTCCGCACACGTAACTGTATCCGATGCGCGGCAAGGGGCTGCCGAGCTTGGGGGAGGATGCGGCGAAGGGGGGCGGCGTGACCTTCGAAACGGATACCATGGGCGGCCGATTGCCCGGGATTCCGCCCCCCGGGAGCGGCGACGCGTTCACGCCGGCGCAGACCTCACGGAGGATCAGCCTGAAGCGCGCCACGTCCCGGAGGATCACGCGCAGCGTCGGGAAAGTCGCCGTGTCCCTGCGCGCGCGACGCGTCTTCGACGTCGACACCGTCAACGAGACCTACGGCGTCCAGCTTCAGATATATTTCATGTGGGAGCTGCCGTACTGGGAGCAGGCGCCGTCCGAGGAGGAGCTCCTCAAGAACACCTGGCTGCCGGTGTGGGTACCCAAATTCCGCGTCAAGCACCAGCAGGCCTGCAGCTCGCAGGAGGTGACGTACAAGTTCATCAGGAGCAACGACCCGGAGACGCAGCCGCAGATGGTCCTCGCCGAGCATCTCCAGCAGGTCCAGCTGTTCCAGCCGTTCGACCTGAGCTCGTTCCCGGGTGACTGCCAAGGTCTAACCGTGGACATCGAGATGGAGCAGGACGTGGCTGAGTGCCAGCTGGTGCCGTTCAGCGACGGCACGCCGCTGGGAGACGTGCTCCGGAACAACTGCTTCCTGAAGGACTTCAAGCTCCTGAAGATGCCCGCGCGGAACGTGACACGCGCGCGGGACATCTTCCTGGAGAAGCTGAAATCCCCGCGGAAGCACGAGCCCCTGGAGCCGACGGGGAGCAGCAAGCACCTCGGTTTCCTCCAGAACGCGGCGGGGATGGGGAAGGGGTGGAATTGGGACGACTCCGACGACGAGGGCGCCGGGGAACATAGTGGGTCCGGGGAACAAAGAGGGGAACAAAGAGGGGAAGAGCAGACGTCTCATGTCGAGATACCGCCGCCGTGGATCGCGTCGCTCACCACGACGGACCCGGCCGAGTCGCGCTTCGGCGAGCGGTTCTCGCGCCTGCTCTTCCGCGTGCACATTCAGCGAAAGCACGGGTACTACCTTCAGAACGTGGTGCACGTGCTCTTCGGCGTCGCCACCCTCGCGCTGTCGTCGTGCACGTACCCGCCCACCGACATCGCGGGGCGACACGCCATCGACTTCACCGTCATCCTCACCGCGACGGCGTTCAAGCAGAGCGTCGCGTCGATGGTGCCCAACATCAACTACTCCACGGCGCTGGACAGGTACGTGGTGGCGTGCTTCTACTTCTTGTTCCTCATGACGGGCTACCACGCCGTCCTGCCCACCCTGTTCGGCGTGGGGCGCGAGGCGATGCAGGGGACGTTCGAGATCAGGATCAACGAGGATGACGAGAACGAGGCGTTCGAGTACATCACGAAAAAGAAGCTGAACCTGATGCAGGATGTGGACTACTACATCAACATCGTGGGCTCGTGCGTGTGGTTCGTGTTCAACATCTGGTGGCACTGCGCGTTTCGATGGAAGCGATGGCACGGACGGTTGAGGTACCTGAAGGATGCGGATAACTTCGAGCGAGGGATCGGGTTCCTGATCAACCCGAAGGAGTTCGAGTCGTCCTAACCGGAGCTAGCTCCTCGCCGTGTGAATGTAAATTCGTCAGCTTTTTCGTCTCGCAAACGCGCTGTGGACGCGCAAGGGGCATACCGAGGGCGCCCGGGCGGAAACAGAGGACAAATTTTGATGTTCCAGTTAAGGGTTACAGTCGCTGGAGACTTCGCGGTTTGGGAAAGTCTGACGTGTTACGACAGTTGGTTTGAAGGTACAAGTTCAAAGATGTAGAGTTACACGATGGGCGCCGTGCCGTCGTGAACATCACGATAATGGCACGGTCGAACCCTTTCGCTCGGTCCGCGGCGAAAACATCGCTCGCGGGCTCGTCTGCGCGCTCGTGCCGAACGAGGTTTTCCCCGAGATTTTTCCCGGGAATCAGGTGAAAAGCGTTCTACTTCTTGCACGCCTCGCAGCCGTGGCTGCAGGAGGACGAGCAGCTCGCGCACGAGCACGTGGAGCAGCCGCAAGACGCGCACTTGGCGGCGCAGGTGCAGGTGCCGCTCGCGCAGCCGCAGTTGGAATCGCAGGAGCAGGCCATGATGGGTTGTCGGTGTTGTTGAAGGGGTCCTCGGTGTTGTTGGAAGTGGTTCGGGTTCAACGAATAGCACGAATACACGCCGATACTGAAAAATCTGTCGTCTAAATTGTGAATTCCAAATACACGGTTAAAAAAACCGAGGACACCGCATGCCAGCTCATTCGGGAGTCAGAACGCGGTTGGCAAGATCTCAGAACGCGGTTCGCAAGAAGAAGTTTCCCTCGCAGTTGTTGGGAAGATGAGGAAATCGAGGGTTTATTTACTCAAGGATTCGTAGTTTGAGATATTTCCATCCGACATTATCCGTGCATCATATGGGAAATCGAGGGTTAATTTACTCAAGGACCCATTTGCAAACAGCCTTGGACGCGCAAGGGGCATGCTGAGGGCGCCCGGGCGGAAACTGAGGACACTTTTATGTCACAAATCGTCTCAAATGAACGTCGCTCGCAGGGCGTGGCCTGTTTCGGCGTCGTCGAGCGACACGGGCGCGCCAAAGTTGCCATATTCCACATTTTGCGAGCTTTTTCGAGTCCGTGAGGATAAATGAGGATAAATATCCTCACAAAGAAAAAGACCCAAGAGTCCAGGGTTTGGCTCGGAATAAATCATTGGCGAATTCCTAGCTAGCGATCCGAAAAAAGTCGAAGGAAGTGCAAGTGTTTTTCAGTCTGTCGGCAAGTGGTAGTTCGACGCCCGGATAGACTCGGATAGAATGGGGTGGTCCCTAGCTGCACGTAATAGACCAATGATAAAGCGTAATCGCCCGATGATTTTGGGCATATTTTTCCTTGGCCGCCCGGATGAATGACAAAAACCGCCCGGATGGAATGCATATCCGTGCATCCCCTCGAGTTTGCCCCCCTATTTGCTCATAGCGCTCGGGCGGGCACCCCGGATGGAAATCTCGAAAGTCTGGGGGAATCCGGGACGGGCGCTTGAACTATTTTTTGAACTGTCGCCGAGAGACCAGCACAGCGGAGGAGCGGGCGCACGGACAGGGTGTCTTCCAGGAGTTGAACAATCCGTCATGTCGGTACTCGTCAAGCGCAGCGCCGAGCACCTCGACCTCGACGAGGATGAGACCATCGACGCCACCCCGGTGGACGCGAACGGTAACGCTCAACGCGCGCGCACGGGGTCTCGCCATCACCCCTCCGAGTACAAGCCCGGCGCCGTGATGAAGGTGCGGCTGCACAACTTCATGACCTACTCCGACGTGGAGATGGAACCCGGCCCGAGGCTTAACGTCATCCTCGGCCCGAACGGCACCGGTAAGTCGTCGTTCGTGTGCGCCTTGGCCATGGGACTCGCCGCGCCCACCAAGATCTTGGGCAGGGCGGACAAGGTGGCCGAGTACGTCAAGCGAGGCGAGGAGAAGGGCTGGTGCGAGATCACGCTCAGGGGCGAGCGCCCGGACAAGCCGCTCGTCGTCAGACGCGAGATGAGTCGCAGCGCAGGCAGCGGGCGGTACCTCATTAACGGATACCCCGTCGGCGTCGAGCGCGTCAAGGCTGAGATCAAGAAGCTGGGGTGCCAGCTCGATAACCTCTGCCAGTTTTTGCCGCAAGATCGCGTCGTCGCGTTTGCGCAGCTCAAGCCCACGGAACTCCTCTTAGAGACCGAGAAGGCCATCGGGGACGGGCACCTCTTTAACGAGCACGAGTGGCTCATAAATGAGAAGAAAGCGATCGCCGATCTGGAGCGAGAGGTGAGCGCCCGACGGAAGACCCGGGTCGCCCGCATTTCAAAATGTTGGCACCCCCCCCGCCGATTTCCACTTATCCGCCCCCGGCCCTCCACCCTTTCCCAATCTGACCCACGTATCCCCCCGGTGATTGATCGCAATACCAGGTGGCAGCGAAGGAGGCTCGCATCGAGAAGCTGAACAAGGAGGTGGAGAACATGGAGCGCGACGTCGCGCGATTCAACGAGCGGAACGAGCTCTTGGAGAAGGTCGAGGAGTACAAGCTGAAGCGGCTCTGGATCGACTTCGAGGACAAGAGGAAGGTGTGGAAAGACGCACAGGCCGAGCTCTTGAAGATCAACGAGCAGATCAAGCAGCTTCACGCGGATGCCAGCGAGCACAAGGTTCCCATGGACAAAGCCGCGGTTGCGAAGGAGGAGGCGAAAAAGGCGCACATGGTCGCGTCGAGAGCCTTGGTGGCCGCGCTCAAGGAGAAGAAGAAGAGGCTCCAGGGAGTTTACAACTCGGAGACCGAGCACAGCGTACTGAATGACAAGATCAACAGCAAGGAGAAGGAGGAGAGGGAAAAAGGGAAGAGGACTCGCGATAGGGAGAGGGCAATCGCGGATATCGAGGATCAACTCGCGGGTCTGGTCGAGCCCCCGGACATCTCGGCGGAGAGGACCAAGGCGCTCAGGGAAAAGAAAGCGCACAACGACGTTGTCGTGTCGCTCGAGACGAAGCACGACATCCTCAAGGACAAGTCACACAGGCACGGCTTCCAACTCAAGGACCTGGAAGCTAAACTCGCTGGCTTTCAGTCTGAGCGCCAGCAAAGGCTAGTGGCGCTGCAGCGCGCAGGCCACAACCAGATCATCGAAGCGGACAGAGCTTTGCAGAATATGCAGAATCAGTTCCACAAGCCCGTCATCGGCCCCATCCTGACCCTGATCAAGTGCGACAACATCAACCACCGCAAGTACCTTGAGGCCCAGATTGGCAAACGATTTCTCGCGGCGTACATCACCCAGGACGACCGGGACCGCTCGAAACTTCAGGAGTGGACCAAGAGATGGCAGACGACTGCCGTGAACATGCCCAGCGCCAGATACGAGGAGCCCATCATCGATCAGCGTCTCAAATCTCTCGGGATCACCCACAGACTCGACCAGTGCTTCGAGGCTGACGCAGTTGTCAAGGCTGCGCTCTGCGATATGAACCAACTGAACATAACCTTTGTCATCGACCCCAAGGCGTCGCAGGACGTGGTTGACAGGGCCGTGACCGAGGTTCAGGACGGGAAAATATTCTACACACCCTCCACCCGGTACACCAAGATCCAGTCGAGGTACGGTAGGCGCGAGACGACCACCTCATCCAGCCCGACCAGGGACAGCACCCTGTTCAGCAGCGGCAGCAGCACAGAAGACGAGCAGAACCTGAAGCGGGATATCCAGATCGTCCAGGAACAAAAGGCGGCGTGCGACCGGGAGCTCAACCAGCTCAAGGCGGAGTTGGCCGATGGAAGGAAAAAGCTGGAGGCGTTTACTTCCAGGATCAACAATATGGGAAGCGAAATGGCCAAGTACCTTGCCGAAAAAAATAGGTTCAACACTCAGCTCAAGGCCCAACAAAACGCGCTCGAGAGACTGCGACAGCAGGATGTCGGGAAGGAAATCGAGACTCTCAAGCGGGACATGGCCAAGATTCTCGAAAAGCGCTCGAAGGAGACGTGCGCCTACGCCGACGCCGTCACCGCCTGCTGCGAGGCGCGCGCCGCGGAGACGACGGCGCTGCTTCACGCCAAGCAGTGCGACGCCCTGTACAAATACCTCAAGGAGCTGTACGACAGCGAGACCCAGCAAGCTCGGGACCTGGTGGACACGCAGAACGCGCAAAAGGAGAAGACGTTGGCACTCAAGAGGGTCTGCGCCTTGGCTAAGAGGGAAGCCGAGGAGAAGGCGCCGCTCGATGAGGAGCGCAAGAAGAGGTTTTTCGAGATGCCCCAGGAGATTGAGCCCTACCCTAACCCTGAACCGAGACCCGAGGAGGGCCAGGAGGGTCACGATGACTACCAGGAGATCTTACCCGGGATCGACGAGTGCGTCCGAGCCTTCGAGGAGGCTGCAGATGAGATAATGTGCCCCAACGACATGGTCCTGCAGGATTTCCGTGACAGGCAGGAGGAGCGCAACAGGCTTCGCGATGACTTGACAACAAAAGGCGGCAACCTGAGTGAAAGGCTCGAGGTGATCGAGACTAAGAAGCAGGCGTGGCTCGCCGCTCTCAGGCCGCTGGTCGATAAGATCAACGATAACTTCAAGAATAACTTCGCCTCCATCGGCTGCGCGGGCGAAGTTAAGCTCCATGACGCCGGGGATAGGTTCGAAGAGTGGGAGCTTCAGATTTGGGTCAAGTTTCGCGCGGTGACCGACATGCACATCCTCGACGCGCACAGGCAGTCGGGCGGGGAGAGGTCCGTCAGCACCATGCTGTACCTCATCTCGCTCCAGGAGCTCACCAGCGCGCCGTTCAGGGTGGTGGACGAGATCAACCAGGGCATGGACCCGATCAACGAGCGCAAGATTTTCAAGCGGATGACCAAGGCGGCGAGCTCGAGCGAGGCGACGCAGACTTTTTTGTTGACGCCCAAGCTGCTCAACAACCTGCAGTACACGGAGGACTGCACGGTGCTGTGCATCTTCAACGGGCCGTGGATCGCGAAGATGGCGAAGAGGTGGAGGGAGATGCAGCGCGCGCTGCAGCCGGGCGGGCCCGTGACGCCGTGAGATGTTACGATATAAATCAGAGACGACGCCGTCGAATAGAATTTGCAAGACGATACGCACGCGAGCACGCGTCACGGAATCGCGACACCAGTCTCCAGCGCCGCGACCCGAGCGCTGAGCTCCTCCACCCTGGCTACCAGCGCCGCCACCGAGTTGAGCTCCCCGTCCACGCCGGTGAGGTTGAACCCGGCGGCTGAGACAGTCCCGAGAACCGCCAGGGACCCCGGCTCGACAGCCGTCGCCCCCGGCATCGCCACGGCGTTCGTTCCGGTCGCCGTCGCGCCCGCGCCGAACGCGAACGACCCGTTCGCGGTCGCGACGGCGCCGTGGCCCAACGCGACGGCACCGGGTGCCGAGGCGTTGGTGTTCGATCCGATGCTGACGCTGGACGCGTCGTCGAAGTAATCGTTATATCCAACGGCGTTAGCGTCTCGCGTCGTCGTTTTCGCCGTCAACCTCCCCGGCAGCAGCCTCGGCAACAGCGGCTCGATGCTCCCGCACGCCGTTCCCGCGCACGTTTCCCTTCCGATGGCGACGGCGCCGACGTCCACGGCCCTCGATCGGAACCCCGCGGCGAACGATCCGTGCCTCTCCGCCCGAGTCAGCAAACCCACGGCGACGGACCCGAGCGAGAGCGGGCCCGCGTATGCACCCGCGCCAATCGCCGCCGATCCGATTCCGCCGGCGGCAGCCGCCAACCCGATCGCGGACGACCCCAGCGCGTTGGCGAGTGTTAACACACCGAGCGTGGACGCCCCGCGCCCCAAGGCGAGCGTCCGCACGCCGCCCGCGACGGCACCCTCGCCCGTCGCCCTCGTCGACACGCCCGCGGCCAAACTCGCCTTGCCGGTGGATTCGGTTTCGGCTCCCAACGACGTGGAGGCTTCGCCCGTCGCGACGGTCCTGTCGCCCATGGCGGTCGACGCGACGCCCCTGGCGTTGGTCAGCACCCCGAACGACGAGGACGCTTCGCCGGACGCGGTCGTCCCCGCGCCGAGCGCTGACGATAGGTCGCCGAGCGCGGCTCCGCCGCCGCCGGCGGCGAAGGCTCCGGCTCCCCGAGATAGGGTGTAAACCCCGAGCGCCGCGGCTCCGTCGCCGGTCGCGGCGACGCCCTTGCCGAGCGCCATGGACGCCTCACCCGACGATAGCGTCGCCTCGCCCGCCGCGAGCGAGTAGTTTCCCTCCGCGGCGGAGGACGTGCCGAGGGCGGCGGCGCGAAGGCCGGTGGCGACGACGTCGAGGCTTTCCTCGCCGGGTTCCTCGGCGCCGCGCCTGCCCCATCCCTCGAACGCGCCCCCGAGGAACCCGCGCTCGGACCCGCCGAGGAACCTGGCCTGCGCGGAGACCACCTGCGCAGCCTCGGCCTGCGACGCCTCGACCGCGGCGAGTCGCGCCTGCAGCCCGTTCACGCCGCCGAGGCAAGGGGACGGCCCGAGGCCGAGGGGCGTCGCGTCGAGGAGCGGGAAGGTTCGCTGAGCGGGGAGGGGAGGGGAGGGCGGAGGCGGGGCGTAGACGACGTGGTCGGCGGTCGCCGGGAGCGAGGATGCGCATGCGACCGCGACGAGCGCGAGCGCGCGGTGAACGGCGGACATGTCCACTCCCGCGCGGGAGGCTGTGAAGCGTCAAACCCGAGGCGTGGCCAAACAAAAAGCCAAATACGATGGTCCAAAGTATCATAGCTGCGTAGCGCCGCGGAACCGATTGGTCGGCAAATCATTCGCTCGGGGAAAGACTCTTCGGTCCGTCGTCGACCAAGAAGGCGGAGTGGCGCCCGCTATGCTACCTAACGTTCGCTAGTGCGGGGTGATATCCCTCGTCGCGGTCTCAAGACCCGCCCGTGAACTCTGCGAGCTCCTGGTTGGGATTGATGATATCCGCAAACGCCCAGGCGTGGGCGTTGAGCCATTCGTGCGCCGCGTTCCTCAGGCTGTGATTCGGCCGTAAATCGGACTCCACCAAGGGTTCACGCGTCACCGGGTCGAACTTTCCAACCTTTCGCAGGTGCTCCATCACCGCGACGCGCTCGTACGAGTGCCCCGAGGGCGCCACCACCGGATCGCGAAACACCTCAAACGTCAGCTTGCAGCAGAAGCAGTCCGGGGGCTCGTCGCTCCGGTCGTCCTCGCGCCGCACCGCGTCCAGCATCTCGCGCACGGTGTCCCAATCCCCGGGTCCCAGTCCTCCCGCTCCCGCGGCTCCCGCGGCACCCTCGGCACCCTCGGCACCCCCGTCTCTCGCGGGCCCGGCGTCCATCGGATCGTCAACCGCGCCCGAGCCCGCGCGGCGCTTCGTTCCCCCCGCCGAACCCGTCGCACCCGCGGAACCCTCGACGCCGCACGCCGCCGCGAGCTT
Organism: Micromonas commoda; assembly: GCF_000090985.2. Classification (NCBI taxonomy): domain Eukaryota; kingdom Viridiplantae; phylum Chlorophyta; class Mamiellophyceae; order Mamiellales; family Mamiellaceae; genus Micromonas; species Micromonas commoda. The sequence goes on along the minus strand of NC_013047.1, from coordinate 531,197 downwards.
GGCCTCGATGGCGTCGTACCTGGCCTTTCGCTTCGAAGCCAGCGCGGCCCACTCGAAGTACTTGGCCAAGGCATACATTCGCCATATCTCGGTCTGTATGGATGCCCCTTGGGTCCTCGCCGACTCGAGCGCCTTCTTCAGCTGCCTTGCCGCGTCCGTGTGGTTACCCTCGCCGATCATCGCCAGACCGAGGTAGTAGTTGGCCTTCATGTCGTCCCTGTCGATGGACAGCGCTCGCTCGCAGTCGGCCCTGACGTTGGCCCAGTCTCGCCTCTGCCGGTAGCACAAGGCGCGGTTTTTCATCGGCGTGATCCATCTCGGGCAGAGGTCGAGGGCGTTGGTGTACGCGTCTATAGCGGCGCCGTACTTGCCCCTGGCGAAGAGCTCGTTGCCCCTATCCTTGAGGGACTCCGCCTCGGGGGTCGGGGTGCTCATAACCCCGCCCTGGCCGGCTCGCCGGCGAGTGATGCAATACATCGGAACTCACCGCCGACTTTGACGGCAGACGGGATCTTGGGCGAGCCAGCGAGCCACCCCGAGAGACCGGGAGTCCACGTCACGCGGGGGCACAGGTCTCGGCGCGGCCAGGGCCCGTCTCACGGTAGGTTTCAGGCGGGAGACCGGATCGGGAAGGGGATCTGGGGCCCATGTCATCGTCCGCGGGCTGCGCGGCGGCGTCGCCCCGCCTCCGGCGTTCGCACGCCCCGCCCGGCGGGCGTGGGGCCAACTCCGGGAAGCCCATTCTATCGCCGTCGACGCGGAGGAGGAGGGCGGTCGTGGTCGCCGCGAAGGGCGCGAAGGAGGGCGACAACGGCTGGATGAAGGGGCTCGAGGGCATCGGCGGGCTCCTCAAGCGCATGCCGGGCGTCACCATCTACCAGGTACGTCCCCACCCCGACGTGCACCCGGCGACCCGACCCAACCTCCCGGGGGTGACACACAGCACGGAGGCCCCCGTCCCGTGAAATCAACTCCTCCACGCCGAGACCCGCCCGCTGACCCGCCCGCCTCCCACCTCCCTTCCCGCCGCAAACGCAGGCCGCCGCGCCTCCCCCGGTCTTACCCGGCGCCAGGGTGGACTTCCTCGAGGCCATGCTCCAGTGGCACGTGGGCAACTCCACCTCCGCCGACCTCGTCCTGCGAGACGTGCAGGACGCCATCGTGAGCGAGGTGACCTCCTTCCCGGTTGACAAGGTGGCGCTCGGCGAGTCCCCTTCGGTGGCCATGCACGTGCCGGTGCCCACGCTGAGGCAGAATCCCAACGGCGGGCCGTGCAACAGCCAGGAGCTCGGCGCCGCGGCGATGAAGATGAACGAGAAGCGCTCATCCGGAGCAGCCTCCGGAGCATCCGGGTCGGTTACCGGTTTGGATGAAGACTCGTGCGACTACGCCTCGGGGGAGGCGCTCATGGCGGGGTTCCCCGCGTGGCAGGGCTGGACGCAACCCGCCACGGCGCTCACCCTGAGGGCGGTGCTGATGACCGCGTCGGCGCTCACCGCGGCGGCGGGCATGCGCCAGCCGGTTATCGGCGACCCGGCCAAGGATGCGCGCGCGGGGGGCGGCGCCGGGCTGCTCAAGCCGCAGATTCTCTTCCCCGAACCCACGCGGGAGCTGGGCGATCTTCGCGAGTTCTTCGAGACGCTGTGGCCTGACGCGCCGTACTCGTTCGGCACCTACGGCAGGGACAGCGTAAGCTCCGACGATCGGTACCTCAAGGGCGACGGCGTCGACGGCAAGAAGAAACTCGGCCGGCGCGAGAAGCGGCTGGTCATCGTCGTCAACGTGTCCTCCCCGGGGGAGGAATCCGCGGCGGAGAGCGACGGCGAGGGCATGGTGAACGCCGCGGAGACGCTCCTGGAGCTCAACGTCCCGTTCGTGGTTCTCACGCTGTGGCAGGACAACTCGCTCGTCAAGTCGGTGCAGACGAAGCGGGCCCGGACCGAGGAACGCGACGCCTTGCGGGTTCTCATGGAGCGACGGACTCGCATCTTGCTCGGCAGAAGCGTCCGGCGCAAGGAAGCGCGACAGAAGATTCGCGACGCGTACGCCAGGGCCGTGAAGATGCCGCAGGGCAAGGGGTACGTGGCGCTGGAAGAGGCGCTCGCCGAGGCTAAAGCGGCGGGCGCCGAGGTTGGATCGGAGGGCGACGCCATGCTGGCGGAGATTCGTTCGCAGGCGAGGTCCGCGGAGACGGACGCCCTGGCCGCGGCGCTGACGTCCGCGTGCCTGCAGGTGCCCGTCGACGTGGCGAGCCTGAGGGCGAACTTGCAGCGCGCGAGGGGGGTGTTGGAGCGCGAGGAGGCGGAGGCGGATGAGGTCGCCGCTAAGACGGCGGCACAGCTGGCGGGGGCTTCCGAGTCGCCCGCGTCGGCTCCCCACGTCACCGCGAAACCCGGCGCGCTCATCAACATGGTGTACAACGACGGCGTCGCGGCGTCCCTCGACGTCGGCTACTCCATCGACGACGACGAGCCCGTTTTGATGGCGGATCCCGTCGGGTCGGTCGAGTCGTCAATCGACGACGAGGACGAGGAGGAGGACGACGACGAGGTCGCGGAGTCGGCGACGCCGGCGGCGGCGGGGAGCCTCCTGGGCACCATGGAAGACATCGATAGGTTCGGCGCGAAGACATCCGATGCCGGGGGAGGGGACGCGCGAGGCCTCGCGGCGTTGCGAGCGGCTGTCGCGGGGGCGGAGGCTGCGCTCGAGGCTGTCGAGCTGGAAGGTGACTTGCGCTCGACGCTTCAGGACCAGGGTTCCCTCGACGTCGCCGCCGTCCCGCGGCTCGAGGCGCTCATGCTGAGGGCCGCCAAGGTTGCGGAGCGCAAACCCCCGTTGACCCAGGAGGGCGCGGCGAAGCTCAACACGCTCGTGTCTAGGTGTTTCAGCCGGGCGACGGCGCTCCAGGAGATGGAGGGCGCGAGAGCCGTCCTGGCCGAGGCTTTGGAGCCCTCGCTCCGCGGCCGCGACATCTCCCCCGGGTCCCTGGAGCCCGGGGACGTGCCCAGGCTCGAGAAGGCGGTGGCGAGGGCGAGGACCAGCGCGTGGCCGTGGCAGCTCGAGGATGCCGTCGCGGAGGCTGAGTCCACGCTCGAGCGGTGGCGGGCGCTCGCGGCGGTGGACTCGGCGATGAAGTCGAGATCCGTGGCGCGACTGAGGGACGCCGTGGGGACGTGCGCCGCGAAGCACCCGAGCCTTGATCTCTCCAGCGCCGTCGCGCTGCTCTCGGAGCTCGACGCGGAACGCGCCATGGAGGATGGCGATCAGCGCCTGCGAACGTATTTCGCCGCGTCGAAGGTTGCGTGGGCCGGGGGCGTGTTGACGGACGAGGCGGCGGCGATGCTCAACACCATCCGGCAGTCGCTGGACATAACCGACGCCGAGCACGAGCAAGTGACGCGGGCGGCGTCCGCGGGCTCGCGAACCCCCGAGGAGGCCGCCGCGGCTCGGTCGAAGGAGGCGCTCGACGTCCAGACGAAGAAGCGCGGCGGCGCCGGCGCGGGAACAAGTTTTGAAGGAACAAACGGGGACGCCGCGAGGATCCGCGGGCCGGGTCAGCGCGTCAGCTTCTCGGCGTCCGGCGAGGGCGTCAGGCGCCCGATGTTCGAGGGCAGCGAGGACTACAGGGGTTTGGGTTCGAACGATCCGGACGTCGAGTCGCTGTGGGCGGAGGCTGTCCCGGATGAGGGAAGCGCGGGTGAGGAGATCACCGTCACCGCGGGTGGCGGCGACGACGGAGCCCTCGACGGTTCCGGGGGCGCGGGGGTGGGCGGCGGCGGCGGCGGCGGCGCGAGGGGCGGCTGGAGGCGCGTCGGGGACACCATCATATACAACGAGGAGGAGATCATCGGCGTGGGGAGCTCGGGAACGTACGTGTTCAGGGGATACGTGCAGCACACCACTCGCGCGCGACACGCGGTGGCGGTGAAGCGCATCCAGCGCCCGCCCGGCGAGGAGGGCCGCGAGCTGCTCAAGCTGGTGGAACGCGAGGTGGAGTTGCTCACCGCGCTGAATCAGTCTCCGAAGGTTCCGTTCTTCCACTGCTGGGGGATCACCAGCTCGCACGTGTTCATCGCGTTGGAGCTGTGCACCGAGTCGCTTCGGGAGCACGTCACGCGGCGGGGCGACGGGATGAGCGTGGAGAGGCGGATGGACATCCTCCGTTCCGTGAGTTCCGGGATCCAGTGGCTCCACGACCCGTCCAAGTCCTCGGGGTGCATCACTCACAACGACCTGAAGCCCGAGAACCTGTTGGTCGACTCCACGGGCGAGATCAAGATTGCCGACGTCGGCCTCGGGGTGCAGCTGCAAAACACGGGCAAGAGCGGCGACAAGTACACGATGTCCACCTTCCGTAAGTACGGCATAGACATCGTGCTCGCGGGCAGAGCGCCGGAGATGCTCAAGCACCAGCCGCTCACGCCCGCAGCTGATATATGGGCGATGGGCGTGGTGTTTTACTTCGTCCTGACGGGCCGGGCGAGCCCGTTTAGCGAGAGCGGCCGCGACGTCCCGACAAACGCCGCCATCATAAACGGCCGGCACCACCTCCAGAACCTCATGCGCGTCAAGGGCCTGCACCCGCGGCGCGCGCTCGAGGCCAGGCACCTGCTCGCGTCCATGCTCGCGCCCGACCCGGCGTCGAGGCCGGACGCCGCCGGAGTCTGCGACCATCCGTTGTTTTGGGACGACGACGTCGCCATGCGCAACGTCGCCGCGCTGCACGCCCGGTCCGCCAGCGTTCAACGGGATATGTCGGGCGTGCTCAACGACATAGCCACGGACGCGCTGCTCTCCGGCGCGAGCTCGGGTAACTCGGAGAGGGGCGCGTTGCTCGCGGCGGCGTCCATGGATCTCACCGACTGGAAGCGCATGGTGGACCCGGGGATCCGCGATCGCATCACCAAGCACCTCGTGAAGGAGTCCCTGGTGGTCGCCGCCGGGAAAAACGCCGCCGCCGGAAACGGAGGAAAATCCAAGGCTGACGTCGGGCGCAAGCCCTACGGCGACGGGTTCGCGGACCTGCTGAGGTTCTGCAGGAACGCGTACGAGCATCCCCCCACCGGGGACGAGATCGCGCCCATCGTCGACGCCCTCGCCGAAGCCTCGGACGCCCTCGAGTCGTCCCTCGACTCCGATTCCGACGTAAAGTTCGACGAAAAGTCAGACGCCCCTCGGACCACCGCCAGCTACGAGCTCCGGTCCGGGAGTACGAATCGCCCTGTACGCGCCCTACTGCCGCCCGGGGTGGTCCAGGGCATGGCGTACAGGAGGCTGACCCGGCGGCAGAGGCGGGCGCTGTTTGGAGCGTACGTCACGCACTTGTTCCCGGGGTTACCGCTCGCGGTGCACGAGTGCGCCGTGGCGGTTGGCGCGGAGCCGACGAGGGAGACGAAACGTGGGGGCAACGCGAAGAACGGGGGCGGGGGCGGCGGGGGAAATAAAGGGGCGAAGCAGAAGGGAGGCGTCGCGGCGCAGCAGGGGACGAAGGCTAGGTAAGGTAGCGGGCGGCATTTTTGCAAGCGAATCTATGTTGGTATTATACAGTCTCAGCAGGGCGCATAAATTGCGCGTATTGCAGCATCTCCTTGATTCTCCAGTATCTGTTCCCGTGTTCAATTAGAACATTATTGATACTGGTCGACATGTAATCATGCAAATACCATTTCAAGCGCGTATCCATGAGAACCCTCTGGAAAGCCGGGTCCGATTCCCTGAGTTCCTTGAGTTCCTTCAGAGAACTTTCAATACACTTATCGTACTCCTCAACCAATTGCATCACAGTCTTTCCGTAACCGTTCACCTTGTCAATGTCTGCACCGGCTTGGAGTAGCAAGGTCACGATCGCTTCGTTTGCTTCGTGTACATCCGCGTGCATGGCAGAATGGAGGGGGTATCCGAGGTTCACGTCTGCGCCCGCCTTGAGGAGCATAGCGACTATCACCGTGAAGCCCTTTCTTGCCGCGTTGTCAAGAGCCGTTTCTTGATCGCACGAGACGTTAACATCAGCCCCCGCCTCTATCAGTAACTTCACAACCGCCGGCGATCCTGCATCGCATGCATGCCACAAAGCACTAGTGCTACCCTCGCCCCATCTCATTTTCGCATTCACGTCCACGCCTGACTCCAGGAGAGCCCTGGCCAAGGGCACGTGGTTCTCCATTGCCGCCCAATACATCGGTTCAGTGCAGAAGAACGGATCTTCAATCATCTCCATATGTGCCTTGATCTTCGGCTCCAACGACCGCACTCCCCCCACGCTCCACACCGCGTCGTTCCACGACTTGCTCACCTGCGCCAAGTTCGCAGTGTCCAGCAGGTCAAGCTTGGGCAAGATCTCGCCATAGAACACGTCGGGCAGCTCCGTGAAGACGGCGTCGAGGATGGAGACACCACCGCGTCGCAGTCGAGTCACGACCTCCGGCTCGCTCGCTCCCCTCTTCCTCTTCCGAGGTGCCATCGCGCGCCCCGGAGAATGGGCGCCCGACGCGAGCTGTTGATGACGAGCAATCAAATCTGTTAGGCGAAAAATCAAAAGTTTTCTCTCCACTCCCTGTTTCGTTGTTCCGATCTGACGTGGATGAACTTTCTTCGCGATCCGCCCCGCTTTTTCTGCCGACCACGCCTCGAGTTTCATTTATTGGGGGATTTAACTCAAGAAATGTCGAGTTAAACGACGCAGAATCCGCAATTTCTCCCGCCCAGACTAACACTCAACAAGACGCGTGACACAACTCCCGAGGGAGGGATTTAGAGGGAACGTACCGTCGGTCTGGCCATCGAGAGCAGCGCTATCGCGCCAGTCGTCGACCGAATTTCTCTCAAGTAGAGGCGCAGGTCTCACGACGATCGCGTATCGCGCCATGACGGCGCGGCTCGCCACCGATCGCTGCTACGTGCCCTCGCGCGACGCCGCCTTCCACCCCAATCTCACCCGGGTGCTCCACCTCAAGGTGAAGGGCAGACCCACGACGGCGACGCACGACCTGGGAGCGTACACGTACGAGTGCCGGCACTTCGTCGACCGGGAGTACCTTTGCTCCGTTCCGGGCGGCGTTGACCTGCTGGAGGGCATCGCGCCCAGCGAGCCCCCGTGCAGGCGCGTCGAGATGGTCGGCGCCGCCCCCGCGGAGGTGCTCGGGATGCTCCCGGACAAGTTGCCGTGCACGCTGTGGACGCCCGCGGGGGCCGGCGCGCGCAGGAAGCTCTGCCTCGACCTCGCGGGCGTCCTCGTCGTCGAATCCCTCCCGGTACCCCTGCACGTCTCCCTCAAGTCCCTCATGGAGTCGTGCGGCGACGACGAGACCCTCGCGTCCCACCTCTGCGTCGCCGCGCAGGGAGATCCGGTCGAGAATCGCTTCGGCCGAGCCGCCTTCCCGGAGCGCTACCGCGACCACGACTTCTGGCTCGATCGGGACCCGAAGACGGACCCGAAATCCAACCTGACGCGCGAGCAGGTGATCCGCGCGGAGTCCGCGCTCATGGCGGCGCGGGGGAGGGACGGCGTGGCGTACGCGTCGTGCGCCATGTGCCAACTGATGGGGTCGGAGGAGGATGGCGTGTTCCTCAAGCGGTGCGCGGGGTGCGACGTGACGCACTACTGCAGCAGGCAGTGCCAGCACGCGCACTGGGGGACGCACAAGGCGTCGTGCGTCAAATCGCGCGGGGCTCGGGGCGTGGATGTCGAGCGGCGCGGGGGCGACGAGCCCTGGCGCGCGGATGGCATTCGGAGCCTGGAGGGTTCGGTGCGGAGCCTGGGTCTTACCGAGTCCAGGGCGGACATGGGGATGCTCGCGGCGGACATGCCGGATACCCCGCAGAGGCGATCCATCGACGGGGACTCGAATTTCTCCAACGAGGACGGGGGTTCGCCCACCTTTGGAACCTGCAAACCGCACGCCCTCTGAGCGAAAAAAAGTAACAAACGTGTACCAACAGCAACGAGAGATGTTTTCCAAAAGCAAGAAGACGAGAATCATCACGAAAGATGGCGTGAGCGAGCGAGCGAGCGAGGGAGGGAGAGAGAGCAGCGCACGGCCGCTGCGTCGATGACAGCGCGCCCGATGCCGGGTTTGATTTATACGTAATTTTACCCGAGGATGGTTGACCGACTCATCACGCCTCTCGCTCGGGCTCTTTGTAGCTCATCAACCTGCCAAACTCCCCGCGTCGCGTCGCCGTGTACGCCACCGCCCCCAGCGTCGCCGGCACCAGGTACACCAACGCCGGTTGACCCTGACCCGTCACGACGTTGACGTAGCACGCGAACGAGAGACCCGCAGCGTACCCAACGAGCGTCGCGGAAAAAAACGCCCGACCCCCCATGGACCGCGGCACCACCATGTTTTGAACCTTTGCCAACCTCATCACGCGTCCACCCGCCGCGTCCACACCGTCCCCCCCCGAAGCCGAAGGCGGGCCGCTCGTGGTATCCCCCAGCGCGTCCGCGGCGCCGTCGAACGCCTCCTCCGCCGCCCTCGCCGCCCGATCCGCCACGGAATCGTCCAGCGACTTCGCCCTGCTCTCAACGTCCCCCGTGCGCGCCGATTCCGCGGCGTCCGCCTCCGCCCACGCGTCGTCGAACGCGGACATGAACGCCGCCGCCGCCGCCGTCGCCCTGCCCCGCATGTCCGTCGCCCTGCTCGCGTCGTACCTCAGCGCGAGGCACGCGAGCAGGCCCGGCACGGCCACGTCGCCGAGGCCCAGCAGCGAAAACGGCAACGCGCCGACGGGTTGCGGATTGAGCGGGTCGTCGAACCTGGGGAACAGGAGTCGAAAGGGACCACGAAACGCGTCGGACGTGGCGACCGCCATCATGACGTTGCTGTCCGCGGTGCCGTCGCCGAAGACGTACCCGCTGCCGAACACCCAGAACGCGTCGTAACACAGCAGACCCAGCAGCAGGGAACCGGCGGCGGCGAAGGAGCCGACGCCGACGAGGGATAAAAAATCAGCCGCGATCATCGTCGCGAGGAAGTTGTTCACGGTGTGGTTCCCGTGGCCGCACGCGACGTCAGCCGTGGCCGCGACGACGCCCACGGCCGCCGCGACGGCGTACGCGTTCGTCAACGGCGTCGAACGCACCGGTTCGCCCGTTAACTTATCCTCGGCGAGGCCCTCGGGGAGTGGCACGTCGATCACCCGAGTCTCCGCCCATTCCTGCCCAAACGCCGCGGATAACGGCACCGCGACGTTGCTCGTGACCGCCACGACGCCGAGGAGCCAGAAGTAGGCGGACACCAACGACGCGAGGTCGAACGGGGTGTACCGCAGGATGCAGTATATCGCGAAGAGAGATATCGAAAGCGCGACGGGCGCGAGCGCGGTTTGCTTTAACCCGAAGGTTTCCCTGTCCTCCCTCGTCAACCCGCGATGGGACGCGATGTACATGGAGCACAGCGCGAGCCCGAGGAAGTACGGGACGTAGCCGTAGCGCTGATCCTGGAGCCACGGCGTGGTGCCGACGGCGAGGACCGCGGCGAGGCTTCCGTACGCGAACAACGCGTCGTCGGGGTCCCAGACAAACTCGGGGAAGTCTCCTTCGTCGTCGTTCGCGTCGCCCTCCTCGTCGCCCTCCTCGTCGCCCGATCCCTCGCTCTTCCGGTCGCTCTTGCGCGTGGGGAGCCGCTGCGGGTTGGCGCCGTCGATCGACCTGTTGTTGGGTGAGGATCCGCCTTGCGCGGCCGCGGCTTTGGCGCCGTCGATCCACGCGGCGGGCGCGACGACGCCGCGCCGCGTCCTCCGCGACGATGTCGCACATCTCCGGATGGGTGCGCGGAGCGGCGAGAGAGACGCGCGGGTTCTCGCGGCGAGCCGCGCGCGTTGGGGCGCGATCACGGCGGTTCGGTCCCACGCCGCGCCCGAACACGCCGTCGCTGCGCTCATCGTCGCCGTCTCGCGCGCGCGGGGGCGCTCGCGAGTGCGGCGGCGCCGTGGAGAGCGCGACGTCGTGGAGAGCTCACGCTCTGGCCGGACGTCGGCCAATCAGGAGGAGTTGCGTGTCACGCCGATACGGATAGTGCTATCGTTCCTTCGCGCTCCGCCCCGTCACACTCCAGAGCGTCCGGAGGTGTCGACGCGTCAAACACCTCCGACGACATGACATCGACCCTCGCCATGTCCTCCTTCGCGGCGCCCACGTCCATCGGCCGCGCGCGTCCGTCGGCCGCGCGCCGATCGCCCGGAGGTAGGACAGCTGTCATCAAATTCGCGCGCGTCAACAACCGCGGACTCGCGAGGACGGCGCCCGTCGCGCGCGCCGCGACCGTCGCGGACATCAAGGACGGCGAGGTCAAGGGCGGTCGCATCTGGGCGCTCCGCGCGGAGATGGCGTGCGCCGCCGAGGAGGCTCTCGAGCGCGCGCGGGTTCGCTTCGGCAACGCCCCCGCCGACCGCGGAGCCACGACCGCCCCGAGGGCGGCATCCTCCGAGTCGGACGCGGGCGATAAGACCGAGGCCGACGTCGTCATCATCGGCGGCGGCCTCGCCGGTCTGTGCGCCGCGAAGAAACTCGCCGAGTCCGGCGTCGACTTCCTCCTCCTCGAAGCCTCCGACGCCGTCGGCGGCAGGCTCCGGACCGACGTCGTCGAAGGCTTTCTCCTCGATCGGGGTTTCGCCATATTCCTCACCGGATACCCCGAGGCCCAGGCGCAGCTCGACTACCAATCGCTGGACCTCCGACCGTTCTACGCGGGCGCGGACGTGAGGTTCGAGGACGGGTTCCACCGCGTGGCGGATCCCCTGAGGCACCCGGTCGACGCGCTCGCGTCGCTGAACCCCGCGCATCCCATCGGCTCCGTCGTCGACAAGATCCTCGTCGGCGTCGTCCGCGTCCAGTCGCTCCTCGGCGACTGCTACGACATCCTCCGCGCGCCGGAGACGACGATCCGGCAGAGACTGGACGCCGCGGGGTTCAGTCAGGAGATGACGCACAGGTTCTTCAGGCCGTTCATGTCCGGGATCTTCTTCAACCCGGAACTGCGCACCAGCTCCCGGCTGTTCAATTTCGTCATGCGGATGCTGGCGACGGGCCAGAACTGCCTGCCGGCGCGCGGGATCGAGGCCGTGGCGGCGCAGCTCCTGGCGTCGCTCCCGTCCGGCAGCGTGCGCGTGAACGCGAAGGTGACGGGGACGGTGCGCGTGGGCGACGACGGCATCGCGGTCGAGGGCGACGGAGGACCCTCGAAGGTCACCGCTCGCTCTGCGGTGATCGTCGCGACGGAGGGACCCGCCGCGGCGGCGATGCTCCCTTCGCTGAATGCCACCTCCCCGTCCGCCCCCGGCGCGCCCGTGGGAACCACGTGCCTGTACTTCGCCATCGACGGCCCGCCGCCGCTGTCAACGCCGATCCTCTACCTCAACGGCGACGGCGGCGGGATGATCAACAACTGCTGCTTCCCGTCGACGGTGGCGTCTACATACGCGCCGGCGGGCAAGTCGCTCGCGTCCGTCTCCATCGTCGGTGTCCCGAGCGGCATCGGGGACGAGGCGCTGGTGGAGACGGTGCGATCGGAGCTCGAGGCGTGGTTCGGGGCGGGAAAGTGCGAGGGACGCAACGGGGAAAGCCCGCCGGTGAAGGAGTGGCGTCACCTCAAGACGTACTCGATCCCGTACGCGCAGCCCAACCAGGAGACGCCGTCGGAGTTGGAGCGAACGACGAGGCTCGGGGACGGGGCGTACGTGTGCGGCGATCACAGGTCGCCCGCGACGTTCGACGGGGCGATGATGAGCGGACGGATCGCCGCGGAGGCTGTCGTCGCGGACATGGGACGATGAGTCAATCGGACCGTTCATCGCGGGTAAGGGTCTCAAGGGTTATCATGACTAATCGACGGGTAACATCACTAATCTTAATCTTACGACACGTGCTTCGACGACGTTCGACGCTCGAGGGATCGACGCTCGTGTCCCGTCACGACTTGAGCTCTAAAAACTTCTCCAACTTTCCAACCATCGCGGGCGGCCACCGCCGTATGCGCCTGACGTAATCGAGGTCCTTGTACTTGGCGCATCCCGCCTCCCTGCTGCACGCCCTCTCCCACGCGTCCTCCGCCTCCGCGTACCTCCCCGCGGAGTAATAGAGCGCCGCCGCCGCCGCTCGCACGTCCGCCGAGTTGGGCGCTCGCCTCGTGAGCGCCTCCAGTTGCCGCAGCGCGCCATCCTCGTCGCCCAACTGCGCCGTCGCCAGCGCCCTGTTGCTGTACGCGTATATCGCGCCGTCCAGCCTCTGTGTGGTGCTCGCGCCGTTGCGGAACCCCTTCGCGTTCTGGAACAGGTCCCCCGCGCGTTCGTAGTCGTCCCTCGCGTCCATCCAACGGTTCAGCGAACCGCGAACGTTGCCCCGGGAGTTTAAGACGTAAGGGTCCGGCGCGAAACCGTTGGACTCCGCCAGCCTGAGCACCTCGTCGTAATCATCGAGAGCGTTTGGCCAATCGTAGACGCCCTCCCTGGCGAGGGCGCGGCCGTTCAGGATCCTCGCCTCGGCTCCCGCGTCGCCCTTGGCGATCTCGTAAGCGACGTCGTACGATTTGAGCGCTCGTTCGAAGTCTTTGCGGTCCGTGGAGATGGTGGCGTCCGCCTCGATCCACTTCAGTTCCTTGGGTTCCATCCGCCGTAAGCGCCCGAGAACGTCCAGAGCCGCGGTGAAGTCCTGGACCTCGTACGCGGCCACGAGAGATCGCTGCAGCTCATCCACCGACTCCGCGGCCCCGGCGACGGACGCTGCCGAGAACGTCGGCACCGATAGAAGGACCGCCCCGATGAAAGCGCGCCTCGGGCGGAGATCGCGGTCGGGCGTCGATCGGGAGGAAAGCGCGCGGGTCATCACGGCTCGTCGATGATCCCTGCGCACCGACGACCGGGAGGCGGTGGGCCGAGAAATCGCCCCATCGGCCACCCTCGCGCACTGCGCCATAGCCAAATGTGTCGCCACCTGACCGCACAGCATCGGGAGGACGATCGACGTGGAAGGGAAGCGAAGCGATTGATGAAGCTGATCGCGCTCGCGGAAACGACCGATTTTTCTGCCAGGCCCCACTCCAAACAGAGGCGCCAATCGCAGATGGCTCTCGAAACGGCGCGAAGGACGGCGAGATGGAAGCACGTGATTGGCTGGAAGGTCGTAACACGCGCTTTCAACCGAGTTTAGCGCGCTTTACCTGATTTAGGGACGTCACTCGAAGACGCGCGGCGAAGGGCAGAGGCGCGCGTTGAAGTAGAACATGAGCGCGGTCGCGTTCATCCCCGGCGCCGTACGCGCGCCCGGGGCCTCGGCGCTCGGTTCCCGCGACCCCTCCCGCGCGGCGCTCCTGGCCGGCGCGCCCCATACGCGCGGGCCGAAAATGGCCGCCTCGATAAACCCAAGAGCCGTGTTCACCGGGGGCAACCGCGGGGGCCGGGAGGGGGGCGAGGGCGGCAAGCCCCCGGACGCTGCGCAAATTCGCCGCCGGGAGCAGGAGAAGGAGCAGAGGCGCGTGGCCGCCCAGCGGGTCGTGCGGAGCGCCGCCGGGGTCAGCCGCGCGGAGGCGCTTCGCATCGGCCTGGACCAGCGCAGCACGTACACCGTCCTCGACTTTCTCCGCTCGGAGGACATATTGGGCCCCGCCACCTCCGCCGACGCCGCTCCCGTGAAGCATCAGGGGCCCAGCATGCCCCTCAACGCCGGCCACCGGATCGCGGACATGCCCCCGGCGTTCGTGAACGAGGACGCGCTCGCCGAGGCGTTCGGCCTGCCCGCGCGGGGCGCGGGGGGGGTCGACGGCGACGAGGATCGCGATAACCTCTCCAAACTCGCCGCGAGGATGGACTCGTTCGCGCAGCGCGCGCTGCTGTACAACAAGCCCAGCAAGGCACCCGGCCGCGCGCCGCGGGTGCTCTCCTCCCTTCTCGTGGACGACGCCATGTACGTCCAGAGGTTCGCCACGCAGGACGAGCGCGGCGAGGAGGCGACGCTCACGCTTCGAATGACCCTCGAGGAGCGGCTGGCGCCGAATTACAAATCCGCCACCGTGTTCGAGCAGTGGGTGGTCCACAGCGTCACGGGCGAACCCGCGGAGGACGCGCACCTCCCGTCCGAACCCCACGCCCGCGTCGCCCCGGAAGCCGTCGTCGCCGCACAGCTGGACGCGCTCAAGTGGGGAGATTCGGAGCGCTGCCGTCGGTTCGCGTCGCCGAGGAACGTCGCGTCATCCGTCGACGCCTCGGTTTTCCGCGAGATGCTCGACACCCCGGCGTACGCGCCCCTGTCCGATCCGGAGGGCACGTGCGAGGTATCGCGGTGCGTGCAGCTGGGTTCCGACTCGTTCGCGGCGGTGGTGACGTGCCGGTCGTGGAACCACGGCGGCGGACGGGCGACGTACACATCCTGGAACGTGAAGGGAAAGGGTGCGCCGCCGCCCAGGTATTTCGTCTGGCTCCTGACGAGGCAGCCCGGGTCGGGGAGCGCGAGCGCGACGGATCTGGCGGCGGCGGCGGCGCTGGGCGGGGAGCCCGGGTCGCTCGTGCTGTCCAAGTGCCCCAACGTGGACGTCTCCGGTTGCTGGCTGACGGACGCGGTGATGCCGGCGCGGCCCCAGGATCTCAAAAAGTTTGGCGTCTGACGACGCCGTCGTCGAGGTCGACGAGAAGACGCGAACGACGTGTACAATCCGCGTGTTCCGTCGACGTGTGACACCGTGTGCCACCAACGTGTATACGTGTACCAACGTGACTCATTTTTTGACGAACGCCCTCGTTCGAAATAGTTTCAACCCCCGTGCTTGCAAAGCAAACTCAGTTTCGATGACTTTACGAAAGTATCACGCGCCGCGTCCCATCTCCCGTCGTCGTCGTCGTCGTCGTCGTCGTCTCGTCTCCCGTCGCGTCCTACGAGCGCTCACCACTGCGGCGATCCCGGCGACCACGCCTCATCGTACGCGTCCCACCCCGGGCACCTCGCCGCGACCAGGTACCTGACGCACTCCTTGTGGCCCCACGCCGCGGCTTGGCTCAGCGCCCGCTCGTCCACGTCGCACCGTAACGTCTCGACGGCGTACTTGAGGCAGGGCAGGTGGCCGTGCGACGCCGCCGCGGAGGTGACCGCGACGCCGCCGGACTTTGCGGTGGACGGGAACGTCTCGAGGACGTCGAGCCTCCCGTGCGCGGCGGCGCACTCCGCGATGGACTCGTCGTAGGGGCAGCCCTCGTCGAAGAGGTAGCGGAGCGTTTGGAGGGGCGCGGTGGCTGCGGCATCTGCGAAGTCGCGCTCGTCCCACGCGCAGCCGTGCGCGTGCGCGTACTCGAGGCACGCGAGGTGCGAGGGCGTGGTGCCGCACGCGGCTCTGAGGCTGGTTCGCCTGTCCCAGGGGCATCCCATCTCGTGCGCCCACTGCAGCACGGGTACGTTTCCGGCGAGCGAGGCGAGCTCGGGGGTGTGAGGCGAGAGCCACGGGCATCCCTGCGCGACGCAGTACTGAAACACGCGCAGGGGACCGCACGCGATGGAGTGGACGCCGTCGCGGTACATGGTGACGCGGCGGCGGCCGTCGCCGACGATGGGAAGGCCGCTGGTGAGGACCGCGGCTCGGAGCTCGTGGGACGTGCGTGCGAGGAAGAGACGGTCCTTGACGCTCAGGCGCGCGAGCACCTCCTCGCGGAACACGCACTTGTGGTGCTCGGAGAGGCGCTCGAGGAGCGAGAGCGTCGAGCGCGGGAGCGCCGCCTCCACCGATTCCCACCCTCCCGAGCCGCTCAACGACGCGGTCTCGCTCATAACAGCTGTGCTGCGTTTCAGCTTCGTGCCCCTCGCTGCAAGCGACAGGAGCTCTGTCGCAGCTGACGCAGCAGCTCAGGGCTTGAAGTGCGGCAACGCAAACGGCGGAGCGCGCTGGGCCCGCGATGTGCACCGCGAGATGAACGCAGCCCTCGCGCGCACCTCGCACACATCTTCATCGCACGCGCCCCGAAACCCCGCGCGGTCGCGAACGCGCAGGCACGCGCGCGCGGCCTCGACGTTCGACCGCCCGTCCCGTTCATTCACCCGGCAATTCGGCACCCCAGCGGCAAAGATGAGCGCGGCGGAGGTTGCCCCCGCGCCCCCGGGCGACGACACCGCGCGCGGACCCACCCGGCGGTTCGTCACCGACTTCCTCACCTCCCGAGCCCCGAGCCTGGACCCGCCGAAGGACGCCCCGCGGCGCTCCGACAGCGCGGACGAGCTCCTCATCTTAAACTACAAGCTCCCGTGCGTCGCGCCGCACCTATGGCACAGGTGCGAGCGGCGGTACTGCGCCGACGGCGGCGCCAACAGGCTTTTCGACGACATGCCGCGATTGTTCCCGGACCACAACCCCGACGTCGTCCGAGCCGCCTTCGTCCCCGACGTCATCGTCGGCGACCTGGACTCGGTCCGACCCGAGGTTCTGGCGTATTACCGCGACGGCGGCGCTCGATGCGTGGACCTGAGCGCGGACCAGGACAGCACGGACCTGCACAAGGCGATGACGCACATGGTGGACTCCGCGTGGAGGGTGTCGCAGGGGACGGGGAACGGCCTCGGGCGGGTGATCGCCGGGAAGGGTTGGCTCATGGAGCACAGGATATTCGCGGTGGGCGCGCTCGGCGGGAGGTTCGACCAGACGATGTCGAGCGTGAGCGCCGCGCACGAGTTCGGAGACGCGCACGTCGTGCTCATCGGCGCACACTCGATGGCGTTCGTGGTACCCGCGCGGACGCGCGTGACGATCGTGCCGGACGTGGATAACGAGGGGCCGACGTGCGGACTCATCCCCGTGTGCGGCGCCGCCGAGACGGTTCGCACGAGCGGTCTGCGATGGAACCTCACGGGCGGCGGGCTGGAGATGGGGCGGCTGATCAGCACGAGTAACGCGCTGGACGTGGTCGGGACGGACGGGGAGGTGCGGATCGAGACGGACGCGCCGTTGCTGTGGACCACCGACGTGAGCCGAATGTGGAGTGTCGAGGAGTCCCCCGCTCGACTCGATTGATAGACTGGCTCTATTAATAGGTGTACAAACTAAGTGTCATCCGACGCCGTCCCCCGCGCTTCCACCGCCTCGCGCGTCGCATCGCCGCCGTTGGCTCAGATGGGCTTGATCTTCATGTGCAGGTTGATCAAGGAGAACACCATGCACTTGAGGTCCTGCACGAGGTAATAGAAGCATCGCAGCCCCTCCGGATCCTTGCTGCTCTGCACGTCGAGCAGCGAACCGATCTTGGCGGTGGTGAAGCTAGCGTGATCCTCGCCGAGCACGATCTCCAGCTCCTGGGAACCGACCTTGTCCCCCTCCGGCCACTCCCGGTCGTCCTCGCGAAGGATCTGGGAGTCCGCCACGATCCGCTTGACCTCCCTCATCACCGTCTCGCTCACGTACATCTCGCGGCGGATGAGCGAGTCCTTCTTGTAGTTGGTGTTGTTGGCGTACCGGAGTTTGCCGTCGGGGCGGAACTCGAACTCGAGGAACTCGTGCCCGAACCTGCCCTTGTGCCCCTGCGACGTCGACGAGAGACGGGAAGGGATCGGGGTCGGAGGCAATTTCTAGGGCAGGGCGGGAGAAAAAAATCGATGTGCGAGGGACCGGGGCGACGATGCGCTCGGCGTGCACGTCGCCGCATCGGGGCGCGAACCGCGATCGGGCACGGGCGTGAGACGTACCACGTAGTATCGCACGTAGAAGTCGTCCATGTGTCGCTCTGGTGTCACTCCACCTCCCGCGGGGGCGTGTGAGCACCAGGGGAGAATCGCCGCCGGTTCGGGCTGATGCGCACGAGTCTCGCGAAAAAGTTCCGCTCTTGGCACCGAGTTTGTTATGACACCACTGAGGAGGTGCGCCGGGGGCTTGGGCGGATGGCGGGCGCCGGGTCCGGCGATGCGGCGAGCGTCCTGGTCGTCGGCGCGGACGCCGATGGAGTCGCCCCGTCGCTGCTCCTCACCTGTGACCGGGGATCCAAGCGCCAGTACCTGTTCGGGTGCGCCGAGGGATTCAGCAGGCTCGCGCTGGAGCACCGCGTGCGGGCCACCGGTAAGCTCCGCGCGTGTTTCCTGACGTCGTTCCATCCCAACGCGTGCGGCGGGCTGGGCGGTACGTTTCTCCGGCTGAGCGGCGACGGCCACGGGGACCTGCTCGTCGCGGGACCCAGCGGCGTGGGCGCGCACATCCGGGCGCTCAGGCGTTTCGTGAGGTTCAGACATCCGCAGGTCACCGCCCTTCGACTCGTGCCTCCGGCCGCGGCGGTCGACGCCGCGGCGAACCCCGACGACGATCACGTCGCGCAGAGCTACGAGGACGACTCGATATGCGTCCTCCCGCTGTTCAAGAGGTTCGAGCACGCGGATGAGTGCCAGCTGTGCGAGATGGAGGCGGAGGCCAAGAGGAAGCGCAAGAGGGAGAAAGACGGTGCGGAGGAGGAGGAGGAAGAAGAGGAGGAGGAGGAAGAAGAGGAGGAAGAGGAGGCGACGAAGAAGATGCCACCGCCGCGTAACCCCACGCCGGAGAACTACTTTCTCGGCTACGCCGTGTGCGTGAAGGGCGCGAGCGACGATGACTTCGGTCCCACGTTCCTCGTGCTGGACTGCGGCGACGCCGCCGCCGCCAAGGAAGCGGGGGAGCATCCGACCGTGGGGTGCTGCCTCCTGGGCAAACACCGATGCGCCGCGGTGTTTCACGCCACGGCATCGGACGTGCAGATTCACCCAGCCTACGATGTCTGCACCTGGCGCTCACCGAGCGATGCGTTGAGTCGGAGGTGGGCGGAGACGTGCGCGATCGAACACGGGGACCATCCGAATCCTCGACAACACCTGCCGACGCACGTGAACTGCGTCGTCGCCAACGAGGTGGGCTTCAGAGCCGGTGCCAGGACCCTCGCCAGGCTCGAATGCGTGTGCGGCATGGCGTTCCCGACGCCCCTCGCGCATCATTTCCCGTACAAGCCGCCCGCGACGCCGCCGAAGATGCCCCCGTTTCCGCATCCGCGGCGGGTCGACGGATCGCTTTGCGCGAGGGTTCGCCTGCGCACAGCTATCGACGAGAATGAGGAACGGGGATTTGGCGCTCGGGGGTCCTCCCGCGGGATCGCCGAGGTCGACCAAACCACGGAACGCCCGGAGGAGCTAGACATCGAAGCCGTGCGGGACGAGACGCGGCGGCTGATGCGAGACGCGTCAATCGCCGAGGTTGAGGGCGAGAGGTTCGACGGGCACTCGCCGGCGACGCATTTCCCGGAGCTGTTGTTTCTGGGCACCGGGAGCGCGGAGCCGTCTCGGTATCGCGGCTCGAGCGCGATTTTGATCAAACGGGCGGCGCGCTCAACCGACGAGGGCAACGTGCTACTCGATGCGGGCGAAGGGTGCGCGGGAGCGATGAAGCGATACCTCGGTCATGACGAGGCTCGTAGGGCGATTCGGGACCTTAAGGTGTTGTGGGTCTCTCACCAACACCCGGATCACATGCTGGGCGTGCGAGGGGTGCTCGCGTTGAGACGACCTCAGCAACCCGGTTCGGGGCTAAACCCCGGCGAGGTTCTCACGATCGTCGGCCCCCTTTCGTTGAAGGAATGGCTCGAGGAATCGCCCAATCCTCCGGGGTTGGCCAGGCCCTGGCGTTTCGTTCACAGCGCGTCGGTATACGCCGAGGGTTTCGGCGGCGGTCCGTTCAGGACGCCGCAGAGCTTCCCGCAACGACCGCCCCCGCCCCCGCCCCCGCCGATGCCCCCGCCCCCGCCCCCGCCCCCGCCGATGCCTCCACCGCACCCGGGTTCAGGGGCGAACGGGTACTTTCTTCCCCGCGTCGCCGACGACACACCCGCGAAAGAATTGGCTCGGCACGCGGGACTCTCGCGCTTCGAAGCGCTCCCGGTGCGCCACTGCCCCGAAGCCGCCGCGGTGGTCCTCGGCGGCGGCGCCCCCGTGTCGCACGGCGGCCTCGGCGCCTGGCAGATGGCGTACAGCGGCGACTGCAGACCCAGCGTCGAACTCGCCAGGCTGGCGCGAGGCGTCGACGTGTTGATACACGAGGCTACGTTTGACGATTCCTTGGCGGACCATGCGTTGCGTAAGCGTCACAGCACCACGGGCGAGGCGCTTCGGATGGCGTCGCAGTGCGGGGAGAGGACGCAGGCGGTGCTCACGCACTTCTCGCAGCGGTACCCCCGCGGCGTCGGCGTTGGAAGCGTGGACGGAGAGGGCGGGACGGGGGCGCCGCCGGTGACGGCGTTTGACGGGATGCGTTGCCGGTTGGACGAGGTCGGGGTGGTGAGGGAGTGCATGGGGGGCGTCAACGAGATGTTCGCGCGGTACGAGCGGGCGCGGGATAAGACGATGGACGAGGACGACGTCGCTGGCGCCGTGACGCTCGAGCCCGAGGCGGAGGAGGCGGCGGCGGAGGAGGAGGTTCGATAGTTGTTAGTTTTCCAAGCAGACTTGGCGGTAGATTTTTAAAGCTCCAGGCTAGGTTTGACGGCACTTCGGACCGCGCGCTAGTAGCTAGGCGACGACCGATATGAACTTCGACCCGAGCGATCCCGACCACCTGTGCGCCGCGCTTTGTGCGGGTGAGAGCCGATACCCGATGCTATGCTTGATACATCCTCTACCATCGCACGCGCGATCCGTCACTTACCGAACCTCGTCCCACAACGAATCGCAGGCTTCGCGACGTGGTGCCTCGTGGCATCGTGGGTCACCGGGACCTACTCCCACGTCGACAGGCTCTGGTCTATCACCCCCGCGGTGTACGCGTCGGTTTACGCGTACGCCTCGGGGTTCGACGCGCGCGCCAGCACCATGGCGGCGCTCACCTGGGCGTGGGGCATCAGGCTGACCTACAACTTCGCCCGAAAAGGGGGATACTCCAAGGGCGAGCAGGACTACCGGTGGCCCGTGCTGCGCGAGCACCCGCTGCTCAAACACCCCGTCACGTGGCAGGCGTTCAACCTGGGGTTCATCGCGACGTACCAGCACGCGCTCCTCCTGCTCATCGCGCGGCCTTCATCCGCGGCGTACGAGGCGAAGGGATCGGAGCTCAACGCGTTGGACCGAATCGCCATCGGCCTCTTCGCGTTTTTCGTCGCGTTCGAGTCGCTCGCCGATCAGCAGCAGTGGATCTTCCAACAGAGCAAGCACAGGGCGCCCGGCCACGCGCGCGTCAACGCCCTGCGCGACGACTACAAGCGCGGGTTCCTGACGAGCGGCCTGTTCAGGTACTCGCGGCACCCAAACTTCTTCGCCGAGCAGTGCGTGTGGGTGTCGTATTACCTGTTCGCGGTGGCGGCCAAGTGGGACGGGCGGGCGGATCTGTTCGGCGCGAGTTGGCGTGACGCGTGGGTTCACGAGCAGGGCGTCGGCGCGGTGCTGCTCGTCTTGCTGTTCCAGGGGAGCACGCGGTTCACCGAGTCCATCACCGCGGGCAAGTACCCGGAGTATGCGGAGTATCGGAAGGCGACGAGCGCGTTGGTGCCGCTGCCGCCGTTTGGGAAACTTCGCGCGCCGACAAAGAAGGCGCGGTAGACTTTGCGATGAATGAATGTTCGAGATTGGCGTAGCAAGGATAGGTCTACCAACAGTCACCTACACAGTGACTGTGACTGTACACATCATTGTAGTCCTCTTCGTAGGTGAGAAGTCCTTGCACCTTCTTGCAGTCTTTGCAGGGACTTAAATCCTGAATACACTTTTTGCAGAACGGATCTTCGCAGCAGGGGCAAATGAAGAATTCAAAGTCTGCAGCGCAATTTCCGCACGACATGTTGCCGCAACCTTCACTGCTGCATATGCAAATACCGTCCGCCCCGCGTTCAACACAATCATCACACCAGCGAACTTCGCAAGCGTAACTTCCGCAACAGTGGTAATCCTTGATCGGGGATCCATCACATCCGTACCGCATGCAGTCTTTGCAGTGAGAACTCTGGCAGCAGCTGCAGCGAAACGTGCCTGGTGTGCAGTCTTTGCACCATGTGCCATCACAGCAGTCGCACCAATCAAACAAATTGCATCTCCCAGATGTCGTGTCGGTGTTGCAGGCTTCGCAAATCGATTTGCTGCATCCCGGACTGTACTTCATCAGTGAGTTTTTGTGGTCGTATTTTCCGCTGCCGAAGCAAATCTCGACGGCACCACCACCATCATTACATTTATCACACCACGCTCCTCCACAGACATCGCAAAGGTGCATATCGCTACACTCATCGCAAGTCGACTTCAAGCATCCCCTGTTGGTATCGTTGCCGTGGCACTGAAACACGAACCTGCAATCATCACAGAACTCCTCTTCGCAAACCTCACATAAGTGAAGATGCTCCACCGCGTACTCTTCGCCCGGGCAGTTGGCCAGAGAACACAAGAATCCACGGCAGTCAGCGCATGCATCGTCATGATCAGCATGAGCACATTCATGACAAAACTTGTTCTCGCAGGCCATGCACTGCACAGATTCTTGCAAGTCAATTATATCAGTGCACTCTGGTTCCTGGCATTGGCAGATGTCGATTTCATCCGGGTTATTCAGGTAGCTCTTCAGTTCCGTGAGCAACCGAAAATTCATACTGTGCAAGCCGCATCCGCTCAGCGATATCGACGTGAGGTGATGTTGTATGTTCTGCCTCAGGAAAGGTAGCACAGCGTGGCTGACAGACACCCCCGTACAGTTGGTGATTGACAAGACGTTCAGGTTCGGAAGCGGGCAAGTAGAAAAATTTCTTAAGGCCAGCTAAAAGTGACTGGGGCGCCGGTGAGGACTATGGTCGTCAAAGCGTTTCCCGCGAAGAGCATAAGGCGGCGGAACGCATCATCGGTGAATTTGTGAGCAGTACTGAGGGGCGGCTCGATGCGCAGCGTGTTGTGGTGGAGTTGCCAGCAACCCGGAGACGCGGCGGCTAACCTCAAGCCCTGGAGACGCAGCCGAGGGCGAGGCGGTCCTTGACTTCGGGCACGTGAGCAACGATGGCGGATGCGACGCTCTCATGCACGTCGATGGATGCGACGCCCTCTTCGATGCACTTCTGCTTCTTCCTCTCCTTGCCGCGGTTCTTCTTGTTGGCCATGTCGGCGTGGTCGGGGCGGGGCGGTTGTGGCTCGTCGTTGCTTCGTACCCGTCGAGTATTTCAAATTTTTATCGGTCGGATCGACCCGACACGAAAGCTCCTGTGAGACACGCCCCTTCCGAGACAAACACACGACGCCGCGCGCGCGATGCTTCGCGTCATCGCCTCCCTCACCGGGCGACGCGCGCTCGCCTCGTCGTCGCGCATCCCCCGCGCGGGGTTCAGCTCCGAAGATACCCCGTGGCGGACCGTCCGATACGCCGCGTTCGAGCGCGTGGGCGAGGGCTTCCGCCCCGCGCGGCCCCTCGAAGAAGAACCCACCCGCGACCGGCCCGCCACCGAGGGCGACACCTCCCTCGCGTCGCGCGCCAGAGCCCGCGGCGACTGCGAGAAGGTGGTCGCCGTCGCCGACTGCGGCCACGGCGTGGGCCGCGCGCTGGTGTCCGCGTTACTCGAGTTCCCGGAGTGCCGCATGGTCGTCGCGGGAGCCACGCCCTCCTCCGAGCTGACCACCAGTCTGCACATGCAGCACTGGGCCGAGTGCGACGCCATGCAGCTCGACGTGAGCCGCGTGAACCTCGCCGACGACGCCGAGGTCAAGGCGTGGAAAGACCGCGTCGAGTTCACGTTCGGCGTCCCGGACGTCCTCATCACCAACTGCGGCGAGCTGCCCTCGTACTGGAAGCTCAACTACGAGGCGGCGGAGGCCTTCTGCCCAAACGACAACGAGGTGGTCGTCGGCGGGTGTAGACCGCTGGAAGACTCGACGCTTCACGCGGACGCCAACGCGTGGGATGACGACACCGGGGACGCGCCGCCGCCGACGACGACAATCGTAAGGCCCGCGCGCGTGTGGGAGACGAGGGCCATCGACTGGTCGAGGATGATGAACGACGTCAAGGGAGTCTCCGCTCTCGTCCGTCACTTCACCCCGGCCATGGTCGCCAGGGGGTCCGGCATCGTCGTCAACGTCACGCACGTCCTGGACCCCCAGGGCGGCGCCGAGGTGGCGGCGTACCAAGCCTCGAGAGCGGCGATATCGGCGCTGACCCGCTGCCTGTCGTACGAAATCGCGAGAGACCTGGAGGTGTCCGCGACGTCGCGCATGATCGCCGTCGAGCTCGATCCCGGGACGCTTCGGGGACTGCGACACGAGGACCCCGAGGCGGACGTCGGGCCGTTGCACCGCGCGCACGGGGATGAGGCGGCGCAGGACTGGGCGCACGCGGCGGTGCCGTTCGTGATGAACCTGACGCGTGAGGTGAGCGGCGCGTCGCTCATGGTTCCGGGGTTTGGAGGGGGCGCGGCGGGCGGGATCGGTGGCCGAGCGCCGGGGCACGTCGTGCCGGAGGGAACGCCGCCGGCGCAGAGGTTGGACCTTGTGCGGGACTTTGAGTGACGCGACAAACGACGAGCAAGCACGCGAGGATTCCCGCCCGTGATGATCCGCTAACCTTTCTTCAGCCCTCGTACACCATCACCTCCGCGACATAGTTCAAGCATGATTTCGCAGGATCTGTTCAGCTTTGAACTATGTAGCTTTTCAGCTGCGATCGCGAATCCTTACCGGATGGTGTACGAGGGTTGACGACGATCCATCACGCGCGGATATCCGTAGAATGCATCTCACGTTGACAAGCACGACACGACACAAATGCTACACTCGCTTCCCCGCCCTCATCACGCGAACGGCTGCCAAATCAGCTTCATCGTCACCGTCCCCGTGATCGTCTTATCCCCCTTGAGCGCAAACTCCCTCTCAACCTCCGTCAGACCCCACTCGTTCGCAGTCGCCGCCTTGATGACGTCCTCCATCACGTTAACCTCGATCACGCCCAGCGCGTCTTTGCTCTTACCCATGCCCATCATCGCGACGTCCCTGTCGTAGCACTCCACGGTGAGCACGCCGCTCTCCTTGACCCCGACAAACTCAAACGTCTCGTTCCACTCGGGGTTGAGCGTCTTGTCAACCACCCTGGATTTGTGCTTGATGGGCTTTCCGTTCTGCTTGCCGCCGGGTTCGAGGCCTGGGGGCATGGAGAGCTTACAGTACGGGTCCGAGGTTCCGCTGCGGTCCGCGGCTTTAACGCCCGTCGCCTTGACGAGCACGCAGGTGAGCATGCCGATCCCCTTGAGCTTGGCGAGCGTCGCCGACCTCGTCCTGTGCATCGTCTCGGGCGACAACGGCATGGACGCGGCGGTGGCGTCGAAGGGAATGTAGGTGACGTCCAGCAGCAGACGCATTGGGCCGCGCTTATACGACCTGTTGCGCTTCTCCGTCTCCGGGAAATCGATCCAAATCTCCTCGCTCTCGTTGGGGATGAGGTTGAGGGACTTGAGGTCGATGACTTTTTCGCCGATGACGACGTCGGGCAGAGGAGAGTTTTCGTCCATGACGGCCACCGTGAGCTTGCGCTCGTTCATGTCGTCCACGAGCATGTACACGGTGTGATTCCACGTGGGGTCGTTGTTGTTGTCGATCACCTCGGTGTTGGTCTTGCCCTTTCCCTTGCTCTTGACGTACATGCGGACGTAGGAGTCCGCCTTGGACATCAAGTCGGTGCCGACGACGTTCTCGGCGCGTTTGGCCGTGACGCACACCAAGCCGGTGTTGCGGAGAGTCAGGACGTTGTCGACGTACCACTGGTGCGTCACCGTCTCGCCGTTGGGGATCTTCAGGGGCTCCTCCTCGTCCGCGATCGGGATCACGATGCGCTCGGGCCACACCAGCGCCTCGCCGAGAATCTCCGAGAGTAACTTCTCGACGAAATCCTCCACGATTGCGGTGACGGTGCCCTCGAGGCCCAGCGGCAGGTCCAGATCGAACTCCACCGCGGGTTTCTCCGTCAGGGTTATGATCAAGCCGCCGAAAGGGCACAACGTGGGCATCAGGGGTTGCAGCGTGACCCGAACCTTGGCGTACACCTCGACGTCCTTCACCGCGATGATGATCGAACCAAGGACGGAGGATTTAGCGTTGAGCTTGATCTTGGCTCGGCCGGGCCACGCGACGTCGAGCTCGAGGCTCACGCCCATGGCATCCGAACGGGTGCCCACGTACTCGACGCCGCGCACCTGTATGGGCTCGTGGCCGAGGTCGAGGGTGTCGAAGTAGAGCCTCGAGAAGATCCCCGGTCGGTGCTCCTCGAGGAGCGGCTCCACGATGTCGCGGACGAGGTTGCAGACGCTTCGGTTGTAGAACGGCCAGGTCCTGGCGAGGAAGCCGTTGAGCCAGTGCGCCAGTTCGTTCTCCTGGAACCTCGCCCACGACGGCGCCGACGACCCAAAGTTAAACTCGCTCTTATCGATCGCCTCAACCTTGCCCATCAGCGCCGCCAAACCCTCCTTGCTCTTCTCCGCGTCGAAAAAAGCCGTCAGCGCCTTCTTAAACACTCGCCTCGACCGCGTTCGCCTCTCGTGTTCGACGCACACGCAAACCGCGGCGACGCACCCTGCGACGAACGAACCCTTGTACCTGCTGCGAACCAGCTGGTGCGCCGCGACGTTCACGCACAACGCGGTGGCGAACGCGAACAGCCCGACGAAAAACGCGACGCCGGCGACGACCACGTCGCCCGGTGCACGCTCGGGAATCCCGACCCCCGCGGCGACGCGTCGCATCCACCGCGCGATGGGCCTCCGCTGGGATCGCCAGTACGCCCATCCCCCGGCGCAGACGGCGAGCGCGGAGAGCGCCCACGCGGCGAGCGGAGCGGGAACGTCGTCGGTTGAGTTGCTCGTCGCCCCCCAAAAGGCGTTCACGTCGAACGCGGCGCGGATGAGCGCGGACGCGCTCGGCGCCAGCGCTCCCGTCGCGACGATGACGCAAAAGTTGGCGGTGAATCCCGCGCTGCGAAGCGCGTGGCTGACGCCGCCGGGCGCCCCTCTGTCCGCCGGCCACGACGGGCCGCCGAAGAACGGGCCGCACCCCGGCGGGTACCGCGCGAAGGTTCGCTCGGCGAGCGGCGTCGCAGCTGGCGTCGCGTGGGGTTGCGCGGCGTGTTCGGATGGGACGAATTTCACCGACGCGATCTCCTCTTTGGTCCTGGCGCCCTCCGCTGGGGACACGTCCGGGGTCTCCAGCCAGCCGTGGGGCTTTGGCCTGCGCTCCAGGGGCTGCAGGATGGCGTCCTTGTCGTACTCCGGCGGGTTGACGGGGGGCAACGGGACGGGGGCGTCCGGATCGATCCCGGATGCGATCGCCGCGCGCCTTCGAGCCTCCAGCTCAGCCCTGACGAGCTTGTCGATGCCGACGTCGCCGATGTCCAGGTTACCGTCGCCGAAGTCGTTGTCGTAGTCCACCGCGGGCTGGAGCTTCGGGAGCTTGCGGTTGGAGTCCTGCGCCGACGGCGACGCGCTGCCCAGCCGTCTGGACCCCGGCTGGGGCGATTTCGCGAAGCAGGAGAACGCCATCGGGGCGGGCTCTTTCCGTGTTGAACCGCCTTTTAAGGCGGGATCCGGCGCTCGGAGGAGAGCTCGGGGTTCCGGAAGGGTGCACGCGAGCCGCGCTGACCGCCGACCCGGGCTCTCGACGGTTCACGCGCGGCGTATGTGGCGCTCGCTTCCGAGATGCCCCGCCCGATCGGGATTGTTACGTCGCCGTGTCGGGATGACAGCTCGGACGATCCGAATCTCGTCGAAACGACGGTCTATTTTGTATGGAGGTTTCTTGAGTCGCGAAAAAAGTCAACGCCCGTGATGAAGAGTGCCGTTTTCTCGTTTGAATTCGCAGAGGACGCCGCGCGAGAGGGTGCCCGGGGGACGCCGACCGGGACCTCACCGCGCATCGGAGGGCGGTGCGGTCTCACTTAGGTGTAGGACAGGACCATGGCGGCGCGGGAGGTGGACGCGCAGATCGAGATCGAACGCCGCGTGCGCAAGCGCTACCTCGGCTCGTCCGAGACCAAGCTCAGGGATGCGGTCTTCGAGGCGCTTCGCCGGCTCTACTCCCTGCCGAGGATGCCCACGAACCCGTACTTCTTCGTCGCCACCGCCCTGTCCGCGCACTCGGCGCACGGTCAGCGGCGCAGCGTCTGGGCGGTCCCGGACGAGGAGGTGCTCGAATGGATGGAGGAGGTCGCGCTGGTGGACGGGACGGAGTGGTGCAAGCTCGATCGATTCTCCGACGCGTGGGGTCTGCCGCACGTGCTGCGATGCTGCGACCGAGAGGGCCTGACCGACCTCAGGGCCCTGCTCCGCAAGTTTCCACCCGCGCTGTTCCCCAAGCCCGAACGCGTGGAGGACTACGACGACCCGGAGTGCACCAGGGTGGTGTGCATGAGCCTCCAGGACGGGTGCCTGCACAGGAGGGCGTGGAACGGAGCGCCCGCTCGGATGGGATTGAGACACGACATCATCGTCGACGGTCCGGAGATGGCGAGGGCGCTGCAGACGTTCGTGGATACCATCGTCGACACCGTCGAGGACGTCGTGGCGGCGTCGGAAGGGCACAGCGTCAAGGGGGTGCTGCTCAAGCCCGGCGGGCAGATGGACACTTGGGCCAACGAGGATCAGAGGGAGCGGCGGAATCAGTGGTGGACCGTGGAGAAGCTACGCGCGGACAGGACGGGGTTCGACACGGCCGTGAAGAGGGCCACGTCGTCGCACCACAAGGTGGCGATGGAGTGCACCGTGCGCGCCCCCGTGCCGCCCGTCATGCTGGACGGCGGCTACGGCACCGCCGCCGCGGCGGCTGCGCAACGCGGCGGCGGGTCCATGATCATGCACTTCAGCGTGCGAATCTACTTCACCTTCCACTTCAGGGTCAAGGCGCCGAACAAGCCCGTGTCTCCCACGGCGCAGCACTACGCCACGTTTCCGTTCGAGGCGCTCTACACTGGCCTGTTCCTGGAGCAAGCCGCTGCTGACGCCTACGTGTCGTGTTACGGAAATTCCGTGTCGCCGTCTTCGCCGATGGTGCTGAAACAAAACGCGGATCGCATGATCGCCATAGGGTTGAAGTCCATGAAGGACGATAAGATGCCGCGCGCGCTGCGCATGGCCGCGATGCTGCTGCTGCTCAGGGGGGACATGGGCTGGGACGACGGCGAGGACGGCGTGGACGTGACGACTGACCAGGGTTTACGCGAGAGTACGTTTGCGGATCTCATTCGCATGATGAACACCTCGACGGTGTGGCTCCACAACGTGAGCGAGGAGGTCAGGGTGCTGAAGCAGCTCTTTGACGGCCCACACGCGCTGGCGCGGACGCAAAACAACGCGCAGGCGCTCTACTCCCACCTCGCGCATCTGCACAGGCGCCTGGGTGATTTTATGAGAGACGCGGTGCGAAGGGACTTTGGTCTCGAGCCGCTTCGCGAGCTGATGGAGGATGGAATGATCAGCGCCATCCGCGGCTGCGGCCGATCGGGCATCTCGCTCGCGACGCCGGAGACGAGCCGCAGGGCGGGGGTCGCGGCTGAGCGAGCGCTGAGCGCCACGGGTTTGCTCACGCTCGTGGTTTCGCTGACGCGGCAGCAGGAGGTTTACATGATGAAACCGAGGCTGGCGTTGTTGCAGGCTGGCGCGTTCGGTTTGAACCTCATCAAGACCGGGGAGTTTGACGCGGCGCGCGCGGCGGTCGTGGACCCCGCCGCGATCGCCGCGGAGAAGCGACGGAAAGCCAAGAAACGCGAGAAGCAAAACGCGAAGATCGAGGAGGAGAACAAGAAGAAGGGGTTGTTTGGCAAGAAAAAGCAACTCAAGCCAACCGGAGAGGATGCCGATCACCAGGACGAGGGGAAAGGAGGTTGGTCGCTCTTCGGCAAGAAGGAGGAGAAGGTCGAGACCGGCGGCTTGACCAAGCTCGCCGGTATTCCCCTGGTGGACCCGCGGACGCCGATGCCCGGGCCCAAGGAGCTCGACAGGGTGTGGCAGCGCGTCTACGAGGTTGTCGCTCCCGGCATGTGCCTCTACTGGGAAGCGGGCGCTCGATGGATCCGACACAACCGTTACGTCCCTCCCAAGATGACGCACGCGGCGATCTTGATGCAGTACGTGGTGGACGCCAGGCTCGACGAGACCCTGCAGGAGATCTTCAACGAGGCGGCGCAGCCGCCGATGGTGAAAAACCCTTACCCGGCTGTGGTCCAGAGCCTGAGGGCAACCGGTCACCAGTTTGACGTCTCGTTCCAGCTCGTGGGCGGCGACCCGCTCACCGGCGCGGGCGGCGACATGACCCAGCTGAAACCCGGCCAGAAGGCCAGGCTCAAAGGCATCGCGGGCGCGAGGCCGATCATATCCATGGTTCAGCCTCCGCACCCGGTGTACGCCGCCAGAGCGCCGGAGGGGTCCACGAAACACGCCCCGGGCGCCAGAGTCTTTGGGCTCTACAGCGCGGTGAGGCTCGCCGATCCGGTTCGTCTCACGCTTCTCGCGGAGGCGCTCCCGGGTTTGCTCAAGTCCCGCGCGTGGCAGAGCGGCGCGTACCAGTACCAGTGCATAAGCGCGTTCGGCGGGGACGCCGCGTTCACCGCCGGTCTGGGTCCCCTGGAGGACCACCTGGGACGGCAGAAGAAGGGGAAGAAATCGGGCGGGCACAGCAACGTGGTCGGGTTCACGCCCGTCATCGAGGAGCACACCCGCGCGCTCGGCCCGAGCCTGGAGACGGCGGCGGACGTCTACGGCCACGACGTGGTGCAGCGCCTGATGGCGATGCAGGAGGAGACCCCGTGGATCGTTCACACCCTCACGGTTCCGAAGGGTTTGGTCGCCGCGGCGGGTGCCGTCGCGGCGAAGCGCGCCGTCGTCCGCGAGCAAGAGCGGCTCGCTCGGGAGAGCGCGAGGGCGCGGGGGGAACCCGTTTACGGCACTCGAAACTACGACTCTGAGGACGACTCGGACGACGTCGACACGCCGGGCGGGACGTCCCGTCCGGACACCGCCGCGCGCGCGGAGCGTCTCCTGGCGCGAATGGGTTCGGCCACGACGCGGTCGTCGTCGCCGGCGGCGAAGCCTCCGGCGCCGGCTGGACCCGACGTCGAGAAGCTTCGCGAGCTGAGGCAGAGGCTCGAGGAGGCGGAGGAGGCGCTCAACGAGAACGCGAAGCGGGGATCTGGGGTGGGCGGGGCGCTGGGTCAGAACGCCATGCAGGAGAGCGAGGTTATTCGCATACCCTGGGAGGAACTGAGGACCAACCAGCGAGACGCGGCGAAGATCGTCTCCAGGGTGGCGCAGCACGGCGGCGAGGCGTGCGCGCAAATCTCGGTCAAGTTCAAGGACAGGTACCTCCCCGTGTTCGTCAACTTCCACTTCGGCTGGTCCTACCGCATGGCCAACACCATCACCAAAGGTGCGCCCCTGGGCGAGGCGAGGGACCAGGACATGACCACGAAGGACACGCAGTTTCAGATGGAGGGTTGGCCCCTCGACGCGTACACGATGGTCTTTGCCACGCAGGCGGACGCGCTGAGCTACGCGCACTGGCACGCGCACATAGGCGACCCGGCGTCACCGTCGCTGATGAAAGCGGCGGGGGCGGAGTTCAAGCTCACAGAGGTGGCCTGCGCCAAGGACATGGACTACCTCGCGGCGCTTCGATGCAGAGTGGCGAGGTCGCTGGTGACGAGCGAACCGTTTGGGCTCAGCGCCCAGCTCTGTTGCGCCCACATGGGGGTACCGATGCTGACGCAGACGCTGCAGGACGCGAACTCGATGCTGCAGTACCTCGTGGGCGCGAGTGAGGCTCCCGAGGACTTGCTCGTCAAGCTGGACACGCGCGGCGCGAGAACCGCGCTGCTGGAGTACCTCGACGAGACTGAGAAACTTCTCACCTCGCCGTCGCTGTCTTACCACCTCGGCGCCAACCGCATCATGGTGAAAAACCTGGCCACCCTGCGCAAAGCGGAGAGCGAGAGCTCGGGTATCCTGGGCGACGAGCCGCTGGAGAAGTTGAGGGAGGTCAACACATGGCTCGCGGTGTCCGAGACGTGCGTCACCCGAGGCTTGTACATGATCACGCTGAAGCGCGACGAGGTTGTGGAGATTAAGCGAAAGTGGCGGCGGATCAAGCGCGAGGAGAAAAAGGAAAAGAAGGAGAAGGAGCGGTCGCAACGCGAGATCAGCAGGGAAGCGGAGGAGCGCAAGGCGCGCGAGGACGAGAAGAACAAGATCGCGTTCAGGTACGATTAAGTAGCCACCGCGTAGTCGCTCGGTGAAGTAGATTTGCTTCGTCGTGAAAAAAGAAGGTTTTCAGTCTCGGTTCCCGTCTCGGTCAATCAGTCAGTCCCCCACGATGGCGTCGCCCGCCGACGACGAGGACAAAGCCGCGCGAAAGTCGTCCACCATCCTCGCGCACGAGGCGATGCCCTCCTCGCCGATGCCGCCCGGGTCGTCGAACGCGCGGACAATCGCTCGGATCACTTCGTCTCGATCATAACCTTCCCGGTCCTCGAGCACCACCGCGACGACGGCGGCGGCCACGCACGTCGCGCGCCTGCTGCTGAAGTTGACGTCGTACAGTATCGCGAGCGCGTAGACATCGGTCCGTCCGCATATATCGGCGAACTCGTCGTCCGTCGGGTCGTGGCCGAGGAGTATGAGGAGCCGCGGGATGATGCTCGCCGGCGTGGGCGGGCTGAGCCTCCACCCCAACTCCTGCAGCACGAGCGACTCCATCTTCTGGACGCACACGCGGTCGAACGCGACGTCCACGTGGCGCTGGATGGCCGCGGCGTCCGGCCGCGGGTCGGTCGGATCGCAGGGCTCCTGGAACTTCACCGCGAGGGTCATGCACGCGTTGGCCACGAGGTGGTAGGCCCAACCCTGCTCGGGCAACACCGAGTACTTCCCCGAGCCCAAGAAAACGTCCAGGTAGGAGACCGCGAGGGAGGTTGTCTCGGTGGAGAGCTTGAAGACGATCTGGTTCTTGACGATGCCCTCGACGAGGACGCCGCGGAGTTGTCCCGCTTGGTGAAGCGTGGGGCGCGCGGCCTGCATGAGCGCGTGGTGGTGTCGCTCGGCGTCCAACGCGGCGCGAACCTCGTCGCCCGTGCGCGCGAGCAACGAGGGGAACTCGCGGTGCTTCGGTGCTCGGAGGAGCGCGGCAAGCGCCGCGGAGGTATCGCGCGCGTCCATCCTCCGGGGCTCCGCGTCCATCGCGGACGCGACCTGCTCCATGCGAGATACGACTCGATCGAGTATCAGCGCGGCGGATACTGCCGATACTGCCGTCGCTCGAAACAGCTGGCGCCGACACCTTTTCCGGTGCCCGAGCTCTCAACGTCGTCGTCAATCGGTGATTGAATTTCATAACTTACGCGTTCCCCGCGGGTGCGGGTCCGTCGTCTGGTCGTCTAATGCTCGTGCTAAATGAACCGTGTACGCCTCACCACCTCCGAAGGCGACGTCGCGTCGCGTCCCGTCCCATCCTCCGTTAAACGCGGCGCACTCAAGTCCCAACCTCACCTCGCGCCAACGTGAAGGTGGCCCACGCCGTCAAACTCACCCGCGCTCGAGTCGGGCGAAACCTGCGCGAGGGAGGGACGCAAAGACACGCTCCTCGCAGCAGCCGCCGCCGCGGTTCCCGACATGAAACAGCTTCCGACCCTCTTGAGCTGTCCGGGGTTATTCTGCGCCTGCGTCTGTGTGTTGATGTGGTTGACCTCGAAGTTGACCCGGGGGGTGGGCACCCTCGGCGTCGCCCCCGCCGAGTTTGGATCCCCCGACCCGCGCGATCTCGAGGTGGCTTTGACGGTGGTGATGGGCGCGGGGGGGACCCAGCCCCCAGCCTGGGATCCCCCCAGGCCGCCGGCGGCGGTGAACTCCGCGAGCTGGCTGCGCAACGAGCTCGTCTGCGCGTTGCACTCGCGCACCAGCCGCTCGAGCTGCTCCACCCTCGCCTCGTAGTTCCTGTTGCTCTCCCGCAGCAGCGCGGTTTGCGACTTGGCGTGCTCAAACTCCGTCCTGAGGAGCTCGTGCTCCCTGCGGTTGGCGTCGCGATCCTCGCGCAGGCGCTCGTACTCCATCGCCAACGCGCGCGCATCCTCATCGATGAACGCGCCGCCGGTCGTGTGCGTCGGGTGGGACTCGGTCAGCATCACGGATCCCACGCGGTGCTTGGGCCCGGGGGTCGACGTGAACGAGTTGGATCGGCGGCCACCCCCGCCCCCCCCGCCCGCGTGTCTCGCGCCGTCGCCCGATCCACCGCCCGACCCGATCCGACCGGTCGCGGCGTCGCATATAAGATCCGAGGACCGCGACGGGTTCATCGGCGCCCAGTTGTGCGGGCTCGGCGACTGCGGGCTCTTCCCGCCGCTGCCGCGATCGGAGCCGAACTCTCCCCTCGCTCGCTCGCCACCCGCCGCCGCCGCCGCGTCCGCCGCGGTCTGGCTGACGGGAAGCGAGCCCGGGGCGTGGCGCTCCGTGCCCGCGGCCGCGCGCGCGAGCGCCAGACTGTTCTCCAGGTTGTGGATGCGTTCCTGATGCGGCGGGGGAGGTGCGGCGAAGGTCAGCGCGTGCGTGGGGGAGTTTCATCGCGGGCGGGAAAAACTGGCCGTAGCCCGAGCCGCAGTGAGCCGCAGGTTGGGATACGGTTTGCGCTCGCGAGGGTAGAACACGCGCGATCGACCGCGCGTCGTCGGGGGCGGCGGGGTTCGCCGGACGTACCTCGATCTCTTCGAACCTCGAGCGCTGCATGAACTCGCCGTCGAAATTGGTCGGATGCGGCGCCAGCGCGGTGGCGCGCATGGCGCTCCCCGGCAGAGGGAGCTCCTCGAGCGATCCCACCCCCCCGTTCGCCACAGCCTCTTCCATCGCCGCCCAGAGCGGGTCCGTCTCCCAGTCCTCGCGCTCGAAGAGCGACGCGGTGATGCCGTTGACGTCCGAGTGCCTTCCGCGCCCGACTCCGAACCCGGCTCCCGCGCGCGGCGATGGCTTGACGCCGGCGCCCTGCGCGAAGGCTCCAGCCCCGGGTGACATCCGAGCCTTCTTCCTGCCACCGGTGGCTTTGGATTCGGGGCCCTCCAGGTCACGCCTCTTGCGGTCGTCCTCCCGCGCCACCGGGTTCTCCTTACCGCGCGAGCTCGGCTGCTCATCCAGCGGGGCACCCACCGGGATCCTCAAGAGGGGCTCCCCGTGCATCCTGAGATCGTGCGTGTACCCGTAGACCCGCCTCTCCATCACGTCCTTGACGTACATCTCGGTCTCTTTTTTCCTCTGCCTCGCGGTGCCATCGGTGAATATCCTCGACGCCCCGAACATGTCGTCGAACCTCGCGTAGTCCGCGAACTTATCGGGGACGCCGTTGCCGACACCCCTGCTCGACGCTACGTCCGCCACCTGGCGCTTCGCGGCGTCGCCATGGCCTCCGCGCATCGTTCTCCGGCGCCCGACCTCGCGGCAAAAACTCAAATCAACGTTGGTTCCCGCTTCGCTGGCGTACGACACAGAGAAACCCTGCGGAGTCGCGACTCGGTAACGCGCCTTTCCTGAAGCGCGCGAGGTGTCCCACGACCCGAGATCGCTCCGACGCTCTCGTCTGTCTCGCTCACGAGCCAAAGGTGGGCTTTGACCCTCTCACCTAGCCCGCGCGTCGACGCACTGACCGGTCCCCCGCGCGTCAACTCGGATCACAAAGGTGAAGGTCTGCGTGCGAAGGGGCGAGCCAACAACGTTTTAGAATTTTACCGTCTGCGGAACAGGCGTGTGTGGCCAATAGGAATTCGAAATACGGAAATCTCCCCTGCGCGAGGGTCACGGCTGCAGGTCAAAATTTCCCTCAAAAACTCGCCACTGCTGGGAGACCGTGAAACCTGTGGCTCACAGCGCCCGAAAAATATCAGATCTGCTGACCGTGGCGCCATAGGAGAAATTTTCCGTTTTCACGGTCGGTTGTGCGAAGTCATCACGGTCGGACAGAACCACCGCCGCCTCGGTCTGAAGACGTCCGAGGTGTCGAGAACTGAAAAGTGAACTGCCGGTTCGCGGCGGCGTCAGTGACGCAGCGCGCACCCACCCAAAGCTCGCTTGAAGAGACTCGAGCGCTCTACTCACTGAGAAGGAAGCGAACCTCGATTCGGGAGCGATGGTGAAGCCCAGCAAGACCGCCGGCAAGGCGAAGGGCGGCAAGAACGTCAAGAAGCAGCTCAAGGTTAAGGGCGGCATCGCGAGCCGCTACACGACGCGCAACCAGGCGCTCAACCGCCTGCAGCTCAAGCTCGCGGACTTTCGACGCCTGTGCATCCTCAAGGGCATCCACCCCAGGTACGCGAACCCTCGTTTCATCTCCCGAACCCCGGCGCTTGCGAATCCCCGTCGTGTCCCATCGCTCCGCCGACCCGCCGCCCGCCGCCGATTTATCACCCAATCCGCGCCCACCGCTGACCACCCTCGTCCACTCCACGCCGCAGGGAGCCCAAGAAGAAGTTCAAGGGCCAGCACAAGACCTACTACCACGTCAAGGACATCAACTTCCTCGCGCACGAGCCCCTCCTCGAGAAATTCCGCGACCTCCGCTCGTACGAGCGCAAGATCAAGCGCGCCAGGGCGAAGAAGGCGTACCACGCCGTGGACCGTCTGGAGGAGAAGAAGCCCAAGTACGGCCTGGACCACCTCGTGAAGGAGCGGTATCCGACCTTTCTCGACGCCCTCCGCGACCTCGACGACCCGCTCACTTTGGCTCACCTCTTCGCCGTGCTCCCCGCGGACAAGAGGCACGGGATCCCGGCCGAGGTGCTGCTGGAGTCTCGCAAGCTCTCGCTCGAGTTTCAGTCGTACGTCACCAAGATGCACGCGCTGCGCAAGGTGTTCATATCCGTCAAAGGGATCTACTACCAGGCGGTGGTGCACGGCCAGGAGATCACCTGGCTCACCCCGCACGCGCTCGCGCAGACGTTGCCCGAGGACGTGGACTACAGGGTCATGCTCACGTTTTTGGACTTTTACACGTCGATGCTCGGCTTTGTCAACTACAAGCTCTACTTTGACCAAGGCTTGAGGTACCCGCCGGTCCTGGACACGCGACTCGAGGACGCCGCGGGTGGGATCGTCGCCGTGATCCACGACCTCGCGGACAGGATGGAGACGGACAAGGAGCAGGGCTACGCCGGCGGCGCCAAGAAGAAGAGCGCGCAGGCGAAGCTCACCGAGTCCAGGCTGGCGACGCTGAGCGATAAACTCGCGCAGATCGGCGACGGGGAGGTGGACGAGGAGGCCGAGGCCGAGGCTGCGCTGCGCGCCGAACGCAGCGACGGCGAGGACGGCGATGACGTCGAGGAGGAGGACGAGCTCGAGCGCGCCATCAGTCTCTCCGCCGGCGGAGATCCGACGGCGAGGGAGGACGCCAAGCTCTGCGCCACGCTCTTCAAGGGGATGGTCTGTTTCATCCAGCGCGAGTGCCCGAGGGACATGATGGTGTTCATCATCCGATCGTTCGGCGGCGAGGTGTGCTGGGAGGGTGAGGGCAGCCCGTACGACGAGTCCGACGGCGGCGTGACCCACCACGTGTGCGACAGGCCGATGGAGGGGAAGATGCTCGCTCAGCGCGAGTACGTCGTACCGCAGTGGGTGTGCGACTGCGCCAACTGGAGGATCCTCATCCCCTGCGCCGACTACAGGCCCGGGATCGTGCCCCCGCCCCACCTCTCCCCGTTCGTCAGCAAGGACGACGAGGGTTACACCCCCGACTACCAGGCCACGCTGGAGAAGCTCCAGATGCAGGCGAAAGCCGCGAGGGAGGGCCGGTCCTTGGCGGATGTCTCCGGAGACGCGGGCGCCAGGATGCTCACCGCGGAGGAGGAGGCGGAGGAGGAGGAGCGCGAGTACGCGCGGGATCTGCAGCGCGAGGCGAAGGGCATCCCTTACTCCAGGGCCATGCAGGAGGGCAGGGATCACACCGCGGATTCGGAGGAGGAGGAGGGATCCGAGGAGGAGGAGGGATCCGAGGAGGAGGAGGAGTCCGAGGAGGAAAACTCCGAGGACGAGGAAAACTCCGAGGACGAGGAAAACTCCGACTCCGAGGACGACTCCGAGGACGAGGACGCGCCCAAGAAGGCCAAGAAGCGCAAGCCCTCGAGGCTCACCCACGAGATGGCGATGCGCGAGAAGGACATCATCATCAACAAGCGCATCAAGGAAATGGGCGAGGATGAGGAAATCAAAGCCATGAGTTATACCCTGCTGCCCAGGAAGAAGAGGGAGCTGTACAAGGCCATGCAGCTCGGTCTGGCTAAGAAGGAGGCGCGGGTCAACGAGCTCAAGGAGCGGGCCAAGAAGCTCAAGAAGGACGGCGTCATGGACGAGAAAGGGAGGCTCCTTCCAGCCGCGGCGGACGCCGCCCCGGCTAAGAAGACCAAGAAGAAGAAGTGAGCTTGTAATGAGAGATTCGCGGGATCGACGAGTAAATGCGAAAGGCTTTATGATAATTGAAACCTACGCAGTGCTAGAACGAATATGCGCGCGGCGCTCTGCGCGTGAATGTACACAACTCCGTTTCACGCCGTGAAGCCGAAAGCACTTGCCAGCGCACTCCGACTGCCCACGACGACACCCACCAAGACTAATAACCAAGAATAAAGCGGCAGCGAGAGCGCGGCGTTTAAACCAGCTCGATGATAGCCATCTCGGCGTTGTCCCCGCGTCTGCGGAGCGTCCTGACGATGCGGGTGTAACCACCGGTGCGGTCGGCGTAGCGAGCGGGTGCCTGCTCAAAGAGCGCCGCGACGAGCTCCTTGTCGTAGACGTACGCCTCGGCCTGGCGCTTCTTGTGGTCGCCGCCATCCTTGCCGAGCTGGATCATGTGCTCCACGGGCTTGCGCATGGCCTTGGCCCTGGCCATGGTGGTGGTGATGCGGCCGTAGCGGAGGAGGTCGGTGGTGAGGTTGCGGAGGAGCGCCTTGCGCTGGTCGGCGGGGCGGTGCAGGCGCGCGACCTTGTTCCCGTGGCTGATCATGAACCACTTGCCACCCGCCTCCACGCCGAAAGACGCGGACTCGACACCTGCGATGGGACGGATCGGGGCGATGCGACGTCAGTTCACGGGTCGCGGGCTTGGTCCAGAAAGAAAGAAAATGGATAAAGGATGGGGGCGTGGCGACGTCGCTGACGGGTCGAATCGACGGGTCGAGCGAGGCCGCGCGCGGTTCGGAAAGTCGGGATTCCAGGGTTCGAAATCCATCGGGCGGTCGACTGCACGCGCGCGAGGCGCGTCGCGGGGATTCTTCCCCGCTCCCCGCTCCGACGCGCGTCCCATCGGGCCGAGCCTTAGCCACTTGAAAAAGCGTGGCGAACCCCAAAACCCTGAAACCCTGAAAAAAAGCCACCGGAAAGGCGCGGTGAAGGCGGGCGCCGCGCGAGGGCGACGGCTTGGACGCGCCAAACGACGACGCGACCGATTCCGCACGCCGCATCGAAGCGCGTGACGCGCTCGTTAGGCGCGTCAAGACGCGCGTGTTCGCCGCCACCGCGCCGTTCCGGGCGGGGAAATCAGCGCTTCCGGACACTCACCCTCGCGGCCCAGAGAAACGGAGCCATTCATGGACCCGACCAGGGACACGGCCTGGGCGGGCGCCTTGGGGGCGACGCGAACGTTGCCGCGGACGCCGACGGTGGGCATCGCCGTGGTGAGGGCGGACATGACGAAGGCCATCTTGCAACTCTCTATCGTCGAGCGCTGCTGCGAATGTCCGGGCGCGGCGACCTCCGATTCGGCTTTATTGGGGGGTGACGTAGCGGGCGAGTTTATCCAGACGAGCAGCTGTTGAGCGGGGCAACCGACCGAATCCTATGGCGAGCAGTCAGGATTCCGTTCGAAAATTCGCCCCGCGGATCTCGGCGCCTCGGAACTTTATCCTCGCCGACTGACAAGTGGAGGGCGACGCGACGGCCACTCTTCACGCCGCGCGACTCGCCTCCGCGCCCGGATCTCGACGGAAGAGACACGCGGTAACGGAAATGTCCGCGATGTTCGCCTCGGCGCCCGTCGCGCTCAAGGTCGCCGCCGCCAAGCCGAGCGGCGCGCGTGCTCGATCGGCCCGCGTCGTCACCGTTCGCGGTTCCATCGCCGAGGGCGCCGCGAAGACCTCCGCGGCGCAGGCTGGCGACCGCCAGAAGGCCGTCGTCGTGGGTGGCGGCGTCGGCGGCCTCGGCATGGCGTCCCGCCTCGCGCACGCGGGCTACGACGTCACCATCCTGGAGAAGAACGAGGACACCGGCGGCCGCGCCAGGTCCGAGTTCTTCGGCCCCGACGCCGACGCCTCGGGATGGCGATTCGACACCGGCCCGTCGCTCATGCTCCTCCCGGACAGGTACCGCGAGCAGTTCACCGCGGTGGGCAAGAAGCTCGAGGACTACATGGACATCGAGCGCGTCGACCCGGCGTACCGCGCGCACTTCGGCGATCACACCACCCTCGACCTCCTCTACGACACCGAGAAGATGCGCAAGCAGCTCGACGACGTGGAGTTCGGAGCCGGCGGTCGATACATCGACTGGCTCGGCCGCGCGCGCGCCTCCCTCGACTACGGCGTCGCCGCGTTCATCGAGAGGGACGCCAACTCCATCCTGGACTTCGTCGACCTCTCCCGCGTCGGCCCGCTCGCGTTGGCGGTGAACCCCCTCGACCTCCTCCTCCCCCAGTTTAACCAGATGGCCAAGTACTTCAAGGACCCGAGGCTCCGCGCGCTCTTCTCCTACCAGGAGCTGTACGTGGGCCTCTCCCCGTACAACGCCCCAGGGGTCTTCTCGCTCCTCGCCGCCACCGAGCTCACCGACGGCGTGTGGTATCCGAAAGGTGGCTTCGACAAAGTTCGCGGGTCGCTGAAACAGCTGTGCGACGAGGAGGGCGTCGAGATTAGAACGGGCGCCGCAGTGGACGCCATCCTCACCGAGCCCCTTGGCGAGGGTCCCAGCCAGATCGCCGGGAGCAAGGCGACGCAGGTCGTGCGGGGGGTGCGACTGGCGAACGGCGACGTGATCGAGGCGGACGTGGTGGTGGCCAACCCGGACCTTCCGTGCGTGTGGGACCAGATGATCGATAAAGAGACGTTTCCGGAGGCGAAGAAGGAGGCTGAGCGATGGGAGGATGCCGAGTACTCGTGCTCGGTGATCGAGTTCAACTGGTGCCTCGACACGCAGATCGAGAAGCTCCTCCACCACAACGTGTTCCTCTCGGGCGACTACGAGGGAAGCTGGGTCAGGCCCTGCGTAGTGTCCGACTTTGACGCTCCCAAGCAGCACAACTTTTACTGCCACAACCCCGTGTACACGGACCCGACGTGCGCGCCCGCGGGTGGGTCGTCCGTCATGATCCTCCTGCCCGTCGCCAACATCAACGAGCAGGCGAGGATGTGCAAGAAACGCGGTTTGCCCGTCCCCACCGAGGAGGAGATGGTGAACGCGGGGAGGGAGGCTATCCTGCGCAGGTTCGAGGAAGCCGGCCACGGCGATTTGCGCAAACACATCAAGCACGAGAGCGTCACCACCCCGTCGCAGTGGCGGGAACGGTTCAACATCAAGCACGGAGCGGTGTTCGGGCTGTCGCACGGCCTGACGCAGCTGGCGGCGTTCAGGCCGCCGGTGAGGACGGGCATCGGCGCGCTCGACTCGCCCGAGTGCGACGGGCTGCACTTTGTCGGGGCGTCTACTCGACCGGGGAACGGCGTGCCGCTCGTGCTCATGGGGGTCAAGGTGGTGTTCGACGCCATCATGAAGCAGCACGGCGCCGGGGTGAAGGCGCGCTAGCCGAAACGATCGTCGCGATCGAACTTGCAATTGCATCGTATTATTATCACCGGGTCGTGAAAGGAGGGAGAGGAGCCGTGTCCGCCCTCCTCGGTTTCTCGGGTGTCCCGAGGTTTTCAATTTTCTCGCGCCTCAGTTTCTTTTCTTGGTCGGGGTCGAGAGCGAAGCCCCACTCACTCTTCATGCGCCAGGGCGACGCCGGCGACGTGGAGAACACGCGCGGCGTCGCGAAACCCGGCGTCCTCCGTCGCGCTCGCGAGCGTATCTGCTCGCCGCAGGGGCGCATCTGCGTTTTCTTCGCCATGGTCGCTCTGGGGCTCTTCGTGGTTTGGCCTCTCACCCTGGCTTTGACCGCGGCGGCGCAGGGCCCGCTCCCCGCGCCTAATCGCGACGGCATCCCCCCCGCGCTCGCGCCCGATCCGCGACTTCCACTCCCCGACGACAGTCTCCCGCTCCCTGACGGCCGATACGTCGCCATCGTCCCGTATCCCGCCCCCGCGGCGACGGTCGTCCCGTCCGAGGACGACGACGCCGGCGCGCCGCCGCTCGACTGCGACACCGTACGGGGCGTATCGGGGGGCATGACCGGCGTGGACCTCTTCTACAACCTCACGTTCCTGAGCGGCCTCGAGCGCCTCGTCGTGCCGGGCGGCGCGTTCCACGAGGTCGTCGGCGACCTCACCGTCTTCGCCCCAGTGGACGACGCCTTGATCTCCGAGCTGGACTTTTTCGCCGACGTCCTCAACGTCACCCGCGACGACGTCACGCGCGACGCGCCGCTGCTCCAGGAGATCCTGAGGCAGTTCATCGCGTACGGCGACGTAGGCGAGTCGTACCGCGGGCTGTTCGTCACGCTGGACGGGAGCCTGTGGAACTACACGCGCGGCGACGTCGACGGCGGCGAGATTGCGCTGGTGCCGGTGGGGATTCAACTCGAGGAACCACCGGTGATACTCAAGGTTGACGACGACGCGGGGGTCCTGGCCGGATGCAGCCGCGGCAGGAGACTCAGCGGCGTGGTCAGGGCGACGCGATACGCCAGGTGGGCTCGACGACAGATTCGACGAAAGGGCACGGTTTGGGGCTGAGACGCCGGATGAGAAAAAACCAAATCCTGAACGTCCCCTCCCCGCCCGACTCATCAGGGTCTACCCTCGTCGTCCCGTCTATCGTCCGTACGTGCCTTACCCCGCGTACGACCCGTGGCCGGGCGCGGTGGCTGGGTCCGTCGGGTACGGGTTGGGTGCGTTGGACGGGGTCGCGGCGGGCGCGGGGGTGGGATACTACGAGGGAGCGTACGACGCCCTCGACGCGCTCGACGGATCGGACTACTGAAGGAGAAGCTGGCTTAACACCTCGAGTATCATGATCATCCGCCTCTGCTTGTCATGTCCCAGGTTTCATCGCCACGTGATGGATGTGGCTTGTCCGATCTTGTCCTTGTAGTTCTGCATGATCTACACGGACAAGATCTCACAGACCGCATCGCAGGCCGCGTTGAAAATCCAACCTGTTTGCGATGAATCCTGGGCCATGGACACAAGCAGAAGCGGATGATTGGAACACCCCAGCCTCTTTTTCGACGTCGGCCGGGTGGCATCCGCTCTGCCTGTTCCAGTCCGAACCGTAGAAGGATTGGTCCCCACGGACGCTTCTACGATTCGGACCGAACACTCACCCGGCGCGACGACAAGCCATCTTAGTAGAGCGCTAGTCGAGTTTCAACGAACGAAAGGACAGTTTTGCGTGACATTTACAAGGCGTCGGGTCCGGTTCCCTCACTAGATGTCGCTCGTCAGGTCCAGCTTGACGGTGGTGGACCCCGGCGGCGCCTGCGCGGGCTGCCCCAGCATCGGGCATCCCGCGCACCGGTACGCGTCGCCCAGGTAGCAGTTCCCGCACGAGCTCTTAAACTCCTCCTTCTTCTCCTCGGTCATCGCCGCCCGCTTACCCGCCTCCTCCTCAGCCTCCGCCTCCGCGCGCCCGCAGCTGCAGTTCTTGCACGCCTTGGGGCCGCACCCCTCGCCCGCGTCGCGAGCCTTGGACGCGGCATCCGCGCCCGAGCGAAGGTCGTCGTCGTCGAGCAAGTCGTCCTCATCCACGAGGTCGTCGTCGTCGCCGAGCTTCCACGCCTTTGCCGCGCCGTTGTTGTTCGGCGGCGCGGCGTTCTCCTTCAGCCGGCGGGACTTGAGCGAGAAGGACGCGCCCGCGGTCCACGTCGGCTTGGACGCGGCGACCGCGCCCGGCGCGACTCCCGCGACGTCCCCCGCGGCCGCCCTCGCGTCCGCGAAGCCCGCGACGAGCAGATCTTTCTCAGCCGCGGGCGCCGAGCTGACGGGGACGGAGGACGCGGGAGTCGCGCCGAGGACGCCCACGACGATCTCGCCGCCGGGCATGACCGCCTTGTGCAACGCCGCGAGCACCGCGGGGGTGTGGAACCCGGGGGAGGACGCCAAGGAAACCAGCTTCGCGACCGATCCCGCGGGCTCGCCGAGGTTGCCGTCGGCGGCGACGCGGGTGAGCACGAGGACGACCTCCGGGTCGAGGCCGTACGCGGCGGCGGCGGCGGACACGACGGACGCGGGGAGGGACCTGGCGTCGGTCGCGAGAACGTGAGACGCCATCGTTCGCGGACGCGCGGACACGGGCGGCGGCGTCGAGTAGTGCCGCGGGATCTGGCGGACTGGGAGAAGGTACGAAGGTCCGAAAAAAGACCCATTTTCGCAAACGTAACCTGAAACGACCCGACCATCCATTTCGGTCAACCTGACCGTTACCGAGAAAGGAAGGCGCCCGAAGCGGGATCGCAGTGCGGACGGGCGCGCCGTCGGCGGGAAGATGGGGCTCGTGATCGACGACGAGGAGGCGGAGGCCGCCGAGAAGGCGGCGAAGGCGGCGCTGGACGCGGACGCGCCGTGGAACGCGCCCGACGAGGACCCACCGCCGGGGACCGCGGGGGAGGACGCCGAGCCCGAGTTGGACGCGGAGGGCAACCCGGTGGAGAGGCCGGCGCCGGTGGATTACAAGGGCATCGCGAAGCGCCTGGCGATGGCGACGACGCCCGCGGAAGGGGAGGATGAGGTGGACCACCTCAAGCTCGTGTGCGACGCGTGT
Source organism: Micromonas commoda (assembly GCF_000090985.2). Classification (NCBI taxonomy): domain Eukaryota; kingdom Viridiplantae; phylum Chlorophyta; class Mamiellophyceae; order Mamiellales; family Mamiellaceae; genus Micromonas; species Micromonas commoda. The sequence continues at coordinate 486,371 of NC_013047.1, read as the reverse complement.
GACGACATCCGCGCGCTCGATATCGTCGCCAAGGATGGGTACGACGAGATGGCGAGCAAGATCAAGCACTTCCGCGTCGTCGAGCTGCTGTTCAGGCACTTACGCGCGATGCCCGCGCCGTTGCCGCCGACGCCCGAACCCGAGCTCGACGACGAGGGCAACCCGATCGAGCCCCCGGCGGAGGACGACAAGGAGAACGAGCGCGAGCTGACCGCGGAGGAGCGGAAGGCGGCGGAGGCTGAAGCGGAGGTTCGCGCCAAATGGAACGCGGTGGGGATGCCGTGCGCCAGGGCGCTCGCGCACCTCGTCTCCGTCCCCGGCGCCATCCGCCGCGAGGTCACCGACTCTCCGTACCACACCCGGGCGCTCTTCGCGCTGTGCGACCCGGCGCCGTTCCCGCCGCGAGACGCGCTCGCGCTTTCCGACGTCGCGCTGAGATGTTTAACCCAACTCGCGCGGGGCTCGTCACCGTTCGCCGCCGCCGTCGCCGCCGCCGCGTGCGGCGACGACCCGGCGCTGCCCGGCACCGCGTGCACGTGGCTCACGCGCATGTGCGCCCTGGCGCCGCCGCCCAAGACGGAGGCGCAGTTGGCGGACGAGGCGGAGAGGGAGGCGGAGGAGTTACAAAAGAAAGAGGCGGAGGGTGACGCGTACGTACCGCCGCCGCCGCAGCCGCCGCATCCGCGTTGGCGCGTCGCGGCCAAGGCGATGCGACTGGCGACCGCCCTGGCGCGGTCGCCGTCGCATCGCGCGCGGATCATGCGCGTGGTCGAGCCCGCGAGGACGCCGATAACCGTGGAGAGTTTGCGGGCCGAGCGAGAAGCCGCCGAGAAGGAGCGCGACGGAGAGACAAAGAAAACCAAGGCGGCGAAGGACTCGGAGGAACCGGCGGATATCCTGAAGGTGGCGCTGGAGTGCGCCACGAAGCACCCGACGCGCGAGGAGCCGGGGGATAAGACCGCGAGGATGCTGGCGCTGAGGCTGGTGCGGCTCGCGTGCGCGGACGCGAGCGAGGCGCTCTGCCGCATCGTTGACGGGGAGGACCTCGACGGAATCGCCAAGCTGATGGGCACGGTGACGTCGGCGGAGGAGGATCCGGACGTAAGGACGGAGGCTGCGGCCGCGATGCTCGCGGCGCTGACCAAGGACAAGCGCGCGGCGGAGGATTTCGGCGACCGGAACGCGCTCGCGGCGCTCAGATCGCTCATGCCGACGATATCGGACGAGGAACCCGAGCTGGTCATCCCGCCGCCCGAAGGCGGCGAGCCCGCCAAGGAAACCCCGCCCGAGGAAACCCCCGCCGAGGACGACGACGCCGGGGACGGGGACGGCAGCGACGACGACGTCTCCGTCACCGGCGAGAACCTCCTCACGGAGGTGTTCGGCCTCCGTCCCATAGGCTACGTGACGCCGCCGCCAAAGCCCAAACCGTTTCGGGCGACGAGGGACCCGCTCCCGCTCGCGTCGCAGCCCACGACGCACCCCGCGCTCTACCCGACGCTCCTCAGGCTGCTCGCGTGCGTCGTGACGGCGCACGACGAGACCAGGCGGTCCATCGCGGACAAGTGCGGGTACTTGCTCACGTACAGGGAGAAGATGGGAAAACCCCCGCCCAAGCCGGATGACTACGACACCCTCGTCAGGTGGTGCGTCACCGCGTTGAGGGAAGCGGTCGAGGACGCGGACCCGGCGACGGAGCCGCCGCCGAGGATGACGGAGGAGGAGCGCGCGGCGGCTGCGGAGGCGGAGGCGGCGGCGGAGCCCGAGCCCGAGTCCGAGCCCGAGCCCGCGGGTGAAGCCGAAGGGGAGGACGGCGCCGGCGAGGGGGACGTCGAGAGCGATGACGAGTGGGCGACGGAGTCCGTCGAGACGATCGTCCCGCCGGAGCCCGACCCGGAGACGGAGGAGGAGAAGGCGGCGCGACTGGACCTGGAGTACCGAACCTGGCACGCCATCCGCGACAGACACGCGGCGGATTACGATTGGCACAACCCGGAGGTGTACGCCGCGGTCATCGCCGTTTTCAACGCGCTCTCGGGCGAGGAGGCGGTTTGCAAGTCGATCCTGAACGAGGAGTTTTATCCGGGCGCGCTCGAGCGGATCATCGAGGTGATCCCCCGCTCGTTCGCGACGATCGAGGAGGGCGCCACGTTCGTGACGCGCGTGTGCGAAAAGGGGGCGTACGCCGACGTCGCCCTCGACGTGGAGGAGTCCATGCGGAGGCGCGTGGATTTAGTGGAGAAACTCAAGGCCATCGCGGGTTGCCTCGCCGCGCCGGAGACTGGGCGGATGCACCGAGGACGGGTCGCCACCCTGGCGCACGAGGCTGCGCTCGTCATGCTCCCGTTGCGCGAGTACCTCCCGTCCATCGGCGTTCGGCCGGTTCCTCTCGCCGCGGAGTATCACACCGTGCCGACGCCGCCGACGAACCCCATGCGCACGTGGAGGCTGAAGATGACCAGGAACGTGGACAAAGAGCGGGTGGACGCCGAGTGCAGGGTGCTGCCCCTGCACACGACGCTTCCCGAGCTGTGGCTGCAGGTCGATCCGAGCACGGGCGAGCCGTGGGAGCACGCGGGGCGCAAGTTTGCCCGCGCCATCGGCGAGCTCACGCACCCCGTCGTCGTCCCGGATCCGCCTCCGGAGGCTTCCGGGGATGGGGCGGACACCGGCGAACCCGCGCCGAGCGCCGCGACGTTCGACGCGGCCGTCAAGGCTGTCGCGGACGCCGAAGCCGAGAAGGCGACGGGTCCGCGACGGCACGATCCGCCCCCGAAGTGCTTCTTCGCCGCGCTTCGCTTCATAACGACGGTGATTGGGGAGGGCGACGCGTTCGTTCAGCCGCCGCCGCCCGAGCTTCCCGAGCCCGTCGAGGGCGAGGAGCCCCCGCCCGAACCGGAGCCGCAGCCTCCACTGGACGAGTTTCACAGGGCGATGTGGCGCGATCCGGAGAGCGCGCCGCGCGCCCTCATCGCCGCGGACGGCGCGCTGTCTGCCAAGATGAAAACCTGGCTCGAGGAGAACATCGCGTATGCGGACAAGGACGTGATGGGGGGCCCTGACCCGGAGGCGCCCGAGGTGATCAAAACGGACAAGGTCCTCGTGGCGGACGCGAGGGCGGTGCTCGCGGCGAAGGAAACGGCGCTGCCGGGGATTTACGTCGAGGATGCGCGAAAGGAGGGAGAGGCTGCGTACGCCATGGTCCGGTGGTGCTACTCGGTTGCCAGGTTTTGTCAGCTCGCGGCGGAGAGGCGCGCGAGGCGGCTAGAGCGGCGGACAGAGCGACTGCGTCTGAAGCGGGAGTTGGAGAAGGAGGAGGAGGCGCGGCGGCTGGCGGCGGAGACGGAGGCGGCCGCGGCGTAGGCGCGGACGCCGGATTCCTACGCGCTACGCTCTACTTATTCATCGCGATTCCTACGTCTGGCTGGCTAGCTAGGGGTTAACTTAATCGAACGAAGTCCCGGCGACGCCCTCTGGCAGCCAAACCTTCGCCGTCCCGTCCGTCGCGCTCGTCACCATCGCGTGCCGCTTCGGGTGGTAATCCAGCCCGCACACGCACTTGCCGGGGTGCGCCTCGAGCTCGATGTCCACCTGAGCGTCCACCAGCTCCCAAAACACGACCCGCCCATCCTCGGATCCCGCGACGACGTGTCCGTCGCCGAGCGTCAGCCTCGCGTCCACCTTGGCCGTCGCGCTGACGTGGCCCCGATACTCCGCCATGACCGACCCGTCCGACGCGTCCAGAAGGCACATCCGCCCGTCCAGCATCCCCACGAGCAGGCACTGCCCGTCCCCCGACACCGCGAGGCTCGTCACCGGACGCCCCAAGTCGTCCGAGTGGATCCGACCGGCTCGGACGTCGAGCGTCTTCACCGACCCGTCGACGCCGCCGCCGGTGACGCGGCACCCGCCGCCGTGCGTCACCACGCACGTCACCGCGTCGCTCCACTCGACGACGCTCTGTATCGGATCCGCGCTGTTGCTCCTGCAGTCGAAGAACCTGACGGAGCGATCGTATCCGGCGCTGATCACCACCTGATCCTCCGCCGCGAAGGTCACCGCGTTGACCGCAGACTCGTGGCCCCGGAACCTTCGGATCTTCTGCCCGGTGGACACGTCCCACAGGAACACCTGCTTGTCGCCGCCGCACGTCGCGAGGCGCGAGTTGTCCAAGGCGCACGCGACGTCGCGAACCTCGTGCGCGTGCCCCTCGTAGGTCTTGATGAGGGTGCCGCGGAAGGGATTCCACAGCCTGAACGTCCTGTCCTTGCCGCACGTGAGCGCGTAGGACCCGCCGCGGCTGAACCGCGCGGCGAGGACGGGGCCCTCATGTCCCGCGAGCGTGACGTGGTGCGCGGTGGGCAGCTCGCCGACGTGACCCGCGGGCCGCGGCGCCGGGCCCGAAGCGCCCACCGGCACGGCGCCCGCGTCCGGATCTTCGTTCGACGCGGCGAACTCCTCCTCGTCGCGGCGGACCTTGGCGCGCTGCTCCTGGCCGTAGACGTTCCAGGACTTCTGGCCCAAGATGTTGAGCCCGCCGTGGCCGCCCATGACGTGCTGTGCGATGAGGGGGCGTGCCTCTCCCGTGCAACCCCCGCGCCTCGACCAGTGAGTGGCCGATTCTTGGCCTCGTCCAGTCCGAGAGAGTTCGGCACCCGCCGTGCCCGCCAACGCACTTTACCTCGCGCGGCTCCATGGCGCACGCGTGGCGCTCGTTGCTCTTCGGATTGGACGGATGGCGAAACTACCTCAAAAGCGGGTATGATGCCGCGGCTAAGCGATTCGACGACGCCCCGTTCCGCCGCGACCTTACCGGCGTCAGGGCGTTGGTGACGGGGGCGAACCAGGGGATCGGCTTCGAGGTGACGCGGCAGCTCGCGTCGCAGGGCGCCACCGTGACGATGGTCTGCAGGGACCGCTCGAAGGGGGAAGCCGCGCTGGAGAGACTGCGGGAGGAGCGGCTCGCAGGCTCGCTCGCGCTCTCGGTCTGCGATATATCCAACCAGCACGCGGTGAAGGCACTCGTGGAAGGCATCGTCTCGACCGGAGATCCACTGAACATCCTCGTGAATAACGCCGGGTGCATGGTGCATCAACGCACGCTCACTCCCGAAGGCGTCGAGGCCAACTTCGCGACGAACACGCTCGGGACGTGGGCGCTCACCGAGGGCCTGCTGCCCGCGCTGCGCAAGGCGGACGCGCCGAGGGTGATCACCGTGTCGTCGGCGGGGATGCTCACCGAGAGGCTCGCGACGACCGATCTCGAGTGGGCGCCGGGGGGAAAACTCGGCAAGTTCGACGGCACGCGGCAGTACGCGCGGGGCAAGCGGCACCAGGTGGCGCTCACCGAGCACTGGTCCCGGCGCGGTGGGAACGAGTCGGTGTTGTTCGTCTCGATGCATCCCGGTTGGAGCGACACTCAGGCGGTGAGAGACGCGCTGCCCGGGTTCTACTCGTCCCTAAAGGGAAAACTGAGGACGCCGAAGGAGGGCGCCGACACCGTGTCCTGGCTCTGCGTGGCGCCGAAGGACGCGCTCGAGCCCGGGGGCTTTTACCTCGACAGACGGACCGTGCCCAAGCACGTCTCGACGAACTTTCTCACGGGAACCTCGTACGCGGATGAAAAAGTTCAGCGGCTGGTGGAAAGACTCGAAGAACGACTCGCCGCCGTGTTGGGCGCCGACCGATAGCCGATTTGTTTCGTCTCTAGATTTGTTACATGGTCCATTAAGACTCAATGGCGCGTTTATTTCTAGTAGCTAGTGTGTGATGAATGAATGTACAGCACGCCTCGTCACTTTCCGAGTCCGCCGCCGGCGGGCATCATCCCGCCGCCAGCTCCGGTGGCCTGCTGGATGGCGATGTTGATGTACGCCGACAGCACGTCGTTAATGATGAACACCGCGAGCGAACAGCACACCGCGAGGCACGCCAGGATGCACAGCGCGAGGATTATGTTCCTGGCCATGTTGGGCCCCATGATGGTGATGAGCGAGCCGATCGGATCGAACGGGTTGAGCTTCGCTCGGATAGCCGCCGGGAGCTCGGGATCCCTGTTGGGCTGATCCCTCGCCTTGCCAACCGGCCTCTGGTCCGCCCTGCGCACGGGAAGAAGCGTCAAGGAAACCTCAACCTCACCCTGCTTCCTGTCGTCCTTGGACGGGTGATACAGCGGGGACCAGTGACCCTCGCCGCCCGCGTCGAGGACGTCGCCAAAGTCCATCGAGGGGAAGTTGACGGAGACGCCGTCTTCGCCGCAGCTGAGAAACGGGGGGTCCTTGGGCATGGGAGGAGCGTGTTTCTGATTCTTCGCGTCCATCTTCACCTCCGCGTTGCCCGAGAGCTCGCCGTCGGGAGCAGCCTGTATGAGCCGCATCAGCTCGTTGCACATGCCGGAGAGAGGCAGGATGGCCTCGCCGATGTTATCGTTGGATCCGATGAGGTCGCGATCGTACGCCGACACTCGGAGCTTCGCCTTGGTGACCGGGATGGAGAACCGGTATATGATGCGGTAGTTGAAGCTTCCCTTGCCGTCGGACGCGAAGTAGTGCGTGTCCGTCTCCTGCACCTGTCCGAACCGAGTCTGCTTGTGGTCCAGACCCACGAGTCCCACCTTGAAGAAGAGGTCGTTGTTGCCGCCGATGTCCTTGATGACCATCTTGCGAGCGCGCCAGATGACGACGCGGAGCTCGACGTCGATGACCGGGGGCGGCGCGATCTTCATCGCCCGCGGCACGTTCTCGTCAGCCTCGTACATCTCCACCCAGAGCTCGAGCGAACCCTGGCTGCCCGTCGCGTCGTTGTTCAGCAGCGTGCGAAGCTCCAGCGGCGGCGTCTCGGAAAACTGGCTCTTCCAAATCGGAGAGAACCATCGGTCCTCGAGGTCCACCGTGTTGACGCCGATGACGTCGTCGCCGCCGTTTTTATCCCAGTCGTACAGCTTGAACTGCAGCTGGGACGAACCCGGGAGCTCGGTGGTGAACTGGAACATCTTGTAGAACCAGGGCGCCAGGGTCTCCTTCACGTGGTCGCGCCTGTTGCCAAACCTCTTGCCCGTGCCGAGAAGGTCAACTTTCATGTACGGGTCGCAGAGACCGCTCGGGTCCAGCGGCCGGATGTTCTTCCCCCGGACCACGAACGCTCGAACGATGACCGACTGCGGCAGGAGCGCCTTTGATCCACCGCCGATGAGCCTCTGAAGCTTCTTGAAGTCCGTCAGGGGCATCGTCGCGGCGTCGTCCTCGCACTTGTACGCGGCGTTCTTGCGCTCAATCTCGGCTTCCTCCTCCTTCTTCTTCTTGTTGCCAAAGGGGTTGAACCCGCCCTTATCGAGGAGCTTCTGCTCCGGTTCCTCCTCGTGCTCGCTGAGGGGCACGACGCGGCAGACGAACTTCAACTTACCGCCCTCCACGAGATCGCTGGTGTTGTCCGCGAACCCCTTGCTCCGCATGATGGGCACGGTGATGAAGGGCAGCGGGCGCATGTGATCTTCGAGCTCGCCGTCTGTGACCATCTTGCGGCCGTCCATAAACTCCGGCACCGTCCCGCTGCCGTCGTCGAACTCCTCCATGTCGATCTCCTCCTCGTCAGACTCCTCCTCGTCAGATCCGTCGTCGTCGCTGCCCGACCCGTCCTTCTTCTCCTCCTCCTCCTCTGGCTCCGGCTCGCTGCCGTCAGTGGTCTCCCCCGTGGTCTCCTCGCCTGACATCGTCGTCTTGCCGTCGTCAACCGACGCGGCTCCGTTCTCCTCGCCCTCCTCGCCCTCGGGGATCATGTCGAAGACGCTCAGCGCCTTCTTGCGCTTTCCCGCGCCGCTCTTACCGGATCTGCCCGAGCGACCCGAGCGACGCGACCTGCCGGACCTGGCCGACTTGCCCGATTTCGCGGATCCGTCCGCTTTTGAAAAGACGCTCCCAGCCTTGGACAGCCCGGACGCCACAGACGCGGGAAGGTACCTGGAGTAATCGCTCCTCTCGCCATCCTCGGACTCGCCCCTGCGAGACTTACTGCGCCTGGACCCGCCCCGCTTGGACCCGCCCCGCTTGGACGATCGCTCGGACTTGGCCGACCCGACGATGGAGTAGGCGCTCCGGGCCATCGAGAGGAAGGAGCTGCCGGCTTGCGAGAACCACGACTTGTGCTCCTCTTCGTCGGAGAATTCGTCCTCGGTGGCCGTCTCCGAGCTGTAATCGGACGCGATCGACGTGGCCTCGGACGAACCGATCCATTCCTCGGAGTCGGTCGATTCCATCCCCTTAGTCTCCAGCTCTCGAAGCTCCTCCGGGGTCATGGGCTTTGGCTTGACCGCCCTCAGTTTTTTCGGCTTCTTCCCCGACTCGTCCTCGTCATCCTCGTCGCGGATCAGGATCCTGTGCTGTCCCGTGCCCACGAGCCGCTTGATCGGGCGCGAGTCGTAGATGCGAATGGAGAGAGACAGCTCGATCTTGGTCATCCTGTGCACGCGGCCGCGGAGGCGAAGGATCTGCCCGTTGAAATTCGCGTTCGGTCCGTTTGGATTGGAGCTGTACTCGCTCTGCGCCGTCAGGAACGGCGCGCCTGGAAAGAGGGGCAGCGCGCCCGAGAGCTCCACCTCCACGCACGGCGCGCCGATGGGCACGCCCTTGTACGGATCCATGCCCCTGACCCCGAGCAGCATCACCTGAACCTCAACCGGGTTGCTCCCGAAAAAGTCCCCGAGCGACCTGACAACCTTGGGGTAGTACCCCTTCGCGAGCTCGCTGGACTTGACCTTCGGGGGGTCCATGCCGCAGTACCTGAAGATGCCCTCCTTGGGCACGTCCTTGAGGGTGTAGTGCAGCAAAATCTGCCCGCCCGGTCGGACGTCCACCCCGCCCGCGCGGGACGGGTTGAGTTGAAACATGTTGTACCACTCGGGCTCGGAGATGCCCACGCGGTACTTGGACAGATCCGCGAAATCGTCGGGCACGTCGTCGATACCCGCATCCGTCCACTGCGACGCCGACGACGCGAGCGTGGACAACGGGGCATCCTCCTCGATCTCGTTACCGAACTTGTCCAGCTTCTTCGGCCTGGCGTTGGGGTGGATCAGCGGCAACGAGCAGACGGACAGCGCGTCGTTGTCGGAGCCCAACATGCCCTCGTCGTGGTCAAAGACGATGACCGTCATCTTTGGCACCGCCCACCACGCGATACCCTCGAACCCGCCCTGCGGCAGCCTGTTGGCGCCCGGGTGGATACCCCGCGCGTTCGCCTGCGCCATGGACATGTGCCCAGCGCCGGCTTCGACGTCCGTCTCGTCTTCGTCCTCCTCCTCGTCGCTCGAGTCTTCCTCGACGCCCATCCTGGCCTGCTTCTTTGACTGCTTCTTGGGCCTCGGCGCCGGCACCACGGGCAGCTCCACCTCCATGAGCATCTCGCGGAACCACGCCGGGTTCGTGGTAGCCTTGCACACGTGCGTCTCCGCCTTGCTCCTACCGCATCGAATCACCGCGAAGGGATCGGACGCACCCTGAGCGTCGCCCGCGGGTAGATTCTTAGCCTGGTACACCTGCGCCTGCAGCATGTACTTGACGGTTCTGAGCGCGTCGATCTTGCACGTGTCCTCGCCCATGCGGTCCTGTCGGGCCTCCATTCGTTTCTCGATTTTAGCGGCGCGAGCGTCGCGACCCTCCTCGCCGGGTGCCTTCTCGATGTCGTCGTTGTCGGACTCCTCGTCCTCTTGCGCCTCCAGCTCCTCAGGGCTCAGGGATTTGGCCTCCAGCTTCGTCACGGCCGATCCGCAGAGGTTGACGCGCAGGAGCACCTGACCCACGGGCTTGACGTGCTCCGCGCGGCGAGACTCGCCCCGTTTATGGTCCCCAATGGCGTCCGCGTGGAGTTGGAACCACCCCTGAATCTTCCAGTCCTCCTCGGACGGAGGCGGGTTGTGCGGGCCGCCCTCCACCTCCTCGTTCACCGGCATCAGCCGAGAGCACGGCACGCGGCAGTATCCGATGCGCTTACCCCCGACGCTCACGTCGATGAACAGGTCCGGCGCTCCCTGACCCGCGAGCGGACCCTCGAACGGCGTCGGCAGCTTGATTCGCATGGGCGACAGACGGTAGTTGAAGTTTGCGTAGCACTCCTTCCCGAGCACCTTGCCCTCGGAGCGCAGAGTCTTGCTCGGCGACTTGAGGCTGTTCAGACCGATGTTGAAGCTCACCGTCGCCCTGGACCCCACGTGCCTCGACTGGTTCAGCTCCAGCGAGTACACCTCCGCGTGGAGGTACACCGGCCACTCCTTCCCGAGGTTATCCAGCACCGACGGGATCTTCTTCTTCGGCCGAATGGTTCCCTTGTTCCAGTCCGTCTCCTCGATGAGTTTCATCGACATCAGCACCCGGCCCCGGTACGCGCTGCCCTCGATGTACCCCGCGTTCATGCGCTTCGCCAGCTTGCTCATCTTCGTGAACCACTTGAGCTCCATCTCGCGCGGCCCGCCGTAGAACGAATACCACCGCGGCTGCTGGAACTCCTCGGGGTTCATGATCAGCTCCCGGAAACTCACCGTCTTGCTCGCGATGTGGTCATCCGTCCTGCCCAAATCGTAATCCATCAGCGACATCTTCAGCGGCGGCAGCGACGCGAGGCCGCCCTTACCGGGCGGGACCACCAGACGCATGAGCACCTCCTGGTTCCAGTCCGGCGACCTGCTCGTCTTGCTCCTGGATCGAACGGGTTTGGCGGATCCGCACTGGAGCTTGAGGTAGGCGTCCACGCCCGCGCGACCGAAGCGGTCCATCCGCGGCAAGTCGCGGCCGCTGTAGAGCTGCGCCTTCAACAGGTAGGTCTTCGGCTTGACGTTATCCGCCGCGGGGGGTAAACCGAGTCCCATCCCGCCGTCCTCGTCATCGCCGTCGCCGTGGACTGCGGGTTCATCCCCCGCGCGGAGCACGGATACGCACACGCAAACCTGCCCCTGCGAGCCCTGCCGTCGCTGCGACTGGTCCGTCAGCGTGAGCCACTCCTGCCACAGCTCGTGGCCCTCTTCTTGGTACACCGCCGCGAGGTTGAGGTCGCACGTGCCGATGACCCTGTCGCTGCCGATGCGGGATTTGTCGCACGCGGTGATGGTGATCGTGCACGCCTCCAGCTCCCCCTCGGCTACGTCCACGCCGTCGAAATAAAATTGCTGATTCCAGAGCGGCGTGGCGGTCTCCTTCTCGACCGCCGTCTTCCGCTTCTCCGTCTTGAACCCGTCGCGGTTCAGGCGCACCTTAGCGATGGCGTTGGGTAACCGGTCGGCGCTCTCCACGTTCGTCTTCCACGAGAAGGACACGATGGACTGATACAGGCTGAACGAGTTGATGGCGCTGAGGTCCTTGGCCTCGATGACGCGGACGCGGACCTGGTAGACGCCCGCGGGGGAGACGGTGGGCTCCTCCGCGAAGCCCAGCTCCCCGGCGTCGATCTTGTCATCGCCCTGGAATAGACCGAACATCCCGCGTCACCACCCGCGCGCCCCGCGCAGTGCCCGAAAGCACGCGGCCTCCGCCGATGGAAGTGCCGCGCGCGGCGGTTTTTTTTCTTCGAGCCGGCCCGCGTCCCCTCTCCGGACGCGGGCTCTGCGCTCTGTCGGTCGGTCGCACCCGCTGAAGAGCGCGCCGACGATCTATCCACGGGTCGTACGGCGCGTCGGGGCGTTTTAATCCACGCCGCCCGCGCTTGCCGTCGCCCGCTGTGACGCGCGGTCGCGCACATCTGACGGGTGTAACCTCTTTTTGTCCGGCCGAGACTTTTATTTGCGACCGACCAAGATCGGTCCCAAATCTCGCCAAGCAGAGAGCCAAACGGACCGCCGGGCGCCACTTTAAGCCGCGCCGAGGGTCTCCACGGACGCTCGCACGGTCCCGCCGCAGGACCGGAAGTCTCCAACGAATTCGAGGAGCTCGTACGCGAGCGGTGACGGGCGCGCGGATTGGTACACAGGTTTCGAAAGGGGTGTCGACTTCAGACGGGACGCGGTACGAACAAAATAATGGGCCTCTTCAACAACTGGTTCAAGAGCAGGGAGGACAAGCTACTGGACCAGATCTTCAACCTGAAGTTCACCGCGAAGCAGCTGGCGAGGACGGCGGCGAAGTGCGAGAGGGAGGAGAAGGCGCTCAAGGCCAAGGTACGTTCCGAACTCCGGGCTGCTCTGGCGCCAAATTCCAGCCTGGCGCCAAAGTGGAAGGGGCGGGTGCCCTTTCGACGTCAACAACGCTGACCCGCTCCCCGCATTCACGACGCAGGTAAAGACGGCGATCGAGAAGGGTAACATCGAGGGGGCGAAGATCCACGCCACGGACTCGATCCGCAAGAAGAACGAGAACCTCAACATGCTCAGGCTCGCGTCCCGCCTCGACGGCGTGGTGTCCCGGTTGGAGACGCAGCACAAGATGAACATGGTCAACAAGAACATGAGCGTCATCGTCAAGTCGTTGGAGCAGTCGCTCAAGGACAACAACCTCGAGAAGGTGAGCGAGAACATGGACCAGTTCGAACGGCAGTTCGAGAACCTCGACGTCCAGACGGAGTTCGTCGAGCAGGCGATGGGGAACACCACCGCGGCGACCACCCCGCCCGAGGATGTCGCCAAGCTCATGCAGGAGGTTGCGGATGAGCACGGGCTGGAGTTCGCCGCCAACCTGCCGGAGGCCAACCAGGAGGCGCTGCCGGAGGCCCCGGCGGCGCAAAAGGAGGACGATCTCTCCAACAGACTCGCGGCGCTGCGAGCCAGGTGATGGATACGATTCGATTCGACGAGACTCGAGACTTGTATTAAAAATACCTCGAAGGTTCAAAGTACCTTGACGCTTCGTACCTCGCTACGCCCTCTTGGTCGCCTTGGCGCCCCCGAACGCCTCGCAGTACGGAAACGCGACCGCGAGCTTCGCCTTCAAAGCGTCCGCGCCGGCGCCGACCCTCTCGAGCGCCGCCACCGCCGCCGCGGCGTCGTCCACGCTCCGAGGAACCTCCAAGTCGCCAACCTTCGCCGACGCCGCAACCGCGTCGCCCCCGGCGAGCTTCACAGCCTCGGCGGCGAGCGCGCCCTCCAGAGTAAACCTCGCCTCGGCCACCAGCGCTTGCGCGTAGGCCACCGCGGTCGCACCGCCGGTGAGCGTTTTAACCCCGTCGTGAAGGACGGTCTTAACCGCGCCGGTTTTAACGGCTGCGTCCGACGATGAAACAATCGCGGCTAGGTGCGCGACGTTGCGCCTCGCGGCGAAGGACGACGGCGAACACCTCACCGCGGCGTTGCACGCGCGGAGCGCGAGCAGGAGCTTTCCCTTGCGAACGAACACCTCAAAGGCGAGCAGGTGCGTGTCCTCAAAGTCCGCGGCGTGCCGTAAGAGGGGCTCGAGGAGTCGCTCGGCTTCGACGAGGGGCGCCTTGGTTCGAAGGAGCGCGTCGCCGTTGGGATCTGGATCCTCCTTCCGCTTAACCTGGTTCTTCTTCTTGCCGTCCTTCTCAGCTTCCCTCGCCTCCTTCTCCTCTCTGGCTTTCTTCTCGGCATCCTCCTTGGCCTTCTTCTCCTCAGCCTTCTTGAGCTTCTTGCGGTACGCCTGACGCTCCTCCTTGGACATCGCCGCGAGCATCTTCTCCTCCTCCTCGGCGGGGTCCGGGAGCGGATTGTCGAAGAGGTCGAGGTAAACCTCCACGCCGCCTCGCGCCGCCTCCCTGTACGCGCGTCGACTGTACAGGGTGTCCTCCACGCGCAGCATCTGCACGTAGTGGCGAAGGGTGTTCTTGCGCAGGCAGTACTGGTGAAAGTCGAACTGATCCTCCTCCATGTCGTCGTAGTGCTTACGCACCGCGGTGAAGTACTTGAGCGCCCTGTTCTTGCGGCCGCCGCGTTGGTGGCACCGGCCGGCTTCGTTCTCGAACCACGCGCACTGCATGTCGAACAGGTTGGACGCCTGGTTGCCGTCGCGCGTGAACAGCGCCACGGTCTTCTCCGCCGTTTCGTACTCCCCCGCGCGGAGCATGCGCTTGACGCAGTACGAATTCAAATATCGATCCGCCCTGTCCATCTCGCGAACCTCGTTGGCGACGTTCATCGCGCCGACGACGTCGCCCGCGTGCTTCAGGAACGAAGCCTTGGCGAGGTAGCACTCGAGCACCTTCGGTTCGGTGCTGGCGATGGCGCTGTCGATCGTCCTCAGCGCGCCCTCCACGTCTCCCACCTTGTCCTCGTGGTACGCCAGGAGAGTTCTCGCGTAGCACAGGCACTGCGCGACGTCAGCCTCGGACTTGTCGGAACCCGGAAACTTGCCGGACGACTCGAGGGCCTTAACAATCTCTTTAAACGCCTCGCCCATCACGGCCGCCTTGGCCCGATCGGCGTAGAGCGACTTGAGGTTCCGGAATAGCGACGGGACACCCTTCCGGATGGGACCGACGACGTACTTTCTAACCGCCGCCGCGAACGAGTCGCCGGAGAGGAAATCGAGCGGCAGACGTCGCACGGCGTCCGACTTTGGGTACTGCACGGCCAGCGCGTCGTACGTGGCCTCGAGCTTGGCGACGTCGCCGTCCACTAACCCGAGAACAGCCTCGAGCTGCCGGTAGTAGCCGTGGTTCTCGGTATTTTTGGCGATTAGCGCCCGGAGTGTCGCCTCCGCGTGCGCGCCGCGGCCGAGGGCCGTGTACAGCCTGGCTCGCTGTTCCAGGACGCCGATGACGTCCACGAGCTTATTGCTGTGCTTGTCGAGGACCGCGAGCGCCTCCTCGTGCGCGCCGGCTTCCTCCAGGATCATAGCCTTGAAGAGGTACATCTCGGAAACCTCGTATTTCGCGAGGTTCGGCTCCGATCCCCGCTCCTCGGCGCGAAAGTCCTCGTACTTCTCGATGACGGCGACGGCGGCGCGGTGCTGGCCCTGGAGAAACTTGGCGACGGCCAGACCCATCCAGTTCTGCCTGGCCCCGGCTCGGTCCTTCAGGATGATCCGGCGGGTCTCGGTGAAGTCGGCGAGGTCGCGGACCTGAATCTGCAGGTTGGCGAGGTCCCGCAGGATCTGCGAGTTGCCCTCGTCCAGCTTGAGCGCCATGCGGTAGCACTTGATGGCCTCCCTGTAGTTGCGATCGGCGCGGTGCACCAGGCCGTACACGTGCCAACAAACGTGAGACTTCATGTCGTTTCGCACCCCGAGCTTAACGAGCTCGTGCGCCTCCTCCATCCGGTCCATGTTGCCCAGGATGAGCCCCTTCATCGCGAGCGTCTCGCCGTGGTTGGGAAACTTCTTCAGCACGAAGTCGGCGGACTTGAGCCCCTTCTTGTGCTGCTTGGTCTCGTAGCATCGCACCACGTTGTCGAACTCCTTCTTCTCCTTGCCGGACAGCGCGCGCGCGCCGTCGTCCGCCTTCTTTCCTGACATCGCGGCCCGGTCGTGCGACGATCAAGCGCGGATGATGAGTGCGGTGACGCGACGCTTGGCGGCGGTGGTGGGGCTTTGTTCCGTGATGACTTGATGCGGAAAAATGTTTTCGCGGTCGGTCGCCGGAACCGCGGAGACAGGCAGCGTAGACGCCGCGCGCCGCACACCCGCCCGCGCGTCTCGCGGAGCCGGAGGATACGTCACCATGCCGCCGTGGGCGCCCGTTAAGATCACCCACGTCATCCTCGACCTCGACGGCACGCTCATCAACACCGAGCAGCTCGTGGACGAGGTCGTGGGAGCGGTGCTGCGAAAGCACGACGCGAGCCTCGACACGAAGTCGATCCGCAACGCCATCGAGGGGGTCCGCGGGATGAGGCCGCTGGACGGCAGCAGGATCATCATCGAGAACCTGAAGCTCCGCAAGGACGGCGCGGCGGACGGTCCGGCGCTGACCGCCGAAGAGCTGCTCGCGGAGACGGAGGTGGAGCTCAACGGCAGATGGGGCGAGGTGAACACAATGCCGGGCGCCGAGCGGCTCCTCGCGCTCCTCCGAAGGCACGAGGTTCCCACCGCGCTCGCCACGTCCACGCCGGCCAAGTACCTCAGCGCCAAGCTCGCGTCGCACCCGAACCTACTCGAGCACGTCGCCTGCGTGTGCACCGGCGACCAATTCCCCCTGGGTAAGCCCGACCCGTCCATCTTCCTCCTCGCCGCCGAGCGCCTCGGCGTGGAAGACCCGTCGTGCTGCCTCGTCGTCGAGGACACGCCGCTGGGGTGCCAGGCGGCCAAGGCGGCGGGGATGAGGGTACTCGCCGTGCCATCCATACAGAACCACGACCTGTACACGGGGCACGCCGACGAGTTGTGTCGATCGCTCTACGACGTCGACCCGACGCGTTGGGGTTTGCCCGCGTTTGACGATTGGCGCGAACTCATCCCCGGGATGTCGCTGGACAGGTACCTGCCCCTGACGACGTCGGTTCGGATGCGCGGCCCCGTGGTCAAAGGGTTCGGGCGGGGTAGCAAGATGCTGGGGATACCCACCGCGAACCTCGACGTGTCGCCGCTCAAGCTGCAGGCTGACGCGTTGGCTCCGGGTATCTATTTCGGTTGGGCGGCGGTGGCCAAGGAGGACCGTCGCGACGTCGGCGGCGGGGTGTACAGGATGGTGATGTCGATCGGTTGGAACCCGTTCTTCGACAACGCGAAGAAGACGATCGAGCCGTGGCTGCTGCACGAGTTCGGCGGGGATTTCTACGATCAGGAGCTGAGGCTGCACGTGTTGGGATACATCCGGCCGGAGGCGAACTTCACGACGCTGGAGGACCTCGTCAAGCGGATACACAGGGACGCGGAGGTGGCGAAGACGTGTTTGGCGCTGGAGGAGTTCGCCAAGCACGCGCACGACCCGTTCCTCGTGGAGGGTCTCGTGCCAAACTGACTAGTCGGAGTTGGAGTAGAAAGTTAGCAGTCGTCGGCGGATCCGAACGACCAGGTTAGCAGTTGCGTATATCACGAGTAGGAGCGCAGATACCGACGGGGTGGTTGATGATCAATCGGTCGATGTTACACGCGGCGTCGGCTCTACTTCCGGGCGTCCGCCACTCCCAGCTTGGTGACGAACCTCGCCGCCTCGTGTCTCTTCTGCGCCACGTAGTCCGTCACCCGCTCGGCGGGCCACATGCCCCCGCCCTTGTCCAGCGGTTTCGGCGCGGACTCGGCCCGAGCCTCCGCCTTCTCCCGCCTCAATCGTTCGTCCTCCTCCGCCTCCTCCCCCCGCTGCTCCGCCTCGTACGCCTCGGACGCGACGCTCACCAGCGCCTCGCGCATGTGCATGCCAGTCACCTCCCCCTGCTTCGCGTACCTCTCGCTGCCCCCCGCGAGGTAGACCCTGTGCTCGTCGCCGTTATCCGCGGCGACGTCGACGGCGACGAGGGCGTACTCGTGCGGGTCCCCGCCAATGAAATGGTGCCAGCTGGCACGCACACCCCCGCCCCACGCCTTTCGCTTCTTCGCCTCGACCGTCACCAGACCCAACTTGCGGGTGCCGGCGACGCGAAACGCCATGTGCACCTTGGCGTCCCTGAACCGGGGCGTGTACGTCCTCGACGTCCACACGCCCCCTGTGGTCACGACGGCTCGATGCTCCGACGACACGAGTGGGGCGCCGAGCACCTCGCACAGGCCCGGGTGGCGCTCGAGGCGTCGCATGACCGCCGCGTGGACGCGCTCGGGGTCGACGCGGCTAC
The DNA here is from genome assembly GCF_000090985.2 of Micromonas commoda. Taxonomy (NCBI): domain Eukaryota; kingdom Viridiplantae; phylum Chlorophyta; class Mamiellophyceae; order Mamiellales; family Mamiellaceae; genus Micromonas; species Micromonas commoda. The sequence goes on along the minus strand of NC_013047.1, from coordinate 468,739 downwards.
GCGCGCGGAGGTACGTCGCGGCGGCGGCGACGCAGCCGGCGCTGAGCGCGAGCGTCGCGAGCTTCGACGTCGCGTCGAGGCGCTGGGCGTCATCGTCGCCCCGTCCCCGGAGGCGCTCGGCGGCGCCGACGGCGGCGCCGTAGGTGGCGCACGTCGCGCCGGCGCCCGCGACGGCGGCGATGGGCGCCCTGTGCCTGAATCTAAAGGCGCGCGCTCGGAGCGTGAGGTTGCGCGCGTGCGTCGCGGGGTTGAGCGAGAGGGTGCCGGACATGATGCTCTCCGCGGCTCTCGGGCCGAGCGCCGAGGCGAGCCTGCGTCTGACGCTCTCGCGCGCCGCGCTCTTCAGGCGCTCGGGGGCGACTTTCGCCGCGTCCATCTGCGCGCGAGCCGCGTCTTTGAGTTCCTTGACCCGCGAGGTCATCCACGCGACGCCCGAGGCGGGCGAGGGCGTCGACGCCCACGACGCGAAGCCCCTACGGTCAAAAGCTCTCGTCGACGGAACCGCCGGGTTCGGGCACCGCGTCGCCGGGGTCACGGCGCGCAGCGACGCCAGCAGCGACGCCGCCGCGCGCCTAGACGGTGCCGACGACGCCATCTTCGCGGCGACGAGTGTGAGCGCCCCCGACGCGCGCGACGCACGGAAGGGACACGGAAGATTCTAGATCGAAGATTCTTCAGGCGTGAGATGCGAGCTGGCGAGTTGGAGACGTCGTTACAAAACGGGCACGGCGTTTTTGAGGAAAATCTTCCCCGCGATGCCAGCCGCGCCCAACACCCCGAACGCGACGTCTCTCACCCACCCCACCGGACCACGCCCCGTCTCCACGAACCCGATCACCCTGGAGCTCAACATGATGGCGCTCGTCGGTCCTTTGCGCGTCTCCTCGTACTCGGCGAGCGCCTGCGCGACGGTGCCGTAGTAGTCCACCCCGGCCACCGCGTCAACCGCCGCGCCGCGGCCCGCCAGCCGCACCTTGCCCAACTTCTCCCCGAGCGTCCACGCGTCCTGCAGCGATTGGTTCGCGCCCTGCCCAAGGAACGGGGGCATCGCGTGCGCGCTGTCCCCGGCGAGAGTCACGCACCCGCGGGGGTCCGACCACGTAGCCATCGGGTCGTGGTAGTGCACCCCCACGTCGAAGAATCGTTCGCACCGCTCGGCGACGGCGACAACCTCCGGCGGCATCGAGTACCTCTCCAGCGCCTCCATGCACGCCGCCCGCGCCGCCGCCGGGTCGCTCTTACCTTTCGACGACGACGACCTGCCCCCGTTGACGCGCCACTCCGCGTTCTCGTCCGTCTCCGTCTCGTCCGCGATGCACACCGCCACGTTGTGCTGCTTGTTGCGTTCGCCGCCGGCTGTGTAGACCAACGCGTAGCACCCGTCGCCGAACCACTGGTGCGCCTCGCCGTGCTCGGACTGCGGCCTGGCGTTCACAGCCTCTGAGTCCCCTTCCGCGGTGCACCCGAATATGATCCGTATGCCGCCGTACTTTGGTGGCGATGCGCCGAACGTGGACTCGCGGACGACGCCGCGGATGCCGTCGGCGCCCACGACGAGGTCGAAAAACTCCGTCGTCTCCTTGCCGTCGGGGTAGTCGCGAAAGGTGAGCGCCGCGACGGATCGACCGGCGCTGCCAGCTGTGTCGCCCGGTCCGTTGTTCGCCGGTCGCGTCACGCATCCGGTCACCTCGCGGCCGAGCATGAGGCTCTCCGGAGGGAGCGCGTCGGCGAGCGCGCGGAGGAGGTCGGCGCGCATGACGGTGCCGCAGAGGGGTTCGCCGTCGGTCGCCGAGACGAGCGCGTCGCGCGCCACCGGGTCGTCGGCGATGATCTTCGGCACGTCCACGGTCATGATCTCGAGGCGGTCGAGTGGGCCGCCGTTGGCGTCCACGCGCCTCGATCGAACCAAACGCATCGGGTTGTTCATCGCGCGAAACTCGGGGAGGAGGCCGAGCTTGTCGAGCACCGCCGCGCCGCCGTTGAGGTTGAACGCCGCGCCCAGCGCGGGTCGAATCTCGGGGAAGCGGTCGAAGACGGTGACGTCGCCGAAGCCGTGATGCCGGAGCGCGAGAGCGGTGGCGAGCCCGCACGGACCCGCGCCGACGACGGCGATCTTGAGATCGGGAGGACGATCGTACTTCGGGTCGAGCGGCTTGATCGACGCCGTCGCGAGCACGCGCGCGCGCCGTCGCGATAACCCCGCGTCGACATCGCGGCACCCCATCATCCGCCCCTGTTCGCCGGCAGGGAACGCCCCGAGCGAGCGGGTCCGGAAGCGTTCGAGACGCGACGCGGTCGTCGCGAGCGCCGGCTGCGTCGTCGCGCGTGATGTCGTCATCGGGACGACGAGCGACTCGCTCCAACCCGCCGCCTGTCGCGCGCTGAGGTGTGCGAGGGCCAGGTCGATCCCACGTGGCACGAATCGAATTTTATTTCGCAAACGAAGCGTGCAAAACAGAAACCTACATTCATCACCACTCAAAGACGGCACGGGGTCGCCATGCCTCAGCTGAGCACCTTCACGCGTCGGCTGCGCGCCTTCCTAGGCCTCCCCCACGACAATGGACACTTCACGTGCCATCCCGAGAACCTTAAAAAAGGCGAGAGGCTGAAGGTCCCCGGCGTCGTCAAACGCGATGCTCAAGACAGGTCGTACGTCGACTGGAGCGAGTCGGCGTGGCAGGAGGTGGACCGGGACGGGTTCCTGGATTTAGAAAAGGGCGTGACGGGCGAGACCCACTTCGCCGACATACCGAGGAAGACCATCGATTCCAGGCTCAGCGAGGTGGAGGAGAAGGTGTGGAGGGCTGCGAACGCGGCGGAGGGCGACGAGACGGCACTCAGCGTCTCTTTAGCAGAGGACGTCTGGCATCTTCTCACCGTGGACCTCTCCATCGCCAAGCTCCTCCTGCTGGAGGCGACCGTCGAGCTGTTCATGATCGTATCCTTCGCGATGCTGATGTTCGTGGTGGACATCGCCGAGAGCTTCACGGATGACCAGACCAAAGCTGAGCTGTTTAGGAGCAAACTGATGTTGAGCCTGACTGCGGTGAGACTGAGCACGGATTCCATCTTCGGGTGGACGGGTAGGAGAGCCTCGTCCGGGATCGAGGTGGCGATCCTCGCCCTTCAGGGCTGGTTCCACTGGCTCCTGCTCTCCATCGCGGGCGCGGTCATCGTCGCCCGAGCGCTCAAACCCTTGCGCCAAGTCATCTTCGCGCCAGACGCGTGCCTCTCCGACCAAGACTTGAGCGTTCGAATGCAAGTCATACGGCACTCGACGGTTACCCTGTATAACCTGCAGTTCACCATGAACCTCGTGGCGAAGGGCGGTAAGGCGTGGACCCTGCCGATGTCGGTGCCCACGCTCGCGAGGTGGACGTCCGCGATGCCGCTGACCATCAAGCACGAAATCGACGAGAACTCGCCGCTGCATCCGAGCCGCGGCCTCCTCCAAGCGCTGATGTACGTCCGCGTGTCGATGTCCGCGACGGATAACCACGGCATCCCGGTGAACGCGGGGATCGTATACTACGACCCGGACTCGTTCTTCGCCCAGCGACCGGCGTTCTCGCGGGCGTTCGCGAAGCAGGGGTACCTCTTCCCCAGGCTCCTGCGAGGGAAAAAATTCTGCGACCAGATGCGGATGTTCCGGGACGAGCATATGAACATGATCAAACCCGAGACGCTGCCGATGTTGATATGCGACCTGGACAACATGCCGCGGACGAAGGTGGACGAGAAGGCGACGGAGGCGCTGGCGCCTTACCAACACAGCAACGCGGTCAACAAAGTCGTCACCTTCGAAGGTAAAAGACCATAGTAACTTAGCACTAGAGCGTTATTTCGGGAGCGTTTCCCCCCGAGGATCCACATACCGGTATCGCACGCCGCCGTTCGAAGACTCTTCATCGCCACGCGGACCCCCGGATGGGAAGCTCCGCGTACCTCACCTCCCGTTTCTTCCCACTCCCCGCCCCCGCCGCGCGCTTCTTCTTCAGGTACGCCGGCGTCCCGATGGTCCTCGGCGAAAACGTGCACTCCTCAGCCTCCCGGCGCGCCTTCGCAGCCTTCTCCGCCTCGTACTCCGCCCTGGACCTGGAAAGCACGGAGCCCGGCGCCAACCCGAAGGCACCGCGAGTGCGCTGCTGAAACGTCGTCGCGCTCGACGGCGCCGGGCGCTCCACCGCGGACGCCGCCGGCGGCTTCGTCAGCAGGGAGGACCTGCCGCGGATTCTGGACACCGGCAACGCCGGCGCGGGAGCCGGCTTCGTGACCGGCGGTCGTCTCGCCGTGACGTGCGCTTTCGTCTCGAACGAACTTCGCATCCGAGCCGGCTGGGAGCCCGGCGCGCGCTCGGTCTCGTGCGACGCGAGGAGCGCCTCGAAATCATCAGCCTCGCGGTCCTCGCGTTTGCGCTTGTCCTTGTCGAGCTGGCACGTCTTCGCGACGGGAGCCGGGAGGAGCGTCTTCGCATCCCCCGCCTTCTCCTCGGCGCCTCTCGACGTCGACGCGTTGGCGCCGAGCGAGGCGAGGGGCGCGCCGGTCGCCTCGCGTCTCTTTCCGCCGGGGCCCGGGGCGCCGCGGGGGGTGCCGAGGAACCTGCGAATGTCTGCGTTCTCGTCCAGTCCGAGCAACCCGTCGTCGTCCGAGTCCGAATCTGGCGCGATCGCCGCCGGCGTCTTCGCCCCGGCCCGCGTTGGCTCGGTCGCGCCCACTCGCCGCTTCTCCGGGGACGGCGCGGACATCTTCTCCGAGAAGAGCCTCACCGCGGGCGATTCCGCGGATTCATCCACCTCGGTCGTCGTCGTCGTCGTCGTCGGGGGGGGGGGCGGCGGCGGGGTGTACTCCCCGTCCTTCGCGTTCGTCGCGGCGTTCAGCCTCGCCAGGGACGCGCGCAATCGAGCCGCTTCCGCAGTCGACGAAACCGGCCTCGACGAAGCCGTCCTCGACTCCGTCCTCGCCTCCGACCGCGTCGCCTCTCGGCGTTTCTCGGCGTTTCTCGGCGCGCTCGTCCGCGACGGTTCATCCGCGCGCGCCGGCGTTCGTTCGACCGTCACCGCCGGCCGTTTCGCGGTGAGATCTCGCGCCGCGACGACGGGGCTCGGCGACGACGCGTACTTTCGGTACGCGGCGAGAAACTGTCGCTCGAAATCGTTCGCCGGTTCGGGCGACGCGGCCGGCGACGACGACGCCTTCACCCGCGCCACCGTGTCTTCTTCAGCCGTCGAACGGTCCGTCCCGTCCCCTTTGGTCCCCCTTGTTTGGTCCCCCTTCTTCTCCGCGCTTCGAAACGCGTCGATGAACGTCGCCTCCACCCCGCCGCGTTCGCTCGCCTTCTTCGTCTCCTCGGCGGCGACGACGGCCGCGGCGCTTCGCATCAGGACGAGATCCGCCGCCTCGCTCGCGGCGCTGAGCCTTTTAAGGGACCGGCGCATGTTCTCCGCAGCCTCGACGTACGCGGCGGAGGGCGTCGCGCCGTTCTTACCCTCGGGCGTGGACCCGAACCGCATCGGCGATCCGGAGGTCGAGGGTTCGAGTCCGGCAGCCGCCGCCGCCGGCGTCCTCGTCGACGGCTTGACGGGGGTGGCGCGCGGGGGAGCTCGACGCCGCGGTTCCGGCGTCACCGACCGCCGCGGCTCCGGCGAGGGCGTCGCGCCGCGATCATCGACTCGGTGGTTGTTGTACCCGTTGGGTCGCCACGACGGCGTCGGCGGGGACCCTCGCCACGGCGCCGCGGTGGACTTGGCGCGCGCCGCCGCGGCGTACCTCGACTCGATCGCGGAGTAATCGGGCGTTGGGTGCGACGGCGTCGTTCGGACCCTCGCGGGCGATTTGCTCATAGACCGTCGACCCGGTTCAAGAGGCGATTTGCTCATAGACCGTCGACCCGGCCCCAGCCCCGCGCGCGGCGTTCGAGAGGCCGACCGCGCGCGTCGCGCCGAGCGCTCCCGCTCCACCGACGCGGCGAACTCGCGCCTGATGGACTCTTCCCGCGTCTCCGGCGTCGTCGTCGGTGGGGTCTTTGCGCGGTGAACGTTGCCGGTGACGGGCGCGCCGCCGCTGCCGGTACCCCGGCGCAGAAACGTCCTCGGCGTCGATGCCGAACCGGACGCGGCGGGAACGGGCGAGGACCGCACGGGCGAGGACCGCGCGAACCCGTCCGTCCACGGCGGTCGCTCGTCTTTCGCGTGACCGTCGCCCGGCGAAGACGGGGTCGGCTCGTCGCGATTACGCCCTGGCGACGGCTTCGACGAAGCCGGCGCGGCGCTCGTGACCGGGAACGACGATCGGGCAGGAGGAGGCGGCGAGGACGGACCGGCGGCTCCGTCGCCTCCTCCTCCTCCGCCGCTCGGAGAGTGGAACGCCCGATGGGCTGTTTCGGCTCTTTCGAGCGCTTCGCGGCGGGCGAGCTCCTCGGCGACGGCGTCTCTTTCCGCGAGCGTCGCCTCCAGCAGCTCCCTCCGCCTGCTCGCGACGACCGTGCGGTACCTGTCGTCGAGGATCTCGAGCTCCGTCTGTACCGCGCGTTCCCGCGCGGATATCTCGAGGATCTGACCCGTGGTTGGCGTCACCGCGTCCTCTTCCTCCTTCGCCCTTTCCTCCGCCTTTGCCTTTTCTTTCTCCTTTTCCTCCTTGGCCTTTTCCTCCTTGGCCTTTTCCTCCTTGGCCTCTTCCTCCTTGGCCTCCTCTCTGCCACTCGCCGACGCGGGTCGTTCGACGTAGTAGTCGTCCTCGACGGGGCTCATGATCGCCTTCTCGATGGGACTGACGAGGGGCTGGGGTATGGACGCCAGTATGTCGTTCAGGGCATCCTCCCAAGACGTGGGGTAAGGCCCGGGCGTCGTCGGGGGCGGCGTCCCGGCTGAGACTTTCGAGTACCCACCCGCGGCGCGGAGAAGAGAAACCGTCTCCTTGTTGTCCATCGCCGCCTCGATCTCCCCGGCGGACACCGTCGTGACGTCGAGCGCGCCGTCGAGCGAGGAGCGCGACGTGTCCTCCATCCTCGCGCTCCGCGGCGAACGCTCCGCGGCAGCCTCCGTCGCCGCCGCGGCAGCCTCCGCCTCCGCCGCCTCCTCCCGTTTCCTCGCCGCCTCCGCGAGCATGCGACGCGCCTCCGCCTCCGCCGCCGCAGCCTCGACCTCCAGCCTGCGCGCCGTCACCTCCCTCGCCAGGTCCGCGTCGCGACCCGCGCGTTCCGCCGCAGCCGGGGACCGTCGCGCGACGGTTCTGGCGAGGTAAGACGATCTATCCGCCGCCGCCGCCGCGGTCGCCTCCGCCGCCGCCGCGGCTCTGACGAGCATGGCGTCCACGTCGCGCGATACCTTGGTCGCGGCGTCGACTCGCGCGCTCGGGGACGTCCGGGTGGGCGTCGCGGGTAGGCCTCCGGGTGAGATGGACACGGATCTGTCCGACGTTCGCGATCTGTTCGGCGGCGACGGCGACGGCGAGGACGGGTCGAGATCCGCGATGCGTTCTCGCGCCTCCCTCATCCAGTCGTCAGCGCCGCGTCCCAGCGCGGATGACTTCCCGGTGTTGCACCTCGACGACGAGGCGATGGGCGTCGCGTTGAGGAGGTGCGCCGCCGGGGTGTGAAACGCGCTCGACGCGCGATCCGGGGAACGCGCGTCGTCGTCGTCCTCGTCGGAGGAGGAGATGGCCTCGAGGCCGTCCGCTCGGCGTCGACGCGCGGTGGACGGCGACGCGCGCGCCGGGGACCGCCACTCGTCGTCGCGCTCCCAGTCATCCGCGGATGTGAAACCGCCCGCCATCTTGGAGATGCTCGCGGTGGGCGAGAGCGCGCGCCTCGCGCTCTCGGAGCGCGCGGAATAGGCACTCGCCGGGCTCGACGGTGCCGAAGCGGCATCCGGCGACCGCGCGCGCGGGCTGCGCGTCGGGGAGCCGCCCTCGAGCTCGAGAGCACGGACGAGCGCCTCGGGGGGTGTCGTCGGCATGTCCGCGCCTCGACCGGCCGCGCGAACCCGGCGCGTTAACGCGACGCTCGCTGTGTTTGGGCCCGGAGGCGAAGCGTCTCTCGGTTGAGCCAACGGCTTTGTGAAGGCGCCGAGCCAAAAATGAAAAATAGACTTTAAAAAACGGCCGAGCGGATGGAGCGTTGGCCCAGCTTTTTTTCCGGTCCTCCAACAGTTCTGACTGAAGATTTTCGGCGCTGGCCAGCGGCGTCGAGGAAAAGCCCGTCGTCAATCGTGGCTATCCATTCCGCCCCCGAGGGGTGGCGACTGAACGCTCGGGACCGCGACGCTCACCCACACCCGCGCCGACATGTCGCTCTGCGCCCGAGGCCTCGTCGGGAGCGCGCTCCGAGCGCTCCCGCGCCGCCCCGTGAGAAGCTCCCGCGACGCGACGCCGCTCGGAACGAGCGGCGGTCGGCGGCGTGCCCGCGCCTTCAGGGGCGTCGTCTCCGCGGCGTCTCCCGGCGACGCGGCACCCGCGTCGACCCGCGCCGTGGCGCCCCCGTGGAAGGACGAGGTGCTCGAGTCGCACTCGCTGCTCGGTAACGTGTGCTTCGTGCTGTGCGGGCCGCAGGGCCCTCAGAACGTCGGCTCCGTCGCGCGCGTCATGCAAAACTTCGGCATCTACGACCTGCGCATCACCGATCCCGGCCCGTTCGTCCTGGCCGGCGGCGGGACCCGGGACGAGGACGCGACCCCCGCCGACGGCGCGAGCAGCTCCGGCGGGATTAACAGCGGCGCCGCCCTCGGACCCGACGGCCTCGGCTCCGATCTCCCGGAGGCGCTCCGACCGACCCGAATCGATTCCGGCGGAAATCCCGCGGATGATCCCGCGTCGCCCGCGCCGCCCCTCTGCGACGAGGCCTATCGCTTCGCGTGCGCCGCGGACTGGCTCCTCGCCGATGCCAAGCGATGCGACACCGCGCTCGAGGCCATCTCCGACTGCACCTTCGTCATGGCCACCACCGCCAGGCCGCGGGGGAACGTGCCGCTGGTCACCGCGCGCGTCGCCGCGGAGATGCTGGCGAAGGAGGCCAAGCGGGGCAAGGTGGCGGTGCTCTTCGGCAACGAGCGCACGGGATTGACCAACGAGGAGCTCGCGCAGGCGCACGCGTGCGTCGCCATACCCACCGCGGGGCAGGGCACGCTGTGCAGGCGGAGCCTCAAGTACACGGGGGGAACGGGTCCGACGAGTCTGAACCTGTCGCAAGCCGTCGGCGTGCTCGCGTACGAGATGTTCATGGCGGCGGATGCGGCGAACGGGGTCGGCACCCGAGGGGACGGGGACGGGGACGGGGACGGGGACGGGGAGTGCGCACCCAAAGGGGTCAACGCGGGGCGCATCGACCTCCCGGCCTCGCAGCTCATGACCGTCGGGGAGAAGAACACGTTACTCAACGAGCTACTCGCCGCGAGGCGATCGCTCGACGTGCTCCCAAACGAAGAAGCCGACGACGACGCGAGCTCCTACTCCACCGCCGCCGACGACGACGATGACCTGGACGTGAGGGAGGAGAGGGGGATCGAGCGGGTGCTCAACTCGTCACCGCTCGCGAGGAGAGACGCCGCCGCGCTGTTCCAGCTCGCGCGACGGGTTAGGGCGGCGGCGAAGGAGGGCGACGCGGCGGGGGCGGGGGGAGCGGGTGGTTCATCGTCGGGGCTGTTGGACGCCGCCGTGCTGCGGGCGGTGGCGGAGGTTGAAGGCACGCCGACGGTGCGAAAGGCGCGCGCGAAGATTCGGGAGAGACTCGGGGTGTCGCTGACGAACAGGGAGATCGCGCGAGCGATACGCAGGGCCGCGGCGGGCGCGACGCCGGCCTCTTCGGAGTAGCGACGTCTGACTAAAGGATTACGCTAAAACTAAACTATCCCCGCCGCCGCTCGTACACGACGTCGGAGCGGAGGACGACCTTAGTTCCCCTCTCCACCGCGAGCGACGCGTGCGGCGGGCACCGTGTGCCGTGCCGAAACACCAGCGCCTTGCCCAACTCGGGCGCCACCCTGAACGTCTCCTTGGCGTCGTCGCGAGCGAGGAGCGCGTGACGATAAAACGCCGTCTCGCCGCCAACCACGCCTCCGGTGAGGTAGAGGAGGAAGGTGAACTCGGTGTGTCCCCCGGCCGCGACGTCGGTGGATTCGTCGTAATGCGCGCCGAACACCTCGCCGACGGCGTACCTGTACACCCTCAGCGCGGGGTTTAGACCGGCAGGGGACGAGTCGCCCGATGGTCCCAAGATGGGCACCAGCGCCTCTCCCAGCCCGGTGCGTTCCCAGATGGCGTCGGCGAGCGCGGCGTCGTCGTAGCTGGCCCTGCCGTGGTCCCTGTCCGCTTCGCCGTATCGCGCGCCCCTGCTCGTCGCGTGGCTGTACCCGCGCGCGTCGGCGGCGGCGCGTATCGCGTCGCACTCCCCGGGCGTCAGCACCCCTCGCGCTACCCAGGCGTCGGGCCCAACCGATTCGACCTCTATCCCGCGCTTCCTCGACGGGCGGAAGGCGTCCCCGAGGAGGCTCCCGACGACCGCGGGGGGAGCGATGAAGCCTCTACCGTCATCGCCCGACGCGGATACGGCGGCGGGAGCCTTCCCGCCCTTCCCGCCACCCTTAGACCTTCCCATAAGTGGTCACAGCCTGCAGCACACCCGAACAAAAGTGGGCCGACAAAATCTTCGGTTTCGTTGAAGTCCTACTAAGGGTTAATAAGTGTCAAGGCGGCTAAAACCCTTAACGCGAACGCTCGCACGCGGCTCGCGCCCACGACCCTCAAGAGCGTTCCTACTCGAGGTGCTTCTTCACCTCGAATCCCTTCATCCCCGCGCGCTTCTTCTCCAGCTTTCGCAGGTTCGGGTTGTTCTTGTCCGCCCACGCGTTGAACTCGCCCTTGTCGCGGCCCGCGTAGGTGGTGTCCTCGGCGCTGAGGTGGGTCCACTTCGTCTGACCAACCTTACCGAACTTGTCCTTGCGCACCTGCATCGCCTTGGGCAGGGCGCTCTTGTCCACCTTGTCCTCGCCGGTGGCGACGGAGAAGTCGCGCTTGTAGATGTCGTCGGTGCCCGCCGTGCCGAAGGGATCGTCGGGCGCCTCCTGGAAAAACGCACCCTTGTGGTAGTACTTCTGCATGAAGTTCATCTTCTTGCGCTCCTTCTCCGCCTTGGGGGCGTAGAGCTCCGGGCGGTTCTTGCGGAGCCACTCCTCCTTCTCGTCCTCCGGCATCGCCCGCAGCATCGCCAGCTCCTCCTGCTCCTTCTCCCACTGCTCCCGCTGTTCCTCGTACACGCGCATGCGCTCCATCTCGCGAATCACCCACTTCTGGTAGTCTCCCTCCGGGTCCGCCTCGTCGCTGGTGTCCACGTCGCTCACCTCCGCGTTCGCCTCCGCCTCCTCGATCTGATTCTCACGGTCCACCTCGATCTGCGCCAGCTGTCGCGACTCGTTCACTCGAATCTCCCGTTGCCTGGCGCGGCCGTCCCACTCGGCGTCAATCTCCGCCTCCACGCGTTCGCGCTCGGCGACCGTGTCGCGCTCCCGCTTGGGGACGAACACGGGCTTGATCATCTTGCGCCCCGTCGGTTCGTCGCTGTCCGAGGCGTCGGTGTCGGTTTCCCACGACGAGCTCCCTTCTTCATCTTCTTCTTCTTCTTCATCTTCGATGCCTGACTTTGGTCGGGGCGCCGCGCGCTGGACTCCGCCGTCGAACGCGGGCGGAGGGTCGGGTTCCATACCCGCGCCGAAGGAATCGTCCTCGGACTCGTACGGCATCTCCTCCTCCTCCTGCTGCTGCGCGAGAGCCCTCGCGCGCATCTCCGCGCGTCGCCTGTCGTTCTCCGCGGCGATCTCCTCCTCCTCCTTTGTCCTCTCCGCGGGCCTCGCGCGGATCACCACCGGCGCGGCGACCTTCCTCTCGCCGGGTTCCGCCCCGCCGGCGCCGCCGCGCGCGGGCTTGACCACCACCGCGCGGGCGGGGGCGCGTCGCCCCGGCCCAGCCGCGAACGCGCCGAGTTCCTCCTCCTCCCCGTCGGACTCGTTCCCATCGTCGTCGCCGGGCGCCCACGCGGGGGCCTGCCCAGCCCTGTACCGCTTGACCTTGGCGGCGACCTTGGACCCTCCGCCGCCGCGGTCCTCGCGGTCGCGGTCGAGCCACGCGGGGTTCGAGCCCTTGACGCGGACGTCTCTGTCCTTGGCGACCCTCCCGCTCATCCTCGGCGGACGCTGGCGAGCGAGGGTGGGTGGGTATGGCAACCCGAGGGTTTCGCCGGCCGAGTCATAACACGCCGATACTTGTAAGCCTGCATAAACGCCTAGGAAAAGTAGCAAGATGAAATGCAAAGTCGCCTCGCACGCCGCGAGGACCCGAGCTCTCACCACAGACGAAGCACGGGATGACGATATGCTGGGATTTTATTACATCCTCCGTGTTCGTGTTCAACTTATAACTTTTACGAGTGTATCATGCATGCATGCAAAGCCTGTGCGTCACGTCGCGGGCTGTCCTCCCGTCTGTAGCCTCGTCGACCCGCCGCGGTTTGACCACGGGTTCTCGCCGGAACCCCACGCGACGCCAACCGCAGCCTTCTCGCCGCCGCCGCCGCCGCCGCCGCCGCCATCCCCGACGCCACCCAGCGTGGGAAACTCCTCAACCTTGTGCGTGTAGCTCTCGTCGTCGTCGCCGTCCCTCGCGGGCGCGGTCGAATCCGCCTTTCGTTCCGCCGAGTTTTCCTTTTCGCCCGAGTTGGAATCACCCGACGACGACGACGCGCGAGATCGACCCTGAGCGACTTGCGCGCCTTGACCACCCGCGGCGGCATCCCGACCGCCAAGCTCCGCCACCGTGATCGCGGCAGCCGCCGCGGCCACCTTGGAAGCCTCCGCCGCCGCCGCCGCCGCCCTGGAAGCCTCCGCCGCCGCCGCGAGCACGTCCTTGCCATTACCCTTGGCCCACGCGCCCGCGAGCGGACGAGCCGGCGACGGCGGCGCCGACGCGGATTCCCGTCCGACGACGCGGATTTCCGTTCGACGCTCCGCGAAGCCTCCCTCCGCGGGTCCGGATGAGCCGGATGCACCGCCCGCGGCGACGAGGGACGACCACGAACCCTTGGGCGCGACGCCGAGCCGACCCTTCGCCGCCGCCGCCCGTCCCTCAGCCGCGGTCGGCGGTCGCTGCTGCCGCGACCGCGTCGCCTCCCTCGGCGGGGACGCCGGGTCCTCCGCGGGTACCGGCGGGGGCGTCGGAGGCGCGCGGATGGCGTCGATCGGCGCCGTCTTCTTGGGTCCCCACGACGGCCTCGGTTGCTCCGGCGGCGGCGGCGGCGGCGAGGCGAAAGGCCCGGATCCGTCCATCGAGGTTCGCGTCCCGGGAGGCGGCGGGCCGGGCGGGAGCGGCGGCGGATCCGCGTCCGCGTTCCTGTCCCTGTCGCCGACTTTCCCGGGCGCCTTCTCCGCCGCCGACGTCTTCGACGACACCGCCTTGCTCCAGTTGCCGGCGGGGGCCTCCTCGACGATGGACGACCCGCCGCCGCTTTTTCCGCCGCCGCCGCCGCGACCGCCCCGCCCGTCGCGACTGCGCCTCCCCTGTTGTTGCTGCTGCTGCTGCTGGTGGTGGTGCACCGCGCCCGGCTTCCTGGAGGCATCCTCGGAGCTCTCGTCGGACCCCTCGCTCACGCAGCTCTGCCTGCTCTGCCTCGCGGGCCTGCGCTGCCCGTACTGCTCGAGCGTCGGCGCGCCTGGAGGCGGCGGGGGTTGGCCGGGCTTGCCGCCGCCGCCGCCGGGCGCGCCCCAGCTGCCGCTCCTCGCGTGGCCGCCCCGACCGCCGCCGTCCCGGCTGTTGCGCCTGTTGAAAGCCGCCGCGCCACCCGCGCCCCTGCGGCCGCCGCCGCCGCCGTTGTTGAACCCGCCAAACCTGTGCTGCTGCAACGCGCGAGGGTCGCCGCCCATAGCCTCGAACGCTCGCATTTGCACGATGGCGAGGTGATGGTACGCCCGGCCGAACTGGAGGTGGCTCCATATGGCCTCGAGGTCGCCGGTGAAGACGTCCGAGACGCCGCCAGACCCGGACCCGGCGGGGAGCACCGCCGGCCCGGGCTTAACCGGCGGCGCGGGCGGCGGCGGCGGCGGGACGCGCCGCTCGTGCTCCGGGAAGAACGTCGGGCAGCTCATCTCGCGGCGCATCCGCGCCCGGGCGCCGTCCATCGAGGTCCGCTGGCCGGGTGGCGGCGGACCGGGCGGGGGCGGGGGCGCCGCGGGAGCCGCCGGAGCTTTTTCCGACCCTTGGACCCTCGATACGTCGCCCTTGCCGCCTTCACCGTCGCCGTCGGATAACGGACCGGTGGGCGACGCGCTCTTGGCCTCCTTCGACGACTCGTCGGAGGAACCGTCCGATCGAGCCGCCTCCGAGTCCCGCCGTCGAGCCGCCGCCGCGTGGAAGGGGCACCCCGACGGTATGGCGGACGCGACCACCTCCTCCTCCTCCCGCGCAGCCGCCGCGAGCACGGGGCACCGGGTACTCTTCGTCCCCTCGCGCCCATCGAGCGCGGGGAACCCCTCGGACGCGAAAGCCCTGGCGTGTTGGGCGATAGCCTCCGACGCCGGGAGGGGATCCCAACGGCCCCAAAAGGGCCCGCGTTCCTCCCCGTGGAGATCGCGCTCAGCCTTCTCCGCGCGCGCCGCGTTCTCCGCGCGCTGGAGCACGGGGCATCGGGTGCCACCGCGCTCGAGGTGCGGCCAGTGGTCATCGGCGGCGTCGTCCGACCCGCCGCCGCCGCCGCCGCCGCGCTTCTCGGGCGATCCCATCTCCAGCCGCCTGGGCACGGAGCCGTCGACGCCACCCTCCGCCCCATCATCCTCCTCCCCACCGTCCTCGCCGGCGGCGACCGGGGTCTTCCTCCGCGTTCTCGCGGCGGGCGCCTCGGTCCCCTTGGTCGCCATCCTCGAGCTCGCGGACCCCGGCGGCTGTCCGTCGACGGACCGGGGCAGCGGCGACTGGTACTGGCTCGGCGACGACGGCGACGCGAGCACGGAAACCGCACCCGTCCTCGGGCACCTCGCGGGCGTCATGCTCACCTCGTCCGCGTGGTTCCTGCCCGCGAAGCCCGGGGTACTCGGCGCCATCGGCAGGTGGGGCATGGGCCCGAGGCGCCTGTGACGCATGGTGTTGCCGAAGAACTGCTCGAGCATGCGAACGGCGCCGAAGCATTCGCCGCCGGTGCTCGACTCCCTCAGCGCGGTGAGCCTCTGCGCTCCGAGCGCCAGAGCCTTGCGTATGCGCTTGGCGTTACCCTGGCTCACGCTCCGGCCGAGATTGTTGCTGGAGAGCAGCGGATCCACGACGTTGAGGTACTTACGCGCCATTGGCCTCGGGGTCGAGTCGGCGCCGCCGCCCAACTTGGCGCTCACGGATTCGTTGCCGTATTTGTCCATCATCCGCCACATGAAATCGGGGGTGAGCAGCGCACCCTCCGCGTGAACCTCCGGTCGTTTACCGATCGGACCGGTCACCTTGTGAAGATCCTCCAGGGGCACGGGCCCGTGGACGCTGACCGCGAACTTGTCCCAGTCAAAGTCGGCGAAGAACACCAGAAACTTGTGCAGCACCTCCAGCGGCGTGGAGAGCTCCTTATGAAACCTGTTGAGGATGTACAGCACGAGCGTCTCCAGCGCGTACGTGCTGATCAGCGCGTGGTGCGCGCCGAGCAGCCTTCCCTCGTAGAAACCCCACGCCTTGATCAGCACGATGGACCGCTTGAAGATCTCGCCCTTCCCGATGAACGCGTTCACCTCCTCCAAAAAACCCAACGCGGCTAAACCCCCAAACTGGTTCGCGCTCACGTCGACCACCACGCCGTCGCAAATCAGCTTCATCAGCTTCACCTCCGCGTGTATGATGTGAATCTCGGACACCGCGAACTCGGCCACCGGCGAACCCAGCTCTATGCTCGCCTCCGCGGCGGCAGCCTCCGCTCGCTCGACGTGCGCTCGCAGTCGCACGGTCCAGTCGTCCCTGGAGAGGAGCTCGTGGGGTCCCAGGAGGCACACGTCGATGTCGCCGTCGGGCAGGTACGTCCGCAACGGCACGGACCCGAACGCCGTGACCTGCGCGGTGACGATCGATCGGGGGTGGGGGGGTGAGGGGGTGAGCGTCGGGTCGGGGGAACGGGCGCGGGTCGGGCATCCGGGGAGGCGAAGAAGGCGGTGGAAAATACGCGGTGATCGAGGAAGGCGCGTACCAGCACGTTCTCCCCGGCGAAGCATCCGTCGACGAGCGAGGCGATGTGCCTGAAGACTCCTCGTCTGCGTCTGTCGGATTGTTCCGTGGGCCGGAGCACGTCGATGAGCTCGTTCACGAGGGTCGCCACCGGCCCGCGGCTGCCCCACCCCGCGCGCTCGGAGTCTCCTCCGCTCATGCTCGCCGTCTTGGGCGCCATCTTGGTTTATTCAGCCCCGAGACCCCGCCCCGGCTGTTGGACCGGCCGGTCGCGCGCCTACCTCGCCGACTCTTCGCGCTACGAACCGAGCGTGCGCGAGAGCAAACTAGACGCTCGCCTTTCGAGCGCCCGACCGCTGGAGGTTGTCGACCTTCCGTCGCCGACCCCGCCCCCCTCACCCGAGGATTCTCTCAGCCGCGGAGGCAAGATCCAGCTGTGCACCAGCCAACGGTTGGAGCCTATCCGCGCCTTCGCCTCGCGCACCGGCCGCGAGGTGTCCCTCTTTCGCCGGGCTCCCAAGCCCAGGCTCCTGTGTCCTCTCTGGCGAGGGTCACTCAGCGTCCAACCGACGCAGTAAGCGACCGTCGCCTCTCACGACACTGCCCGCAGCGTCGCTGCACCGCATCCTTATCGCTGGGTGCTGCAAGGTTCAAGTATCACCGCTTTTGTGGGGGGAGATCTTCGGTCGGGATCTTTTTTCGGGATATCATCGCAAATGTCAACATGTCAACGCGTTTTTAGTCACGATTGATTTTCCTTTACGTCAAACATTTAAACTAGTACGGTAATCTTAGTATGTGCTGATAAGTGTAAGAGTAAGATCTTATAACCCGTAGGATCTTAGACGTTTCCAGCTCGTTCCAGCTCGTTTCCTCGAGAGCGAACACCGCTTTTTCATCGGCGAAACCGACTCGGCCTCGCGCAGACGCGCGCCCGCCTTCACGCGCACGAACGACACCGAACACGCGCTCACGCACGAGCTTCAGGCTCGACGTTCACGCGAGACTCGCTCCGGCTCTCCGTCTCGCGCGCGATACTCCGGGCGGAGCCTGCATTCGCCTGACGGGCGGACACAACCGCGAAAGGACGCGAAATGAAACCCGTGTCGGTCACGGCGACTTTGGCGCCTCGAGAAGCCGACGACACCGCGATTTGTGCGCGCAAATCGCTCGCGGGGCCATCGGGGTACGGACATCGCTCCGCGGCGTCGCCTCCCGCGGCTCGTGACGGCCGGGGTCGCCTACGCCGCGATGGACCGGGGGCGGGGTTACGATCCTGCAGCGGTCGGTCGTCTTCGTCGCGACTCCATTTGCGCTGGACGCGCGCGTCGCTCGTCGTCCTGGCGCTCCTGGCGTTGGTCGTCGCGCCGGGGACGAGCTTCGCGGCCGCGACAGGCCCGAATTCCGATCTCGCGCCCGTCAGGGGCCTTCGTAGACTGGCGCAGACGACGAACGTTGGTGGTGTCGAGTACCTGCAACGCGCCAAGCTGACCGCAAACGACGGCGCTGAGTATGACTTCTTCGGCTACAGCGTGTCGATCGACGGCGACACGGTGGTGATCGGGGTGCCTTATGACGACGACAAGGGAACCGACAGCGGGTCGGCGTACGTGTTCACGCGCGACACGGCCGGCGACCCCGCCTCCGGCTGGACAAAGGTTGCCAAGCTAATCGCGGCGACCGACGGCGCTGCGAGTGACCTTTTCGGCTGGAGCGTGGCGATCGACGGCGACACGGTGGTGATCGGGGCGTATAAGGACGACGACAAGGGATCCGACAGCGGGTCGGCGTACGTGTTCACGCGCAACACCGCCGGCGACCTCGCCTCCGGCTGGACAAAGGTTGCCAAGCTGATCGCGGCGACCGACGGCGGTGCGGGTGACAGGTTCGGCTACAGCGTGGCGATCGACGGCGACACGGTGGTGATCGGGGCGCCTTATGACGACGACAAAGGATCCGACAGCGGGTCGGCGTACGTGTTCACGCGCGACACCGCCGGCGACCTCGCCTCCGGCTGGACGCAGGTTGCCAAGCTGACCGCGGGGGACGGCGCTGCGAATGACCTCTTGGGCTTCAGCAGCGTGTCGATCGACGGCGACACGGTGGTGATCGGGGCGATTGGGGTTGACAACAAGGGAGAAGACAGCGGGTCGGCGTACGTGTTCAGGCGCATGACGGCAGGCAACCTCGCCTCCGGCTGGACGCAGGTTACCAAGCTGACCGCGGGGGACGGCGCTGAGTATGACAAATTCGGCTACAGCGTGTCGATCGACGGCGACACGATGGTGATCGGGGCAGATGGGGACGACGACAAGGGATCCGGCAGCGGGTCGGCGTACGTGTTCAGGCGCATGACGGCCGGCGACCCCGCCTCCGGCTGGACGCAGGTTATCAAGCTGACCGCGGGGGACGGCGCTGCGTTTGACAACTTCGGCCTCAGCGTGGCGATCGACAGCGACACGATGGTGATAGGGGCGCATGGAGACGACGACAAGGGATCCGGCAGCGGGTCGGCGTACGTGTTCAGGCGCATGACGGCCGGCGACCCCGCCTCCGGCTGGACGCAGGTTACCAAGCTGACCGCGGGGGACGGCGCTGCGTCTGACGACTTCGGCGTCAGCGTATCGATCGACGGCGACACGGTGGTGATCGGAGCGTATCAGGACGACGACAAGGGATCCGGCAGCGGGTCGGCGTACGTGTTCGCGCGCGACAAACCCGTACCGACGCCCGACCTTCACCTCGTCGCCGATGACATCACGGACGTCGACGCGAGCAACTTGGTCCAGTCGTGGTCGGATCACACCGACAACGGGCTCAACCTGAGCTCGTTCGTCGCCGCGCCAGAGCTGGTGGACGGCGGCAACATAAGCACCGGGGCTTTGTTCAACGGGCACAAGGCTGTGCGGTTCGGTGAGTCCGGCATCACCGGTCTGAGCCTGCCGACCTCGGCGCTGCAGCTTTCGACTTTCCTCGAGGGGATGACCGTCGTCGCGGTGATGAGCACGGACGACAGTCGGGATGCCATCTTTCCATTCGTGTTCGACCGAGGTGTCGTGGCCCCCGAGGGGTTTGGGTTCCAATTCTCGCCAACCCACGCGCACATGTACTCGGCGGGGAATCACGGCGGTAAATCTACGACAAACACCGCGCCTCCGATTGAAAGCGGGAAGATGTACGTCGTCACCACTCAGTGGAAGTTCGCGAAAAGCGGCGTCAGCGGGCACCAACTCGCGACGACTCAACACGGCAATCTATCCAACCCGGACCTCCTCCCCGTGACTGCCCACACATGGCAAGGAAATGGCGTGGACTATTCCACACCCTTCGTCATCGGGACGCAATCCAAGAGCAGCTATCGGACCAACGGGAGATGGTTCGAGGGTTACGTGGCTGAGTTTCGATACTACCTCCAGGTGCTGGATCAGGGCGAGCTGACCGCGATACAGGACGAGTTGCTGGACAAGTACGAGTTGCTGGACAGGTTAAAGGTCTCAGAGCGCGCCAAGCTGACCGCGGACGACGGCGCGGTGGATGACCGATTCGGCAGCAGCGTCTCGATCGACGGCGACACGATGGTGATCGGGGCGATTAGAGACGACGATAAGGGAGACAGGAGCGGGTCCGCGTACGTGTTCACCCGCGACACACCCGGCGACCCAACCTCCAACTGGGCGAAGGTTGCCAAGCTGACCGCGGGCGACGGCGCTGCAACTGACTACTTCGGCAACAGCGTGTCGATCAATGGCGACACGATGGTGATAGGGGCGCTTGGGAACGACGACAAGGGAGATAACAGCGGGTCGGCGTACGTGTTCACGCGCGACACACCCGGCGACCTCGCCTCCGGCTGGACGCAGGTTGCCAAGCTGACCGCGGGCGACGGCGCTGCGGATGACTACTTCGGCTACAGCGTGTCGATTGACGGCGACACGATGGTGATCGCGGCGCACTTGGACGACGACAAGGGATCCGGCAGTGGGTCTGCGTACGTGTTCACGCGCGACACGCCCGGCGACCTCGCCTCCGGCTGGATGCAGGTCGCCAAGCTGACCGCGAACGACGGCGCTGCGGATGACAGGTTCGGCTACAGCGTCTCGATCGACGGCGACACGATGGTGATCGGGGCTCGCACTGACGACGACGATGGATCCAGCAGCGGGTCTGCGTACGTGTTCACGCGCGACACGGCCGGCGACCTCACCTCCGGCTGGACGCAGGTTGCCAAGCTGACCGCGGACGACGGCGCTGCAACTGACGAGTTCGGCTACAGCGTGTCGATCGACGGCGACACGATGGTGATAGGGGCGCATGGAGACGACGACGACGTCAAGGGAGATAACAGCGGGTCGGCGTACGTGTTCGCGCGTGACACGGCCGGCGACCTCGCCTCCGGCTGGACGCAGGTTGCAAAGCTGACCGCGAACGACGGCGCTGTGAATGACTACTTCGGCTACAGCGTGTCGATCGATGGCGACACGATGGTGATCGGGGCGTGGAAGGACGACGACAAGGGAACCGACAGCGGGTCGGCGTACGTGTTCACGCGCGACACACCCGGCGACATCACCTCTGACTGGACGCAGGTTGCCAAGCTGACCGCGGACGACGGCGCTGCGGAGGACATCTTCGGCTACAGCGTCTCGATCGACGGCGACACGATGGTGGTCGTGGCGATGGGGGACGATGCGTACATCGGGTCCGCGTACGTGTTCTCTATACACGTTCCTCCTTGCGACGCATCATCGCCCCCAGCCAACGGCGCCGTCGGCGACTGCACGGGCCATCTCGCGAGCGGGTCCACATGTCAGCCCGCGTGCGATGCGGGATACCTCCCGACTGGACCGACCGTGTGCGACAACGGCGTGTTGACACCCGCCGTATGCAGCACCTACTGCGACGCATCCGCGCCGCCCGCGAACGGCGAAATCGGCAACTGCACGGAGTATCTGCTGAGCGGTACGACGTGCCAACCCACGTGCGAAGAGCATTACACGGTGTCGGGCGACACGAAGTGCGTGGGCGGGACGCTCATCCCCGCGCAGTGCCTCGGACCGTGCGACATGGACACCTGTTGTTATTTTTACAACAAGCGGAGGGGGTTCAACGTGCCGGAGACGTGCGCGCACCTGGATTACATGACGCCGCCGTCGTCGTCGCCAGCACCGCCACCACTGCCTTTGTCGGCTGTGGGTGGTACTATCTCCTATGCCGATGGATACAAGATTCATACGTTCACAACTACGGGGCCGAATATGTTTACGGTAACGTCTGGTGGTACTATAGAATACCTCGTGGTCGCTGGTGGGGGAGGTGGGGGTGCAGCTAACACCTTGGCCGACGGTGAAAATCCAGGTGCGGGTGGTGGTGGGGCGGGGGGTATTATAACGGGTACGTTAACGGTTGATGTACAACAGTACACCATAACAGTTGGTGCTGGTGGTGCTGGTGTTGCTGGTAGCACAAACCCAGCAAATGGTAACAACGGTGAAGATAGCAGTATTTCATCTCTGGTCGTGGCGAAAGGTGGTGGAGGTGGTGGTAAGGGAACTGATGGTGTCGCAGGACTTAGTGGTGGATGTGGCGGTGGTGCGGGTGGCAGTTCTACAGGGGCCAATAGTGGATCGGGAGGGAGCGGTTCGATTGGGTTTGATGGTGGTGATTCTTTGGGGGCAAATAGTGGTGGCGGTGGTGGTGGTGGTATGGGAACCGTTGGTGGTGATGGTGGAACTCTTGGTGGTAACGGCGGTGATGGAATACCATCAAGTATATCTGGAACACTCACTTTTAGAGGAGCAGGTGGTGGTGGTGGTAAAGGGGACAGTGCACATGAGTCGACTATCGGTGGTAATGGTGGTGGTGGTAATGGTTCAAGTAATGCAGCAATCGCCACTGCCGGAGCACCCAATACGGGATCAGGGGGTGGAGGGGGTAAGGACGCGCTGGTGCCAACATCGAACGGTGCAGCTGGTGGCTCGGGAATCGTGATACTCAGATATCTGTCGCCGCCGCCAGCACCGTTTCGTACCGTCAACGGGAGGATGTTGGTCCAAGACCAAGACGGCTGGCTCCTGATGGCGGCGTACAATCACCAGGCGGGCACCAACCCAGATTTGGTGGAGGGCACGACTCCGTCGTCGGCGACGGAGGGGTTCTCTCACATCTGGCCCGGCACGCACCTCGGACTGACCGCCTCGGACATCGCCGAGGTTCGGTTCTATTGCCACACCAGCAATCACAACCGCGTGATGCACTTCTCGGTGAACAACGACTGGATCAAGACGGCCATCTTGACCGGAAGCGTTTCGGGTAACTCTGTATCGTACTGGACGTCGGGCACCACGAAGCTCGCTGGGCACACGGCGAAGCTCCCGGATTCCACAACTCATGTCCAATCCAGTTCTGGTTTTGGCTTGTTGGATGTTCCATTCTACGAATGGGGTGCTGGTCATTGGAGGTTGCGGGATAATACCGGAGGGCAAAACTGGGAATGCGACGATTATTCCGCTGGGACCACCTCGCATCAGGTCTGGATCAAGCTGGCGGAGTAGGCCTATGCCGCACCGCTCTGTAGCCATTTGTAATTTATAAACGCCCGTCCGCGGACTCCGATGGAGCGTCTCCACACCTCGTCGTCGTTTGCGTCACTTCCACCAGGTCTGAGAGTTACGAAGGTAGTCTTTCAATTTTTGGTTTTATTCTTAAGATGACTAGCTAGCTAGTCTATCATATCATACGTCAAACATTTATTACCTTCGTAGTTCTTACATGTATTTCAGTCAGACGGCGGCACCGCTGGCAGTTGTCGTTCCTCCACCGTTGTGGAATTTGAAACCAGAGTGCCGAGCGGCGAGGGAAGGGGCGCTGAGGTGCGATGGGTCGCCGGTATGTCCTCCTGCTGTGCATCCTCGCCTCGCTTCAGACCGTCGGCGCGCAGCTGGGGGATACCACCGGCGTCGACGACGGCACGAACAACCAGGCGGGCACGAAGAAGTCGGTGGAGGTGAACTCCTACTTCACCGAGTTCACGAGGGTGGGACCGTACCCGTACCAGGTGTGCGCGGACTTACCCGGCGAGATCGGCGAGACGGACGCGACGAAGAGCGCGAGGTGCATCCCGGTCGAGGCGGGCGAGCTCGATTTCTGCTCCGCGGTGGCGTACGATACCTGCTCCCGGGTCATATCGCCCATCCTCTACGACGAGCAGATTGGAAAGTCGCACGACGAGAGGATCGCGCGGTGGGAGCTGGAGTTCCCCGCGCTCGTCACCACCGAGTGCACCGAGGCGTTCCAGCTCTACTTCTGCCTGTTGGCGTTCCCGCGATGCGAGGAGGACACCGATAACCTGGGGAGCTTTCTGGAGCTACCGCTGTGTTTCGACTACTGCGTCAACGCGCACATGGCGTGCATCGGCGACTCGCTGTTGTCGCAGGCGGCGTGCGATAAGGCCGTGGTGCTGGGGCGGGTGGCGCCTCCGCGGGCGGACGTGACGTGCGTTTCGGGGGCGCGGAGTCTGGGGGCGTCGATGGTGTGCGCGTTGGCGTTGGCGTTGCTGTCGTGGTTCGCCTCGGAGAGAGGTTCGTATTAGTCTTAACCCTTAGTCTTTCTTTCGATAGTCTTGACAGGTGCTTTCGTATCATCTCTTCTAGTAGGCGTCAGGCACGAGCCCTGTCCGCGAATCTCTCGATCGCGCCGGGGTGATACTGCTGGTTCTGGTCCTGTAAACTCTCCGGCCACGGCCCGCGGGCTTCCACCGCGCTGATCGTGCTCTCCGCGATTCGCTTCAGCCGAAGCGACATTGCCGGGTTGAACCGGTGCACTCGCTCGTACATCGCGGTGGCGCTCTCCTTGTCCCCCATCAGCAGCAGCGTCTCGAACGCCCACGGCGCCGCTCGCGCCTGCTGACCGTCGTGCTGGTACGCCTTCATCAGCACCATCGACGCGGCTCGCATCTCGCCGCGTCGCCAGAGCAGTCCCCCGTAGAGCTGGAGGATGAGCGCGTCGTTGGGGTGCTGCATGGCGATGGCGTGAGCGTTGTGGCTGATCCGCGCCCAGTCCTCCTTGGTGGGCCTCTTCCCCAGGATGCCCGACATGATCAGGTCGAAGACGATACCGACGGCGCCCGCGGACCCGGCGGTGGCGATCGCCGTCGATGATCGCGGTCCGTCGCTCGCGCGCCACCCGCCGACGGGTAACTCGCCGCCGTGGCCGGTGATGTTATTCCACGAGTGTTGTTCCTGCGCCGCGCGAATCTCCCGCTCCATCTTCTCCGCAATCTCGCCAGCCTTCAGGGCGTCGCCTTCCCTCTCGCCCTGCCTCACGTACGCGTACTGGAGCAGGCGGTAGGTCCACGCCGCGACGATCGGGTCCCCGCTCTTGCCCGGCTGCGCCTCGAGGTTCAAATCGTGGATCAATCGCTCGGCAAAGTTGTGCTGCCGCTCCTCGAGCGCGGCGATGATGACGCACATTCGCTGCCGACCCAGCTTATCCGTCGCCATGTACGACGCCAGCAGGCGGACGAGCCAGCTCGACGGCCTGCCCCCGGCGAACACGTCGGAGATGACCCGGCCGGTGGCGCTGTCCACGCCGGTGAGGGGGTTGACGTCCCAGCGGTCCGCGCCGTGCAGCCCCGGGACGGGTCGCACCGCGGGTTCGTGCGCGAGCTCGTCGACGTCCGAGCCGGACGGCGGCGTCGTGACGACGGGCCGGTCGTTGACGGGCTGGTTGTTCACGGGAGCGTTGATCGGCGGCGGCGGCGGCTGGTGGTGGTGCGGCTGCGGCGCGGTGTCGGGTTTTGGCTTGGACTTGCTGCCGGGGGGGCGCCCGCGCTTGCGTTTGGGCGCCGGCTCCTCCTCCTCCTCATCCTCGTCGTTGTCGACGTTCTGCGGCGTCGGGTCGTGGCGCGGCGGCTCCTCCTCGTTGTTGAACATCTGCGGCCTCACGTCGTGGCGCGGCGGCTCCTCCTCGTTGTTGACAAACGCCGGCCTCGCGTCGTGGCGCGGCGGCTCCTCCTCGTTGTTGACAAACGGCGGCCTCACGCTGTGGCGCAGTTTCACCGGCGGGGGCATCGACATCGACGCCGTCTCCGCGACGCGGATGGCGAGGCTCTCCTGCAGCCGCGCGATGTGCGCGGCCCTCGCGGCATGGATCGCGGCGACTTCCTGGGGGACCACCGCCGTGTTTTCCTGGGGGAACACCACCGTGTTGAGGTCCCTCTCCACCTCCTCCAGGAGCTTCTCCGGCGAGTTTTCATCCTCCTCGTTCCTCGCCGGTTCGGGCTCGTCCTCGATGAATCCCTCTTCGCGGCCGAGGCACCGCTTCTTCAGCCGCGGGTTGAGGCACGTCGAGCACTGCATGCACCTCCTGTTCAACCTCGGCTTGGCGGCGCGCCCGCGCGACTCCCCGACGGTTTCGACCGGCCGCCTCCGCTCCGACCGCGGCTTACTTTTTCGCGGCGGCTCCGATCGCCTCGAATACAACGCCGCGTCTCGACCGCGGTCGCCGCCCTTGAGCGCCGCCAGGAGCGCGTACGCCGCGTCCTCCTCGTCGTTGGTCTCCCCGGTCTCGCCGAAGGACGCGGACGGGCCGCGGTACTCGGCGGCTGCGGCGTTTTGGAACGACTTTCTCCGCGACTCGTTTTCCTTTCGCCTCTTGGCCTTCTCCGCGACGGCGGTGAGCATCTGGGCCTTCTTGCGCTTAGCGTCCGCCTTGGCCTTGAGGTCCTTCTCGCGTCGCTTCGCGGCCTCCGCCTTTAGGAGCGACGCTTCCGCGGATTTCTTGGCCATCATCGCGCGCGCCTCGCGTTCCTCGGCGTCCTTCTCGCGCTTCGCCACGATCCAAGGAGCGTCGTCGTCGTCGCACTTGTTCACGTCGAGGGTTCCGTGCTCGTCGTCGAGGTCCGTGTACGCGGCGAGCGGTGGGTTCAGTTGCATGAGCTCCTCGATGTAATACGGCTCCTTCTCGTCGGAGAACTGCGTCGATGGATGGGCGTGAGGGATGCGGGGTCAGGTGCGGGTCGCCTTGGATCTAGGGCGGGAGGGCTGGAAGGTCGAAATTCAGGGAAATTCGGCGGGAGGAATCGGCACTGGGGTCCGGCAAGAAGGACGCACCCTTTGCCTGCTTCGTTTCTGCTGGAGCGCCATCTCGACAGTCTCGAAGAGCCCCCACTGCAGCTGGTACCC
Source organism: Micromonas commoda (assembly GCF_000090985.2). Lineage (NCBI taxonomy): Eukaryota > Viridiplantae > Chlorophyta > Mamiellophyceae > Mamiellales > Mamiellaceae > Micromonas > Micromonas commoda. The sequence continues at coordinate 442,391 of NC_013047.1, read as the reverse complement.
GCCCGTGGGAATCTCAACCTTCCTGATCCCGCCGGGCACCTCCTCCTCTATCCACTGGGTCTCGGCCCAGGTGCAAACGCCGTGGCTCCATGCCGAGAGCGCGCCTTCCTCATCGCGGTGGCGCACCTTGACCAGACGTCCGAGCCGACTGGGATGGATGTCCGCGTCGAACTCGACGGTCTCCACGACCTTCGGCGCCATGATCCGTCGTGTCCAGAACAGTGGACCCTTCTTCGCAGCCTTCGAAAACCTTCCCGCAAGATTCCCGCCGTCCGCTCGTTTTCCTGACAATTTTTGCCGGAGGTCTCGGACCGGTCCCGCACACCTCCGGGGCGCGTTGGCAGCGAGGGGTGCCATGGCCACGGCGGTGGCGGCGTCGAATGACGTCATGGATGAGTACGACCCAGACGATGACCCGCTCTTCGGTCGGCTCGTTTCCCTCCGCGTTGACGAACCCGGACACAGCTGGCGCGACGGCATCGTGGCTCACGTGCACACGGAGGTGGTGGACGGGATTGAGCGCGCGACGGGGGTATACATGGTGGTGTGGGGGAAATTCGACCGCACCGAGGACGTCATGCGGATACCCGCGAAAGAACGAGAGGTGCGCGCCCTACAAACCGCTCATGCTCGTCCCTCGAACCCGAACCTGCCCCGCATCGCGTCGCCGGAACCACTCCAATTCTCCCGACGACAATAATTGCCCCTGACCGGGACTGCCCGTCTCCCTCTTCCCAAACAGTGGTCCGGAAAAATCGACATGGTCCGCATGCAGATGCAGGGAAGGCTTCGGATTCTCGACACCAAGATACCGGGAGAGCGTGACCCGGAGCCTCGCAATGCTGATCCCGAGCAGCCGACATCCGATCAGGCCCAATCCGAGCCCGAGGCTCTTCACGTGCGGACGCCGCAGCAGTCACATCCAACCGCCGTCACCGCCGCGCCCGCCACCAGCTCGGAGCGAGAGACGCCATCTGAGGACCAAGAGTACGACCCGGACGACCCGCGCGGCATGAGCGTCCGCCTCAGAGGATGGATTGACGAGCTACACACGTTCCAGAAGAACACCAAGGGCGACAGGCTCAACACGGACTTAGTAAAGAAGACAATAGGATACTTCCTGGATAGGCACCTCCAGAAGGCGGAAGGAATCATCGAGGAAATCGATACGCGGCGATGGAGGCTCATGGAGGCATCGTCGAGCGCGGCGGCGCGCGGCGGGAGCGTCACGATGCAGCGTCGGCGGCTCCAGCAGCTCGACGCCGAGGCTTTCGAGTTTCTCACCGAAATCGCGAGCGAGGCGCAGAAGAAGTTCTTCCAGCCGCTGTGCCGGGTAAACGCCATGATGTTGGTCGATTACCTCAGACAAAAGTACCCCGGCGACAGGGACGTGCAACCCGGCCACGAGGCTGCCAGGCGCGAGGTTGACTGGACCGCCTTAGGGAGAGATGCGGGCAGCATCGGGCGGCACCTCGGCCAATCCGAGGCGCTGGCTCGCGCTCTCGGCGGGACACTCGCCGGGGAGCCTTCACTCGCCGCATCGCCATCGCTCGAAGACGCGGAGGAGCAGGCCGTCGCACTGAGCGTGCGCTACGCGAGAAAACACGGCGTGGAGCCCGGGGAGTGGTCCGGCGGGAGGCGACTGATGAAAGCGGGGAACGTGAGGGGTATGGGCAGGTTATCCCGCCCGGAGACGGTTGGAAAAGAGACGGACGAGTCCACGGCGGAGGAGCGACTGGAACTACTGGAGCGCGAGGCTAACGCTCGAATCGGAAGGCTGCAGCGGAGTTTGAAGGACGACGGCGCGAGAGATTTCAAGGATTGTTTCTTCGATCCGAACAGTTTCGCAAAGAGCGTCGAGGGTATGCTGGACCTGGCCACCGCGGTGCACAGCGGCAACGCTGGCATCGTCCCGGAGGAGGACCGATCCAAGTGGCGCGAATCGATCGTCGGCCGGGTCGGCCCCGCGGACGGCCCGCCCAACCAGGAAAACTATCAGACCCAGACGTTCGTGGTTCAGTTCGACCTCAAAACGTTCAGGGCGTGGGGCGGGGTTGACGAGGAACCGGATCCAAACGACGCGGCGGAGGATGACGGGCGGCTGGTGTGGATGGCCCGAGACAGGGACCACTACGCCGCTCTCCTCGACGACGACGGCGATAAGGCCAAGGCTGCGCTCGCGGCGCTGTGCCTCAACGGGGACGACGCCGCGGTCGTCACCGCCGTCGCGTTCATATACCGCGAGGCTATGAGCGACGAGACGTTTTTCCAAAAGTGGGCGTCCGGGGTGTTGGGAAAATTCGCGGGATGGTGCGCCGCCGCGCAGGCGGGGCCCGTGAAGGAAATCACGGAACGCGCGGCGAGGCGCGTGGCGAGGGAGTGGTTGGAGATTTACGGCGAGGTGGACCCGCAGTGGCGCAGCGAAGACGTCAACTTCGTCTCCGAGGGACTGCACGCGATCAGAGAGCTCGGCATCGAGTGCGAGGACACTCGCGCGGCTCTGCGCCAAGTCGCCGCCAAGTTCCCCAGCGACTGGTACCTGCGGGGCGTGGACAGCAAGAAGCCGAGCACGTATAAATCCACCGAGGAGAGGGAAAACTACGAGAAGATGACCACCGCGCTCATCTGGTCTTATTTTCTCCACGACGCGGGCATCATGGACGGGAGGTGCATCAAAGGGGACACCCTGGAGGACATCCGCCGCTTGTGCGAAACAGACGTCGACCTTCGCGAGCACATGCCACTGGACGACGTGAGGAACGCTCCGGATTTCGATCAACTCGCGTATTTCGTGACGCACAAGGTGTTCAACTACAGCGACTGGGGTCGGAAACGGCTGGACCCGGTGGAGTGGAGCGTCGAACTCGATTTCCTCCGCGACCACATCGACCACGTCCGCGTGAAGAACGGTCGCGGCGACGTGCACCTCTGCGGTGAATTCGTGTGCTGCCTCCGAACCTTCGGCCTGTACGCGTCGAACGACGAGAAGGTGCGTCAGGCGGTCGAGTGGATCGCGGCCGCGCAGAATAAGCGGACCGGAGGGTGGGAGATTCGCGATCACGACCTGCAGAACTCGTTTCACGCGACCATATGCGCCGTGGATGCGCTGATCACGCCCACGATGGACGGGTCGGCTCCGCTCGGTAAGGTGAACGCGCGCAAGGCCGGCGTGAGGACGAGCAAGAGGCAGCGAGAACGCGAGGAGGAGGAGGAGCGCCGAAGGCGACGTGCGAGGAAGGAGGCGCCGACGATCAGGCTGTTCCCGTGGGAGCAGCCGCATCCGTTGGAGGAGGAATAACAGAGCACGCACTTTGAAGCTTGTACGAAAAATGAAGACGACGGAGCCCTGCAAACTACACTACGACTTTGCCTCGCGACTAACTAACTAACAAAACCACCGACACGAGCGACGACACGAACGCGGCAAACGCGGGCGCCGCGCCGTACCTCCTCCCCGAACCCCCCGTGCAACGCAGCGCGTCCTGCTCGAACACCGGGTTTCCCATCTGCCCGTCCGGTTTGAGCCCCCTTATGTACGACCCGTCGGGACCCCGCCACTCATCCGGGTATCCCCCTTCCAGCTCCTCCACCTCCTCGTCGCAATCTATCCAGTCGGGGTTGCCGCACGCGAACCTCGCGGCCTGGCAGGTGGTGTAACACACCGGGTAGAACTGGGTGCCGTCAGCGTTGCACCGGTTGAAGAACTCGTAGCACATCCACGATCGCAGCATCATCTTGCACGCGCTATCCGTGTTTGGCACCTTGCGCGACAGCGACATGTACGCGGCGATCGCGCCGGATTCCATGTTTAAGACGCTCACCTCGCTCGGACCCGTTATCGTGCGGTTGCAGAAGGCGTAATTGACCACGCCCGCGCACCACACGAGGTTAACGTCCAGCAGGGGGTCCACGCAACCTCGCCGGCAGATGAGCCTCTTGTTGAATTCCGCCGAGCTCTCGTCGACGCCGTAGAGGAAGCTCAGCGGGGAGGGTTTCTCCTTCTCTTCGCCGTCCGCGCCCGTCTCGTTCGAGGCGGTGTCCTCGCCGAATTCTCCGTACTTTTCCACGAGCGCGTCGCGGGTCTCCACGCGCGGGTCCGCCTCGGCGGCGTCGATGACGTCCTGCAGATCCTTGTACCTGTACCCGGTCTGCTCGCTCACCGGGCCGACGTGGTCCCTACCCTCGACGAGAGGTATGCTGCCGTACATCGTGACCTGAGGCGGAGGTGGGGGAGGAGGAGGAGGCGGCGGCGTGTCGTCCCCGGCGCCGGCGTCGTCCCCCGCGGGTGCGCCCGCACCCCCGCCTGACGCATCGCCCCCTCCGGTGCCGGTGCCTCCTCCCCCAGTGCCGCCGCCGCCGGTGTTGGGGTCGACCGTGCTGATCTGGGCGTTCGCCACGCCGAGCGCGACCAGCAGCGCGAGCAGCGTGAGCGCCTGCCTGCGCGACGTCATCGGGCCGGCGCACGCTGAAGTGGCCCGCGCCGTTGTTGCCCGCATTTCAAAAAGCGAAAAGCTCACTGCTTGCTGTGCTGTGAGGGCCGGGAGTTGGGTCGAGGGAAACTTGTGCAGGTTTTCATGAACTTTCCCATCAACAACACTAACTCTTAGCTTATTAGTCTTCCATGAGCGCGCCCCACTTGCCCTTCTTCTTGGGCTTTGGCGCCGCCTCCTCCTTCTTCTCCTCCTTCTTCTCCTCCTTCTTCTCCTCCTTCTTCACCACGGCCTCCGCGGCGGGCGGCGAGAAGCTCGACTTCCTGTTGCCAGCCCCCACCTCGCCCTCCTCCGGGAAAGGCACCGCCTCCGCCTTGGCGGCGGCGCCGTTCTTCTTCTCCACTTTCTTCTCCACAGCCTCGACGATCGTCTCGGGGACGTCTTGTTCCCGAGTCTGGGACCCCTCGGGCGCCTCGGTCTCGTTCGCCTGGTCCTCGTTGAGTTGGTCCCGGGTGGGCTGATAGTACAGCTCGGGGGGATCGGGTTGCTTGCCAAACTTACCCCGCTGGGGCGGAACCATGTGTTCCCTCACGTCGTCCGCGTCCCACGACTTATTGGGCGACGGCGGACCAGTCTCGGGCGGGCCCGGCATCAGCGGAACGACGCCGAGGGCGGCCTGGTTGGGATTTTCCTTTTCCCAGTTGCGCTCGCGCTGCAGCCGAGCGATCTCTTCGTCGTTTTCTTCGAAATCAAACGGGGGCGGCGATATGTGTTCCAGGCCCTCGTACGCCGCGATCATCTCGAGCTTGGCGGGGGAGGGCTTCAACCCGCCGTTCTTCCAGTTCCATCCCGCGGCGACGCCGAAGCGCGGGTCCACGCCCTCGCCGAGGTACCCCGGGCCGTACCGCTCCGAGAGGACGGAGAGGACCTTGTGGTCCCACTGGGTACCCAGCTCGTGCTCCTCGGGTTTGACGAACCAGGGCTCGCGCGGGGACCCGTCCAGGGACTGACGCGTCTCCCATCCCACGTGATCCGCGTCCTCGGACCAGAGCTCCACCGCGCGCTCGCCCTCCTCCTCCAGCTGCGCGTCAACCTGCGACTGGATAAAGTCCGCGTCGCCCTCCGAGTCGACGGGGCGCTGGCGGTAATCCGCCTCTTCGAGCGCCCGCGCCACGCGCTCGTCGAAGTCCAGGTCGTCGTCGTCCTCCTCGTCGAAGGACGAATCGCCGCTGATCTCCTTCGCCTTGGCGAGCTGCTGCGCGACGCGCGAGTCGAAGAAGTGGTCGCCGGCGTCCTCCGGATGAATCTCCGAAGAATCCATCGCGTGGCCCATCCCGGCTCCGGGCGTCATCAACTCGTGCTCCCCGGGTTTGAGCAGCGCGGACGCCGGCCACCCGCCCGGCGGTTCCTCGGAAACCTCATCCACGGGCTCGGGCTCGCGCGGGGCGTTGGGATCGGCGCCGAACAGCGAGTACGTCCTCTCCTCGGTGCCAATCGGGGGAAGCGGCGGGAGCTCCGTCTTTTTGGCCTCAGCCTTGGGCTCCTCCGCGGGCGGCTCGGGCTTCCGCTCCGGCTCCCCCTTGGGCTCGGGCGGCTCGACGAAGTCCTCGGCGCACTCCTCGCTGTCGGTGTAGTCGTCGTCGTCGCAGTCGCTGAGCGCCTCGACGTTCAGCTTGTCGACCACATTTTCGATGGCGTCGCCGACGAGTCGCGACACCGCGAGCTCGCGCTCCTTCTTTTCCTCGGAGGTCTCGGGCGCGACGGGTTCGCCCCGGAGCTCCGCGAGCTTGGCCTTCTTCTCGTCGACTTTGGCCTGCGCGGCGTCGAGGTCCGTCTTGGGTTCTTGCCCGGTCTTGGGTTCTTGCTCCCTCTTGGGTTCCTCCTTCTTCTCGGGTTCCTCCTCCTTCTTTTTCTTGTCGAGGCTTGAAGCCGGGGGTTTGTTGCGGTTCTTCCAGTCGGACTCGACGGCGTCGTCGTCCAGCATCGCCGCGAACTTACCGCCCTTCTTCTTCTTGGGAGGCGCCTCGTCGTCCTTCTTGTCAGCGACGTCTTTCTCCTTCTCAGCCTTAGTCTTGGCTTCCTCCTTCTCCTTCTCAGCCTTGGCCTTGGCTTCCTTTTCCTTCTCAGCCTTGGCCTTGGCTTCTTCCTCTTCCTTCTCAGCCTTGGCCTCGGCCTTCCTCTTCTCCTCGTCCGCGAAGTACGCGCGCACCGCCTCCTCGTCCACCTCCGCGTCCGTTCCGTTGAGACCCGGGGGCATCGCGGGTGGCGGCGCGATGATCTCGCGAGCCTTGTACGCCGCCGTCCCGGGTATCGGCCACTCGGCGGAAGCCTTGGCGCCCTCGGCGCCGACGTCGTCGTCGTCCGCGGCCGCCATCATCTGTTCCCACTCCTTCTCAGCCTCGGCCGCCTTCTTCATCTGTTCGGCGATCTCCTCCTGCTTGGCCTTGGCGGCGGCGGCCCAGACCTCGTCCTCCTCCTTCTTGCGCTCTCGGCGTTGACGCGCCTCCTCCTCCTTCCACTCGCGCTCAGCCTCGAGCGCCGCGAGGGCCTTCTCGTCCTCGTCATCCTCCGGCTCGGGCGTGGGCGTCGGGACCGCCTCGCCGCGTTCGATGCGTTCGGCGAGGTCCATCTCCTCAGCCTCCCTCGCGGCGGCTTCGACGCGGGAGAAGAAGTCGTCGTCTGCGAAATCGTCGTCCGGCATGCCGAGGCACTCCAGGGTCAGTTCGCCGTCCTCGCAGGCGTCGCCGTCGTCGTCGACGTCCTCCCCAGCCTCGACGTCCTTGTCAGCCTTGACGTCCTCCTCAGCCTCGACGCCCTTGTCAGCCTCGACCTTCGGATGCTCCTCCTTCTTCGCAATCTCCTCGACCTTCTTCTCCTTGACCGTCTTCTGTTCCTTCCTCTCAACCTTCTCGACGACGGCGGCGGAGGCGGACTCGATCTTCTCGACCTCCTTCTCGGGTTCCGGCTCGGGCTCCTTCCCGGTCTCGGCTTCAGACTCTGGCCCATCTTCCTCGGCCTCGTCGTCCTCGGAGTCCGCCCCAAACTTGAAATCGGGCGTCTGCTGCGCCTGCTCCATGGCCGCCTTCACGCGCGCCGCGAAGTCCATCTCCTTCTTCTGCTCAAACGTCATCTCCGCCTTCTTGTTCACCCTCTCGGCGTCCACGCTGGCGGCTCGGACCCGCTGCGCAAAGTTGACGTCCTCGTCCTTCTTGCCATCCGCGAACTTGGCGTGACCGACGCGGCCGTCCCTCTCCTTGGCCTCCCTCTCCTCCTTGATCTTCCGCTGCGCCTCCTCCCTCTGTTCGCGTTCGATTCGCTGCTTCTCGCGCTGCTCTCGCTCGCGGTTCTCGTTGTACCGCTTCACCTGCTCGCGCCTTCGCACCGCCTCGCGCTCCTCGAGCTCGCGCTGGAACTTCTCGAGCTTCTCGATGTCGGACTGCGTCGTGACGACCTCCCTGGCCTCGTCCATGATTGTCATCGCGGCGTCGGCGGCTTCGGCGGCGAGGAAGGCCTTCTCCTCCTCGTCGATGGAGTCGTCCTCGATCACGGATTGGAGGTCGGCGGCTGCCTGAGCGGCGGCCTCGAGGGCGGCCATCGCCTCAAACTCAGCCTCGGACCTGGTCATCGGCGGCTCCTCCTCCTCGACCGACTCGACGTCTTCCTCGGCAGTGGCTTCCTCCACCTGCTCCGCCTGCTCCGCCTGCTCCAAACGCTCCGCCTGCGCCGCCTGCTCCGCCTGCTCCACCTGCTCCCGAGCGGCGGCTTCAGCGGCGGCGGCGGCTTCTCTGTCCTCACGCGCCACCCTCTCGCGTTCCAGCGCGGCTCTCTGGAGTTCCATCGTGCGCGCCGCCATCTCGCGCCTCTTCCGCTCCTCGGCGTCAACCGGAACCTTCGCCTCGTCGGTCTCGTCTTCCGCCGCGTCCGCCTCGACGTCGACGTCGACCTCGGGCGGCGACGCCACGGGCGCGCGCACGACGTTGTTCTCAACCTTCGCCGGCTGTTGCTGCTGCTGTTGTTGCTGCTGCTGCTGCGGCGGCGGTTTCGTCCCCTTCCCGCTGGCGCTTCCCTTGTAAGAGCGAACCAGCTTGTCTATCCTCGAACGCTCGATGAGACCGGCGGACATGCCCGCGAGCTTTTCGCCCCAATCGCTCGCGAACCCTGTGAGCGGGGCCGATCCCTCGGAGCCCCCCCGTCGCTCCGGCGCCGACTGGCGAGGCCTCTCGGATACCGCCGCGCCGCCCCCGGCTCCGCCCCCGGCTCCGGCTCCGGCACCGCGCCGGGCCCGCCCGTCCGCGGTGTGCCCGAACGTGGAGTAATCGCCGCTGACGGGCGTGTGCCGCGACGACGACGCCCGCGCGACGACGGCGTCCGGTCGACGCTTCGGCGTCTGATCGGTGAAACGTCTGTTAAAGTCGTATCCGACGTCGTCTTCGTCCGACGTCGTCGTTCGTCGCGGCGCCCCCGCGAGCTGCGCCGCCGCGCGACGCGACGCGTAGTACCCCAAGTCGGTCTTTTTCCTCGACGCGCTCCTCTTGACGCCGTCGCGGATTTTGATCGCCCCGGTGGCGATCGCGGTGAACCCCAGCGACCACCCGAGTAACGACGCGACTCCCTGATGCGGGGGCGGTCGCGTCGCCCCGGATGCACCGACCGGGTCGACGCCGACCGTCACGCGGATGTTGGTCGTCGGCGCGCGGCGCGGGCGCTCGACCGGGTGCGTCGCAGCCCCGGTGCCGTACGTCTCGGACGTGACCACCACCCTGCGCATCTGCATCTGAGCCGACCTGGCGAAGACCTCCCTGGACGCGGCGCCGAAGTAGCCCGACCGCGGGAGGTTGTTCGCCGCCTGCCACTGGGCGATCTTCCTCGACGTGTTCTTATCGTACACGCCGGTGGCTGGGAGCCCGAAGGCTTCCTGGAGCATCCCCACGTCGGTGCCGGCGTCTCCGAGGCCCATGTCGCGCATGGGGAGCCACATCGTGGTCACGACGTCGCCGCTCGCGGATGCGAGATCGGAGTCGTCCGCGTATCGCGCGGGGGAGTCCACGAGCGGGGGTCCGGCGTCGAGCCGTGGGAGATCGGGCCTGCGGACGTCGCCGCGACGATCGTAAGGCTCTCCGCTGAGCGACTGCGGATCGGGGTGGATCGGGGGACGGGCACGGTCAGGCTCGGAGGTCCCGCGCGAAGGACGACGGTTGGCGGGATCAATCGCACGCGATCGCCGGCGGGAAAAGATAAAAATCAGCCTGTCAGGCGGGAACCGGGCGTTGGCGGGCGGTCTAGCAACGGTGGTGACGCACCGAAACGCCCCTCCTCGCCTTGACGACGACGCACGAACGGCGATCACGCCGGCCGCGTTCGCGGTCCGAGCCCCGGAGCGCCGCCGGCGTGGCGACGCGCGAGGCGAGGCCCGCAGACGAGCTCATCGCTGATAAAACTCGCCGGCTGTGCCCACTGAGCCGGTCGGCTGACGCGCCCTACGCGCCCTACGCGCCCGCGGGCGATCGAACGGCCCTCGACGGGCGCGTCCCGCTCTTCGCGGCGTGTGCTGATGAAAAGTCACCCGGTGAAGGGCGCCTCCGTGTCCCGAACGGAGCGCGTGCCGCTCCGCGGGAGTGCCTCACCCTCCTTACGCGCCGATGACAACGATATTTTCAGGGCCGACGACGATTTTCAAACGGCGAACGCGATTGGCCGATCATCGGGGCACAGCGAGGCAGTCTGCATTCGGTGCAAAATCATCCGCAGCTGCTCGAACGAAGCCCGCTGCGGGTCTTCGACGTCCCCTTCCCGGATCACCATTCACTTCAAGGGCGCCGGGGGTCTCACCAGGGTTTGACGGACCATCCACGATGGCGGTGGACGCGGACGAGACGTACCTCTCCGACCTCCTCTCCTACTCGCTCGAGCGCCTCAACAAGGAGCCCGAGGCGCTCGCGAACGAGGAGACTCGGCTGAGGGATGGGGTGCGGGACGCGGCCGTGCGGCACTACAGGGCGTTCGTCGACGCGGGCGGCTGCTATCAGAGCGTGCGCGACGAGGTGCGCCAGATCCAGCGCGGGTTGGAGGCGATGCGCGCGTCGTTACCGGAGCTGCGCGCGGGATGCCAGAGGTTCGCGGGCCGCGCCGAGGAGATCTCGCGCGCGAGGGCGCTCAACCGACGGACCCTCGCGGCGCAGGGCACGCTCCTCGATCTCCTGGAGACGCCCACGCTGCAGGAGACGTGCCTGCGTCACGGCAACTACGACGAGGCGCTCGATCTCGAGGCGCACGTCGAGAAATTAGCGGCGCTGCACGCGACCGACGTTCCCGTCGTCGCCGAGCTCGCGGAGGGGTCCAAGCGATCGTCGCGGGTGATGCTCAGGCAACTCCTCACCAGGCTCAGGGGCGCCATCCAGCTCCCGGAGTGCCTCCGCATCGTGGGCTACCTCCGGCGGATGAGCGCGCTCGACGAGGTGGGACTCAGGCGCACGTTCCTGCGATGTCGAGAGGGCCACGTCGCCGACGCCGTCGCCGACCTCGACGACGGCAACGCGTACGAGTACCTCAAGCGACTCACCGATCTGCACAGGGTGCACCTCTTCGACGTCGTCATGCAGTACCGCGCCATCTTCGGCGACGGCGCGGATGCCGACGAGGACGACGGCACGGGTGCCGAGGGTGCCGAGGGTGCCGAGGGTGCCGACGGCGGGCTCCTGTACGGCTGGAGCGCGCACAGGGTCGGCGAGTACCTCGCGCTGGTGGAGAAGACGCTGCCGCGAATCGACGAGGGCGGCGCGCTCGCGTCCGTCATGGAGCACTGCGGATACTGCGGCGGCTCCCTCGCGAGGGTTGGGTTGGACTTTCGGCCGATGCTTCCGCCCCTCTTCGCGGACGCCGCGAGGGGTATCTTCACGCGCGCGATGGACACCGCGGCGGGGGAGTTCGAGCGGACGGTGGAGACGCACAGGTGGGCGACGGCGCCTTCGTCCGCGGCGGCGAGGGCCAAGGAACGGGAGCGCGACGGCGGCGACGGCGATAACATTTCCGCGCCCCCTTACGCGTTACTCGAGCACGTCCCCGTCGCCGCGCTCACGAACGGGATCCTCGCCGCGCTGAACGACCTCAGGCACTGCGCGCTCCCGCAGCTGCGGCAGCCGTTGGCGGATGAGCTGAGGGCGTGCGTCGAGCGATGCGCGCACGCGTTGATGCGGGTGGAGGCGCGACGGTTTGGACGAAGCCCCGGCGAGGAGGACCCGGACGCGGGTACCCGCGCGGCGTTCACGGGGGCGTGCAGGGCGCTGGCGGAGGTGGCGGCGCCGTACCTGGAGGGATGCTACGGGCGGGTGTTCAGGGGTGGAGAGAAGCTGGTGGACGTTCGGGGTGCGGTGGCGGGGCTTAAGAGTTCCATCGTCTCAGCCGGGCTTCGGGGTTTGGGGTAACTTTTTAATATCGAGAGAGGGCATCCCGACGATGCATGGGCGACGCGCGACGTCGACGGATATTTTGGCATCCTAAGATTACTCGTGTGACGATCGTCACCAATACGACTGGTAAAACTTCCTCCCCTTCGCAGCCTTGGCGACTTCCTCTCCGCGCTCTCGCTGCAGAACCGCGATGTCTCGCATGTCGTTGCGCAAAATTTCGGCGAGGTGCCTAGTCGCCTCCTGCTGCTCCGCGATGATCTTGTCAAACGCCTGCGCCGCAGCCTCGTCCACCGGCGCCGCGTGCGTCCCGTCGTCGATCCCGTCTCCCCTAATGCCCAGGGAGTCCTTCGGGGTTCCGACGATCGCCTCCCCGGGCGACCTGTTGGCGACTTGGAGGCCCCCGTTTTCATCCGAAAACGCAGATCCAACCGCGGGTCTCCGCCTGGCTCCATCCGCCGCGTCCGCCGCCTTCTCCGCCCGTTGCGCCGCGGCGATGGCGTCCACCCTGCGCGGCAGGGAGTTGGCGCTCTTACCGAGGGCGCCCTGCAGCTTGCGCAGGCGAGCGGCGAGCTCGCGCTCGTGCTCGTTGAGTCCCTCCTGCGCCGGCGCCGACCTGGGGTAGGGATAGGACCCGCCCTTCCCAGACGCGAGCTCCGAGCCCCCGCCCCCTTGCTGCGCGTGGTACTCGCCCTCGGCGCCCTCCAGCTTCCGCATCACGCGCAGGAGCCGGTGCGACAGCTCCGCGTGCGTCTTCGCGACGCGCTGCACCCTCTCGGCGAGCTGCGCGCCCCTGAACCGTTCGATATCCCTCGCTCGGTCCTGCACAGCCTTGAGGTACTCTCGCTGGTTGGCGAGCTCGGCGTCCTGCACGGCGGCTCGCTCGGCGAGGCACTTGAACCCGTCGCCGGGAACGGGCCACAGGCCGGCCGCGTTGTGCTCGCCGCCGACGTCCTCGAGCAGGTTTCGCCACTTGAGCTCGTCCACGCCGGGGGGCCTGACGCGGTGGTGGGGCTCCGTCACGTTGTGAAAAAAGTGCCGGAATCGAAAATCCGGATTGTTGGGATCCGCGTTGTACGCCTTGGCGATGGCCATCAGCTCGCGCTCGGGAACCAGGGTGCTCGGCATGCGCGCGAGCGCCTGCAGGTGGGCGCTGAGTCCCACCTTGGTGGTGAGCTGCGACGGCTTGTCCGCCGCGAGGTCCGCGTTGGCGTCCTTCGAATCCGCCAAGGAAGTTCCCGCCAAGGAAGTTCCTTGCGCCAAGGAAGTTCCTTGCGCCAAGGAAGTTCCCGCCGAGGCACCCGCGGCGGCCGTGGTCGTCGCGGCGGCGGAGCCGAAGAGCCCGCCCGCCGCCGAGGAGGACGCGGGGGCGGAACCCGCAGCCGTCCCCGCAGTCGTCCCCGCCGCCGTCCCGGCGCCGCCAAACAAACCGCCGACGGACGCCGGAGTCGACGCCCCCGCCGGCTTGGTCGCGTCGCCCGCCGCAGCGCCCGTCGCGGGGGCGCTCGCGGCGCCGAAGCTGAACCCTCCCGACGACGCCGCCGCGGGTGTCGACGACGCGGCGGCGGCTGAGCCGAAGAGACCGCCCGCGGGCGCCGACGACGCGGGTGCGGAGCCGAAGAGCCCACCCGCGGTTGTCGACGCCGGCGCGGTCGCGGCGCCGGTCGCGGCGGCGCCGGCGGAGCTCGCGGGCGCGGCGGCGCCGAAGCTGAAGCCGCCGCTCGAGGCGGCGGCGGCGCCGGAGGAGGACGGCGCCGCGCCAAAGAGGCCGCTCGAAGCCGTCGTCGCCGCCGACGCCGCCGAGCCGAAAAGCCCGCCAGACGCCCCGGTCGACGCGCCGAGGGCGAGCGCGCCGCCGGACGCCGCCGGCGCGCTCGCGGCGCCGAAGCTGAACCCCCCCGCGGCGGGCGTCGCCGGCGCCGCCGCGCCGAAGAGCCCGCCGCCCGAGCTCGCGGACGCCGCCGCCGTCGAGGGAGCCGCCGCGCCAAAGCTGAACCCCCCCGCCGCGGGCGCAGACGCCGAGGGCGCCGCCGTCGGCGTCGCGGGAGCCGCGGCGGCGAACAGCCCGCCGCCCGCCGCGGGTGCGGGGGTGGACGCGGCTGCGCCAAATCCGAACCCGCCCGCCGCGGGAGTCGCGGGGTTAGGGTTAGGGTTAGGGGCCGCCGCGCCAAAGTTAAAACCGCCGGGTTGCGGCGTCGCGGGCGCGGCGGCGGCGGCGCCAAACAGGCCGCCGCCGCCGCCGCTCGAGGGCGTGGACACGGGGGCTGGGGCGCCGAACAGGCCGCCGCCGCTCGCGGGCGTGGACGCGGGAGCGGGCGCGCCGAAACCTCCCGCCGCGGGGGCGCCGAACGCGTTGGTCTGCGGCTGACCGAAACCTCCGGGGGTCGCCGTCGCCGCCGCCTGGCCAAAGAGACCGCCTCCGGACCCTGGCGCGGACGCCGCGGGGGCGCCGAACGCGCCGGGGGTACCGGCGGAAGCTCCGAAACCGCCCGCGGCGGTCGGGGTGGGCGCGGATTGCCCGAACAGGCCGCCGGCGGCGGCGGGCGAGGACTGTCCGAGCGAAGATTGTCCAAACAGCCCGCCGCCCCCGGGGGTGGGCGCGGACTGCCCGAACGCGCCACCCGCGGGCGCGCCGAAGCCACCGGGGCTCTGCTGCGCGGGCGCGCCGAACGGACCCGGGGTGGACGCTGCGGGCGCTCCGAACCCTCCCGTCGCCGCGGGCGCTCCGAACCCTCCGGGAGACGATTGCGCGGGAGCTCCGAAAGCCCCGCCGGCGGCGGGCTGACCGAATGCGCCACCCCCGCCCGCGGGCGCGCCGAATGCGCCGCTGCCGCCGCTCGCGGGCCCGCCGAACGCGCCGCCTCCGCCGGGAGACGCCGCACCGAACGCGCCCGTTCCCGCCGCGGGCGCGCCAAACCCGCCCGACTGCGACGGCGCCCCAAACGGGCTCGCGCCCGTTCCCGCCGCGGGCTGACCAAACGCGCCACCCCCGCCCGCGGGCGCGCCGAACGCGCCGCTGCCGCCGGACGAGGGCGCGCCGAACGCGCCTCCCGCGGTGGGCGCGCCGAACGCGCCACCCGCGGTGGGCGCGCCGAACGCGCCTCCCGCGGTTGGCGTCGACGGAGCCCCGAACGCGCTCGTCGTCGGCGATCGCGCAAAGCCGCCCCCCCCGCCGGCTTGTTGCCCAAACGCGCCACCCCCCGCGGATGGGCTCGGCTGGCCGAACGCGCCCTGGGACGGGGACGGCTGGCCGAACCCTCCGCTGGCTGGGGCGCCGAATCCGCCGGACGACGGGGCGCCGAATCCTCCGCTCGTGGGCGTCGCGGCTGGGGCGCCGAAGCCGCCGGACGACGGGGCGCCGAATCCTCCGCTGGCTGGGGCGCCGAATCCTCCGCCCGGGGACGTCGCCGCGGGCGCGCCGAACGCGCCGCCTCCCGCGGGCGCGCCGAATCCGCCCGCCGCGGGCTGCGCGCCGAATCCGCCCGCCGCGGGCTGCGCTCCGAAGGGCTGCGATGCGATCGAGGGGAGGACGCCGGAGAGGTCAGGCGCGGATCTGAGGGATGCGCTCGTCGCGTGATTAACGGTGCGGGGCGTGGGGAGATCGCGGCACGGCGAGGTGGCGGGGAGTGGACTCACCGAGCTCTGCGGCTGGGCGCCGAACGCGGGCGTGCCGCCGCCGCCGAAGGGCTGCGATGTCGGAAACGGGAACGGGTCAGGAGCGATCGGACGCGGGCGCGTCGTAGGGCGCACGTGCAGGGCTCGAGGTTTTCAATCAGCACGCGCAGGCACGGAGAGGCGGTCGGTTTGAAATGGCGGGCGCCGCGGGACACGACGGGGGCGGGGGACTCACCGACGCGGCTCCTCCGCCGCCGAACATCGCGCTCGCTCCTACGTCACTCCGACAACACGGCGAGGTTCAACGATGCCGCGCCGCTTCCGCTGTGCGGGTCGTGTGCGCCAATCAACCGCCGGCGGCGAGACTGCAATCCGCACCAAACTCCCGCCCGCACAGCACTCCAAACTGTGGGTGATGCCTGCACCCGTCGACGGAACGAAAAAAATCCATCCATCCCTTCGATTTTGATGTGCGATTTTAACGAGGCTGGATTCGGCCCCGGCCAAGTCACAGTCACGTGGTGTGTCGGACCAGCCCAGCTGAGTGTAACCTCCAAAACCGCGAAACGTATGAGAAGCAGTCAGGGGGGTGGGGCACGAAAATCGTCAGATCAGACCTCTCGGCGGGCGTTTTCTCGAGAGGCCGCGCTTCCACGAAGGCATTCCTACCCGGCGCGACAGCAGCCGCGGCACGTTCCCCACCGGTGTACCGCCCGTGTACCGACGGAAACGCGAAGGATGCTCCCCGAGGGTTACGGCACCTCCCATCAGGAGAACCCGTTCTTCTCGCGCGAGATGCCCAAGCCCCCCGAGCCGCGCCATCACACCGCGACCCACTACGGCGCGGTTCCCGGTTTCATCAGCAGCGGCCACGCCAGCGACGCGGGCTCGCACCGCGCCAGCGACGCGGGCAGCGGCAACGAGGGCAAGATGCCGTTCGGCAGGGGCGGTGCGACCGTTCACGGCGATGCCGTCCTCGCCAACCGCAAGAAGCCGTACAAGTCGCTCGGGTGGTCCCTCATCGCGGTACGCGCCGCGCCCCCGCGATCGACGGCGTTTCGGTTTTTTTTTGGCCGCGGGCCGCGGCCCGAGGCCGCGGCGCGTCGCCGTCCCCCGTAGACCGCAGTATCCACCCGACGAACGCTCCCGCGCGCTAACCTAACGATCCGTGCCTCATTCATCGCAGGCTGCCGCCTCCGGCATCCTCATCGCGTGCATGGTGGCCGCGGCGGTGATCCCCTACGCCACCGTCGGACCCGATCACGACGTGTCCACCGACACCGAGAACCTCATGCACGAGCACATGGCCTTCTCGTTCGACTCCCGAGCGAGCAAGGGCAACCGCGCCGTGCCAAACGATGAGGTCGCCGCGCTCGCCGAGTCCGACGAGCCCCGCGTCATCACCGTCTCCCTCGAGGATGCGCTCAAGACTGACGTCGAGGTTGATTCCTACAAGGTCACCGCGCCCATCGACGACGCCAGGGCGGCTTCCCTCGACGATCAGTACCGCCGCGAGTCCTCCAGGGACCCCAACGCGGTCGTCGCAACCGTCAAACCCCGCGTCGCCCCCACCCTCGGCTCCGAACGCCATCACTCCCACCGCAAGGCTTCCTCCTCTAAGCGCTCGCACCACCGCAAAACCGAGGCCGGCGAGTCTGCGCCCGAGGAGAAGGTCGAGCAGCCGCCGCGCAGCTCGTACAAGATGCCCATGCTCGACTGGCCCCGCGAGGTCAATTTCAACGGCGAGGCCATGCTCGCGGCGGAGGCTGAGCGCACCGGCACCATCCCCGACGGATGGCCCTCCAAGCTCGTCGTCGTCCCCGCCGTGTACAACGAGTGGGACATGCCCGAGGGCGCCGCCGTCGTCGACGTCGTCCCCGAGTGGGCGCGCCCAACCTACGGCAAGAACAAGTACACCATCGGGCCGCTCTACCAGCGCAGGTTCGAGTCCAAGCCCAACTTCGTGCCCAACCACTCGTACGAGACGGGCGTCTTTCTCAAGTTTATCATCGACAACTACGATCAGCTCCCGGATGTCACCGCGTTTGTGCAGGCGGATTTCGGCTCCGCCGTGGACGACGCCATGGAGCGCCTGGACGCCATCGAGGCCAACGCCGAGAAGGTGACCTATCAGCCCCTCGGCGTGGACCTCGCGAAGGACTCCAAGCTCGGCGACGAAGGCGCGGAGGGGCCCGTCGCCAACCCCAAGCCCCAGATGAACTACGTCGAGCGTTCCCCGGCGGAGCTGGTCCAGCGCTGGAAGGCTCTTCAGTGGGGCTGGGACGAGCTCATCCACGACGAGAAGATGGGAGGCAGCGTCGGTCACTTGTCCCGATGCTGGCGCCACATCGCGCAGCAGTTTGTGCCCACCAAGACGGCGGACAGCGGTGACTCGGTCACCGAGGAGGAGGAGCTCAAGAAGACCCCGGTGACTGTCGCCACCTACCCCGGCCTCAACTTTGCGATGTCCAGGGAGCAAATCAAGAGCGTGCCCCGCGAGAAGTGGCGCATGGTGTACGACTCGCTCGTCATTAAGGGCGAGTGCGTGCCGCGGCCCGCGGGTGAACCCCGCGACGACATCCGCGACAAGTTTGACCTCGCCGTCACCCTCGAGCACTTTCCCCACGTCGTCTTTGGAGGCAAGCAGCTCGACGACAAGGACGCGGGCAGGTGCTGCGGCGAGGAGTGCGTGCTCCGCGACGCCGCGTGCGACGCCATCGCCGCCGCGAAGGAGTCGGAGAAGAAGCACTCCAAGCACTCCAAGCACTCCAAGCACTCCAGCAGGAAGGGTGACGACGCCGAGCTCGGCCACAAGAGCCACAAGAGCCACAAGAACGCCGTCACCTCGGAGCACGCCAAGGCCACCGCCGACTTTATCCAGCAGCAATTCGACGCCGACGCCATGCGCTTCAAGGCGCACATGGCCGAGGTGGCGTCCAAGCTCGCGCGCTACAACGGCTGGGACGTGGAGCTCCTCACCGCCGTCAAGCAGCCCCCCGCCGAAGCTGAGAAGGCCAAGGCCGCAGCCCTCGGCGCGGCGCCCGTCAGCCGGGATCCCATCCCCGAGCTCAACTCCCGCAAGGTGACCGTCGCCAAAGCCGCGGCTAAGACCACCACCGCGGAGCCCACCAAGGCGGCTACCGCGGAGCCCGTCCAGACCCTCAAGCCCGTGACGGCTGTCAAGGAGCCCGTCCAGACCCCAAAGCCGATGGCGGCTGTCAAGGAGTCGGTCAAGACTGCCAAGAAGCCCAAGTCGGCCAAAGCGGCCAAGGAGGACCCCGAGAAGCCCGTGGACTGGGACGCCGTGACCGATCAGGCGCACAAGTACGAGGAGACGGAGCGCGCCAACCGCATCCGCGAGGCTGCCGCGAACCAGGAGCTCATCGACAAGAGCATGTTCAACGCCGCCTTCGCCGCCGCTGATAAGGAGGTGGAGACTGCAGAGAAGGAGCTCAAGAAGGATGCCGACCGCATCAAGGAGCTCGAAAAGAAGCTCGCCGAGGCCGAGGCGAAGGCTGCTCAGGCTGAGAAGGCTGAGAAGAAGTACATGAAGAAGTACAACAAGGCTGAGAAGGAGGCCAAGGCAGCCGCAGAGTTTGAGGAGAAGTTCTCGGCGAGGGCGGCCTTCCCCGCTGCGGAGCTCGCAAAGGCTGAGGGTAACGAGGGTGCTGCCGCGGCCAGGGAGGCGCGAATCGAGGCCAGGCGGCAGGAGCGCATCGCCGAGAGGCAAGTGGCTCGCGCCGCCTCCCGAGTGTAACTTACTACTTAAGTTGGACAGGTGGAACCTGTCAGACAATACTCGCAACTCCATTTAATTTTAAGATTGAAGAAATCTCAAACCCTTCTCTCACGCGTCCGACAGCGTCAGCCTCGGGCATATGTTCATGCTCTGCAGCTCCTGGAACAGCAGCTTGCACGCGTACGGCAGCTTCAGCGCGCTCACCGTTCCCCCGTCCGCGCACTGCTGGCAAAGGTTCCGACCCGTCCCGTGGTGTTTGTACCCCAGCAGTCCGCAGTTTGTGCACACCTGCGCCTCAAACTGATCGCTGCTGATCATCAACCGCTCGAGAATCAGCATTGCCGCGCCGTAACCGATCAGGCAGTCGCGCTCCATCTCGCCCAAGCGCAAACCACCGTCGCGCGCGCGGCCCTCGGTCGGCTGCCTGGTGAGCACCACCCTCGGACCCCTGGCCCTCGCGTGCATCTTGTCCAGCACCATGTGCTTCAACTTTTGGTAATACACCGGACCCATGAAGATGTACGCCACCAGCGGTTCACCGGTGATGCCGCAATGCATAAGGTCCTTGCCGTTGTAGCTGAAACCGTGCTCTACGAGTACCTCGGAGAGTGACGTCACCGTATCGCCACCAAACGCCGTGCCGTACTTGAACTTTCCGTCCTGCAGGCCAGCCTTGCCGCCCAGCAGCTCGATCATCTTGCCCACGGTCATGCGGCTGGGAAACCCGTGCGGGTTCATGATCAAGTCCGGGCATATCCCCCGCTCGCTGAAGGGTAGGTCCGACTGCTCCACGATCGTCCCGCAAACGCCCTTCTGCCCGTGTCTGGACGAGAACTTATCGCCAACCTCGGGGCGGCGGGTGTGTCGCACCAAACACTTCACGTTGAACTGTCCCTCGTCGGACGTGGTCAGCATCACCTTGTCAACCACGCACGATTCACCCTGAGGACCTTTGTACGACTGCGCGGTGGGCCTGTAGAACGAGTCGGGCATCGCCTGCGGGTTGGGCAGCGGATCGCGGGTGTTTCCCGGGCTCTGCTTGTTGATGTACACGTCGCCGGGTGAGATCTTCTCGCCGACGGCTGCGATGCCATCCTTATCGAGCAGCCTGTGCCTGCCGTTGGGCCCCGTCTGCGCCGGCGTCGGGGGCACGATCCTGTCTTGGGTCCTGTTCGAGTACTTCTTGATGGTGCACCCGTACTTTCGGAGCACGATGCACCGGCCGAACCCCCTGTCTAACGACGCGCGGTTCATGACGATGGCGTCCTCGATGTCGTAGCCCGAGTAGGACATAACCGCGACGGTGGCGTTCTGACCGGCGCCGAGGCGATCGTACCCGATGAGCTCGATCGTCTTGGTCTTCACGATGGGTTTCTGCGGATACACCAGCAGATACATCAGGGTGTCCATGCGGTTCAGCTGGTTGAACGCGATGTTTCCCATCGCCTGCTTCCCCATCGCGCACTGATACGTGTTCCTCGGCGACTGGTTGTGGTGAGGGTACGGGATGATACCCGCGCACACGCCCAGCAGAGTGAACGGCTCGATCTCCAGGTGTGTCGTCTCCGGCGTGATCTCGCTCTCGTACAGCGCGATGTACGAGTTATTCTCCTCGTTGACGTCCAGGTACTCGACGAACCCTTGCGTCAAAAAGTCGTTAAACGTCCACCGCCCCGCCTTGAGCGCGTCCAGGTGAACCTGCTTCACCAGTAGCTCGCCGTTCTCGACGATGAGGAGCGGCCTGCACACCCTGCCGCCGTCCGACGCGATGTACACGTTCCCGGTCGTGGTGTGCACGGACACGAACTCGCCGACGCGTCCGCGGCGGCGTAGTAAACGAAAGTCCGACGCGAACCGAGCCGGGTCCTGGTGGACGCCCAGGATGTGACCGTTCAGAAACACGAGGGCGCTGCCCGGAGAGTGGAGCTCCTGCCCGACCAACAGCAGCAGCGGCTCGACGCCCAGGACGTGGGCGAGCGAGCGAAGGGGCTCCTCCTCGTCGTCGGTGGTGACGTGGGTCATGAGCGCCAGGTTTTTCACCAAGCCGCACGATTCACCCTCCGGCGTGTCCGAGGGGCAGAGCATGCCCCACTGCGACGGCTGCAGCGCTCGCGGCCCGGACACCTTCCGGGTTTTCTCAAACTGCGACGTGATCCTCGTCATCATCCCCAGGGCGGATATGAACGACAGCCTGGACAGCACCTGCGTCACGCCCTTGCGCTCCATCCTGAAGCGCTTCACCGTCCAGTTCCCGCTGCTGATCGCGTGCTCCAGGCCGTTGCTCAGGGTATCCTGTCGAATGCACTTGATGATGTCAAACTGCGTGGCGCGGTTGCTCTTGCTCAGCACCGCGTCCGCCTGGCGCTTCAGGTCCGCGTTGAGCCGTTTGAAGCAGTCCTCGAACAGCAGCGCCAGCAGCTGACCCGCGAGTTCGAGCCTCTTGTTGCCGTAGTAGTCCTTATCGTCAACCTGCGTCGGGTCCACCATGGCGTGCAAAATCCGCCGAATCATAATCGCGACGTACACGCACTTCTGCCTGAAATCGTACGCCGGCACGGGCACGTGCGCCAACACCACGCCCGCCAGGATATCCCTGGCCTCGTCCACCTTGCTCCGCTTGTTCCGCGAGTACATCATGCGAGTCGCCATGCGAACCTTGCCTCCGCAGTACTCCAGCGCCTGCTGCTGGGTGAAGATGGCCAGCGCGGAGCACTCCAGCAGGGAAGGAAGCAGGAGCGACGCGTACGCGGTGTCCGGCCCGACCATCTGCACCACCTCCTGGTCGCTCTCGCACCCCATCGCCTTGAGCGCCACCATGATGGGAATCTCGTCCGTGAAGGTGTTGTGTCGGAGGTAGAGCTTCCCGTGCTTGACCACTATGTTCGTCTTGGACTTGCGCTCGTGCGTGCTCGACGTCACGCTCGCGCCAACCTCCCCTTTGTTGTCTATGTCTATGATTATCCTGTTCTTGCTGAGCTGCTCCTGGATCAGGATCACCTTCTCGGTCCCCTTGACCACGAAGTATCCGCCCGGGTCCAGCGGGCACTCTCCGAGCCTCGCGAGCTCCTCTTCCGATTTCCCCGTCAAGATGCAGCGGCTGGACCGAAGCATGAGGGGTATCCGCCCGATGGTCACCCCCCCGACGCCGTTCTTGCTGGTGTTCGTGACGATCTCCTTACCCCGCGTGTATTCCACGTCCACCGTGACCGGCGCCGCGTAGGTCATATCTCGCAGGCGGCACTGCTGCGGCGTGATTTCCTCCACGATGAAGTCCTCCTCCACCGATGGCTTGCCCACTTGGATGTTGGTGTACTTGAGGTAGAAGTTCGGGTCGGTGTCGCACGTGACCTTCTCGTTCGCCTTGGCGGCGATGATCTTCTTGATCTCTTCGTTGATGAGGTAGTTGAACGAGTCGATGTGCTGCCGTACGAGGCCTCTGACCTTGAGGAACGCGGGGAGGAGCTCGAACTTGTCCTTCAGGGTCTTGATTGGAGCGTTCAGCGTCGCCGGGTCGACCTGGAGGCAGTCGGGGACCCAGTCGGGGTGGTGCACGCCGGGCTTGATCTCGCCCTTATCGAAGGCGCGCATGCGCACCTCGACGGGGGGATCGGCGATGCTGTCGTCCGCCATCGTGCCTCAACGGACGCCCGCCCCTTCGCCCCAGATTCCGGAAGAAACCCCTAACGAAGTTCGCTTTTCGTGATTCCTCCTGTCGGCGGGGCCCCTTCCCCTGCCCCGAGAGGGACTCTGCGGGCCTAGGACGGTCAGAAAAGCGCGAACGATCTCGCGGGCGACGTGCTCGACCGCTTGGAACGTCCGCGGCTCCCCTGCGCCGCGCGTAGTGCCCGCCGCGCCACCGCCGCCACCGCTGACTCGACCGCCGACTTTTTCGGCCGGTTGTACTTGTAAAGCACCGGTCGGACCATTGTTGCTTTTTGTGCCGCCCGGGAGCGAGCTCGCGCCGCAGAGGGCGCGCTCGATGGGCGACGAGGAGGCGGGCGAGACCGTCGCGGACCTCCCCCGCTTCGAGGCCGATGCCGAGGCGATCAGGGAGGCGGATCTGAGGGCGGCAGCCGCCGCCACGTCCGCGCGAGGCGACCCGACGGGAGCGGGGGCGCCGCGCTTGGGCAACGGCAAACCGAGGATCACCACCACGGCGCCGTGGGCGATGGGCGCCAGACCCGCGCCGCCCGCGAGGCAGCGACGCACCGCCGCGCCGTGGGCGCCGCCCGCGCCCGGAAAACCCGGGACGAGCCCCGAGAAGCGCTCCGGCGTCGGCCTCGGATCCATGTCCGAGTTGGGCAAATCTCTCCCTCCGCATCAGTCGACCACCACCGCGCCGCTCCCGCCGCCGCCCCCGCCGCCGCAGGCGTTCCTGGACAACTGTCCGGGTCTTTCCGACAGGCGCAGCAGCCTGCGCGTGGAGGCCATGACCTACGGCGCGCTGTTCGGCGGCGACGGCGCCGACGACGACGGGTGCCCCGTCGTGGTGCCCGTCTTCCAGCGGACGTACTGTTGGACGGATGAGCAAGTCGCCGGGTGGTGGCGCGACGCCTTCCAGGGCGGCGGAAGGGCCGCCAAGCCCGCCGCGGACAGGCTGGCGCACGGTACCGGCCGGTGCCTCTTCCGCAGGGTCTCCGACGCCGACGACGACGGGTCAGAGCCGCGCGAGAGCCTGCTGTGCCTGGACGGGCAGCAGAGGTCGACGACGACGCAGCTCGCGCTCGCCGCGGTGCGAGACGCGGCGCTCGCGCTCGTGAACGCGGAGACGGTGCCGAGGGGTGCCGACGCGGGGGTGCCGAGGGGTGCCGACGCCGACGCCGACGCCGACGCGCTGATCCGTCGCATCGAGGCGGCGCTGTGGGTGCCCGGCGCCGACGCCGACGGATGGATTCGATCGGCGGCGGCGGCTTCCTTCTCCTCGGCGGATCTTGGCGCGAGTGAGACTCCGCCGTTCGTCGAGGGCGCCGTTCCGTCGGAGCTCCGATTCCGGCTGCTCCCGTCGTGGGTGGACCGCGCTTCGTTCTTCGAGTGCATCACCGCGGGCGCCGTGCACCACCGCGCGAGGGGGATGGATCCGGGAGGAGACGCACACGGTGAGTCACCGGGCGGTGAGTCACCGGGCCCGAAAGTGCGGTATTCGGCTGGTACGTCGTCGACGCCGATGGGCCGAGCCAAGGCTCTTCTGGACGCCAAAGCCGCCGACCTCGTCCGCGCGGGCGATCGCGTCGCGTCCATCGCCGCGCTGCGCGACGCCGTCGACGCCGCGCTGGTTGGCACCAAGCTGATATACGTCGAGGTGAAGGGCGACGACGTGGACCTGGCGCAGGCGTTTCAGTGGCTGCAGGAGAAGAGCCTCTTCGCGGGGTCGATACTGTGGAACCGCGCGCCCGGCGTTGACTTCTCCGCGTGCGACCTCGTGCGCAACGCCCTCGTCGCCACCACGCTCCGCTTACCCCTCCGCGAGCAGGAGGCGTGGTACCGCGCCATGTGGCTGGATCCGCTGCAGCGAAGGTTGAGGGACGGCGGCTCGCCGCGCGCGTTTGACGCGCTGCTGAACGCGTTTCTGGTCGCCGAGGATTCGAGGCGCGAGCGCGACGGGGCGCGAATCGCGGTGCCGAGGGGTGCCGTCGCGGGGTTGCCGAGGGGTGCCGTCGCGACGGCGCTGGCGGCGGCGGACGGGACGCCGGTGGGCCCGCGATACGTCTCGGCGACGGAGCGCGACTTTGGCGCGATGATGGAATCGGACGCCGTCCCGGAAAAGTTCAAGAAGGGCGCGGGACCGGGATCGCCCATGTGGGTGTACTGCAGGTTCAGGAGCTACGTCGAGGAGGTGGCGCTGGGGGCGGCGGGGGTGGACCCGACGTCGAGGCGCGCGAAGAAGCCGGCGAAGCCCAGGAATTTTGACATCACGACGTCGGCGCCGCCGCCCGAGGAGGACGAAGAGGACGAGGACGAGGAGAAGAATTCCGGGACTGGCGACGGGGACGGGATGTGGGGAGGGGTGGAGGGCGCGCGCGACGGTGGGGAGGACGGAAACGACGCGGTTCTCATCACGGAGGAGGTGACGCGGGTGGTGTTGGCCAGGGTGGTGGAATACGCGGAGAGAAACGGACACTTTGCCGAGTAGGAAACGAAACGTGCAATCAAAATGGTAGACGAGCTAGCTAGTTTGAAACGCCCTCGCAAGGATGAGCTGAAGCGTCGTCTCCAACTTCTGATCGGTCGCAAGCGCGGGCAGCTGCACGATAAGAACGAAGCAACATCCACATCCAGGAAAGAAGCAAAGCGTCACCGCTTGTCCTTCCGCGGTATACTGGTGAATTCATGACAATGAATGTGGAGTATCCATGCAGCTGCACCCGCTTGCTTTAAAAATATCAGAAGTTGGAGCCTGGTGGAAGTGTCATCCGAATCTGACCCAAACAAGTTTCTTCAGCTCATCCTTACGCGGCGTGAACGCCCGGCGGATCAGTCCATCTCGTCCATGTCCCGCACCTCGATCTTCTTCGGCGCATTCCCGATGGCGGGCGTCGACGGCGAGGCGTCCTTCCCGAGGATTGCCGCCACCCTCCGCGACGTGTCCGGGTCGATCTCGCGCTGGGGAAGACCCTTAGTGGCGCGGTCGTTGCCGACGAGAAACTTGGAGTCGCCAGCCGCCCTCGCCTCGCGCCTGTGCACCGCGTCCCTTTGCGCGTCCGGCGGGAGGTTGGGGTACTTGGCGAGCCTGCGGTCGCGTCGCTTGGACGTCGCGCTGTTGTTCATGACCAAGCCCGCGGCCTCCTCCTCGGTGAGGCCCTCGTCGCCCGCGGCGCCGAGCATGGCCCTGTCCGTGGTGTGCTCGTCGTCGGACACGTCCTCGGCGTCCTCCAGCAGCATCGGCTTCTTAGGGCCGATCCTGTTGCCGCACGAGTCGAAACCGCCGCCGCCGACGCCCATGCCCATGAGACCCGATTCGTTCTGGGGCCCCAGGCCGATGGTGTCCCGCCCTTTGAGCGCCTTGACCTCCTCCCAGGACAGCTGAGGGGTTCGGTACGTCTCCAGGTACTTGCCCCCCTCGCGCCGGTACACGTCGAGGTACTCCTCCACCTGCCCGCGAATAGCCTTGGGGTACCGGAGAAGCAGGTCGAGCTCGCCCGCGTCCATGGCGAGGAGCTTGTCCATGATGGGCTCGGGGAGCGCGGGGAAGTGGTCGGTGATCCTCTCGCGCATCCACTCGTAGAAGTAGTAGTACTTGGACCGCGGCCTGACGTACTCGGGAGCGTTGGCCCACTTCTCCTTCTCCAACCACTCCACCGCGGCGCCGGCACCCTCGTCGAGCAACACGGACCGCGGCTTCGTCGGGAGGTGGCGCTCCGCGGCGGCGACGCACCGCGCGGAGTAGTCGCGGCGGTTCGGGTCCAGCGCGCACGCTCGGCGCCACTCCACCGCCGCCGCCACGCCCGAATCCACCACGAGATCCTCAGTCCGCCCTCCCTCGCCCGCGGCGCACAGCACGACGCGGCCGACGCCGCGAGTGGTGAGGTGCGTTCGCTTGGCGTGAAGGCGGTCGGCGTTGGTCTTTCGCGCGTCCACGTCAACCCCACCCTCGCCCATCGTGGTGGTGCTGTTCTTCCACGCGGATTTGGTCACGTCGTCGTACGACTTTTTAGGGAGAGCGTTTGGGTCAGTGCCGGGTTCGACGGGCGCATCCGGATCGACGTCGCCGTCGAGCGCGCACGGGTTGAACTCGGGGTGGTACACGTCCAGCTCGCCCGCGTTGACCACCGCGCCAGCCGCCTCGAGCGCGGCGGCGTGCATCGCCCTCGCCCCCGCCGCCCTCCTCGCCGTCTCGGTGATGGGCACGGGCACGTGCGCGTCGGCCGGGTCGAGCGATCGAAGCGGCGTCGCGGCGTCGGCGTCGAAGAGTTCCCATTCGCTCGAGCTCGGAACGTACGACAGCGCGGCGCGGGAGTCACGCAGCGCCTGCTCGTGCCTGCCGCGTCGCATGTACGCCCTGGCGCGGACGGAGTGGAGGAAGAACTTGGCTCTGCGACCGCCGAGTCCGCCAATGGCGGAACTTTGAGACCCGCCGAGACGGTCGCCGTCGACGCCGGCGGCGGCGGATGCGGAGACCCACGCGGCGACCATCTCGTCCCTCCACTCGTTCTCCTGCCCCACCGCGCACTCTTCCAGCACGGCGGTGAGTTCCACCTTGGACATGCGGCACGCGTCGGGTCTGACGGGCTTTAACAGGCGGCCCTCGCGTTGGGACGTGGCGAAGGGCGACGGGGACTCGGCTTGGGCGACGGCGTCGGCCCAGTGCTCGCACACGAAGCCGAGGGGGAGCTTGCTGGCGACGTCGCGGAGCTCGATCTGTGCGGCGCGCGCGTCGGACTTGCCGTCGTCGCCGCGCTTGTGACATGTGGCCAGCGCCTTGCGGAGGGCGTCGCACGCGTCGGTGAGCCGCGGGGGGTCCAGTCGCGTCAGCGCGCGAGCCTCCCAGAATCTCGCCTTGGTCAGGAGCTTGAGCTGCTCCGCGCGTTTGGATCCCGCGCCGCCGGGCTGCGCGTCGCTGTGGAGGTGCACTTTGAGCGCGTCCGCGGCGCGCATGGCGTCGACGCAGGCCATGTCGAACTGCACGCCGCACTTGTAAAGCGCGATGGCCCGGTTGCACAGCAGCCTCGGGAGCAGGTCCCACGCCCATCCTTCGGTGGGCGCGGAGCCATCGAGCACGAGGCTTATCGCCTTGGCGTACTCGTCCCGAGCGTCCGGCCACTTGCCCTCCTTGGCGCACTTGTCTCCGACGCCCTTGACGGAGATGGCGCAGTTCTCCGCCGCGGTCTTCGGCTGCCGCGGCGGGCGCGGGCGGCAGGGCGCGTCCATGGTCTGGCGGCACGTGCGTTATCGGCCTCGACTTCGAGGAGCTCGGAAAACGCTCGTCTCGGACCGATCGAGCCGGGATGACGTGACGCGACCGGTCGATTGTGGGGTTTTCGCGTACACGCATTTCAGTAACGTGTTTTTGACTATTTACTGTTTCATTTAATTGTTTTCATCTGACTGTCCATCATGCCACGAGAGCCGCCGATTTTATGAAAAGGCACCCGGCGGTTCGAAAAAAGCTGAGGGGGTACAGCGATCGGCGAGTTCATCAGATCTGTTGGCTCCCGTAGCCCTAGCCCCGGCGTCCTATCGGGGACCGCCCGTTCGCTAGTTCGAGTCATCTCACCCGGAGCGATGGGCGACGACGCGCAGCTCGCGCAGCTGAGCTCATGCCTGCAGCAGTCGCTCTCGCCCGACCCCTCGGTGCGCACGCAGGCGGAGCAGTTCCTGAAGGACGGCAGCGTCCAGCCCGGGTTCTCCATGCTCCTCATGCGCCTGCTCGCGTCCGAGGGCAGCGACGCCACCGTGCGACAGGGCGCCGCGGTTACCTTTAAGAACCTCGTGAAGAACAACTGGGTGGAGAAGGAGGCGGACGTCGTCGGCGCGCCCGCGCCTTACTCCGTCGCCGCCGGCGAGAAGGATCAGGTGCGGGCGATGCTCGTCGGCCTCATGCTCGGCGCCCCTCGCTTGGTCCAGGCGCAGCTCTCCGAGGCGTTGTCCATCATCTCCGCGGCGGACTTCCCCGAGCGATGGCCGGGTCTGCTGCCCGAGCTCATCCAGCGCATGGGCACCCCCGGCGCCAGGGACTTCAACGCCGTCGTCGGCGTGCTCACAACCGCGAGCACCATCTTCAAGCGGTACAGGCAGGCGTACAAGAGCGACGAGCTGTACAAGGAGCTCAAGTACGTCCTGGACACCTTCGCGGGCCCGCTGCTCGAGCTGCTCAAAGAAGTGAGCGCGGCGATCGACGCGAACGCCGCGAACCTGGAGCTGCTCGTCAACCTGTTCAAGTGCCTGAGGTTGATCTGCCGCATCTTCTTCTCGCTGAACAGCCAGGAGCTCCCGGAGGTTTTCGAGGACAACATGGACGCGTGGATGGGCGAGTTTCACAAGTTCCTGTGCTACGACAACCCCGCGCTGGCCGCGGTGGACAACAAGGACAGGGAGAAGGCTGGCGCGGTTGACCAGGTGAAAGCCGCCATCTGCGACAACGTCAACCTATACATCGAGAAGAACGAGGAGGAGTTCCAGAGGTTCCTCCAGACGTTCGTGCAGGACGTCTGGACGCTGCTGACGAAAACAGGGTTGGAGCCCAACAAGGACCACCTGGTGACTTCCGGCGTCAGGTTCCTGACCACGGTTGCCAACAGCGTCCACCACCAGCTCTTCGCGGGGGGCGATACCCTTCGACAGGTTTGCGAATCCATCGTCATACCCAACCTGCAGTTCAGGGAGGACGACGAGGAGCTCTTCGAGTCCAACCACGTGGAGTACATTCGACGGGACATCGAGGGGAGCGACAGCGACACCCGCAGGAGGGGAGCGTGCGAGTTGGTCAAGGGCCTCACCGCGAAATTCCCCGAGGTGATGACGCAGTCCGTCAGCGGATACGTCGCCGCTCTGCTGGGTCAGTACGCGGCGGACCCGAGCAACAGCTGGAAGGCGAAAGACGCCGCGGTGTACCTCGTCATCTCCCTCGTGGTCAAATCCAAGAGCGTCGTCAAGGGCGCCACCGAGACGAACGACCTCGTCAGCATCACCGATTTCTTCACGCAGCAAATCGCCCCCGAGCTCGCGAGAGCCGCGTCGGGGGACGCCGCGGGCGGCACCGGCCGCCACGTGCTCTACGCCGACGCCCTCAAGTT
Organism: Micromonas commoda; assembly: GCF_000090985.2. Taxonomy (NCBI): domain Eukaryota; kingdom Viridiplantae; phylum Chlorophyta; class Mamiellophyceae; order Mamiellales; family Mamiellaceae; genus Micromonas; species Micromonas commoda. The sequence goes on along the minus strand of NC_013047.1, from coordinate 412,474 downwards.
CCTCACCATCTTTCGGTCGCAGATCCCCAAGTCCATGGCGATCCAGGCCCTGCCGGCTGTGGTGTCGCTGCTGGCTTCCCGTGAAAACGTGGTGCACACGTACGCCGCAAACGCGCTCGAGCGACTGCTCACTGTCCGAGACCTACCCCCCGCCGGTTCACCCCCCGGAGCCCGGTCCCAGCCCAGGTACGCGCCCGCCGATATCCAACCGGTGGCGCAGCAGATGCTGCAGAACCTCTTCGGCGTTTTCGCGATGCCGGACAGCTCCGAGAATGAGTACGCGATGAAGGCGACGATGCGCTTGATCTCGTTCATGGGCGACGGGATTAAACCGATCGCGGGCGTGTGCCTCGAGCGCTTGAGCGGGATGGTGATGGAGACGTGCAAGAACCCGAGGAACCCGACGTTCTCCCACTACCTCTTCGAGTCCGTCGCGGCGCTCGTCAAGGCTGGCGCGGGCGACCCGGGTCTCATCGCGACGTTTGAGCAACTTCTCTTTCCCCCGTTTCAGCACGTGCTGCAGCAGGACGTCGTGGAGTTTGCGCCGTACGTGTTCCAGTTGCTGTCGCAGATGATCGAGTCGCACCCGAGCGCGCTGCCGGCGAGTTACATGGGCATATTCCCCGCCCTGTTGGTCCCCATGCTGTGGGACAGGAGCGCGAATGTCACGCCGCTGGTGCGCCTGCTGGAGGCGTACCTGCGAAAGGCTCCGAACGAGGTTCACGGCGCGGGCCACATCCAGGGCATCCTGGGCGTGTTCCAGAAGCTCGTCTCGAGCAGGGCGCAGGACCACCACGGGTTCTTCATCCTCAACGCGTTCGTCGAGGCGCTGCCGCTCGCGGCGTGGGCGGACAAGCTCCCCGCCGTCTGGGGCATCCTGTTCCAGCGGCTGCAGTCGAGCAAGACGACCAAGTTCTCCAAGTGCTTCGTCGTCTTCCTCTCGCTCCTCGCCGCCAAGCACGGGGTACCGTCCGTCACCGAGTCCATGTCCAAGGTGCAGCCCGGTATCTTCGAGATGGTGCTCACCGGCGTCGTCGCCGACGCCATCGCGAACATCTCGGGCGCCGTCGAGGAGAAGGTTGTCGCCGTCGCGGGTGCCAAGTTTCTGACCGAGTGCCCGGCGGTGATGGCGCAAGACGCGGCGTGGGCCAAGCTGCTCACCGCCGTGGTGACCATGATGGAGCGCCCCGCGGAGCACAAGGGCGAGGAGGACCTGGACGCGGAGGCTGAGGAGGCGGAGGCCAGGGCGGGATACTCCGCCGCGTACAACGCCCTGAGGCAGGCGCAACGGAAGGAGACCGATCCCGTGCCGGATGTCACGGATCCGAAAGTGAACCTGGCGAGGGCGCTGGCGGGGGCGTCGGCGCAGCAGCCCGGGAGGATCGGGAGCATCGTGTCGGGGCAGTGCGCGCCGGAGGTGCAGCAGGCGATCGCGGGATACTGCGCTCAGGGTGGGGTGGCCATCCAGTGACGGGGGAGTCGCCGCCTGGCTGTTTCGATGAGACGATCGGTTTATTTTTTCAATGGAACGCACGCGTTCTCACCCAAGAATTCGTCCCGGCATCGCTCCCCGTCGCGGGTCCTTACTCGTGCACTCCCGTTTCGCGTCCGGGGACCGAAGAGGTGCTCGCCGTTCGCACCCCACCCCGATACGTCCCTACGCTCCCGGCCCGGACTCCGAAAGAGCCAAACCGTCACGATAAAATATCCAAGTTCCCTGCCACGTCACGAAGATCCCCTCACCGAATCCGTCCGATTCAGCACCCGATATTTCACTTTTTCCGAGAGAACGCGTAGTTGCCACCCGCCGAAAGCGCGTCCTCACTTCCTCTGACGCAGAGCAAGAGTTCACAGAGCACCCGTACCATCCCCGACCAAACCCCCGGTACCATTCGATAACGTAAGAGCACTTCGACCGCTCCGCGACGCCCCCTTCCCGGCTTTCCAAAAAGTGCGTTCCGGCAATTCGCTAACAAAAACAGCACCGCTTCAACACGCAGTAACGAACCCGAACAAAGCAACCATGTTCACCGCGCTCACCTCCATCGTTCCGACCCGCGTCGCCCTCAAGACCCGAACTAAACCTACTCACAAGGTAAGGTCTGGAGTCGTCGCCTACACCAACTGGATGCTCGACGGCGTCGGATGCTCCGGCGCGAGATCCGACGATTCGACGCTGGTCAAATCGAAGAAGCTCAAGAACAACGTCGTGCACTGCCCGGTGAAGCCCATCGACCTCACGTCCCTCTGCATGTCCCACGACGGACGCTTCGAGATGCTCGACGCCCTCTTCGAGCAGTACGGTGACGACATCTTCGTCTCCAACCTCGCGCCCATGGACTCCCAGCACGGCTCCATCACCATGACCGTCGACGGCGAGGTCCTGCCCCCGTTCGCCAAGACGGTCCTCAAGCCCGGATCCAAGGTGCAGATTGGCGACGAGATCTACGAGGTGAACCGCAACGTCCACGCTCACGCCTGAACGGTTGGGGCGCCGAAGGAGGAGACGCGGCGCGGGTTCGGGCCCGCGAGCGACTGGGACTCGGCCTGGGCCGCGTCGACCGCCATCGAGGATCCACCCGAACACGGGACCTTCGAGTGCGGCCGCCAGTGACTCGGCGCCGTGTGTGAACGAATACCAGCCATGGAAGAGAAGAGAGAAGTCACCGCGGCGGTGACTCGGAGAATAAGAGTGTGCGCGAGAGAGAGTGAGAGAGAGCACGCGTGTGCCGCGATACGTACGAATATCATGTTGTATTACCGATGAGCAGAGCAAGAGAAGACGCGTCGCCTCGCTCACGCCGCAGCCGCCGCGCCTCCCCCGCTCGGCGACGCGAAGACAGCCGGCGACGTGTTCCCTTTCCTTCGCTCCCTACGCCTCTTCGCGAGCCACCGGAACAGACCCGTCATCGCCGCGGCTGACCCTAACGCGACCAGCGCGGCGCCCTCGTCCGCCCGCGTCCCTTCACCGAGCGCGATGGCCTTCACGGCGCCGACGCTCGCGCCGATGAAACGTTCCCATCCGAACACCGCGACGCCAATCGACGCAGCCAGCAAAACTCCCCCGAACGCGGCGAGCGCCTGCGTCTCCTGCGCCACCGCGTCCTCCACGTCGTCGTACGCCCACGCCGGGTCGTTTATGTTCGCCAGCGCGGGTTTATCGAAGAAGAACGGCATCGCCTTGTTCAGCAGAGCCAGCAACCCGATCTTGGCGAAGAACAAAAAGTTACCCGCTCGCCTGGCGACGCCGCCGAACCCCGCCTCGGACAGACGACCGCACGCGTGCACCTGCGGCGTGCGCACCTCGTCAAAGCGTCGCACGGCACCGCGCAGATCGTCCGGCATCGATTCGATCGAGTAGGCGAGGTACTGCGCCGTCTCCAGGGCGCAGTTGGCGCCCTGCCCCAGGGACGGCCAGCACGAGTGCGCGGCGTCGCCCACCAACGCCACCGACCCGTCCGCGTTCGCGAGCCGCGAGCAGTGCGTGGTGACGCCGCCGCGCCGGGGTGTCTGCGCCAAAATCTGCGCCACCGCCTCGGGCGGGACCGGGGCGCCGTTGAAGGCGTCCGGGAACTTATCCTCGAAGAGCGCTCGCACGTCGTCCTCGTCGGCGACGGCGTCCCAGGTCCACGTACCCCGGTGGGCACCCCGGTGGGCACCCCCGTGGGCACCCGCGTGGGCACCCCCTGGGAGGATGATCACCCCCGACAGCGTCCCCGCCGGGTCGGGGGGCGCGAGCATGCTCACCAAACCCCGCGGCCAGGTGTGGAAACACCTGGCCGACTCCTCGCGGCTCGCGTCGGCGTCGGAACTCCCGTCTGACGCTCGCGCGGGTAGCTTGACCGTCTTGAACATCATCTCGTCCGCGTTCTGCGTCACGCGCACGTCGCCCGCGTCGGTCAGCATGGACCGCACCGCGCTGTTGACGCCGTCGGCGGCCACGAGCAGATCGTACGGCGCCGACACGGCGTCTTCGTCGTCGGAGAGGTCACCATCCGATGGCCGGGCATCCGACGGGGCATCCGACGGGGCGAAGACGGCGACGCGCCGCGCGAAGTCCACGTCCCGCACGCCGTACCCGCGCGTGAATTCGATGCGTCCCGGGTGTCTCGTCGCGGCGGTGGACGCGATGGCGTCCGATAGGGCGTCCCTGTTCACGGCGACGGTCCCTTTGAACTGCCTGGACACGGCGGGCGCCGCGCCCGGGAGGTGGCGAACGTTCCCAACCATCCGGACCACGCGCTCCTCGGGCAACGTCACCCCCGCGCCGGCGAGCGCGTTCATGCCCCTCGGAGAGAGCACCACGTTGTAGCTAATGTCGGGACGCCCGGCGCCCGCGTCGGCTCCGCGTGCATCGCCGCTCGCCGCTCGCCGCTCGTAAACCTTCACGTGCCATCCGAGGTTTGCGAGGTAGAGCGCCGAGAGGGATCCCGCGGGCCCCGCGCCGACGACCACCGCCTTCTTCGCATCGGAGGACGACGACGCGAGGATCACCGCGCGTGAGCCACGACGACGCCACCTCGTTCCCACGCGACGGGACGAGACGAGCGGCGCTTGTCGAGAGGAGAGCGTCGGCACCATCGCGCGGGCACCCTCTGATCTATCTGATAGGATCTGAGTCAGATTCGCGATGCTTCGTGCGATTCGCCGCAGATCGAAACGCGCAACGACTGAGGACCCCTCTCCACCATGGGTTGCGGCGAGAAGGACTGCGACGGCACCGACGGCCACGGCCACGGCCACTCCCACGGTGGCGACGCGCAAGCGCACGGCCACTCCCACGGCGACGCGGGCGGCGACGCCACGCCGCTCATCCAGGACGGCGAGGGCAAAGACGGGATCGTCTACTATCGCGCTCCCGATGGGCGCGTGCTCCACTCCCATGATGGGCTCAAGCCACACTCGCACGATCCCATCCCGTCGCCCGGGCACTTCGAACGAAGGCGCCCGCGGAAGGAACGCGGCGACTACGACGAGCGCGCCTTCACCGTCGGCATCGGCGGACCAGTGGGGACCGGCAAGACGGCGTTGATGCTGCAGCTCTGCAGGCACTTCACCAAGGAGAGTCGAGACATCTGCGCCGTGACCAACGACATCTTCACGCGCGAGGACGGCGAGTTCCTCACGCGGCACGAGGCTTTGGAGGCTGGGAGGATCAGGGCGGTGGAGACCGGCGGGTGCCCGCACGCGGCGATCCGCGAGGACATCTCCTGCAACCTCACCGAGGTTGAGAATCTGACCAGGGAGTACTCCCCCGAGTTTGTGCTCCTCGAGAGCGGCGGCGATAACCTGGCCGCCAACTTCTCCCGCGAGCTCGCCGATTACATAATCTACGTCATCGACGTCTGCGGCGGCGATAAGATCCCGCGCAAGGGCGGCCCAGGCGTCACCCAAGCCGACCTGCTGGTCATCAACAAGACGGAGCTCGCCGACGCGGTGGGCGCGTCGCTGGAAGTGATGGCTCGCGATAGCAAGAAGCAGCGAGACACCGGACCGTTCGTGATGGCGCAGGTGAAGCGGGGCGTGGGAGTCGGAGAGATCGCCGAGCACATCCTCGCGGCGTGGACGGAGGCGACGGGAGGCGAGCGCAACAAGAGGGCCAAGACTTGACCGAAACGACGCGACGGATGCGTAGCGTCAGTCGGCGTTCTCGCCTGTGAATATGTTAAATCAATCTATCAACTCGAATCGTACATCGCGTACTACACACGCCGCGCGTCCCTTCGGCGTCTCGCTCGCTCTAGAGCTCGTCTTCCAGCTCGTCGATGCCCCGTCGGCCCATCGACGAGCAGTACTCGTTCGTGTACAGCAGCAGCTGCCCCTTTCCAACCTCCGTGTCCGCCCCCGGGACTTTCACGCCGTGCCGCCCGGTTGGTAAGAAATCGTCGCCGACGGCTCCATCCGGTCTGGTGCCGTGGCTCATGATCCCGTACATGCCCCGCCGCTGCGATCGTCCCACCGGCTCCGGCACCTTCTTCGGCCCGCGATTCATCGTGGGCTTCATGTCCTCGGGCCTCGCGGCGCGCGACATCGGAGACGTGGGCTCCTGCTCCTTGTACAGCTCGGGCTTGAAGCACTCCAGGAACTCCTCCGTCTGGTCCTTAATCGGTCGCAGGTACCCCGGCGCCCCCGCGTCGGGGGTGTCCTTCTTCTTGATGAGACCCGGCCCGAGCTCGTCCTCGACGCGGTCCGGGCGGAAAAGTCCCTTGGACGGGTCGATCTTGCGGTTGCCGAGCCACCCGTCCAAATCGCCGCCGCGGTGGTCGGGGTCGCCGTACATCCTCGCGAAGAAATCCTTCCGCGACTCGGCGGTGGACCGGAACTGCGTGTGCCTGTACCCGCCCACGTTGGTGTCGATGGGGGGCGCGGGCTGGGTCCTGTGGCCCGGATTACCGATCCACTCGCCGTCGTAGTACTGCGGACGGTTAGGATCGCCGTGCTTCTTGATGAACGAGATATCCTTGAGGCAGTCGTTGACGCGGTCCGCGCGGAGCTTTGGAGAATTGGCGCACATTGCCTTGCCGGCCTGGGGATTGTTGCCCGGCCGTCCGATCCACGAATCGGGGTTGGCAACCTCGCCACTCTTCGGCCTCTGCTGCTTCATGATCCCGAACAGGTCTTTACGACCCTCGAGGTTGTTCATGCCCTTGGGGGGCATGCGCATGCCGCCCAAGTAGCCGCCCTCGCCCTCAACCTTGCGTCTGCGCTGCCCAAAATCAGCCTCGAATTCCTTCTGCTGGCTCCGAACGAGGTGAGGCGGAATCGTCTTCTCGGGCTCCTCCTCGGCGGGGTACTCGTAGCGCCCGTACCCGTCGCCGTGGATGCGCTGATTGTTGCTCATGGCCCAATCGATGGGCTCATTGCACGTTCGCGTGGAGCTCACGAAGCTCATGATGCCAGCCCGCGCTGTGCCGCGGATTGTGAGAATTGGTTGACTTTAATTTGGGTGCCTTCTGGGGTCCCGGAAGGACCGAGACAGCGAGAGGCGGATCACAGGATGCGAAAACGGCAGTTCTTGAGATTATTTACATCAGTGTGCGGGAGACAGCCTCGAACAAGGCGAGAGGCCGTCCCCTTCCCGACGAGACGCTAGCTGAACCTCGAGAGATCCTGATACACACACACACAGAGAGACGTTCATGCCAGGCCGCGCTCCGCGAACGGCGGCGCGCCCAGCTCGCGGCCCAGCGGCTCCAGCGCGGTCCTCAGGATTCGATACACGGAATCCGTATCCGGACCAGCCACCCTGGCGACGACGCCCGCCGCGCCGTCGTCGCCCACGCGCAGGTCCGAGAGGGACGCGAGGAGCCACCCGGCGTCGCCCGCGGGGTCTGGCGCCGCGCTCACTCCGTTCGCGCCGCCCGCCACCGTGGACTTGGCGAAGGGCTCGAGCGCCTCCGCGAGTCCTCGGCGAGCCGCCTCGCACCTGGGGCCGACGAGGACGACGACGGCGAGCGCGTGCACCGCGCCCATGCGCGCCGCGAGTCCCCCCGACGCCCCTCCCGCGCCGTCGTCGTCGGGACCCCACGTCTGGTCGAGACGTACGGACTCCACGAGCACCTCGCGGTTGTCGACGCAAACCTCGGCGGCTGTGGCGTAAGAGTCAAAGACCCAACGCTCGCCGTCGGGATCCCTGGGGAACTGCGTCGCGGGCGCGACGCCGCCGCCGTAGCCGCTCGTGAACCCGCCGGCGCCGCCCCCCTCGAACCCCGCCCTGCCCGCCGTGACCCAGTCCACCAGCGCGAGGGACCCGGTTTGAGCCAAAGCGAAGCGCTGGCGGTTTCTGAACCGAGAATCGCGAAACGCCTGCGCCGGGTCGGGCAGAACGGCCAACAGGGCACCGTTCCCGACCCTCGCCGCGAGCGCCTGGACGGTATCGCGCGAGGTCTTCGCGTGTGATGCGGAGTACCTGGACGCCTCGTCGGTGATCGTTTCAGTTGACGCGGGTGGTTTTCCCGCCGGCCCGCCCCCCCTCGCGTGTTTGTAGATTTTGGTCGTCCCCTGCGTCGCCAGCACGGCGGCGCACCCGTCCGCGACGTCGACGCTCATTCCCGACCGATCCCCCGCGACGAGCCCGCCCCCGAAGGTGACGGAGTAGCACCAGACGCAGTCCGCGTCCGGGAAGGCCGTCTTGACCCGCCTGGGTACGATGAGACGCAGGGGGTACTGGTGATACAGTCGAGTCGCGGCGCTCTCACCGGCGGAGCGAGACACCTCGAGGACGCCGCAGCGACACGCGGCGTCAGCCTCGGGATCCGGCACGGCGCCCCAGTGGCCGTCTAGCCACGCGGGCGGGGCCATGACCGCCGAACGACGAGCGGGTTCCAGCTCCGGCTCCCGCTCCGGCTCCGCCGCGCGTCGCTTCCTCGAACCCGCCATCGCCAGCCGAGCCAAAAGTTACCCAAAAGTTACCAAACGTCACCTGAAAGTTACCTTCCCCTCGATCGGCTCAGCTGGAGAACAGCCTGGAGTAGAGAGCGTCGTGCCCGCCCTGGATCAGATCCGTCAGCGGCGACGTGTTTGCCGCGCGAGATACCGCCGCCGCGACGGCGAAATCTTTCGGAGCGTTCGCGTGTAAAGCCGCCGCTGAGCTCGCCGCCGTCGTCGCCATCTCGTTGCACCGATTCGAGCATCGCCGCATGGACGCCGCAGCCTCGAGTGGACCGATCAGGTTCAGTCGCGTCGCCGCGCTCAGCACGTCCCTCAGCGTGAGATACGCGAAAAGTCTCGCGGCGCGACGCGTGGACAGACCGAGGCACCCCGCGACGGCGCCGAAGGTGGTGGCGAGGTGACCGCCGCTCTTCTCCGCTCGAGATATCCGCTTCACCTCCTTGAGCTTCTGGCCAATCTTCTCGTCTTCTCCGTACGCCGCGATCGCGGCGCGAATAAGAGCGGCGCCCATCGCGACGGACGCGCGATTGGCGACGTGGTTACCGGCGAGGTGCGCTCCCAAGCGTCGATCAAGCCACTCCCAATCCGTGGATGCTTTTTTGCCGCCGGCTCCAGCCGCCGGATGATGTAAGCCGCGCGCCGCCTCCACGAATGGAATCATGAGCGTCGACGCGTTCCTAACCGCCTCGAAGCAGAACGTGTCCACGTCCCAGCCGGTCTGATCTCTGACCCTCTCGTCCAGTCCGGCGACGAGCCTCGAGTGAGCCGCAGACTCCAGGCCCTGCGAGTGCGCAAATCCACCCGTGGGTAGCAGCGGGTCGACCAGCTGCCACACCGCCCAATCGTCCACATCTCCGTTCACGTCGTTATCAGTCATTTTCCCCGAGTGTCAGATGCGTGTTTCTCTCCTTCTATCTCGTTGTCAGCTTCGATATTCTGTGGTGCCGATGTGTATCCCTACCCTTAATACAAAAACAGTGTTTTCCCAAGTCCAACCCCGACTCTTAGAAGAGCTGGTACACCTGCGTAAGAGGCAGCGACGTTGCGGGGTCGCACTCCAGCTTTTCCCCGTCGGCGGTCACCTGGTACGTCTCAGGGTCCACAGTGATGACGGGAAGCGCGTCGTTGTGACGCATGTCCAGCTTGGTCAGACCTCGGCACTTCTGGACGGGCATGACCCGCTTGGACAGTCCGTAGGACTGGGCGATGCCCTTGTCGACGCACGACTTAGACACGAAGGCGACGCACGTGGTGCCCGGCTTGTGCGCCGCCCACATGGGACGCATGATGACGGGCTCCGGGGTGGGAATGGACGCGTTGGGGTCGCCCATCTGAGCCCACGCGATCTGACCGCCCTTGATGACAATCTCGGGCTTGGACCCGAAAAACGCGGGTTTCCAGAGGCACAAGTCCGCGAGCTTGCCGACTTCCACGCTGCCGACGACGTGCGACATCCCGTGCGCCACCGCGGGGTTGATGGTGTACTTTGCGATGTATCGCTTGATGCGGAAGTTATCCGTGACGCCGTCCTCTTTGAGGATGCCGCGCTGCGACTTCATCTTGGCGGCGGTTTGCCACGTGCGGGTGATCACCTCGCCGACTCGGCCCATGGCCTGCGAGTCCGACGACATGATGCTGATGGCGCCCATGTCGTGGAGGATATCCTCCGCGGCGATGGTCTCGGCGCGGATTCGCGACTCGGCGAAGGCGACGTCTTCCGCGATGGACTTGTCGAGGTGGTGACACACCATGAGCATGTCGAGATGCTCGTCGACGGTGTTCTTGGTGTACGGTCGCGTCGGGTTCGTGGACGACGGGAGGACCTCCTTCTCGCCGCAGATCTTGATGATGTCCGGGGCGTGTCCGCCGCCCGCGCCCTCGCTGTGGTAGGTGTGAATGGTCCGCCCTTTGAAAGCCTCGACAGATTTTTCAACGCAGCACGACTCGTTCAGGGTGTCGGTGTGGATGGTCACGGCGACGTCGTTCGCCTCGGCGACGGAGAGGCAGTTGTCAATCGCGGCGGGTGTGGTGCCCCAGTCCTCGTGGAGTTTCATGCCGACCGCACCGGCGTCGATGATGTCCTGCAGACCCTCCGGTTTGGCGGTGTTTCCCTTGCCGGTGAACGCAAAGTTGAGCGGTAACGTGTCCGAAGTTTGGAGCATCATCTTCAGGTGGTTAGGGGACGGCGTGCACGTCGTGGCGCAGGTGCCCGACGCGGGTCCGGTCCCGCCGCCGAGTAGGGTGGTGAGACCCGCGGCGATCGCCTCGGTTGCGATCTGCGGGCAGATGAAGTGGATGTGGGTGTCCAGCCCGCCGGCGGTGAGGATGCTGCCCTCGCCGGCGATAGCCTCGGTGTTGACGCCGACAACCATTCCGGGGGTCACGCCGTCCATAACGTCGGGGTTACCAGCCTTGCCGATGCCGACGATCATGCCGTCCTTGATGCCCACGTCCGCTTTGTATATGCCGGTGTAGTCGACGATGAGCGCGTTCGTGATGACCGTGTCGAGGACGGCAGACGCGTCGACGCCGCACTGCTGACCCATGCCCTCGCGCAAAGTCTTGCCGCCTCCAAACTTGCACTCGTCGCCGTACACGGTCATGTCCTTCTCCACGGTGAGCCAGAGGTTCGTGTCCCCTAACCGAACCTGGTCGCCGATGGTGGGGCCGTACATGGCGGCGTACTTGGCCCGCGGGATCGTGAGCGGCGGCGCGGGTGGGTACTCCGGACCTCCCGCGACGTGAAGGAACCCGCCCGATGCGACGCGCGCCATGGCCTTTTCGAGCGCGTCCGGCGCGTCCGCGGGTCCGTCGACGATGTTGTTCCCGCCTCGAACGATCCTGTTACCCGCGATGGGCACCAGCGGGACCTCCTTGCTCTCGCCCGGTTCGAATCGCACGGCTGTTCCCGCGGGTACGTTGAGCCGCCTGCCGAGACTCGCCGCGCGATCGAACGAGAGCAGCCCGTTCGTCTCGATGAAGTGGAAGTGCGAACCCACCTGGATGGGCCTGTCCCCGGTGTTGGTCACCTTGAGCAAGATGCCCGGACGGTCCTTGTTCAGGGTGACGTCGCCGAAGTTAGGGTCGGCGTCAACGACAACGTCACCAGGAGGGCCGACGCAGTCAGGACCATTGGCGACGTCGTTCCACTCCTCCCGCACGATGTCCCCGAGTAACTTGACGGGCTCGGGGTCGGCTTTGTCGCCCGCCTTGCGCTTCTTGCCGCCCTTCTTCCCGGCAGCGGTCTTGTCCTCTCCCGGCAGCGGAGGGAAGGCGTCCTTCTTCGGCGTCGGCAGGAAGGAGCCGTACAGGGCGAGCGAAAGGTCTCCGTCGTCGGTGGCGATCGGGTCGTGCACGGTGACGAGCTTGGTGCCGTCCACGAACGTCCCCTCCACCTGAACCTCGTGAAGGACGTCCGCGACGCCCGGGAGCACGTGTCTCTTGCCGAGCATGCGTCGCCCCGCGTCCATGAGCGCGGCGACGCCGAGGTTTTCCCCGTCGCGGCCGTCGCGGATGAGCTCGAGGAGGACGGACGCGACGAGGGCGCACGCCTCCGGGTGGTTGAGTCGCAGCCCGCGGGCGAGGCGCTTTTGCGCGAGTGAGCCCGCGGCGTGAAGCGCGAGCTTATCGATCTCCCTCGGCGACAGGCGCATGGTTCGGCACTCGAGGGCTTCGCGGCGAAGGCTTTGCCGAGCGCTCGGCGGTTAACAACGATGGAGAAGGACCCGCGCGCGCGTCCGAGACAGAGGAGCTGGCGGACCCTGGGCGCGAGGAGCTTCGCGCGAGGTGAGACGGCCCTTAGCGCTCCCGCGTAGGTGACGCCTTCGGTGACGCGGCGCCGGGGAAGCTGGCGGACTCGCTTGGCTGGGTCACCCACGATGGATTCACCCGTCCGCGGAGGTTTCCTCGCGGGTTGGGGATCGGGGAGCGCGGGGAACGCGGTCGCTTCGACGACGGCTTCTCGCTCGTTCGAGGACTTACCCACTCGACGAGAGCGCGGCGCGTGACGGCGGCGGCGGCGCTGACGCACGCGGAGGTCCTGCGCGCGATCGCATCGACGACGGGGTCAGCACGGGGTTGTCCCGGGAGAAAAGTAGGGCATCGGATTGGCGCAGAATGGTGAGCGACGGCATCGCGGGAGTGGGGGTGAATGCGCACCTCGACGCCTGGTGCGGAGGAGCCTGCGACGCGGCGCGCGCGGAGCTGAACGGTGCGGTCGGTGTTCTTGCACTCGGATACGACGGCGATCCTACGCTCGATTGACGAGGCCGGACCGGGTTGCATCCCTCGGTAGCTTTGAGTGTACAAGTAGAGCAAGCTGCGTGACCTTTCGGGAAAAGGAAAAAAATTGGCAACCGGCCGATTTATGTCCGGCCGCGCTGACGCAGCCTGACTCAAGAACGACCGTCTGATGCGATCCCATCGCACGGCGCGAGATCCCTTTCCCAATCCCAGCCGCAGGAGACGCCACGAGGCCAAAAAGTGACGACCGCTGAGGGTCACGAGCGGACACCTCGCGGCGCCGAGGCAAGCGGACGATCGTTTCCGCGGAAGTTATCGGAGGGGACGGGAAACACGATGACGACGATGGCGCTGGGTTCGGCGACGGCCGCGATTGCGCCGCGCATCCAGCTCGGGCGCGGCGTCGGCGCGGCGCGATCTCCGAGACCTCATGCGTACGTGCCGAGGGCTTCCGGCGTCGCTCCGGCTTCCATCGCGGTCGGGAGGCTCGTCCGGAGCAAACGGGGGCGATTGAGCGCGCGCATCACGCGCGCGGCGTTCAGCGATAAGGAGGGCGACGCGAACCAGCTGGAAAGGCAGGCGCGCAACCTGAACGGGTCGTCGCATCTGAACGGCGGCCTGAACGGGTCAGGCGGCCCGTCACCGCGGCTCGACGCCAAGAACGGCGGCACCGCCGGCAAGAACGGATCGTCCTCCAACGACGCGTCCGAGCCCGAGACCCCGCGACGCGGTCCCTTGAGCCCGCTCGGCAGGTTCCTCCTCAAGCTCAAGCTCTACGCCCTCATGCCCCTGGTCTGGCTCTCCAAGACCCTCGCCGCGATGATGCGAAACAGGCTCTTCGCCGCGCTCTTCGGGATCTTTGTCGCCACCTCCGCCGCGCTGGGCGTCCGCGCCGTGCAGATGCGCAAGGCGGCGATAAAGCCGAGGGCGGCGCCCACGGTCCTGTACTCGCACTTCGTCAAGGATCTCACGGCGAAGAAGGTCGTCGCCGTTCGCTTCGAGGAGGGCACCGGGCGCATCCTCTACGAGCTGAAGGAGGGCGCGGTGACGTCCGCGCCGCCCAAGCCCACCCCGCCTGGTAAGCCCAAGGGTAAGCTGAACATCCTGCAGCAGCAGCAGCAGCAGCAGGGTGGAGCGATCGCCGACAAGGAGAACGCGGCCCCCCAACAAAAGCGGACGATTCTGCAGACGAAGCGAATCCCCGACGAGAAGCTCATGACGCGACTGGAAGCCGCGGGCGTCGAGTTCGGGTCCATCGCCGCGCCCGCGACGTCGGTCCTGTCCAAGGGCGCGCTCACCGCGATGGCGCTGTGGATCCCGCTCGTTCCCCTCTACTTCATGTTCCGCAACATGGCGAACAAGCAAGGCGGCGGGGGTAACGCGAAGAAGGCGAGGGCTCCGTCCAACGAGAAGCCCGTCACCTTCGACGACGTCGCCGGCGTGGACGCAGCCAAGGCTGAGCTCGTCGAGCTCGTGGAGATGCTCAAGAGCGCGGATAAGTACAAGGGGGTGAAGAACAGGCTCCCCACCGGCTGCCTCCTCGTCGGTCCCCCCGGAACGGGCAAGACGTTACTCGCCAAGGCGGTGGCTGGCGAGGCGGGCGTCCCGTTTTTCGCCGTGGCGGCTTCCGAGTTTGTCGAGCTGTTCGTCGGTCGCGGCGCGGCCAGGGTCCGCGAGCTGTTCGCCGAGGCCAGGAAGGCGTCGCCCGCGGTGGTGTTCATCGACGAGCTCGACGCGATCGGCGCGCGGCGCGGAGCGGGGCTCAACGAGGAGAGGGACCAGACCCTGAACCAGATGCTGGTCGAGATGGACGGGTTCAACAAACCCCGGGGGGTGCTGGTCCTCGCCGCGACGAACCGGGCGGAGGCGCTGGACCCCGCGCTGCTGCGACCCGGGCGTTTGACGCGCCGCGTGTTCGTGGGCCCGCCGGACTTCGCCGGCAGGGCGCAGATCCTCGCGGTTCACCTGAGGGGGGTGCGTACGGCTGAGAGTTTGGCGGCGACGTGCGACGCCGTGGCCAGGGTCACCGGGGGTTTCACCGGCGCCGAGCTCGCCAACGTCGTCAACGAGGGCGTTTTACTCGCGGCGAGGGACGACAGGGAGGTGGTGACGGTGGACGACCTGTTCAGCGGCGCGGAACGGACGAGGAACGGGGTGGGCGTCGGCCAGGGCGCGGCGACGGTTCTCTCGGGGCTTCGCAAGCTCATGCAGGGGGGCGACCCGAGGGAGGTGCTCAAGGAGGTGCGGGACGGGTCGGATCGCAACGGCGGAGGTCCACCGTCCGGCGGCGGCGGGTTCGGCGGCGGCGGCGGTCGGAACGATCCGAACGATCCGAGCAACATCTCCGAGGCGAACAGGCGGCAAGGCGTGGGGATGAGCATGCCGCCGACGTGAGAGTCGAGACGGATCTATCGGAGCTCCAGACTGTTTAAATTTCGTCACGCGACGCCGACGCTCGCGAGGTGTACGCGCGTGTTCGTTCGTGTACCTGGTACTGTGCTTTTCTTACAAGGCGACGTCGTCGCGATCGATGGGGTTACACGGGTGTCGAGTTTTTTTTCACCTGAGCCCCTGGTCTAACCGCGCGGATATCTTCTCCAGCTCGAGCGTCATGCGCGTCCTCATCTGGTCCAGCTCCCTCCTCGCATCCCTGATGTGTTCCTGCCCGTGGAACGTCGGAGCCGCGATGGCCGCCGCCGCCCTTCGAGTCTCGACGCTCGCCTCCTGCTGCCTCGCGGCGGCAATCTCCGCGATGTTCTCCACCGCCAGGCAGAGCGAGTTGACCGTCGCCGACCTCACCTCCCTGTCCGCCAGGAGCGCCGTGATGGCTCGGTTCTGCGCTTCGAGCGCCTTCCGCAGCTGCTTCTCACCCTTGGCGTCGTTCGCCATGATGAGCGCCACGGCCGCATCCTTCGCGACGGTATCAACACCGTCGACGCTCCCCGCGGAGGCGTCCGCGACGGACCTGGCGGCGGCGGCGGCGGCGGCGAAATCAAAGTGCCGTCCCCGCGGGGTGTTGAGGTTCATCTCCGCGTGGACGTCGGGCCTCTCCGGCTCGTCGAGGAATCGAACCCGCGTCGCCGTGGGCTGGTACAGCCGGTTCGTGTGCTGCTGCTGCTGCTGCGCCTCGTTGTCCGAGTCGGTAGCGGAGGTTCGCCTTCGTCGAATCGGCGACCCGAGCGGCGACGCGGGTACCATGCCGCCCTCGTGTTCGCCAGATGCGGCTGGGGAGTTTTCGTTGCTGGCGAGGTCGAGGAGGATGTCCGCGGCGTCGGCGAGGCCGGGCGTGCCGTGTTTAGGTGGGTGGGCGTGCGTCGTCTTGGCGCGTTTGGGCGCGGGGGTGGTCGCCGGGACCGCCTTCGGCGGCCGACCCCTCGCCTTCTTCTCGCCCCTCCTGCGCTTCTCCTCGTCCTTAAGCGCCTCCTCGATGCGCGCCTCCTCCTCTTCGCGTTTTTTCAGCTGCTGTTCCCTGTTGGCGGCGGCGCGCCTCGGGCGGTTCGTGCGGCCCTCGGCGTCGGCGTCGGCGTCGGCGTCGGCGTCGACGGCGGGCGCGGCGGGCGCGGGCGCGTTCTCCTTCTCCTTCTCCGCGCCAGCCGCGGGCCCCGCGCCGGCTTCGACGGCGGTTGACTCGGGCGATGCCTCCTTGATGTTCTGGCGCGTCGGGGACGGGGACGAGGGCCTGGGCGGGCCCTTGAGGGACACGAGCGAGTACAGCGTCCTCGGCCTGAGTTCAGAGTCGGGGGAGATCGGTCAGCGACGAGGGAAACCGGTGGGACATTCAGGATCTGGCGTTTTCCGAAGGAAAAAGAATATATCGTGATCACCGATCCGCGCTGACGGGACGCGCGGTTGCCGGGCGCGACGGGTGCGCATCCCGGCCGGCGTTCGCGCTTCTTTTTCAAGGCGGTCGCGACGCGGCGATCGGGATTTTTTGCAAAAAAAAAACATCGAGAGGGTCGTTCGTACGAGTCGCGGGAGACTACTCACCTCCCCTGCTTGACGCCTTGTTTCCTCGTGCCAACCTCCCTGGAGAACACCTTGTTGTCCCCGAGGACGATCTGGTATATCTCCGGCTTGTCGGTGTACCCGTGCCTGGCCTTGACCGCGGCGATGATTTCGTCCTTATAGAATCCGGCCGCGTCGGGCTTGGCGTCGTGCATCGTGGACAGCGCCTCGGTGCACGCCTCCGACAGCCGCTGACGCTGCGAGAGCTTCTTCCCACCGGGTTTGTCCTCGTGCGAACCATGTTGGTCGTCCTCGTCCGCGGAGGTCTGCGCGGCGGCGAGCTCCGCGGGCGCCTCGCGCTCCTCATCGGGAACAGCCGGGGATTCATCGTGATTCGCGGCGTGCACGGCCGCGGCGCCGGGCTCCATCACTGGGTTGGGCGCGAGTGTTGCCATGGTTCGGTCAATGCGTCTCCCCCGCGGCAAATGTGTGTTATCTTTGGGTATTTTGAAACTCCGTGCGAGCTTCTCAGCGGTCTCGGCGGCGTGCGCGAGAAGAATAAAAGTTTCGCGAGCGGTCGTTCGGGATCCTGGAGCCCTTCACGATGAGCGTGCGCGTTATCGTCCTTTTATATATGCGCACGAAGCCGTGCGTTCGCCAGTGGTCCCCCGCGTCGCTTCGGACGGAAGAAGGATAAAAAAAGAAACATGACGCATGGGTTTGGATATCCTCGAGTAGATTCTCTCACCGTTCGTATGCGCAAACACCCTGAGCACGGTGGAGGACAAACTAGGTTTTATTGCATTTCGAATTTACCGCTCGTTTTAAGGCGGGAAACAGGGGGTTTGAATTCACCGCGAGGATAGATTTTTTTAGATTTTTCTGATTCGGTCTCGTCGCGAATCCGACGGGCTTTTTTGGGGATAAGGTGTCCAGTCACGTCAATCGTGCCTCGGGGGATCGATGCGTTGACCGACGCGAACGCGACTTTTTTTTTTTTAGGATGGGAGTTGACGCGTTTGGATACTATTTACTCACGACGTTATTTCGTGTTTGCCGTTTGTAAATTGATCGTTTCCCCAAAATATCACTATCCCCGCGTGGGACCCCATCCACCGAATTAGAAGGAGGATAATTGAGGAGGTCCGTGAGGCCCGATCGCAGCGAGAGGCTCACCAAGCACCTCCGACGTAAGAAGCGCCGACGTGCGTGTAGCCTCTCCCTCTACGCACGCCGCGCTCGCACCGCACGGCGTCTTCCGTAGTCGGTCTCGGTCGTAGGTCGACAATGGCCGCGCAGTGTGCCGCCTCGGCGGTGGTCTCCAGGGTCGCGGCGCCGCGCCCCGCGAAGGCGCTCAAGGCGGCGGGCGCCGCGCCCGTCCGCTCCGCCACCCACCGCGCTCGGCGCGTGGGCGGACGCGGCGTGATTCGCGCGACCGGCGCGCCGAAGGACGAGGACGTCGTCCGCGCGCCCCGCCCGGAGTACATTCCCAACAAGATTGACGACCTGAACTACGTTCGCGTCTTCGACACCACCCTCCGCGACGGCGAGCAGTCTCCCGGTGCGTGCGCGTCCCGCCCCCGACGATCCGAGGGCCACCACCTTCGGCCCTAAAACCCCAAATGACAAAAAAAACAACCGGGAGGCGGCGACCCTCGGGTCGCCGCCCCGGCCCTCGTCACGACCCCGTCCGCAGCCGTCCACGCCCCGCGACGATCGCTGACCTTCGTGCCCCACGTCCCCCCCGTCCCCCCGTCCCCTCAGGCGCCACCCTGACCAGCAAGGAGAAGCTCGACATCGCCAGGAACCTCGCCAAGCTCGGCGTGGACATCATCGAAGCCGGCTTCCCCATCGCCTCCCCTGACGACCTCGAGGCTGTCCGCAACATCGCCAAGAACGTCGGTAACGAGGTCTACCCCGATGGCTACGTCCCCGTCATCTGCGGCCTCTCCCGCGCCAACAAGAAGGACATCGACGCCGCGTGGGAGGGCGTCAGGCACGCCAAGCGCCCCCGCATTCACACCTTCATCGCGACGTCCAAGATTCACATGGAGTCCAAGCTCCGCAAGACCCCCGACGAGGTGGTGCAGATCGCGGTGGACGGCGTGACCTACGCCAGGTCCCTCGGGTGCGAGGACGTGGAGTTCTCCCCCGAGGACGCGGGCAGGTCCGACCCCGAGTTCCTCTACCGCATCCTCGCCGCGGTTGTCGAGGCGGGCGCGACGACGCTGAACATCCCGGACACCGTCGGCATCTGCCTCCCCGAGGAGTTCGGCGCGCTCATCGCGGGCATCAAGGCGAACGTCCCGGGCCAGTACATCATCTCCACGCACTGCCAGAACGACCTCGGCTTGTCCACCGCCAACTCCCTCGCGGGCGTCGCCAACGGCGCGAGGCAGGTTGAGTGCACCATCAACGGCATCGGCGAGCGCGCGGGCAACGCGAGCCTGGAGGAGGTGGCGATGTCCATCTGGATGCGCGGTCAGGAGAAGATCTTCGGCGCGCGCACCGGCATCAACCCGGTGTACATCTACCCGTGCTCCAAGATGGTGAGGGAGTACTCCGGCATGGCTGTTCAGCCGCACAAGGCTATCGTCGGCGCCAACGCGTTCGCGCACGAATCCGGCATTCACCAGGACGGCATGCTCAAGAACAAGCTGACGTACGAGATCATCGCGCCCGAGACTATCGGATACTTCCGCGGCGAGGGCGACGTGGGCGTCGTCATGGGCAAGCACAGCGGTAGGCACGCGCTGAAGTCCAAGCTCAAGCAGCTGGGCTTCCCGCTGGAGGGTGACGAGCTCAACGAGATGTTTGACCGCTTCAAGCTCGTCGCGGAGCAGAAGACGGGCGGCGTGGGCGACGACGAGATCATCGCGCTGGTCACCTCGGGCGCGGGCCAGGGCGACGACACCGCGGTCACGTGGAAGCTCGACGAGGTGCAGGTGGTGTGCGGCACCATGGGCCTCCCCACCGCCACCGTCAAGATGACGGGACCCGACGCGGTGACGAGGATCAACTCCGCCGTCGGCACCGGACCCGTCGACGCCGCGTACAAGGCGATCGACGGCTTGTGCCGCGTCAAGGTGGACCTGGTCGAGTACACCGTGAACGCGGTCGTCGAGGGGATCGAGTCCCTGGCGCAGACCCGCGTGAGCATCCGCGCCAAGAGCGATCAAACAATGCCGGGGGCGATGATGAAGGCCAACGTGCAGACGGGTAACGTGGAGGCGAGGACGTTTATGGCGACCGGCGCGGACTCCGACATCGTGGTGTCCTCCGCCAGGGCCTACGTGGCGGCGCTCAACCGCATGATCTCGTTCATGCGGTCGAACGCGGAGACTGTGGCGGCCGAGGCGGTCATCGACATCGTCGCGGAGGAGGAGGAGAAGAAGGCGGCTGCGGCGTAAATTTTTGTGCATCTTCCGTCACCACGGAGACGGAGCGGCGCGGCCCCAGCGGCCCTTCGTTTGATTTAATACAACACGCAATTGAACACGACGCAGTAGCCGCGAAGTACGTGCAGCATCATCCCTCGAGACGACCGCGCCGCGCCCCCTCCCCCGATGACGCCCGTCGAGCCCGTGGGCGCGAGCGGCGCGGGCGGCTGAAAAACCTGCTGGGAGAGCCCAATGCCAGCGGAGAAAAAAAGAGGCGCGAGCCAAAATGCAACAACCCAGAGATCGGCGCGGAGGGGGCGGATCTAAGCGCGCGTCATGTCGACCTACGTGTACGTCGACGGTCAGGACGGGTTCGACAGGCAGGGCCGGCGGCCCGTGCAGCGTCGAACCGTGGACTACACCGCCACGACCGTGCGACATCTCGAGGTGCGCGATCGCACGACTTTTACCCTACTTTTTGCCTTCCAGCCCCCGGATGGCCCCGCTTTGAGGCGCCCGGGGGCCGGATCCGTGCGCGCATCTCCCAAACCTCGCGCGCGTTCGCATCGATGCATAGCCTGGATGTTGACGATACATCCCCCCCGCCCCCCGCTCGCAGAACCGCGTGTACCAAAAGCACCCCTGGGACAACGAGATGCTGCAGGCGACGTCCGGCGCCATGCTGGACTTTCTCCCGCCGGTCGCTTACCCGCACGTCCCCGCCACGTCCTTCGCCACCAAGTTCGTGCACGTCTCGACGAACAAGATCCGAACGCCGGTCAGGGTGGTGACGTTCATGCCCGACGGGCGGCGGCTGCTGTCGTGCTCGCAGAACGGGGAGTTCACGCTCTGGAACGGGATGAGCTTCAACTTTGAGACGATTCTGCAGGCGCACGATTGCGCGATCCAGGCGGCGTGCTGGAGCAAGAACGAGAACTGGCTGCTGACGGGCGACGACGCCGGCCGCATCAAGTATTGGCAGACCAACCTGAACAACCTGAAGTCCGTCAACGCGCACACGGAGCCCGTGCGAGGGGTCTCGTTTGCGCCGACGGATCTAAAGTTTTGCAGCTGCTCCGACGACACGACGGTGCGCGTGTTCGACTTTGCCAGGGCGGCGCCGGTGCACACGCTGTCGGGACACGGCGGCGACGTCAAGTGCGTGGATTGGCATCCACACAAGGGCCTGCTCGCGTCCGGGGGTAAGGACTCGCTGACGATCCTGTGGGACGCGCGGGAGGGCAAGAAGGCTGTCGACATCCACGCGCACAAGAACCAGGTGACGTGTCTCAAGTGGAACGCCAACGGCAACTGGCTCGCCACCGGGTGCAAGGACCAGACGATCAAGGTGTTCGACATACGGACCATGAAGGAGTTGGAAAACTTCCGGGGACACACGAGGGACGTCACCGCCGTGGTGTGGCACCCGCAGCACGAGACGCTGTTGACGTCGGGCGGGTACGACGGCACCATCATGTACTGGATCGTCGGTCGCGGCCAAGAGGAGTGCGCGGCGCAGGTCAAGGGAGGGCACGAGGCGGCGATCTGGTCGATGACGTGGCACCCGGCGGGCCACATCCTGTGCTCGGGGTCCAACGACAACACCACCAAGTTCTGGTGCAGGAACAGGCCGGGGGAGGTGCCGAGGGACACGACGGTTCGATCGGGAGCCGGGGCGTACATGGACGTCGTCGAGCCGCCCACGTTGGGAGGCGGCGGGGGCGGGTACCGGCCCGTGGGCGGGAGCGGCGCGAGGGGCGCCATCCCGGGGATGGCGCCGGGGGGTCCGCCGCCGCCGGCGCCCCCGCCGGGCGCGCCGAGGGGCGCGCCTCCGCCGGCGCCGCCGCCGGGGAGGCCAACCGGCGCGCCCCCGCCGGCGCCGCCCCCGGGGAGGCCCAGCGGCGCGCCGCCTCCCGCGCCTCCGCCAGGCCGGCCGGGCGGTGCGGGCGGACCGCCACCTCCTCCTCCACCCGGGAGGCCGGCCGGGGCGCCGCCCGGGCTCGGCGGCGCGGGCGCGCGGCATAAGAGGGCCAAGCCTCCGGGGCTGTGACGGGTACTCGATAATTCGTAGCGGCGAATCTTTCAATATTGAAGCCGAATCTGACTGGACTGACTGGACTGACTGGACTGACTGTGAGGCGGTGTCGTGACGCGCCGTTTGCGATTACAGGATGCTACCTATGTGTGAACGATCGCGCCCGATGCGGCGCAGCGCGGTCGCGTGCGACCTAAACAATTCTCTCCTCTCCTCGTCGGCTGCGACTGCACCGTTGGAAAACCTCAGCTTTTTCCCAACCTGTCCAGAGTGCGGCCGATCTGCACGATCGCGGGGGACTTAGTGGTCACCGCCGTGGCCGTGCTTGGAGGACTCGGGCTCGGGGAGGGTGGAGAAGGCGGCGATGCCGATGGCGACGGTGAAGCCGATGGCGAGCTTGAGGTCGACGGGGGTGACCTCCTCCTCGGCGAGCGCGGCAGCCGCGGGGAGCATGGTGGTGGTCGCGGTGAGGATGGCGGGCGCGACCTTCTTGGCAGCCTTCTTGAGGTCCGCGACGAGCGCCGCCTTGGGGGCGACGGTGCGGCGGGCCTTGACGGGGGCCTTGGCGGCAACGCGGAGCGCGGAGGTGTTGGCGACGGCGAACATTTTCAAAGACTGCGTGTGTAGTAGTGGCGCGCGCGTCGTGCCGGTCGATCGAGGGCTACCCCCCGGAACCCGACAACTGGACGTCGGGTTTTTTGTGGATAGGGATCGCTGTCCCGGCTTTCCGGTTTGGGTGTCCGACCGGATCCTTGAGTCATCTCGAATCAAATCGCCTTTCCCCCGAACAAATTGAGGTCGGCTGCAAAATCTCGGAGACGGAGTGTGTCACCGCGTTGTTCCTTTCCGATCGTCGTCGCTATCCATTCCCCGTCGCACCCTCGACAGTGCACACGATGGCCTCCGTCTCCGCTTCCCTCGTCGCCCCCGCGCAGCGCATCGCCGCCCGCCGCCAGGCAAGGCCCACCGCCGCGCGCGGCGCCAGGACCCCTCTCCGCGTCGCCGCCGCGGCCTCCATCGCCGAGATCAAGGGCACCGGCGACCTCCCCGCGGTGAAGCTCACCTCCGCGGACGGCTGCACCGCGACCGCGTACCTCTTCGGCGGCGTCGTCACCTCCTTCACCAAGCCCGACGGCCGCGAGGTCCTCTACGTCAGGCCCGACGCCGTGTTCGACAAGTCCAAGCCCATCTCCGGCGGCCTCCCGCACTGCTGGCCGCAGTTCGGCCCCGGCGACATCCAGGTGCACGGCTTCGCCAGGAACGTCGACTGGGAGCTCACCAAGAAGACCGAGGGCTCCAACCCGTCCATCGAGATGACCCTCCTCCCCTCCGACTACTCCAAGAAGATGTGGGACAAGGATTTCAAGGTGACCCAGACCATCACCCTCGGCGACGGCAAGCTCAAGGCCACCCTCAAGGTGTGGAACACCGGCGAGGAAGCCTTCACCTTCACCGGCTCCTTCCACACCTACTTCGCCGCCGACATCGACGAGGTCGCCGTGACCGGCCTCAAGGGCTGCAAGTCCCTCGACAGGCTCAAGGACGAGGCTGGCACCGTCGCGGGCGCGCTCACCATGTCCGGTCCCGTCGACTCGTGCTACTACGACGTTCCGTCCGTCGTCAACCTCGCCGTCGGCGGGGGCAACTCCGTCGCCATCGAGTCGCAGGGCGGCTGGACCGACGCCGTCGTGTGGACCCCGTGGACGGACATGGAGGCGTGCTACAAGGAGTTCGTGTGCGTGGAGAACGCGGCGTGCAAGGAGCCCGTCTCCGTCGCCGCCGGCGGCGAGTGGGAGGCCTCCACCATCCTCGCCTAAGCGCAACGAGCAAGAGCCGGGTCGGACGTTTGGTTGGCAAATTAATTAATACAAATTCACCGACAGCGTCTACTACGTGTTACTCACTCGCGCGCCACTCCCGTCGTCGTCTTAGAAGTACTTCGATCCGAACACCTTCGCGTCGTGCTCCTTCTTAAACTCCGCGCGCCTCTGCCCCGCCACCGTCCCGCCCATCGTCAGCGCCGGCCTGTCCAGCCTCTGGTGGTACGGCGGCTCCAGCACCGCTCTCTCCGCGTCGGTGAGGTTGTCCATCCCGCCCCAGTGCTGCGGGGTCAGGTACGCGCGACCGTACGCGCTCGTGGCGGGCGCGAACCTGTACAGCGCCGCGCGCCTCGTGTGTTCCGCGGACCACGGCAGAGTTCCGTGCGTCGACGCCTCGGTGAAGAAGAGGACGTCGCCCGGTTCCAGGCCCGGGTTGTCCACCAAATCGCGGTGTTCCTCGTACCGCTGGATCGACGGCGGGCACGGGAGGTTCGACTTGTGCGACCCGCGGACGACGCAGAAGCCGCCGTCGCCCGGTTCGGTCCGCGTCAGCGCCACGGACACCGCGAGGAGCCTGTTGTACATGCGGCCCTGGTTCCAGTGGTACGCGAGCTCGTCGCACCACGTGCCGTCGTCGTTCATCTTGCCCCCGTGGAACACGAAGCCGTCCGCGCCGGGCGCCTGCTGGATGAGCAGCGGTAGGTGGTCCATGCGGTAGGCCTCGCCGACGAGGGCGTGGTAGTAAGGGACGAGCTTCGGGTGGGTGAGGACGCTGCGGAAGAGGTCGCGATCGGGCGCGGGCCACTCCAGCATGCCGCCCAGGTCCGCGCGGCCGGTCACGCCGTCGCCCGCGAGCGGGTCGCCCTTGTTGCCGCCCAGGCGGAGGTCGCCCTTGCGCTCGACGATGCGCTCGCTCCTCGCGTCGATGGCGGCGTTGGCCCGGGCGATCTCGTCCGCGGTGAAGACGTTGCGGACGATGATGAAGCCGTTGAGGTCGAACAGGTATCGCTCCATGTCGGACATCCCCGAGTTATCGTGCGCGCTCGACATCGCGACGACGGTGGCTGCGCGTCGAGGTCTCGATGACGTGTCCCGCGAGGGAAACAACGCTTGTCGGCCGGTGTGGCCCTGAACGACTCTCGGGGACGAGGACGACGCGGCAGATCCGCGTGTCTGGATCGATACGGCCTTGGGGGCGACGGCGGCGAGGGACGTCGCGGTCTGAGACATCGCCCGGACGAGCGCGGGTCGGAATGGAGCGAGCCTCGGAAGGACCGAGATAAAGTGCGCGAGACTGACAAAAACATTTTTTCATGACAAGGCGGGGTGCCTACGTGTCGTCCGTGTCTCGCTCTCTTTCTCTCGTTCAGGACATCATCTCCGCGTTCTTAGCCGCCATGCTCATGGCCCTCTGCGCGATGCCCAGGAGGCTCCTGTTCATGTCCTGGAGCTCGATGATCTGCTCCCTGAGGCGCCTCACGTCTGCCGAGTCCGCCGGGGGAGCCGGCGTGACGGGCGCGGGGGCTGCCGCTGCTCCTGCCGCTTCTGCTGCTGCTCCCGCTGCTGCTGCGCCCCTTTCGACGGGTTCGGGATTAGGCGTCGGAGCGCTCTCCCGCGCGTCACGACCGGGCTTTGGCGTCGGAGGGGCGGTCGCACGGGCCGGTCGCGTCTTTCCCGGCTTGGGGGGAGGCGCGGGGACCTTTGAGCAGGCGCGGGTGACGGGCGCGGCGGCCGGCGCCGGCATGGGGGGGGTCGACTCTCTGTGCTTCGATCTCTCCGCGACGAAGAGCTTTCGCCTGCGCTGCATCTCCTCGACGACGGCGCGGTGCTCGGCGGTGATCTTGTGCGTCGACAACCTGTGTTCAACGCGCTCCTCGTTGTACGCTTTGACGGCCTCGTCCAGGGTGTCTGCGCGTAAATGTACGGAGCCGGCGGAGTGTGTAAATTGCATCACGAACTTTCCATCCGCAGTGAACAAGTTGATGTTTGGAAGTCCGGGAACGGCAGTACTAATCTTGTTGATTTTGGGAGCTTCAAGCAGCCGATACACGGGTTTCCCGCGCTTCCGGGCCTCCTCGTTGTAGAGTTCCTTCGCTTCTTTCAGAGTGTCCACTGTTCCGAGGTACAAACGGTTCGGTTTGCTTCCACTTCCAATTGTCGCACAGAACCGTCCAGTGTAGTTGCTCACGCTGATGCCAGGATAACCAGGGACGCTGCTTAGCTTCTTCTTGTTCTTCTTGTCTTTCTTCTTCTCGTCATCGGGACGGGGCGCATGCTTACGGGCTGGAATCACGGTGGGGCTTCTTCGTTCAGCCTCGGTCGCCGCGCCTGATTCGTACTTGGCCGGTGCCGAACGCCGCCGCTTGGAACGAGGAGACATGATGGGGTTGGCGTTATGCTCACGCGCGATTCCCTTCCTCTTCTTCGGCGCGCCCGACTCGCGCTGAAGACTCAGCGGTCCCAACGTGGCGTCCCCGCGGCACCCCTTCCCTTTGCCGTCCGCGGAGTCGTAGCAGCCCCTCTTGGAGAAGCGGCACCTCTTGCAGCCGTAGCCGAGGCCGGTCTCATCGCGGGTCGCCTCCTCCACGTTCACGTCATCGTCCTCCTCCTCGTCCTCGTCGTCGATGATGATGACGTCGTCCCCGGGCTCGGTCTTTTGCTCGGGTGCCTTTGGCTTCCCGACGGCGCCGCCTGCGAGTCGGTAGACGGAGTCGACGATGCCCATCCGACGCATCTCATCGCCGTTCCTGCGCATCCGCTCCAGGCGATCGCGCTCGATCGGGGCGAGCCCGTCGTCCTCACGCGCGTCGTCCACGGCGGCGGGCGGGTCGGACTCGCGCTCCTCCTCTTCACCGTTCGGGCTCGCCCTCGCCTCCGGCGTGCTCGTAGTAAGGCCCAGGCCGAAGGTATCCAGGAGGGTATCGTAGGCGCACGGGTCGAGGGACAACGCGAACGAGCGCGCGGGCGACGCCGACGAGTTGAGGATGAACGTCGAATCGCCCGACATCGTCCACGGAGGGGGTCAGCGCGCGCGGCGAACAGGACGAGGGAGACGTCGTGGCTCTCACCTTTTTCTCCAGCGGGAGGTCCGAGGACAAACTGAAAGGACTGCAGCTGCTGCAGACAGGCAGAGCTGCTGAAAAATCGCCAAAACGGGAAGCCAAAAACCGGAGGCGCGCTGCACCCGGTTCCATTGACCCTCCGCGCCCCGTCGGTGGACGCGAGTGATCGAGCGGGTCGGGCGCTGGGGGAGAGAGGGCGACGGATGTCGTCGGACGCGGACGCGGACGCGCGTCGTCGGCGCGCGGCGGAGCTCCGCGCCGAGTGCGAAAGTCTGCGCGACGAGATTGACCTCTTCGAGGTTCACCTCGCCAGGATCGCGCCCCCGGGCACGGAGCAGGCGCCCGAGGAGGACGCCGAGGACGCGGGCGCCAAGCGGAGCAAGGGGAGCAAGAAGAGCAAGGCGAAGACGGACGCGCCGGTGGTGCGCGATCGGCTGACGGACGCCGAACGTCTCGACGCGGTCACCGCGGAATCCGAGCTGCTCGAACGCGTGCAACGGGAGGCGGAGGCGGCGAACGAACGCGGGCTCATGGACCTCCGCGCGGCGTGCGACGAGGTCGACGCGTGCCTCCAGGAGCTCAAGAAGGCTGCGCACGACTTCAAGAGGGAGGTGGCGGTCGGCGCGGTGAACGAACGCACGGGGCTGGTCGACCCGACGCGATGGCTGAGGCACTCGGAGCAGTACGTCCGAGCCAGGGAGTCGACGGCGGAGAAGCTGACGCTGACGAACAAGACGCTGCGAAACCAGATCGCGCACGCCGAGGCGACGCTGCGGCAGAAGGAGGAGATGAGCGAGGTGCTTCACGCGGTGGACTTCGAGAAGCTGAAGATCGAGAACCAGCAGTACGCGGAGAGAATCGAGGAGCGAAGCGCCGAGCTCGCCAAGCAAAAAGATTCCCTCGCCGCAGCGTCGACGACGGTGACCAGACTGAAGCGGCAGCTCGACGAGGCCGGCGCTCGCATGCGACAGCTCCAGGCGGACATGGACCAGAAGAGGTACTACATGGGGACGTTCGACGCCAACCTCGCGGTCGCGGAGAAGGAACACGCGGCGGCGTACAAATTGAACAAGAACCTGCTCACAGCGTCCAACAGCACGGAGAACCCGGGGGTTATGGAGTACGTGCACCTGAAGAACGAGGTGCAGCTGCTGGAGCTTAAGGCTGCGGACTGGGCGAGGAAGCTGGAGGTTGCGCAGATGGGAACCGGGCGGCTGACCCAGTAGGTAGATGCGTTCCCCGAGCGTGACATTTCATACAGTACCATGTAGTCCGCTTTACAACGAGGCGCAGTCGACTGCGTTTATCTCAGCGCAGGAGCGCGATGACCGCCAGCGCGCACGCCGACGCCGTGGCGACCGCGCGCCTTCCACCGGGACCCACGGCCAAGTCGTCGTCGTCCTGTACCAGCTTCGGCGGCGGTGGGCTCGGCGGCGGCGGGGGCGGCGGCGGCGAGACCGACGGGGCCGCCGCCGCCGCAGCCGCCGCCTCGGTATCAAACGTTTGCAGCTTGCTCGTGTCAATGCCGGGGACGACCTTGAGCTCGGCGATCGGGTCCACGGACGACTGGGACGCCACGACCTCCACGCCGTTAGCCTTGAGCGCGTCGGCCGCCTTGGTCAGCGCGTCGTCGCTCACCACCGCGGAGCTGAACATGATCTCGACGTCGTACGTTGTCGCGGAGAGGCGGCGTTTGCCCGACGAAGCCGCCTTCGCCACGCAAGCGCCGTCGCTCGCGCTCATTTCAGCCTTGGTGAACGCGGTCGAGCACGCGGCGTCCTCGTCCGCCGCCGACAGCTTCGCCATCAGCTTCTGCACCTTCACGCCGGCGATCGCGGCATCCGCCAGAAGCTTGGCCTTCGCCTTTAATCTCGCGTCGGCGATGTCGGCGAGGATCGAGTCGCGCGTCTTCTCAGCCGCCGCCTTCTTGTCTTGGGCGGAGTTGGGCGACGATGGCGTCGACGATGATGGCGACGAAGGCGATGCCGACGATCCAGACGAGCACGTCGTCGCGTCGCCACCCGGGACGGTGTCTCCCGCGGGCCTGGTGGTACCCTGAGGGCACGCGGCGCACGTTTGTGTGTGTGAGCGGTAGTAATCCTTGGGGCATAAGCACTTGTTAGCGGTGTCTGGCAGCCTGTTCGAGCCGGTCGGGCACGCGACGCAGCTCGCGCCGTCGTGGTAGTAGTCCGTGGCGCAGCTGGAGCTGACGTTGCAGGTTGCGGACTTGTAGCGCACGATGACGACGCCGGAGCCGCCTGACCCGCGAGTCATGCCGTGAGGTACTGACATCATATCGGCACCACCTCCACCACCACCCGTGCCCGGCGACCCATTTTGCGGAGCAGTGGATGTGGCGGGCATATATGCATCACCTCCTCCGCCAAGTCCACCTTTGCCGCTGTTCGCTCCACCGCCGCCACCGCCGTACCACGTCTCGACTCCGTTAATGTCGGACATGGTCCCAGCGCCCCCGTCGCCACCTAAATGAGGCTCAATTCCAACACCACCAGGAGATCCTGCTCCGCCTCCGCCACCAGACGCAGCGGTAGATCCCGTAGCACCACCACCCATTTTGCCGGAACCACTCAGACCGCCGTGGCGATATCCTCCGCTTCCACCTCCTGCTGTTATGTTGCCGAATGCGCTTGAACCTGCGTTCACCTCGTCTTGAAGGCCGCCAGCACCGACGATAACACTATAAGACATTGTGGATATCTCCTTTTCGCTGGTATATATGACTTCGCCCCCTCCACCCCCGCCTCCAAAGCCGTCAGATCCGGCGCCGCCGCCTCCCACGACCAGCACATCCACCTCGTTCAGCGTGGAGTCCACCACGGCGAACGTGCCGCTGGACGTGAACGTGTGGATGGTGTACTCGCCGACGGTGGTGACGTTGCCGCCGGTGGCGCGTGGGTCGTTGGACGAGCAAGACGCGGGCGATGAGGGAGAGGGCGACGACGAAGGTGCCATCGTGCAGTTCGCCGCGGTGAGCACCCTGTCCGTGCACGACGTCGCGCCCGACACCGTGTACCCGGAGTTGCACTTGGGCTGGCACGTGGAGCCGCTGGGAAGGGTGTCGGTGCAGTCGCCGACGGCGCCGTTGGCGGGGGGCACGGCGGCGTCGCACGCGTTGTCTTTGCGAACCCACGCGGCGGGCGGACCATTATATATGTCTGCCGAGCTCGTGTACGACGTGAACTCGCTGCAGGCGGAGTAGGCGGTGTTGTGGTAGCCGCAGTTCGTGTACCTCGCTTGCCAGGCGGTGGCGCCCAGGAACATACCGCTCGAGGTGATCGACGAGAGCGTATACCAACGAGTGATGTCCTGATTGAACGCGTCGGCGTCTCGGAACATGTCCTCCATTCTCGTGACCTGCGAGGTATCCCACGAGCCGATGGGTTGATTGAACGCGGCGGCGTTTCGGAACATGTACTCCATTCTCGTGACCTGCGAGGTATCCCACGAGCCGATGGGTTGATTGAACGCGGCGGCGTTTCGGAACATGTGCTCCATTCTCGTGACCTGCGAGGTATCCCACGAGCCGATGGGTTGATTGAACGCGGCGGCGTTTCGGAACATGTACTCCATTCTCGTGACCTGCGAGGTATCCCACGAGCCGATGGGTTGATTGAACGCGGCGGCGTTTCGGAACATGTACTCCATTCTCGTGACCTGCGAGGTATCCCACGAGCCGATGGGTTGATTGAACGCGTCGGCGAATCGGAACATGTACTCCATTCTCGTGACCTGCGAGGTATCCCACGAGCCGATGGGTTGATTGAACGCGGCGGTGTTTCGGAACATGTACTCCATTCTCGTGACCTGCGAGGTATCCCACGAGCCGATGGGTTGATTGAACACGTCGGCGCCACTGAACATTTCTGCCATGTCTGTGACCTGCGACGTGTTCCACCTGCTGATGTCCGCGTTGAACATTGCCCTGCCATCGAATAGTAAGTTCATGTCCGTGATGAGCGACGTGTCCCAGTCCCCTATGTCGTCAGTGAAAGATGCAGTGCCGGGACCGGCGTTGCAATATGGACTTGCAGCGCAGCACTGGACTCCGCTCGCGTTGTTCGTCAGGCAGCTCGATATGGCGTAGTTAAGCTCATCCTTGGTCGTGGGCCTGAACACCGCGCTCACCGACGCGACGTGCACCGCGATGACGGTCATGATCAACCAGGCGGACGCCATCCCGCCGGAGGCGACTCGACGCCCACACCCCGTCCTCCGCCGTGTATTTCTGGACATGCGGAGATCCCCACCCGCGTTCGACGTCGGGTTCGACCTCGGAAATCGCTCGGCGTCAAACTTCCCGCCGTGCGCGCGCCCTCCACGAGTGCGTCGAGGAGCGTTCGGACGCTGGATACGCGTCGAAAGTCGGCCGTCGGTCGTCTCGGCCGCCGTTCAACACGAACGCGTCCAGGTCTGTCAGCGGGCTCCTGATCCTCTGGAAAATCACGTGCGGGCGTGAATAATCACGGCGTGGGGGATTTTCGGATCCTGTTTGTTGGCTATAAACCCGTGTTAAGCTACTAGTGTCCCCCCCCATTACGCTGACGCGCCGAGCTCAGTCCATGCGGCCCTTCAGCGTGCGCGTGATGACCTTGTCCTTGGAGATCACGTGCACCACGCCGCCCCATCCCGAGAGGCAGTCCCGGTTCACGCCCGCGAGGATGCACTGCGCGATGACCTCGAAGAGCTCCTCCGGCTCCAAATCGGGCTTGTACATGCTCTCGCACACGCCGAACAGCGACTCCTCGTTGTTGCCGCACACCACGAAGTTATCTGTGGGCGCCATCGCCCCGATCAGGTCCATGCCCGTGATGAAGGGCTTGTACCCGTTCGTCGCGTCCAGGCCGGCGACGATTGGCTCGGCGTAGTAAGGCCCGAACCTCTTCTCGTAGAGCATGGTGGAGACGAGGTTGGCGAACGTCTCCGGACGCATCTTCCGCGACTCCCTCAGCTCGTACATGTTGTGGCGGAACTTGAACCTCTGCGCCAGGGTGGCCTGGTCCGTCGCGAGGCCCGAGAGGCCGACGTACAGGTGGTCGTGTATCTTGTAGATCTTCTTCATGTCCACCGCGGTGGTCTGCTGCTGGTTGATGCCGAAGCGGAGGTCGGACGCGATCGCCACGCACTCCTTGCCGCACATCGCTGTTGGAATTGGAGATGGCGCGGGAAAGACGCGACGGTCAGATGAAGATGTCGGGTGGTCCTGGAAGGGGCGGTGGGCACGCGAGGGCGGGGGCAAAACTAGGGCAAACATCTCCCGCGCGCGCAGAGGCGGAAGAGATCCGTTGTCAGATCTGGGCCAGTCGCGTTGAGCGGCGCCGCGATCTTCCCGCGTCGACGGGTGCGGGTGGGCACGCACCGATGATGGCGGCGCCGTTGTATGACATGATACTCATTTTTGTGACCCTCTCTGACTCTGGCGCGGCGCCACCTGCGCGCGCTTCTCTGGCCACCGGGGCACACTCGCGCTCTGTTCAAAGCTGAACACAGAGACCGGGAGAGGGAGATGAATCGAGCCACGCGGACCGAGGCCTTCGGGAGGCTTCGGTTTTCCGCGCACAGCGACGCGCGGTCCGGCAACGCGAGCGAGCAGGAGAGTCGAGCGCGAGAGTCGCGCGCGCGTCATCCGCTTCACACCTCAGTCCCGGCATCGACCGGATCGACCATGGTCCTCTACGAGCTCATGGTCATGGTCAAGTCGGCGACGCCGAGGGCGCAGCTCGCCGACATCCTGCGGCGGGCGGGCACCCGCGTGCTCGACGCGGGCGGCGTCATCACCGACATCACCTCGTTCGGCACGCGGCCTCTCGCGTACGAGTTCAAGTCGCCGGGGGAGAGACACTTCGAGGTGCGTGTTGTCGATCGATCCGTTCGCCGCTGCGGTCCCTCACGACGCTCGTCGCCGCGTCGCGCGCGCGTTTCCGGCGGGACCCATCCGCAGGCCGCCATTTTTTCCTCCCGCTAAACCTAACAATAAACCCCGGCTCACCGCTCCCCGTTCGCCCCGCTCACGCAGGCCCACATGGTGCAGATATCCTTCAACTCCGCTCCCACGCTGATTGAAGACATGAAACACGACATGCGCACCGACGAGCGCGTCCTGCGGTGGATCGCGGTCAAGAAAAAGGCGCTCCGGCCGCTGAGCGACTACAAGGCGAGGGATCCCAGGAACCTGAACCTGCCAGCCGCGACGACGACGAAAGAGTCCGCCGCTCCCAAACCCCCGACGCAGCCGGTTTCGAAGTACCCGCTCTTCTCCGAGGAGAGGAAGGAGCGCAGGAACGCGAGACGCAAAGCCGCGGCGAGGGGCGACTGAGCACCAGGCGTCGGCGCGACGAATGAGAAGCAGGTGAGCGCGCCCGCCCCGACCCGATTGGATCCGTCCTTTCGCCTCTGTTCTTTCGCCGCCCGCGCCCGCACGTCGCGCCCGAGGAAACGCCCCGTTCGATGCGAAGGACGATCAAACCTTTTAGTTATCCCTGGCAGAACTCGCCAAGGCCGGCGATCGTCGTGTTGATAACCTTATCTTACGCATAACCGACGGATGGGGTTTTTCCGTTTTCACGCGCCACACCACCCCCGGGCTCTGCGGAGGACGATCAAACCTTTAGTTATCCCTGGCAGAATCCACCAGCCTTGGTCGGCCTCGGTGACTTTCGTGTTGACCTATTAGCTCTAACTGACGCACGCTCGGGAGGAGGTCGACCCGGGGTTTTCGTCGTTTTCCCGTCTTCACTCGACGCTTATGAGGAGCGTTATTAGCGGATTTCTCCAAGGGAGTAATCCCAGTGACGATACACCTTCCTTTGTTACACACATTCTGAGGCGTTGTCTGACACACGAGCCCGACTCGTACGCCTCGATCCAACCGCCGCACGAGCTCGTTCGCTGACGTTCTGATCTCACCGCCCGTTCCCCGCAGGCGCGTCCGGGGATGGCCCATCCGTCGGAGTTGGCGCGAGTGAGGACACTGGGTGAAAAACGGTGCGTCGACTCCCGCTCTCTCTCTCCTCTCATCCCGGCCAGAGACCTCGGCCCCGCTCGTGGAAGACGATATACACAATATTCGGATTCCCTCAGATTCTCCGTGATTGATAACATTGTGATCTCACCGACACGACACACGGGGCGCGAGGGCCGAGGCCCGCGTTTTTTCGTTTTGCTCGCCAACCGACTCGGAGTCTCAGCGGCGTCGGCGTCACCGGTGATGAAGACTTTAAGGGCGTTTCTCAGAAAACACCATTCGCAGTGCCCGAACTTTAGATCACCCTGCCAGATTCGTCTGGATGCAACAGGCTCATGGTGCAGGCTTTTCTTCCTTGGATGTCTGAGGTGACGCCGAGACGCGAGACTACGCCCGACTTTTTAACTCCCGCCGGATGTGCCCGCTGGCATTTTCCCCACTCGGCGTATTTGCGACGTCCTCACCCTCCTTCTCCCCCACTCGCAGACCCTTCGAGCCTCCGCAGTAGGTTCCATAGCACGTAGCCGCGGCCTAGCCACGCCGCAGTAGACGACCTAGTTAGTTTCGAATTGTTGTATTGCACGTAAGTGAGCGCAACCTGGTGAGCCTCGTTCCCAAAAAGCTGCAGGAGTGACTTGTCGAGGGCGCGCCAGGTGTTTGCCACGTCGCCACCTGAAAAGTGAACGCGTCGGCATCTGCCCGGCACTCTCACAGCGGCGAAGGCCACAGGCACACGCCCGCGCCACTTACCCATCGATCACCATTACGCGTCGCGGCGCCATGCTCGCGCTCCTCTCCCGCGCCGCCGCATCCCACCCGAGCGGCCGGGCATCGTCCCGAACGGTCTCGGAGATGGGCCATCGCGGTCGGAACGTGTCCGCCGTCTCCGAGCACTGGCGCCGGTCGCTCGTCCCGCTGCGCGCGCGCGACTCCCGGGGCCGAGTCGATCGCGCGGCGCTCACCCGATCGTTCGCGACCGCCGCCGTGCGCACGGACGACCCGACGTCCCCGCACGTGTCCCTGGTGCAGGGCGCCAGCCGGGGCATCGGACTCGCCATGGTGCGACAGCTCCTGGAGAACGAGGACGCGTCGCTCCCCGGACGACCCGCCGCGGCGGGCGGGCACGTCGTCGCCACGTGCAGGGACCCCGACAACGCCACCGCGCTCCACGCGCTCAAGGCGGCATACCCCAACAGGCTGACCGTGGTGAGGCTCGACGTCGAAGACTCCGCTTCCATCGCGTCGGCGGCGGAGACGATTGGAGCGGCGCACGGGCGGGTGGACGTCGTCGTGCAGACCGCGGCGGTGCTGCACGTCAAGGGGGAGATGACGCCGGAGACCAGCATCGCGCGCGTGGACGAGGCCGCGATGATGCGGTCGTTCAGGGTGAACGCGATGGGACCCACGCTCGTCGCCAAGGCTTTCTCGCCGCTGCTGATGGAAGCGACGGCGAGGTCCGCCGCGGACGGCTCGGGTCCCCCGGCGATTGTGGCGAACTTGTCCGCCAGGGTGAGCTCCATAGGCGATAACGGGCTCGGCGGGTGGTACTCGTACAGGGCGTCCAAGACGGCGCTGAACCAGCTGACGAAGAACTGCGCCATCGAGTTTGGGAGGAAGAAGCACCAGGTGAGCTTCATCTTGTTGCATCCGGGCACGGTGGACACCGACCTGTCGGCGCCGTTCAAGAAGAACGTGCCGCCGGAGAAGCTGTTCACCACGGAGTTCAGCGCGTCGGCGCTGCTGAAGATCGTCGGGGAGAAGAACCAGTCGGACACCGGCAAGTTCTTCGCGTGGGACGGCAGCGAGATTCAGTGGTAGTCCCTCGCGCCGCGTCATTCGTAGATTAAATTCTCTTACAAGTACAAAAAAATTCTGAGAATCACGCGTACGCCCTCACCTCTTCCGCCGTGATCGTCACGCCGCGAAGCGCGTTCCTCGCCTCCTCCGCCCTGACGTTCCACTCCTCGATCACCGCGTTCATCTCCTCTAGCCTCGCGCCCACGTGCTCGTCCATCCTCGGGTGTGCGCTCGTCCTTCGCAAGCCGTCGTACGACACGTACACGGCTCCGTCGTAGTACCACCCGGTTGGCAAGTCAGCCTCCTCCTTGCACCGCCGCGCGATGGCCGCGAGCTCCTCCTCCCTCAGCGACGCCGCGGTCCGAAGCGGCCGCGACGGTGGGCCGCGGTGCGCGCACGCTCGCACGCGTTCCGCGAGGTTCAGCCCATCACCCGCGACGTTCACGCCAGAGACGGTAATCTCGACCCTTTTCGCAACCGCGCCAGCCGTGTCGGTCCAACCCTCCGCGTCGTCGACGTCTTCGCCCCGCGCCGCGGCTGTGAAGTTGTACACGCGCCTGAACGTCGTCGTCGTCGCGTCCCCTTCGCCGACGCCGATCGTCGCCGAGATCTCGGCGTGACCAATCACGGGCGACGCGGGGTCCACCTCGGCGAATCGCGTGAGGTCGTACGCGAGCCTCTCGTCCGGGGACATCCGTCGGAGTTCCTCGGGGGTTTTGGGTCGAGCGCGGCGACCGAGCGAGAACATCCCGCGGACGCACGCGACGACCGCGCGGAGGTCCACGTCGCCCTCCGCCACGACGCGGCGCCGCGCGAGGTTTCGACGCGAGCCCGAGTTCGGGCGGTGAGTCACCGGGTGGTGAGTCGCCGGACTTTTCTTCGTCGTCGTCGCCGCGGCGAGCGGGCTGCTGAGCAGACGCCTGGCGCCGACGGTGACGTTCACGTCGCCGCCGCGCGCGCGAATGGCGCCGCGGATCCACGCGGCGGCGTCCTCGAGGAGCTCCCGCGAAGTCGGCGCGGGGACGGCGCCGGGAGCCGACGAGAACGACGCCGCCGCCGCCGCCGCCGCCGCGCCGGTTGGAAGCAACACGACGTTATCGCAAGCCGGCGGCGTCACCTGCGCGAGCGCCCCGAACGCGGGCCTTCGCTCGGCGTCCGCGAAGAAACCATCCGCGGCGACGCACGCGGTCACCGCGCCGAGCCGCATTCGAACGCGATCGGTCGGCGGCGGCGACGTTTGGACTAACAACAACTCGGCCGCGAGGGTCGTCGCCTCGGTCACCGACGCGGCCACCTCCGCGGCTGACTCGTACGTCCTCGCGATGACGCACACCCGATACGGCTTCCGCGCGCCCCCCCCGTCGCTTCGGGCGGCGGTGGATCGGACCGACGCGAGCGCGTGGGCGAGCTCGCGCACGGATTCCGCGGCTGCGCACGGCGCGACCGCCTCCGTCGAGATCCACGTCGCCGAGCCGGACGCGTACCGCCGCAGCGCGTCAAACACCTCGTCCTGGCACCCGTCCGGCGGCCCCACGAGCAGGGTGACGTCGACGGCGTCGTCGTCCATCGAGTCGCCCTCGTCGCCGGTCTCTTTCGGCTGCTCGAAGCCGCGTGAATGTACGTGTTTACCCGTCCCGGTATAAAGCTCCGCGTCGAGGGCGCTCGCCGCGGCGAGCACCGCCGAGTCCGGCTCCCTGGTCTGGAACCGCTTGTGCGCGACGGACGCCTCGGAGGACGCCGACGCCGACGCGAGCGCGATCCCGCCCGCGCGCTCCCGCGTGGACCTGGCGCGTCCGCACGCCCACGCCTGCGACGGCGTGGCGGCGGCGTACGCGCCCAGCCCGGTCCGAACCTCGCACCCGAAAAACGCTCCGGACCCGCCGTGACCGACCACCCCCTGGCGGTGCCCGGACGCACACACGCGCCTCCACCGCGGGACGACGACGCGGGCGAAGTGGCGCTTGGACTTATCCCCGAGGGGCGCGAGGGAAAAGGCGACCGAGGTCGTCCCGTTTAATCGCGAGGTACCCGCATCGTCGTCGTTATGAAGGAACAGGTGTGACGGCGCGAGCGCGCACGGCCGCGAGAGCCGGAAGACGACGACGGGCCCAGCCGCTGCATCCGCGACGCCGTCCGCGTCCACCAACGCGTCGTGAACGTCAATCGCCGCGACGTTAACGCCCAAAACGAGGTGAAGCGGCACCCCGTGGTCCGGGACGAATGCGACGCCGTTGTCGAAGACGTGCCACTCGCCCGCGCGAGCGCCGTCGTCGCCCGAGACGACGTCGAGGACGCGCGGGTCCATCGAGGGTTTAGGGTTAGGGTTAGGGTTCGAGGAAGACCCGGAACGGACGTCGAACGCCGGGACGAACGCGAGCACGGGCTCGGGCTTGGGGACGAGCAGCGACGGGCCGAGCGCGAGCGACTCGTCCACGCGGTACGTCGACGCGAGGGGCGCGAAGTGGGGACCGTCGTCGTCGTCGTCATCCGACGGCGCGAAGAAGTCATCCCCGTCGTCGTCCTCGGGCCCCTCCTCGGGTCCCTCCGCGTCGCTGTTGCCCGGCGCCGCGTTCTCGTCCTCCTCGTCGTCGCTCTCAAACTCGAGCTCGTCGTCCAGGAACACCTCGTCGTCCGCCGCCGAAGCCTTCGCCGCTTCCTCGGCGGGCGCGTCCTCGCTTACCCCCCGCTCCTCCTTCGCCGCGCGGCTCTTCTCCGCCTTTGCCTTCTTCGCCGCCCTCGCCTTTCGTCGTGCGCGAAAGTTGAGCCGCGCGTCCTTGACCATCTTCCTCGTGGCCTCCCCGCACCCTTCGCACGCGTCCGTCTCCGCGCCAGCCGCGGGCCACGCACGGACGAGCGGCACGCCAGACGTCAGAACCAGCGGCGCCAAAGAAGCCGAGCTCTCTTCTTCCCCGCCGTCGCCGGTTCGAAATCCGCCGGGGACGAACGAGTCGCCGTACACGATCGCGCCGAGGGGCTCGCCGCTCTCAACGCCGACGACGCCGCGGAGAGCGACGCGAACGTACGCCACGCACCGAGCGACGCCGCGACCGAAACCAAAACTGAAACCAACATCCGAACCCGCGTCGTCGTCACCGCCGTTCCCCCGACGTTCCCCCATCGCGCCGTCGCCCGCGACAGGGGACGGCCGCGCGTTCGACGGGTCCGTCGCATCCACGTGGACGTCCAGCACGGACGCGCGATCCGACCCGACGTGCGATGGGACGCCGAGGACGTCCGCTGTAACGGCAAACGCTCGTCTCGCGGCGCCGACGATTGAAACGTCGACGGCGTCCCCTCTGGTCCACGTCTCGGGGCCCGCGCCGGCGGCCCA
This sequence comes from Micromonas commoda, assembly GCF_000090985.2. Classification (NCBI taxonomy): domain Eukaryota; kingdom Viridiplantae; phylum Chlorophyta; class Mamiellophyceae; order Mamiellales; family Mamiellaceae; genus Micromonas; species Micromonas commoda. The sequence continues at coordinate 373,489 of NC_013047.1, read as the reverse complement.
CGCGTCGCACGCGGCGGACATGGCGTCGCGGCCCGCGGCGACCGCGGCGGCGTAGAGTCCCACGAGCGCGGCGACGTCCGCCTCGTCGGTGGCGCGGGGAGGCTCTCGAAGTTGCGATTGGTTTTCGGAGTCGTCGTCGACGCGTTTGGTGAAGCCGTTGATGGTCGTCGCGGTCACGCATCCCTGGCCAAACACGTAGGTCCTCGCGCATCGAAGCCCCGGGCTCTTCGGGTGCCTCGCCTCGACCGTGCAGTGCAGCGCGGGGCTTCGCGCGTGCCCCGACGCGGACGCCCTGACGTTTTCGAGACGTACGTCGTCGCCACCGCGAAGATCGTCGTCGGTGCCGAGCCCGAACCCGACCCTCGGCGCGTCGGTTTCGTCGAACGCTCCGAACCCCACCGGGCGTCGCAGCGTCCCGTACGCGAAAAACTCCGCGAGCGGGTCGAAGGCGAGCGCCGGGGTGAGCGTCATGCGTCCCGGCGCTCGCCTGGCGTCCATCGTCGCCAGCGACGCCTCCCAGTGCTGACGAAACGGCGGCGTAGACTCGGCGAGCTCGCGCCGGAGCTGCGCGCCGTCGAGCTGCGTGAAACACGCGCGGTGGATGACGTCCCACGTGTCGACGACCTTCGTGCTCATGGTGAAAAAGCCGGAGCGTCCGACGCCCTCGATGCCGTACGCCTGGAGCAGCGGCCACCTCTCCGTCTCCATCTCGCCCGGTCCGTTCGGCGTGCACGCCACGCCGACGGTGGTGACGCCGGTGAGCATCGACACCAGCGCCGTGAGCTTGAAGTCCTGCAGCACGTCCTCCTCCTCCTCTTCCTCGGAGTCGTCGCTGCCGTCGCCGCGTCCGCCCAGGGATTCATCCGACGACGCTTCATCGTCGTCGCGCGCCTCGTCTTCCCGATCCGGCCTTTTTGGTGCTTCGTCGTCCTCGTTCGGGATGTGCCTGGGGGGCAGGGTGTGCACTTCCACGTTACCCCACGCGGCGACGAAGGGTCTCAGCGCCTCGTAGTGCGCGTGGCCGACGTGTATCTCGCACCCGTCGGGTCGCACGAGTAAAACCACGTCCTCGCCCCACTTGCCGACGCACTGCTCGCGCTCGAGGAGCTCGACCCCGCCGACGCCGCCGAGGAGAAAGTTCAGGCACCGGACGCTTCCGAGGTTGTCTCTGCCGTCGATGCCTCCTATGAACAGCAGGGCGTCGACGCCCTCGGACTCGCGAAGAGCGCCGCACGTCGCCTGCAGGCGCTGGAGGCGGCACAGCGAGTCCGCCGCGGTGAACGCGTCCTCCCCGCGCGCCATGTGGACTGTGCCGTTGACCGATCGCATCTTTCGAAACGGTGCCTTTTCTCATCAAGCTCCTTTCCTCGACGCCCCGCGGTCAACAACGGCAGAGCCATGGGGCGCTCTCTCCTCGTGGAGCGCGCGCTCCTCGCGCTGCTGCTCGTCGTGCTCGCGCCCGTCGAGTGCGGCGCGGGGCCGTGGTGGGGCGGGCACCGCGGGACCCGCGGCTACGGCGCCGCCGGGCTCGCGGGCGGCGGGGGAGGGCCCAACGTCCGCCCCCCACGCATCACACGGCTCGAGCCCCCCAAAGGGCACGTCTCCGGCGGGACGACGCTGACGATCCGCGGGCGCGGCTTCGTCAGGTCCGCCCACCTGCGCGTGCGCTTCGCGGACGAGAACGCCGTCGACGAGGTCCGCGGCACGTGGGTGTCCTCCGGCGAGGTCACCTGCGTCACGCCCGCGCGTCCGAAGCCGGCGACGACGCAGGTGACCGTCAGCAACGGCGACGGGTCGTGGAGCACGCCGCCGCTGGTGTACGTCGCGGGCTCGGGCACCGCGCTGACGTTCGCGTACGACGACTCGCCGCCGGGGTGCCAGGGGTGCGCCGCGCCCGGGGGGTTTCAGGCGGCGCTGTCGCCGTGGGAACGCGCGAGGGAGACATGGGAGTCGGACAGAGATTCGGGACCAGACTCGGGGGGCACGACGGTGCACATATCGTCCGCGAACGGTGGGATGCGCCTGAACCCGGAGGCTGTGTGTACCCCGTCGTCGTACATCGGCACGACGTCGGGGCACAGGTACTGGGTCCCGAACGGCGGGCCCGGGCTCGGCGGGAAGGTCTTCGACGTCGACCCGACCAGCCCGGGTAACGGCCCGCCGGTCACCGGCACGTTCTACCCGTCAGAGCGGCTCACGTGCATGTTCACGTGCCCGTTGACGGTCACCAACGCTTCCTGGCCGTCCAACTCGTCGAACGCGACGAACCCAAACTCGACGAGCGGGTCATACGTCGACTTGTCCGCGTATCACGCGTCGCTGCGCCGCGCCGAGGAGGGCTTCGCCGTCGACGCCTCTTCCTTCACGGGGGGAAATAAAAACGTTTCCTCCTTTGCGCTCACCCGCGGCGTCGCCTCGGACGCCGCGACGGTGAGCGCGAGGACCGCCGCGCGGTGGATCGATTACACCCGCATCGCGTGCGCGTCCCCACCGAGGCCGACGCCGAGTATTTCGACGCGGACGCTCGGCGACGGTTCCGTAGTCGCGGTGGACGCGTCGAGGTCATGCGTCGTCACGGTGAGCAACGACGGCGACGTCTTTGACGATTACTACGCAAACGGCGGGCCCATCGGGGGCTCGCGCGACGCGAACGCGCCGGTCATGCCCAACGCCGCGGCGGTGCCCTTTCGGTACGTGGGCGACGCGCCGACGGTGACTTCGATATCGTCGCGGCACGGGGTCCGACCGGAGGCGCTCGCTCGACTCGGCTTGCCCCCCGCGCGGGGCCCGTTCGCGGGGGGAACGACCGTCACGGTTCGCGGCGACGGGTTCCTGCCCGGCGACAACCTGCGATGCAGGTTCGCAGACGACGTCACGGGGCTGCCGCCCTTCGTGGCGGACGCGACGTGGGTGGACGATCGTTCGGTGACGTGTTTAACGCCGCCGCGAGCGCCTCGCGAGACGACTCGAAGAGCGCCCGGCGCAAAGTTTTTATACCCCGGGGACGGAACCGACCCCCGCGCGTCGTCCGAGGTTGGGTACAACGCGAACACGATGAACGACACGATCGCCCCGTGCTTCGTCGCGAACGTCGCGGTGTCTAACGACGGCGTCGCGTTCAGCGACGACGCGCCGGGCGCCAAGTTTTTATACTGCGACGTGTACGCGGCGGCGACTCCGTCTGATGCGGACCCGACGTACCCGTACGTCACCGACCCGTCGACGCTCGCCGGCACTCCCAACGCGCCGTTCACCGACTTGCAGTCCGCGCTGCACGCGGCGCTGCGGGGCGCGAGGGTGGACGTCGCCAATGGTCGGTCGGACGGAGGCGTCACGGTCCGACGGTCCCAAGGTCCGGTTCCGAGGTCGGCTCGTTGGCTGGACAAGGACGTCGTCCGTCTGGCCCCGGGCGTGTACCGCGGCGAGGGCAACGTCCTCCTCGCGCTCGACGCGCAGCTCGTGGACTTTGTCGCGGGAGACGTCGACGACTGGCCGGACGTCGAACGCGGTGGAAACGGCCGCGTCGGGCCCACGGCGTCGGTGGATTGCCGCGAGGTGAGTTTGGGTCGCGGGAACAAACTCGCTCGGGGATCCCTTCGCCTGTTCGCGTCGCAGCGCGTTCAGGTTGGGGGAACGCCCACCGTCGTGCCCGACGGCACCGGCGCGATCGCGGGCGACGGCGCGGTGGCGTTTCGGGGCGTGTCACTGGAGGGGTGCTTCGACGACGCGGGGGCGGGGGAGTCGTTTGCGGATGGGGGCGCGTCGTGTCCGGCGATTGAGGGGAGAGTCGCGGGTGGATGTAGAGGGGACGCGCATTACGTGGCGCCCGAGCTGCCGGGTCACGCGTCCGGCGGGTACGCGACGGACCCGGACGTGTGGGAGACGTGGGAGTACGAGGACGAGGACGCGAGGTACTCCAACGAGGCGGCGTGGTACGACTACGAGGCGTGACGGCGGGTTGGAAGGCGCTCTTTACGTCGTAGATTGGAAAAATATAACGCCCAACGTTTAGCTCAGACCGGGCGTGGACGCCTCCACGAGCCCCTGCAACTTCTCCGTGTTCGCCGCCTGCCTCCGCATCATCGCCTCCAGGTCCCTGTTCTGCGTCTGCGCGCGTTCCAGCTGCGCGCGCACCGACGCGAGCTGCTCCACCATCGTCTCCTGCAGCAGAGCCTTGCTCCGGTTGAGGTTCTCCACGCTCTGCTTGAGCGTCCGCTCGTTCACCTCCATGCGCTCGGCGCGAGCCATGGCGCTCGCGCACTTCGCCAACGCCTCCTGCAGCAGCAGCTTCTGCTCGTCCCGCTGCGCGATGACCGTCGCCAGTTCCTCGAGGGCGCTCTTGAGCTTGTGCTTCAACTCAGATTCGCCCTGCGCGCGTTCGCCGCGAGCCGCCTTCGAAGCCTTCTCCAGCGTCTCAACCTGGCGCTTTAAGTTGGCCACCTTGGCGCACTCGGCGTCCGCGCGCGTCTGCGCCGACGTCGCCGCGTCCTGCAACCGCGCGTTGACCGCCGCGAACGCCTCGATCTGCGCCGTGAGGTTACCGCCCTCCTCCTCCAGTTGCGTCACGTGGTCCCTGAGCCGATGCGATTCCGCCTCCGCCTGCACCGCCCTCACGTTGGCCGTCTCGACGGACTTGGAGGCGTCCGCCGCGGTCGCCGACGCGTTGGTCCGCGCCGCCGCCAGCTCAGCCTCCGCGACGGCGAGGCGCGCGGAGACGTCCTCGAGCTCCGTCCGCGCGCGTCTCACGTCGTCCCCCGCTTCCCGTTCGGTGGCTTCGATGGCGAGCTCCATCTCGCGCCGCAACACGTCGAGGTCCTTGGAGTGGAAGGCGTCGCGCTCGTCCAGCGCGCGATGCAGCGCATCGCACCGCTCGCGTTCCTTTGCGAGCTCCGTGCCGAGCTGCACGCACCGCGAGGCAGCCTCCTCGGCTAGCGCCCCCGCCTTTGCCGCCTCGGCGTGCGCTACCGCCACGGCTTTCTCCGCCGCGGTTCTCGCGCGTTCAGCGCGCGCGTCCGCGTCTGCCCTGCCCGCGCGGGCCCTGGTGGCGTCGTCGAACTCCGCCTTGCGCGCCTTCTCGAGCTCGTCGCACCGTTCGCGGAGGTGTTCGGTGAGCTCGCGCTCCGCGCGAAGCTCGTCGTTTTTTTCCGCGATTTGCACAGCCAGCGACACCGCCTCCTCGCGGCCTTTGGCGACGGCGTAGAGGAGGCGCGAGGGGACGTCGGCGCCTCCCTCGGCGCTGAGATCTTGCGCCCTGAGCTCGAGCGCGTGAAGCACCGACGCTTTGTCCCTCAACGCCTCTTCGAGCTCCTTCTGGAGACCGCGGGTCTTGGCCGTCTCCACCTGGAGTTCATCCCTGGCGGTTTTGAGTTTGGATCTGAGCTGCGCGCATCGCGCCGCGGTGTCGGGACCGCCCGCGGTCATCTTATGCTCGAGCCTGCGCACGTACGCCTTCTCCGACTGCAGCGCAGCCTCCAGCGAGTTGCGCTCGGCGGTCACGCGCTCAACCTCGCGTCGCAGGAAGTTGTTCTCGCGCTCCTTGGATTGCAACGTCTTTTGCGCCTTGAGCTTCTGCGGGATCGGGAGGGACGAGGGGTTCCGAGGGTCAGGGGTTTTGCGTCGAGGGGACCGCGGGGCGCGTCGTGTGGTCCGTGTGAATGATCGCGACGATGCTGGCGTCCCGGGGGCGTGAACCCGGCGTGAACCTCGACGCCCCGAGGGGTGGCGCGAGAAAAGATCCAAAATGCTCGGCACTCGCCTCGTTCTTCACCGCCTGAAGCTGCGCGCTGCTGCGCGAAACCTCGGCTTCGCGCGCCTCCGTCGACGGAGACGTCATGCGCCCGGTATACATGGACGGCTCGTCCCCGAGGGAGAGCTCGGAGACCTCGAAGCCCACGTGGGGAACCAAAGGACCCGCCATGGCTCACCTCTGTTCTGTTTCCCCTCGCCTCTTCGTAACGTTCCGATTTTCCCAGCTCGATGGGTCGTCGCTCGCAGTGGCGCGAACTGAGGCGGAAACGCAATCTGCTGGACCGAGGATTCGCCGCGATATCTGACGCCGGCTGACGGTGACTGCGATTCGCGTACGGATTTCTGACTGCGTTCCCATAGGTGGGAACTGAAAAATCGGACGTGCTGACGTGTAGACGGGGCAGGAAGATCAGCAGCTTATATCTCAGCGCGTTATCGACTTTCGCGCAGCCCATTGCGCGTGCGGCGACGCGGGGAAGGGACGCGCGTGCGGTGGAGGCGGCACGTCCCCGGCGTTTACTCACGAAACCACGATGTCGGGTTTCATCAGGGAGGCGCGCGCCTCGGACCGCGGCGGCAGGCCGGGGGTCGGGACCTTCACGGACCGCGCCGGGTGGGACGCCGTGCAGAAGCTCATCTCCCTCAGGCCTCCCGGGTCCCCCGGCACGCGACACGCGACGAGTCCGCACATCTTCCGGATGAACCTCGCGGCGCTCGTCGTTCCGGGGATAATCACCGGCGTTTGCGTGCTCGTTGGGCTGATGACGCTGCACGAGTACTGCCTGGGCGAGCCCGACGACGCGCGCGACGGGAGCGATGAGACCGTGCCGAGATGCTTCTTGACCACCGACGACGCCGCGCGGTCGCTGTACGCGGCGAAATTCGGCGAATCGCAGGAGCAGCAGACCACGCTGAGCTACGCCAAGTTCGCGGCGGTGTCCTTCTACGGCGCGTCCCTGCTCACCACGCTGGCGACGCTGCCCCACAACAACGGCCCGCTGAAGCTCTCGCTCATCCTGTACCACACCCTCATCTGCCTGTGGTCCACCGTGTACTACACCCTGGACTTCTTCCACCTCATACCGCAGGTGCGGTCGGAAAGAGACGGCATGCTGGAGTACAGCGCCATGCGCGTCATCGCCGTGTGGCCGGTGACGTCCACGTTGATGATCAGCAAGGTGGCCATCCTGTGCATCATGACCCGGCACGTCGGGGAGGTGCACTCGCCGCGAGTCTCCCTCCTGGGCTTCGACGACCTCGACGAGGACGGACCGGTCAAGATCAGGGGCGAATCCATGCGAGGCGGACTTCACAACACGGGCGAGAGCGACGGACCGAAGATGGTGGCGCACAGACAGAGCGCCGTGGACGCGGAGGCTGAGAACCCGGACCACGGCGCCAACGGGTGGTTGAACACGTTCGATCACATCGTGGCAAAGTTCACGGGGCGGGCGGAGATGTCCGCGAGGCTCAGCAGGGAGCTCATGGAGGAGGGTGGCTTGATGAGCACGTCGTGGGACGTGTGGAAGGCGTCGCTGGTGAACAACTTGATGCTCCTCGCGGGCGCGTTTGGGCTCATATCCAACATGTACTGGGTGCGGGTGCTGTCAATCACGGTTTCGTGCCTGCTGTTCATAGCGCTGATGCACTCGTTCAGGACGCTCTTTCAGTTTGTCGTTCGAAGGGTGCAGCATCCACAGGACAGACGATCGCTGCAGGTCCTCGAGACGCTCACGTACGTCACGTGGACGCTGTTTCCCATCATTCAGATTGCGCGAGATGCGGGATACATCGACACCGCCGCCCAATTCTTGATGATGACAGCGGCCGACATTGTGGCGAAGATGATGTACTCGATCAACCTCATCTTCTCCAACTTTTGGCTCATGAACAACGCCGATGGTCTGATGCGCCTGGACGAGGCTCTGTTCACCGATGCGCTCGAGCTGAGTCGATACTCACAACTCGCCGCCACCACTTTGGAAAAAGCCAAAAGGGAGGCGGAATCGGTAAGTGCGCTTCACAGGGCGTTTGTCGCCAACATTTCGCACGAACTGAGGACCCCTCTGAATTCCATCATCGCTTTCAACTCGCTGTTACTGGAGGACGATACCCTGACCGAGCCGCAGAGGGAATTTGTGTCATCCGCCATCGTCTCCGCGGAGGCTCTCCTCGGTATCATCGGTCAGATTTTGGATTTTGCCAAGCTGGAGAGTACCAGCGGGATGCATCAGGAGCTCGTGATCGAGTCGTTCGACATCAACGAGATGGTCAACGAGCTCGTAGACATCGTCGGCCACCAGGCGAACAAGAATCAAGTCGAGCTCGTCCTCGACGTCGCGCCCGAGCTCGACGGTCTCAACGTGAGGGGCGACAAGTTCCGGCTTCGCCAGGCGCTCATCAACGTCATCAACAACAGCATCAAGTTCACGCGCGAGGGCGGCGAGGTGCGTCTACGCGTCACCGTCCTCCCGGATCACGACCCGGTCGCGCGTCGCATCTCGCGGACGAGCTACGACGACATCGCGAGGGGCGTCGGCCGCGGGAAATCGTGGACGATGGGGATCGCCCTGGACCAGCACCAAGAGGAGGTGGACGAGGGCACGAACCACGGCGCCGAGAAGGAGGTGATCGAGAACGATTTCCTGGCGCCGCACGCGCCGAGGGTCGTCGTCGCGTTCGAGGTTTGCGACAACGGCATCGGCATCGCTCGAGATAAGCTCAAGCTCATATTCATGCCCTTCGGCCAAGCCTCCGTCTCTTCGACGCGAGAGTACGGCGGTACCGGTTTGGGCCTGGCCATCACCAACAACATCGTCCAGTCGGTGGGCGGCACGATAACCTGCTCGTCCGAGCTCGAAAAGGGCACGACGATGGTGCTCAGCGTCCCCCTCGAGGTGCGGAACAAGGTTGACGCCGCCCGGCTCCGGCAGCTCGACCCCGAGACGAGGGTGTTGTCCGTCATCGCGAAACACTCCCTCGCGAACGCGATCGGGCACGCGGCGACGTGCGCGGGGGCGGCGACGCACGTGTACATTGAGGCGGGCGCCAGGTTCCCGCACACCGAGCACCAGAGAAAGCTGTGGTCGGCGGAGGTGGCGACGGCGATTTTCCGCGCGCAGAGCCGAAGCGAGGGCTGCGCCATTATCGTCATGGAGGAGTGCTTCCTCGCGCCGCTGTGGACGGAGTGGTGCAGGATGTTCAGGGACGCGCCGTCGATGCCCAACATGCCCCCGATCGTGCTAATCGTCGGCAAAAAGATGCAGGTAAAGGACATCTTATCGAAGGAGAAGAAGCTCCGACAGAACAGCCGGGGGAGCGGCGGTTTGCGGCAGAGCAGCTTTGGAGGGTTCTCGGGCATCGGCGACAGCGAGACGGATCTCAGCACGCTCGAGCGCAGGGAGGAAGGGTGGCGCGCCCTCATCTCGAGCGTCGTTCAGCTCATCCGCCCGGTCAAGCCCACCTTACTCCGCGAGGCGCTCAAATCCGCCGAGGTGATGCTCCACCAGGAGCAGGCGAGAGCGGCGGCGAACCTCGGACAACCGCCGAGCCCCATCGCGCCCCTCCACGTCCCCGCCGCCGTCGCCGCGGCGCCCGAGGCCAGACAGGCGAGCCGCAGGAACGCGCCGGCGAGGAACCAACCCACCGATAACCCTCGGCGGGACGCGCTCGTCTCCCCGTGTCGCGTCACCAGGTCCGCGTCCAAGCGCCTGGCGACGTCGAACGCGCGGGATGACGGAGCCGACGAACCCGCGGTCGAAGCGCCCGTGAACTCCGGACTCCGACGGCGCTCCTCCGTCCGCCTCCGCGCCGGGAACGACGGGGTACCCGCGCGGGGTATCGACCCGCTCGTACCGCGCCTTCCCGAGCGGGGCTGGATCCAGCCCAGGGGTAACCCTAACCCTAACCCTAACCCTTCGGCGCCTGTTCGAGCGGCGGCTGCGGCGGCTCGGCCCGCCGCGTCGCAACAGTCGGGGGGATCGATATCGTCGTTCGTGACGGCCGCGGACGAGCTCGTGTTCCGCCACGGCGGCCACGTTCTCATCGTCGAGGACAACCTGATGAACCAGAAGGTGGCGAAGGTTGTCGTGAAGCACTGCGGGATGACGGCGGATGTCGCCAACAACGGCGCGGAGGCTGTCGAGATTATGAAGGGCGGCGGGCTGTACGACGTCATCCTGATGGATATTCAGATGCCGGTGATGGACGGCCTGGAGGCGACGCAGCGGATCCGCGAGATGGAGGCGACGGGTACCATCGCCAAGGGCAACTACATCGTCGCCACGTCCGCCAACGCCACCGCGGAGAACCACCGCGAAGGGTACGAGGCTGGCATGGACGAGTACATCACCAAGCCAATCTACCCGAGCAAGCTGAAGGAGCTCCTGGCGAAGCCGAAGCGTATGCAGACCGTGCTGGAGTTCGACGACGGCGCGGACGGGGACGCCGAAGTTACCTCGCTCATAGGGCGAAACGGTTCGGGTTGAGAATCCGCGAATCGAAACCGACGCGCACAAGAACGGAGCCATCGAATGGTTGGCGGATTCATCCACAATTTTTTGCGGGAACGACTGCAAGGGAACTAACGTCGAGCCCCCCACCACGTATTGTCATCAAGCAAGCAAGATCAGGCTTCAATAAAAACGAGACGTTTTATTTACAAATGTACCATCTACGTCATCGATGTGTGTATAATCTTAAGTGGCGCCTCGCGCGTCCCGGCGCCTTGTTAGTAGGGCACGCATCCGGGGTTGTTGCAGTAGTTCCACGCGAGGATATCGTGCGTCTCGTGCACCTCCTCCGGATCGTAGCCAACCTTCGCGAAACCCTTGGATCCCGTGGACGCCGTGAACCCGATGTACGCGTTGCCGTCGGTGTCGAGAATCTTGCTCATGTCCCGGTCCTCGACCGCAACCTGGAACACGTACCGATCCATGTCGTCGATGAACACCTGAATCTCCCCAGGAAACTCCTTGATGATGTTGTAGTCGGCGTCGGTATCCTGCTTGGGGTTGAACGCGTGCATGTACGTGATGCGAACCTCGGCCTCCTCGGCGGTTGCGCCCGACGTGTCGGTGTCCTCGAGGTTAGCCTCGTCGTCGTCGATAATCTTGATGACGCGCGTCGCCTCGCCGTCGTCGCCGAAACCGGTGGTGGCGACGGGGGGCGACTGGCGGCACGCGGCAAAGGTGGGCGGGTCCGTCTCCGGGTCCTGGCAGGTGATGTCGCGGTTGAGCTTCACCTTGACGTTCGCCTTGACGCGCGACGCGTAGCCAAACTCAAAGCCGGTGCGAAGCTCCGTCTTGAACTTGGTGAGCTGGTTGCCCTTGAGCCTGCGGCGGTCGGCGTCGGCGGTGACGATGTCGGTGGTGGACAGCTTGCCACTGCCCTGCTTCTCGGTGGTGAAGCCGCGAGTGTAGCGAATCTTCACGGTGTGCTCCTGGAAATCCGCCATCGTGGGAACAGAGGGGGTGGAGCCAAAGTGCGCTCCGTTTTCGTCGTCGCTGTGAAGCGCCTTGAGCTCGGGTTGCGACGCTCCCCACGGCTGATGCGCGTATTTGGGCTCCGTCGTCATGAAGACGCCGATGTGGTTGTCGTTGTAGGAGACGTACTCCGTGGCGTTGATCCACCAGTGCTGCTTACCCTGCTTGGGGTCGCGGCGCTCGACGTTGTAGAAGGTGTCAAACTCGACGGCGAGCGCCTTGCGAAGGCCGAAGGTGCACTCCTGCCACTCGCCAAAGTAGTTGACGGTGTTGGACTTCTTGGAGTTGGCGTAGCCGAGACCGTCGGCGGGGCAGCCGATGAGGCCGTCGGTGATGGAGCACGAGTTGGGATCGGTGCAATCCCAGCCTTCGTTGGAGTTGTAGTCAACCTTCTCCTGCCTGGCGTCGTTGGTGATGACAAAGGCAAAGCCGTCGCCGCCGTCGCAGATCTTGTCCTCGCCGCCGCACTGCGACGGGTCGGTGATCTGGAAGACAAAATTCGTCTCGAAGCCGTCCCAGACGTGAACCTTCCGGTGCCACCACACCGCGCCGGAGCGCTGCGCGTTGGGGTAGCTCGCGCCGCCCGCGTCGCGCCACTTGACGTACTGGCCGTTCTGGCGCTTCTTCGTCTCGGTGAGCCTCACGACCCACTTGGGGGAGTCGGCGCTGTTGAGCACGACGTCGGCGTCGCGGACGAAGCGAAGGTTATTTTGGATGCACTTCTTCTTGTGCGACGCGGAGAGGAAACCGCCGATGTCGTCGGCGGGCTCGCCGCTGTCCTCGCACGCGAAATCGGGAAAGTTAAACTCGATGTAAAATCGCGCGCTGTACTCGGACGCGCCCACGGTTTGCGGGTACCTGTTGTCGCCCATGACGCCGACGACCCACTTCTCGCAGTTGGGCTTATTGTCGTGCATGGTGTACTGGGCGAGAGCGCTGTCGTACGTTGGGGCGTCACCGCCGATGTATTCGCCCGCGAGGACCGACTTTTTGAGCGTCTGCGCGACGCAGGCAAAGTCGTACTCGTCCTCGTCGATGGCCCAAGGCACGGACTCTCGAACGGAGGTGAGGTGGTAGTTCGTGGTGTCGGGCCTGCCGCCGCCGTCGTCGTCCCTGCGAGTGTACAGGTCGAGGTTATCGTTCACGGTGTGCACCGCGATCCTCAGGTTGTAGTTGGAGTGATCGGGCTTGACGTGATAGTAGCCGAACTGCTGCGGCTGCACGATTGACGACACGCGGAAGCCGCAGCAACCCGGGTCGATCTCGCAGTACTTGTACGACCAGGTCTGGTAGTAGGAGTGCTCGGGGTGGGGCAGATACGCGAGCGGGCTCTCGTCGGGGATGTGCATGGCGCCGCCGGTGTTGTCGATCGCGTCGTGCTTGTCGCCGCCGATGCGGCCGGCGGCGCACTTGAGAATCTTGTAGTTGTACGCCGTCGAGGTGTCGACGTCGTCGAGGTAATCCGACAGCAGCTCGGTGTCGGAGGTAATGCCGGTGACGCGGATGTCGACGGAACCGCCCGTCTTCATGATGCGGATGATGTCTCCGGGCTCGACGTCCGAGTTGAACTTGGCGTTGCGGTTGCCGTCGTTGGGATCAATCTCCGACGTGAGCGTGTAGGTGCTCTTGTCGTACTTGACGAGGCCGGGTGCGGTGAGCTGCGGTCGCTTCTGCGCCTCGGATACCGTGGTGGCGTCCGTGGTGATGGGCATGCACTTGCCGTAGTTGTAGCACACCGGCGGGTTGGCGTTATCGTCGGTGATGAAGCGCTCGCCCTCGGTGGAGATGTAGTACTCGCAGTTTTCGATATCAGCGACGTGAATCTTCCACTGATCGTGCGGCTTGAACGTCGCCTGATTGCACGCCTGGGTGTCGTCGGAGTTCTTGGGAGTGCCGGAGCCGCCCTTGCCCACCGCGCACTTGTTGAACTTGACGTAGACGCCGAATTCCTTCTGCAGCTCCGTGTCCTTGAGCTGGTACCACGAGTCGACAGGCATGGTGATGCCGCACTCCGTCAGTGCGTCAATCGTGGCGGTCGGGCAGAGGTCATCCTGGGAGTTACCGTCGCCGTCGTCGGTGTGTTTGAACGTCTTCCACCAGACGTGGTACTTGAAGCGGACGTTGCCGCTGCCGCCGACGTAGGTGACGATGAGCTGCACGGTGACGCCGCGGGGCCACAGCGGCATCAAGCGCGTGAGGCCTCGGACGTACATGTCGTCGGCGCGAGCCATGGAACCGGTCGCGGGGAGCCACTCGCGGTTACCGAGAGTGAAGGGGCGGTCGATGGTGAGCTCCACGTCGGACTGGATGCTGTTGACCATGCGCGTCTGCCCGCACGCGGTGATGGTGAAACCGGTGCGTAGCTGCGTGAGGAAGCGGGTGTTACCGTAGTAGCCCTCGGTGGTGCCCTCACCAGCCATGGTGGAGAACTCCACGTTGGACCAGGCGTTGGACACCACGCGCTTGCCGTATGATCGGATGCGCCCCGTACCCTTGGATAACATGGTATACCAGTGGAAGTGCGTCGCCTTGAGCAGGGGTTCAGAGAAGGAGTTCTCGAGCACGGAGATGTACTCGGCGTAGGTGCCGGTGGAGCCGAGCTTGTCAATCTTGACCGTCTCCCAGTCGCCGTTGATCTGCACGGACATCCACGGGCCCTCCTTGTAGTACGAGCCGGGCTCCAACTTGTCCCAGTGCGTCTCGGCGCCGAACTGGGTCTCGAAGCGGGTGCCGCGGCCGACGATGCGGTGGCGCTTCATCGTAGCCGCGCCCGACGCTCGGCCCAGCCAGCCGCTGGTGACCGAGCGGCCAGCCTTGATGGCGCCGGAATCCTTGAAGTCGGTCGTCTGATCCGCGTGGGTCTCGATCACGCCCATGCCGGTGGCGCGCTTGCCGATGCGGGGCGGGCACGAGACCCAGGTCCACTCACTCTCGCCCGCGAGTTTGGTGCCCGAGTGCGCGAGGGTGTCGGTGGCGACAGCCGATCCGACGGAAAAGTCCGCGTCCACGGTGAGCTCGTAGTCGGACTTGATGCTGGTGATCACCCTGTGCTGAACCGGATAGGCCTTGTCCAACACGAGCCAGTAGCCAACCTTGAGCTCCTTGGTGAACTTGCACGCGTCCGTGTCGTTGACGGTGGATGCCGAGAACGACTTCCCGCATACGATGGTGAGCTGCTCGCGAGACTGCGAGTTGGGCAGGATCACCTCTTTGGAGCTCGGGCCGTACCAGAGCTCGCCTCGGCCGCGCGGGGTGCCGAGCGTGAACGGGATGTAGTCCGGGATGTTCACCTGGTGGTCCTTAACCTCCATGTACGTGTCGTTGTACACGCGTACAACTTCCAGCGTGTACTCGGTGGACACCACGACGACAATCTTGAACGGGTTCTCGCCCATCTGGTAGCCGTCCTGGTCGAAGGAGGAGTAGCCGCGAAACTGCTTGGTGAAGCGGGTGTTCTGGCCGATGATCACGCGGTTGGGCGGGGGCTGGCCCGGCGACGCGGTGGACGAGGTGCCCAGGAGCTTAACCTTGCCAATGCCGCCGACCATGTAGGCATCCGCGCTGAAGGGGTTACCCTCGGTATGGTCGCCCTGTTGGGTGAAGCCGTAGCCGCCGGCGGAGTACGGATCGTTACCGCACCTGCGTGTTTTTAGGTGCGAGAGGGCGCGATACGGTCAGATCGCGCGACGGGGGAGCGGATCAGGGGAGGGGGAGGAGAAAATTTAACTTCGGGCGCCTGCAGGGGCCCCTTTGAAAAAAAGGGTCCGGGCGGGAATCGAATTGGGGTTCGCGCTCGAGGGTCGATCGCGATCGCGTACCATCCGCAGGTTGTGTCGGCCACACAGGCGGCGCAGTTCGTATGGTACTCGCATCCGGCTGCGGAGATTCGGAACGGGGGTCGAGGTCAGCGTCGGGTTGTCATCGTCTCGGGCTCCGTTGTTGGTTAATTTGTCCACAGCCTTGGGCGGGGCGCAGGGGTGAGGTCTTGGCTGCACGGGTCGCGATCGCGTGAACCGCGCAGCGTTTCTTCGCGCGCCCGGGGCTAAGACGCGCACGTACCTTGAACGCCGATCGCGGCGCACAGAACCGCGACGAGTCCGAGCAGGATTCGGCGCTGCATAACCTTCATCCCTGCTCTCTTCCCGCCCGAGGGCCTTCACCTCACCGCGGCGAGGGAAAAGGAAGTTGGTCTCAGATGGAAGGGCTCGGTCGCGTGCTTCGACGTGAAGAACGCTCCGATGCCACGCTTTCGTTCCGCGCAGGTGATCCCCGATCCACCCAAACGGATCTCGCTTCTCTCGCCGCCTCCGCGCGCGTTCGAAGTGGAGCCCGGGCGCATTCGAACGGCGCTCCCGTTGGTGACTTTGTTTGTCGCCTCTGCGAGTTCGAATTCCCGCCCAGCAAGTTTTGGCGAGGCGAGGTCTGACTGGCTGCCATACGGGAAAACGGAAAAACCAGGCTGGCCAGTTTCCCAAACCCTGAAAGCTTGAGTCTTTTCTCCGTTCATTTTTTGTCATGCGATCGAGGCGTCGCAAAGCCGAGTTGGGCCGGTTTTGGAAAGTCTGGCTCGCGTCTGCCGATTGCGTCACCTTCGTTCAATTCCGAGGGCGCCCCGTCCGCGACGCCATGGCTCCCGAGGCTGCGCCCCCGGCGGACACCGCCAAGCCCATCCCGGTCGTCGATGAAGACGCTCCCGCGGGCCCCGACAAGTACGGCTCGTTCAGCAACCCCGGTTCGCTGAACGTCGGGGTCCCGTACACCGGCAAGGATCCCCTCGCGCAGGGCAACTCCCGCCTGAGAGGCGTGAACATGAAGGCTCCGTCCGCGAAGATGGGCAAAGGCAACGACGCCTCCTTCGACAGGTTCAAACCCTTATATCAGAAGGAACCGTTCCAGGTGAGCGCCGCGGAGAAGCGCGAGGCGAGGGCCAAGGCCGAGGACGGGCGCATCCAAGGCCCGCTCGTGCCGGCGGGGATGCCCAAAAAGAGCAGCGGTCTGGGCGGGTACGGGGGCACCCTCGGCGAGCCGTTCGAGAACGAGGACGGCGAGCCTTACTTCGGCTGGGGCACCGCGGACGGCGAACCGCCCAAGGGCTTGATGAAAGGCGACCCGAGCACGCAGCCCAAGCCGCGAAACATCGTCACGGGTCCGGGCAAGAAGGGTGGGTACGGGATGCGGGGGTACACCCTCGGCGAGAAGAAGAGCGCGGGGGGGTCGGCGGGCGAGTACAAGTACGTCGCCACGGATTACGACGCGGAGCGCAAGGCGGACGCCGCGCGGGCGGCGCACGGGAAGAAGCTGATGGCCGGTAAACCCGATTGGAAGCCGACGGCGCCGGGCAAGAGAGGGGGACCCGGGGTCACGGGCAAGACGCTCGCCGGACCGAAGAACCTCGGCGGCGTGTGCGGCGAGTACAGGTACAAACCGGAGGGACCGGATCCGAAGTTTGTCCCGGAGCCCCCCGCGGATTACCCTTGGGCGCCGCCCAAGCCCAACAAGGGCCCGATGAATCCGTTCCCGGAGCACATGGCGGATCCCGAGGAGCTGCAGAAGTGGAAGGAGAGGCGACGCGAGAAGGAGGGGAGGGCGAAGATCACCAAGGCGTGGAGGCCCGGGGGCGGCGGCAAGAGCGGCGCGACCAAGTCCGTGCTCCGCATGAACACCAGATTATGACGGCGCGACGCGACGTATCGAAAACGACTTAATTACAACTGTTAAGGCACACGTGGAGGCCCCCGAAGGACCTCGAAGCTCGTCGGAAAAACCGACTTTGTTTCATCGCGAGCGCGGCGTCGTCATCACTTCTTCGCCTCCGCCGCCGCCTTTGCAGCCTCGGCCGCCGCCGCCGCCGCCGCCGCCTCCAAGTCCGCCTTCACCTTCGCCAGGTCCCGGCAGTACGGCCCCCGCGGCTCACCCGTCAGCGTCGTCTGACCCCCCATCGGCTCAGCCTTATCCCTGTGCTGCGAGCCCACGCGAGGCTTCTGACCAGCCTTGAGCGCCTTGACCACGGCGACGGCATCCGCGGGGGTGAGGTCCTCGTAATAGTTGTACGAGTATCCCTCCACGCCGTTGGAGTAGTCCGCGACGGCGATCATCGGCGCGTTGACGCAGCAACCCATGCACTCCATCTCCCCGAGCGTGAACACGCCATCCGGCGTGGACTCGAACTTCTTCACGCCCATGTAATCGCTCAGCGCCTTCTCGATGTCGCGCGAGCCGCGGAGCATGCACGGCGTGGTGCCGCAGACCATCACGTGATACTTGCCAACCTTGGTGCGGTTGAACATGGAGTAGAATGTCGCCACCTCGTACACGCGGATGGGAGCCACCTCGAGCATCTCCGCCACCCTGTTCATGGCCTGCACGGAGAGGTAGCCCTGGTTCGCCTGCTGCGCCACGTCGAGCAGCGGGATCATGGCGGAGCGCTTGTAGTTGGGGGGATAGCGCTCGAGGATCTTGTGCACGGTGGGCATGGCGGCCTCGGGGAAGTCCCAGCTGAGGGAGTCGTTGTTGTCGGGGGTGTCGCGATGCTGTCGTCGTTGGTTCCGTGGGGAGATCGGGTCAGCGGAAGGGCCGGTGAAGGGCGGGAGGCGAGGGATTTATCACAAGTCTCCGCCAACGTGTGGATTAGGGGTTTTCCGCGGGCGCCGGGGACGCACCACCATGAGACCGCCGACGGAACGCGAGGCGACGGGCGCGGGGTTCACCGGGCCGCGGGCCTGGCGAACCGCGGCCGCGCCCACGGAGTTGACGAGACGACGCAGCATCGGGCGGCGTCGGGTTGTGAACCACGGAGGGTTTGCGCCCACTGATCTCGGCGGGCCAAAAAAACAGGAACAGACTGGAGTCCGCCCGCGTCTGGTGATGGAACCGACCAAGCCTCATCAACGCACGACGCCACCGCCGCCCGCCGCCACACATCCCGGAGGCGCGTGCACGATGACGAAGCCCAGGGCGATGCTCGCGGGCGACGACCCGAGCGCGGATCCACTTCTCAGCTGCCTCGCCGCCATCAGGGCGCCCCCTCGGGAGCTCGAGACCGCGCCCAGAACCGCCGACGGCTCCAGGCTCCTGTGCAAGAGGTTCTGTCGCGCCGACGGGGGCTCGTGCGCGCGTCCCGATTGCCCCGACGCGCACGTTCCGATCGCGCAGCGTCAGACGTGCTGGACGCTCGATCGATACGGCGTCTGCGCCAGGGAGGAGGCCCGCCGCGCGGACCCGAAGGCTCCGAGGTGCTGGTTCCCGCACCCGGTCCCGCCGCCCGCCGACCATCACATCGCGCTCCAGGTGGAGGTGGGCATGAGCGACCGAGTCGTGTCCCGATGCCGCGAGCTCCTGGGCGCCGACGCCGTCGTCGGCGCGGCGAGGGCGGACCTCTCCCGAAACGGCGACGTCCTCGTCCTCGTCACCGCAGGCCACCGCGGGGTCGCGAACGCCGCGCGTATCCTAGCCGATGACGAACATCTCGCCGCGAGGATCAAACGAGCGTACGCGACCGGCGCGAACCACGCCGCCGACCGAAAGGGGGACGAAAGGAACGAAAGGGGAGGAGACGAAGGCGTTCTCTTCGCCGACGCCTCCGTCGTCGGCGACGACGCGGACGCGCTCGACGCGACGTTGCGCGAGAAGCTCGCGTCGCTCGTGGACGCGGCGCTAGGCGGCGAAAAGGACTCCTCCTTCGCCGCTCGGATCCGCGTTCGATGCTTCCCGCCGCGGCTTCGAGACGTCGTTCTCGAAGCTCTAGAAGCTCGCCCCGTTCTCGGAGGAAGTCACGGGTGGGAAACGTGCGCGAGGGTGGACGACGCGACGCACGCGTTGGACGTCGTCGCCGTGCGAGGCCGCGCGCACGTGACGGTTTGGAGCCTCGACCGGACGGGTCCGGACTCGCTCAGGGCCTGGCTGATGGACGCGGGCGAGGCGGCGCGGAAGAGGCGGACCGACGCCGGCGCGATGTGCCGCGCGTTTCACAAGATCGAGGAGGCGACGGCTCGCGCGGGGGTGGCGATCGAGCGAACGTGGCGGTGCGTCGACGTGGGCGCCGCGCCGGGGGGCTGGACGCAGTGGCTGTGCGCTCGGCTGGACGCGGCGTGCGGGGGCGAGGTGTTCGCGGTGGATCCCGCGGAGCTCGGGGATTTTAAAAACGGGCGGCTGCCACCCAACGTGACGCACCTGAAGATGCGGGGCGAGGACGCGGTCGAGACGGTGCGTCGCGCCGGTGACGTGGATTTGCTCGTGTGCGACGCCAACGTGTCGCCGGAGACGGCGACGGGGATCGTGTCCGCGTTCGTCCCGGCGCTGAGGCGGGGCGCGACGCTGGTGTTGACGTTCAAGGACGCCACGAAGGGATACGCGGAGTGGCGGCGGCAGATGGAGAGCGCGACGGATACGTTGACGGCGATTGGGTTCGAGTCGCCGCGGATTTTCCACCTGTTCAGTAACTGCTCGCGGGAGAAGACCCTGGTGGCGAAATTCGCGGGCGGGAGAGACGAGAAACGTACCGGTGCGGGGGTTCCGGCGCGGGCGGAGGCGAGTTCGCGGAAGGCGTCGAGGGACGCGGACAGGTCGCGGCTCTTACTCGCCCGGTCGCTCGCTGTCTTCGCCACGATGCCCGGGGAGTTTGCCGAGGCGCACATCAAGGCCAGGGGGTTCGCGCCGCCGCCGAACGGGAGCGTCCGGCTGATGCGCGGGCGACTGCTTAAGATCCTCTCGGACGAGGTCATCGCCGAGTCCAGCTGGCACGCCTCGTAGGCGACGCCGCGAGACTAGGCAGCAGACGCGCACAGTCGCTCCAAATATTCACATGTCAACATCGTCGGGCTCGGGTCTTTCACCGCCTTTTGAATGCCGCGTCGGCAGACCGTTATGCCATTCCGTGGCGCGTGTTGGAACTGAGCTTCTGGTACAAGATTTCTCGCGATATTTAATTCGGTGGAAATAGCAAAATCCGGACTGTTTCACATTGAAGAAAGTAATGGGAACTGGCTGGACCAACCAACCTTGAAAAGAATATGACCCGTGAAAGAAAGCACCAACCAGCCTTTTGGCCTGCCTGCCAGCCTGGCGAAAGGTCGCGGAACTGAATTAGGTCGCGGGTTGCGAGCGAAACTGCGAAACTGCTAGAAACCCAACTGCCGGTTTCCTGAACAGTCTGCCATCCCGCGCGCCCCCGCGTGTGCCCATTTCCTCTTCCGCCAGTGCGGCGTTGAACCATTCGCGCGCGGCGTTCGTCCACCCGCCACTGACGCGACGCATCGCCGCGACGGACATCCGCCTCGAAGGCGCAGCGACACCCAGCCCTGACTTTCGGCGCGGGGGAGAAATGAGATCAGAATTCCACCCTGGCGGTCGTCGACGCTCACGACACGCTCAGACGACGGTCGCGTCGCGTGTCGTCCTCGCGTTTCTGGCGCTGATGCTCGTGCCGGGAACGTCCTCCGCGGCCGCCGCGGACGCCACCGGCGTCGAGTCGTCGACAACCTCTCGACAACCTCTCAGTCGCCAGGCTGAGCTTCAAGGTGGAGAACAACTCGCCAACGTCGCGCCGCGCCGAAGGCTGACGCAGCAGAACGAAGCGTCCGGACCCGTCGGTCGATACGTCAAACTCATCGTCAACGACTTCCTTCACTTCAACGAGATGATCGTTTACCCGCCCGGGAACGTGCACGGCAATGTGGCGGCGGGGAAGACGGTGACGGCCAGCGACGTCGGCTACGGCGGATCGCTGGCGGGATTGGTCGACGGGGACATCCGCGGCGCCACCGCCGTGTCCGGCGGTCCACCGTGTGTCAGGCCGTCGGGTCAAGACGCCGCGAGTCATACGTGTCCCGGCGGCGGGTACTTCCACTCGTACGATGCCAGCGATAACTGGGTCATGGTCGATCTCGGCGAGGAGATAGCGATCGGCGGCATCTTCCTCTACCAGACGGCGGACTTGGGCGGCTTCTCCCGAGCGGTCGGACTGTACGCCGAGATCTTGGACGCGTCGCAGAATACGGTGCTCACCACGGCGGCGGTGCAAGATTCACGGGCCGGTTACCTGTTGGACTTCTCATCAACGCGGCCAAATTATCAACGCGGCCGAGTCACGATTGGACAAGACCATCTTTGTGCGTTCATGAACGACGGGTCGGTTCAATGCTGGGGGCGCAACGCGAAGGGTCAGCTCGGAGATGGCACCACCGCTGATAGCTTGAACCCGGTAGTGGTTCAAGGAATCACAAACGCCTTGTCTGTTGACACGGGTGCAGGTCGGACACACCAGTGCGCACTACTGATGGACGGCTCGGTGAAATGTTGGGGTGGGAATTACTACGGGACGATCGGCGATGGAACTTACGACTGGTACTTTGGCAAATTGCAACCCACGGCGGTAGTAGAAAAAACAAGCGGCGACCTTATCACAGACGCGGTGGCAATCTCTGTCGCCGATTACCACTCGTGTGTCGTTCGTCGTCAGGGCAATCTGTCTGTGTGGTGCTGGGGATGGAATGGCAGTGGGCAGCACGGGGATGGGTCCCGAAGCCATAATTACGCTGCCGTTAAGATGTTGGGAATATCGAATGCGAGAAGTGTGGCTGTGGGCTATGCTCATACGTGTGTTCTTCTTCAGGATGGATTTGTAAAGTGCTTGGGATATAACGCAAAAGGACAGCTCGGCGATGGTTCCTACGTCGAGGACAGCACAACCGCCTCTCAGGTAGTCGGCGTCACGAACGCGACAAACATCGCCTCAGGTTACTGGCACGCGTGCGCTTTACTTGGTGACGGGAATGTGACGTGTTGGGGCAATAATGCAAACGGACAGCTCGGTAACGGAGCAACAGGCGACAGGTCAGCTGCGGTACAAGTGCTCGGTATCACGTCGGCGATGAGTATCGCTTTAGGTCATCATCACTCTTGCGCGCTCCTGAGGAGCGGGGTGATAAAATGTTGGGGCAAGAATGCCAATGGCCAGCTCGGAGACGGGACCATGGATGACAGATCATCTCCGGTGGAAGTAGTCGGAATCACAGACGCGATTGCTGTTGCTGCTGGTTATTACGTGTCCTGTGCGGTGTTGGCTAATGAAGAGGCGCGATGTTGGGGTAGAAACACCAACGGAGAGCTCGGCGATGGGAGCACGACTGACGGGAGCTCGATTCCGGTGTCCACAACTTACACCAACCAGTGGCGGGGTCTCCATCGGGTGTACGATGCAGGCGACGCGTTGGACGGTTGGTGGGAATTCCAGTTTCATCGCGCAAAGGTAATCGGGCAAGACTCTCCTGGAAATGCGGGAGACGTGGGAAACGTGTACGGTTTTGGAGAGGCAACAGAAATTGATGGCGATACAATGGTGGTGGGTAGTTCGGCCGTAGAGATACCGGGCGCCCCGGGTGCTGTGTATATTTTCACACGCGACGAACCCTCGGACCTCGCGTCCGGATGGACTCAGCTTGGCTGCCCCTCCAACTGTCTGCAAGGTAAGCTTCGTCCTGAGGAAACTGCTGACCAAGGTATTTTCGGGTCGCGGGTCGCTCTTGATGCCGACACCCTCGCCGTTTTGGGTTCATCGGCCGCATCAACGAAAACGGTCTATGTCTTCACGCGTGACAATCCTGGAAATCTTGGATCAGGCTGGTCTCAAGTCGCTAAGCTTTATCCAGAGATTGACCCGTCTAATTTTGGTTGGGGACTATCCATCAGCGGCGATACACTAGCGATATCGGATCCTAGACAAACATATAATGAGGGTATTGGAGTTGTGCACATCTACAAGCGAGATGACCCGCATGATCTATCCTCTGGTTGGTCAAGGGTCACCCGTTTGACGGCAAGTCACGAGTTGACGTCTTATACACATGTTGTGGGTATTGGCACCACTCTTTCACTACATGGTGACACATTGGTAGCTGGGGCATATTTGTTTGGTGATGGGGATCGCGGGCAGGCGATTGTATTTACACGAGATATTGCTGGTAATCTTTCATCGACTTGGACGCAACGTGCGAGACTCGAAGGCCACGATACTGGCGCAGGTGATCGTTTGGGGGGTAAAGTGTCGTTGAAGGACGATACTTTGGTAGCGGGCGCATACGCTCATGACCATTCCGGCGTGGCGAACACCGGCGCTGCGTACGTGTTTACGCGTGATGCAGCCGGCGACCTCACATCGGGCTGGACACAAGTTGGATGCCCTGACAACTGTGAGTTGGGTAAACTCACCGCTGGAGACGATATCCCCGACGCTCAAGGAGGGGTTCTTGGTTTTGGCGATAGTGTGAACATTGACGGTGATATCATCGTGGCCGGTTCTGGAACTTACCCGTATTACCATATAAACACGGGTCGGGCGTGGGTTTTTGTTCGCAACGAGCTTGGCGTTCTTGCGTCGGGCTGGACACGCCAGGCAACGCTGAGCCCAGACGCTGTAGATGGGACATCGGGTCTATTCGGATACGGGGAAACAGTAGGGATCAGTGGTTCTACCATATCAGTTGGCTCACTCGCCAAAGGGCACGCTTATGTTTTTTCTGCGCTCGCATGTCACACCAACACCACGCCGCCTGTCAACGGTGCGAAAGGCAACTGCTCACATATGCTCCTTTCGATCAAAGGATTTTCTCACTGTCAGCCCACATGCAACGAGGGATACACGCTCTCTGGATCGCAATCGTGTTATTTGGGAACGCTCACGGACACGGCAGAGTGTCAGGCAGATCCCTGCGTTGCCTCCGACGATCCGGCCAAGGACGGGAGCGACGGTATCTTCTACTGCATCAACGGCGGCACCGTCGGCGGCACAACCACAGCATGCACGTGCGACTGTAACCCAGGATACGAAGACGCGAGCTGCCAGACGGCGAGTGCGTGCACCGCATCATCGGATCCGGCCAAGGACGGGAGCGACGGTATCTTCTACTGCATCAACGGCGGCACCGTCGGCGGCACAACCACAGCATGCACGTGCACAGACTGTAACCCAGGATACGAAGACGCGAGCTGCCAGACGGCGAGTGCGTGCACCGCATCATCGGATCCGGCCAAGGACGGGAGCGACGGTATCTTCTACTGCATCAACGGCGGCACCGTCGGCGGCACAACCACAGCATGCACGTGCGACTGTAACCCAGGATACGAAGACGCGAGCTGCCAGACGGCGAGTGCGTGCACCGCATCATCGGATCCGGCCAAGGACGGGAGCGACGGTATCTTCTACTGCATCAACGGCGGCACCGTCGGCGGCACAACCACAGCATGCACGTGCACATCTTGCGCCACGAGATACGGCGGCAAGAACTGCCACATAGGCCCTTGCGACATGGAGAAGTCGTGCTTTGACTTCAACTTGCGAAACGGGATGACCACGCCGGCGTCCTGCGCGTTCCTGGGAGATGAAGATGTCACCGAGTGTAAGAGTTGAAACGCTCGTGATGATAATTTGCGTATTCGCGTAGCAACAGATTTGTATCGCGGCGCGCGCCCCTCCCTCACAGTCCGGACCGACGCACCTTCGCGCGCGCCGACCGCCGCCTGCGCATCGGGCACCCGTCCATCTGCCCCACGCGCACCGCGCGGCACACCAGATGCCCGCACCACTCGCACACCACCACGCCGCGCCCCTCCGCGAAGTTCGCGCGCGTCTCGTCCGCCTCCCGCCACGGTCCGTCTCCCGCCTCTTCGCCCCTTTCCCTTCCCGAGCCGTTGGATCCGTCCAAGCCCCGCGGCGGCGCCGTTTGAGGACATCGATGCTTCCCGCGATGCTCCCCGAGTAAACCTCGCGTAAACGCCGCGGTGAGCTTCGTCCCCAGCGCCGGTATCCGTTCCCCGCTCCGAGCGCCCCGCCCCGTCGCGTGATGACCCGCGTTCGCGTCCAGCGCGACGGCCGCGATGCCCGAGCGCGGCGGGGTTCCGTGCGGACCTCCGTCGCCGCCGACCGATTCAAACCTCCGATTCAAACCCGACGGGTCGATTCGCACCCGCACGAGCGAGCCGCCAGTCCGAGCGATCACGGATGTCCCGTGCGTGTCGACGGACGCGGCGGGGGCGTGTTCACGTCGTCGACGTTGTCGGGCGGCTCGGATCTTTCGACGGAACGTCACGCGCGGACGTCGCGTGGTCCGTTCTCAGAGGCGGTCGCGTCGGCTGCGACCCTGGCGATGTCGCCGAGGTTTTTCACCGCCGCTCCCCTCAGGATGCTCGCCGTCGCCCTCGTCGCCACCTCGATCTGCGAGATTCCCATGACGCGAACGTCCGCCACCTTGAACTCGCTCCTGAACGCGACGCCGTCGCCGACGACGGCGTATTCGCTGTTCACGCGTTCGAGAGACGGAGACGATGCGGAAGAGTTTGGTCCTTTTCGCTCGGGTTCGACGTTGTCGATCACCGCGGTCATGTCCGCGTCGCGCACCCTCGCGCGCGTCGCCACCGTGGACGTGCCCTTGATGACTCCCCACTTGTACCTCGCAGTGCGGGTCACCGTCGCCTCCTCGTCGAAGGCGTCGTCGTCGAGGAGAGCGGCGCCGAGGCCGCGTTTGAAAGTCCCGGTGAAAGTCCCGGGAAGGGGTACGCCCGGGACGGTCGTCTGCGTCAGCACGTCTCGAAGGCCGTCGCCCCCCGCGGGTACCTGACCGAGCGCCATGGCGCGCACCGCGCGCCAGGTCTGCGCGCGGGTCGCCTCCGGGACGGCGACGCGCGCGTCGAGGACGACGACGCCCTTGCCCGCGCGGCGGACGCTGACCTGGACGCGGTCGTCGAACCTCGCGAGCCGGTCCCTCTTCGACTGTCCCACCTCGCGGTGCGGAGCCCCCACGCCTGCGGGGTTCCCTCGCCCGCCGCCGCCGCCGCCGCCGCCGAGCGCGTTCGGAGCGGCGGCGGCGGCGACCGTCGCGGCGGCGAGCGCGGCGCCGAACATCCTCCTCGCCGGTCTCGGCGCGTCGCGAGCGGGAGGCGCGAGTTGGGGCGCGGTGACGTTGGAGAGCTTTCGCGCGAGCCCCGACACGAGCGAGTCCGCCTCGACCTCCTTCCACGGGTCCGCCGCGTCTGAGTCGTCGTCCTTCCTCTCGCCGCGAGCGACGTCCTTGGCGCGGGCGCGCCAGAGGAGCAAGGCCGCGGCGCCGACGATGCACGCGAGGGGCTGGGACGACGTGGATTCGTTCGCGCGGCCTGCGCGCATGGCTGTGAAGGTGCTCGCGCGCGCGGACGCCTCGGCCTCGGGGAGGAGAAAACCGCGTTGCGACAAACATCGGCCGATCGAGATTTTATCATCATGTCATACCGTATCGTATGACCTTTTGGTAGGATATTTAGTTATTTACCATATACAGGTGTACCACTACACACAGCCGTCACCAACGACCGCCAGCACGGCGCTCGTGGCGGAATGTACGGAGCACACGAACACTATGTGCAGCCGTACCCGGTCACTAATTTCTAACTCAAGGGTTAGGGGTTAGTGGTCGGGATTCGTGGTTAAATACCTAAGTGTTAGCTTCTCAATAAAGGATCGTCCACACAGCCGAGGCGAAAGCCACAGCCAGTGTTCCACAGCCAACTCGAGCGCCGCGACGACGGGGCGCCGAGGCCCAGACGAGGGCGCCGGCGCGGGTCTCGGCGTGAGCGGCGAACGCCATGTTTGGCCTCGGGCAGCTGCGCTCTCCGACGTGGCACGTCCCGATCCCGTTCCTGACCGGCGAGGACCGCCCCGACGCGGCGCTGTGGAGAGAGCACCTCGCCAATCGCCACCGCATGGGGAGGGAGCTTCGCGCTCGGGGCGTTCGGGACGTGCCTTGGTCCTCCTTCGACAGGGCGCTCGGAGTGGCGATGACGTGCTTCACGTTCGGGTTGTGGATCGTGTCGGGAGCTGGGACGATCGCGATGTTCGCGCTGGGAGGCGCGTGGACGCGCGCGATCGTCGCGGCATACGCCATTGCGTCGCTCTTCTCCGCCCGACAGTTCAGCCAGCGCGTGTACGACTACTGCGCCGCGCTGGAGGTTGGCGAGCGCAACGGATGGGGCCTGATCGTCAAGGGCGACGTGGACTGCGCCCGCACGGCGCACATCTTCTGCTCGCACCCGCACGGGCTGTTCTGCGCGGGGGTGTCGCTCAACCTGATACTGTCCAGAAGAGGTCTCGACGCCGTGCGCGCGCGGAGCATACGGCTGTTCGTGCACTCGCTGCTGGCGTCGGTGTTTCCGGTGGTGAAGGACTGGCTGAGAACGCTGGGGTTCCAGCCGTGCACGGCGGCGCACATGCGACGCGCGCTGGACGCCGGGCTCAACGCCGCGATCGTCCCGGGCGGAGTCAAGGAGGTGGTGTGGACCGGCAGGGTGGACCGAGAGCGGCTGTACCTCAAAAACGTGTTTGGCTTTTGCAAGCTCGCGCTGCAGACCGGGGCGCCGCTCGTGCCCGTGTACACGTTCGGGGAATCGCTCAGCGTCGGTCCGGACTGGCTGCCGTTTTTCGAGTCGAGGCGAAGGCTGAGCTACCTGATCGACGCGCCGATACGGTATATGAGCCTGACGCAGCGATGGCTCCTGCCTTTTCCAAACGGTCGGCTGGTGACGGTCGTCGGGGCGCCTCTGGCGGTCGGGGAACGGACGGAGAATCCCACGCGTAAGCAGGTCGGGGAGCTGCACGCGCGGTACTGCGCCGCGCTGCTGGAGCTGATCGAGTCCACGAAGGAGGAGGCTGGGTACGGGAGTCAGGTCACGGAGCTCGTCTAAAAAATGTAGCGTCGACGTACGTTCATTCGTTCGTCGAGGTATTAATATTAATACGGCGTAGGTAACGGCGGGCACGAGCGCGGGAGACGAACGCGGGAGACGTCGGGCGTTCGCGTCCGTCGCCGTCGCTTTCGCCGCCTCGTGCGCACACCGCGCACCCCGAGGCTCTCAGATGCCCGCCTGGTACTTCGCGTTGTGCTTATACCCCGCGCCAGTCGACCCGGTGAGCAACGGGTCCCTGTAGGTGTCCTTGTACAGGATATACCTGGTCCTGCCCGGCTCGAGGGCGGCGTACCACTGCGGACAGTACGGCGCCATGTACACGGCGTCACCCGCGCGCAAGTGGTACCAGCGACCGTCGCCCTGACCGAGCCGGTATATACCCCGTCCCTCGAGCATCAACATCCCGTGCTGGTTGTAGTGCATCTCGTTGCAGTGGAGAAACTGGCCGGGCTCGAAGTCCATGACGTGGATGTTGAAGTCGAACCGCTCCTCCAGGGGAAGAAGCTTGCGCAGGGTGAACACCTCGGGGGCGCCCGGGTCCAGCGTGGGCTTGTCGTCGATGAACCCAAACTCTCGATCTGGTTTCTCGTCCTTCTTGTACGGCGACGGGCGGTACACCTGCTCGAACATCAGTATCGTCGTCGCCCCCTCGGCTTTGATGGACACGACGCTCGCCATGTCAGGTGGCATATATAGGTACTCGCCATGCACGTCGTCGCCCGATTTGACGGCGCTGAGACGAATGTGCTCGCCAAGCGTCGTCGCGATGCCTCCCTCCACGACCATGACGAAACGCTCCACCCCCGGGAGCGCGGGTCCCGCGCGCGCTCCGTCGGGCATCTTGACGAGGCACATCGTGAACAGCGCTCCGTTCATCTGCGGCGAGGCGAGGTACGCGCCCGAGCACGTCGGATCCCATCCCGGCAGTCCGCACCACACGCGCGACTCGGGAGTGATGACCGCGTGGTCCGCCTCGTTTCTGCTCCGCGTCAGACCCGGGAGCCCCTCGCCCCGGGGCTTGGGACGCATCACCTCCGGGTACGCCGTCCGCGTTTCATCGACTCTTGGTCTCTTGGACGCCATCTGGTCCGTCACGAGCGCGACGCGCGACACGGCTCGGCTCCTTGGAGTGACGCGTCTCACGCCCGTGCACAATCCCAAAGGTCGCTGAAATACCCTCTTGGAGCTCGCACCGGCAGGCTTCTGTAAGAGGGTTTGGGTTTAGGGTTGCACGTGCCGACTTGCTGTTCTTTGCTGTTACACGCAGCCGTGTCGAACACATTCTTTTTGCCGACGCGCGGGGCTCGGGGCCGGCGCGATGGCCGGGCCCGCGGCGCCGCTCCTGCGGCATGGCGTCGCCGGCGCCGGGTACGCGTTCATAGCGTGGCTCCTGTACGCCACGTGGACCGGGGAATACGGCGATGGGCCCCTGTTAGCCGAGCCCAACGAGGATCTGGCGGACTTGTACTCAAGGCATCTCCCGCGCAGGCGCGTCGGGGGGGTGCTCGACCCCGAAGGGTGGGTCGAGCCGCAGCTGCCGACGACGCCGCTCGGCCGCACCGCGCTTCTGTTGGTGGTCCTGGCGGCGATCGAACCGGTCAGGCGATGGCTGAAGGAGGCGGCCGCGAGGGAAGCGGCGGAGCGAGCGTTGGCGAGCGCGGTGGCGGGCAACCGAAGCAGGCGCGGGAGCGCCACGAGCAGCCGAGCTCTGAGCCGCGCGACGTCGCTCCAGCGGTTCAGCGGCCTCCCGGGCGGCGGCGACGACTCGCCGGGTAAGCGGTCCGACGCGTCGTCCGATTCCCCCGGCAAAGCGTCGTCGCTGGGAAGCGGGTACAACGCCTTCGACATCGACGACGACGACGTGCCCAACCCGTGCTCGGACCCGCGATGCCTGCGGTGCGCGCCCAGCTCGCACGCGTTGGAGCTCGCGAAGAACGCCGCGCGGGTCGTCATGCTCCACAGACGTAAAGACCCGTCTTTGGCCGGGGTCAGCGACGACGTCATGTCTCTCGCGAGGGATTCGCGAGCCAAGATACGCGCCAGGCTCAACCGAGGGCTGCAGGCGCCCACCGTGTTTCGCCTTCCGTCGCTTCCGGCCGTGCCGGTGCACCGACGCGACGGGGACAACTGCGACGGCGGGCCCCTCTCCGTGGCGACGCGCGGGTTGCTCAAGGGCGTCGCCAAGGGGAAGACGTGCTGGTGCGAGAAGCTTTGGTCGGACGAGCACCAGACGAAGTTGGGCGACCTGGCCAAACTGGAGAGAGCCGCGGAGGCCATCGCGGCGGAGGTTGAGACGGCGTCGTTCGCCAAACGGGGTGACGGTCAGTTCTCGCCGTTCGACCCGACGGTGCGCAAGGGAACCGGCGAGTGGAGCGCGGTGTACCTCTGGCGCAACGGCATCAGGGACAAGGTAAACTGCGCGGCGTTCCCGGCGACGATGAACGCGCTGTGCTCTTTGGACAACGCCGCTTTTAGAAACGTGTCCTACGAGGGCTTAGAGGAACCGGGATGCGCGTTCGCGTCGGCGTACCTGAGCAAGCTCACGCCCGGGACGCTCGTCACGCCGCACTGCGGGCCGTGCAACGCGCGCTTGCGCGTGCACCTCGCGCTCCGCATACCGAAGGATGATTCGTCGCGACGTCGCCGCGGGAAGGGAAAAGAGCATCTGGACTCCGTCACGACGAGGCGGCTCGACGACGCGTTCGAGAGCAGGCGGAGCCGGCGCGTGTGGGTGCTGCGCGCGCTGCTCTACCCGGCGTACCTGTGCACCGCGTGGCCGATCGTGGCGACGTTTCGATTGGCGGAGTGGATCCTAGGATGCGTCGGGTCGCTCCTGGGTTTTGGCCCACCGCCGCTGTGTTCCCTCACCGTCGCCAGGCGCGTCGTTCGGTGGGAGGAGGGGCGCTGCGTGCTCTTCGACGACAGCTTCGTGCACAGCGCGGAGTATCGCGAACCGCCGCGGGATCCGAGCGATGACCCGTGGGACGACCTGGACGATTCGCCGAGTAAGAAACGGAGAGACGCGGACCGGATAGTCCTCGTGTTGGACCTGTGGCATCCGGCGTTGGGGCCCGGGGACAGGAACGCGGTGCGGGCGCTGTATCCGGGGGGGATGGGAACCTCGGACGGGCACGAGGGCGCGCGCGAGAAGGTGGACCGGTTCGTCGACGGCTGAGACACGCCGGGGATCAGCGGCGAACGTTCACGGGGATCATGATAGCGGCGGGGCTCGCTCTTTTAGTCGGCGTTCGTTTTGGATTTAAGACGCCGGGCGTTCGTTTTTCACCACGAGCCGAGCCGCGACCTCCGCCGCTTCTCCGCAGCCTCCGCCAGCCTCCTCGCCTCGTCCGCCCTCCCGCACGCGCCGCCCTCGTCATCGTCCGCCCACGGGTTATCGCACCGGTCCAGCTCGTACGTGGCGTTGACGCGGCGCTTCCACGACGCCGCCCTCGCCGCTCGCCTCGCGGCGATGTTGTTGGCGACGTCCGTCGATCCCGCGCCGGCCGTGCCTCCGTCGTTCGTATACACGCTCGAGGCGCCGATGCCGGCGCGCACGCCGAACCCACCCCGCTCGCGTTCCCTCGCGTCCTCCACCGCGAACGGGTGAGACGCGTGTGTATGGACGTCCGGCTCGAGGGCGCCGAGGACAATCTCCCATCCGGCGAGGTCCGCGGAGGACGAACCGGCGCCGCCGGCTCGAACCGCGCGGTACACTCGCCTGGTCTTGACCTTCTTGGTGAGCAACGCGTACGGGCACGCGTCGTCCCCTCCTTTCCGGTACCTTCGTCGCAGCGCGCGGATCACGTCGCCCCACGCGGCGACGGTGGATCGTCTCTGGATGCATCCGCCCCCCTCCGGTTGCGACGCCGCGTGTCTCGTCGCCAGCTGTGCAGACGCGGCGTCGAGCGCCTGTTTCTTCGTCATCGATCCGCCTCCCTTCACGGCGGTGCTGTTCGGGTCCCCTCGCTCCCGCGCCAGCAGCGCCGACACGACGTGGTCCGCCTCGACGAACGCGAGCCACACGCCGACGTACGCGCTCTTGGCGTCGACGATGCGAACGTTTTTGCCGATCGGGTTGGCGTCGCCGGCGCCGATGCTGCTCTTCAGCGGAACGTCAGCCTGCCACAACACGCGCTCGGCGGCGTCGACGGTCCAGCCGTATCGAGCCGCCCACGACTCGAGCGGGACCGTGCGTTCGCCCCCGCGGCCGCGATCGCCGTTGCCGTTGCGTTCGGCGGCGTGGAACGCGAGCACGTCGCGGGTCACGTCGCTCAGGTCGTCGAAGTCGGACTCTGCTGACGAGGACGCGGATCGGACGGGTACCGTCGCGCGCGAGCGGACGGAACGGGCGGGCCGAGGCCGCCGCCGCGACGATCCGGCGCGGAGCGGCGCGACGTACGCTCCGCGCGCGACGACGGGCAACACGCATGGCGCGAACATCGCTTCGTGCGTCGAGGCGGAGGCGAGGTGTGTGCCGCGATTCGTCGATCTTTTTTTCAAAATGGAGTGCCGAGCAAGCTGTGCCGAGCCGTGTGCACGGGATGCCCACAACCGCCACCAGCCAGACTGCTCCTCTAGTCGCTGTCCGACTCTATGGTGACTCGCCCCCTCTTCCTCTTCACCGCCGCCGCCTTCTCCCCGACGCCGTCGTCCGAAGACATCCCCGCCTCGTCCTCGAACCCGCCCGGCTCGCCCGCCTTGCGCTTCTCAGCCACCCGCTCGGCGACAGCCTCGGCTTCGCCGCCGTCAGATTCGTCAGCATCGGATGCTTCCAAAAAGTCCCCATCCAACGCGTCCTCCTCGTCCGCGTACTTGGCGTAGTAATCCTCGGTGTACCCCCGGCCTACACCCGCGCCTGTACCTCTTCTGCCGCCGCCGCCCATCGCCAACGTCTGCCGCTTCTTCGCCGCGTCCTGCTCCTTCATCACGCGCTCCGCCTCGGCGTCTGCGGCGGCTTTCTCGCGCTCCGGATCCGTCACCGCGATGAACTTTTGGGTTTGCTTCGTCTTGACGTGTCTGGTGTCGATGGCGCGCGTCAGCCGTCGGTGCGTGGCGGAGTCCAGGTTGGCTGGGGTGAACGCCAGCTTGGACGATATCCTCTTCTGCCCCTGGATCAAGCCCGCGCCCGGGTGCCGCGCGAAGAGGTACTCGTTGCGATCGCCGAGGTCCGTCTCGGTGACGTTGAAAGCCTCGTCGCCGATGAGCAGCTGCCAGCTGCCGTCGGACCATTTCACCATCCGCGCGTTGCTCTGCACCTTCTCCTCGCCGGTCTCCGGGTCGATGACCTTGCGCCAGCGGATGATGTTGGTGAAGGGCGTGGAGATGCGCGTCTTGCCCTCGTTGTCCACGAACGTGTCCTCCTGGGGCTGGTACGTCTCCGGATCGAAGGGTTCGGTCTCGACGCCGACGACGTTGGTCAGGCGGACGAGCTTGGCGGTCGTGGTCGGCGGCAACGGGTCGTAGAGGTTCACATTAATCTCCAGGGGCGGGCCTGCGTCGCGATCGTTGGTTTGGGGAAGGGGTCGCGCGGTCAGTCGCGCGTGGGTTCGGAGGGGACGGGCGGAATTTGGCGAAACCCTCGGCGCGGGCGGGCGGCAAAACGCGACTGCCTGATCGGGGCGATCGCTCACCGAACTTCTCCTCCTCCTTATCGTCGTCCTCCTGCTCCTCGTCGCTCAGGTTCTCCTCGAGGGAGCTCTTAAAGCCCGGGGGGCGGTCGGGGTCCGCCCCGTCCCTCTCCGCGTCGTCGGCGTCCGGGATGGGGTCCGCGTCGGCGTGCACCTCCCCTTCGGCATCATCGCCCTTCGCGGCGCCCGCGTCCTCCGTCGGGGCCGCGGCGGGCGGCGCGGCGGCGGCGGCGTCGTCATCGGAATCCGAGTCCGATCCGAAGACGTTCTTGATGAGCGCGTCGTCACCCATCGCGGCAGTCTACGTGTCGGTGCGTGACGATCTCTGCGCCTAGTGCCGGGGGATTATTATTCGCCAACTCGAACGGCTGTCACTGCTCTGCTGCTCGACACCACACGCGGGTCTGCGGGTGCTTGGCTGCTCGGTTGGACTTTTAACTTTATTTTTCCTCACAACGCGTGGTTATTGTCTCCGTCCTCGCGTGCCTACAGTACACCTCATCCCCGACGCCGTCCCGTTCGTCCCTCTCCACCTTCCCTCGTTCCCGACGGCGCCACGATCACTGCGCGTCAGGCGTGACGGTCCGGTTCGCGAACCCCTCGCCCGCCGCGTTTGTCTGGGTAAACGTGCACGCGATTGTTCCATCCGACTCCACCACCGTGGGGTACGACTTGAGCGGAACGGGATCAGCCGCCTTCTTCAGCGCGCCCAGCATCGCCTTGACGGGATTACCCCCGCCGGGGCACCACGCGATCACCGCGCCGGTGGTCAGGTCGTACTCGGTGCCGTCGAGGGGGACTCGGATGGCGGGACCCATCGGTCCGAAGAAGAGCTCGCCGTCGATCATCGGGTACTGGTACGCCGTGGACGCGCACGGGACGACGAACACCTGCCCGGTCTCCTCCCATCGCACCGCGAGGAACTGGCCGTTGGCGAGCTCCAGGAGCTTGATGTTCTTCTCCTTGAAGTCGGTGTTGACGTTACCGACGGCGAGCCAACCGTCCTTGCGCTTCGCCGCGGCGGGGTCGATTGACGCGGCCATGGACTGCTGCTGCGCGAACTTCTCCGCCTTCTTCGCCTCGCGCCTCTTCTTGCCGCCCCCCTCCTCGCCGTCGAGGGTCTGGCCGAGCATGCCCTTGCGGCCGTTGGCGACGAGGCGCTCGCCGCGGCGGGCGGCGGGGGGCATCCGGACGACGGCGGGGGGGGTCGCGACGGGGCCTTTCGATCTGATGGCCGCGGCGCGGGCGCTCTTCTCCTCGGAGGATGCGCGGGAAGCGACGCGGATGGGCGCGGCGGTGCGCGCGACGGTCGTGAGCGACGCCATGGATGGTTGGGGTTTTCGAGCCTTCGGACGCGGGCGGGCGAGGCGCGCGCGTCGTTGTGGACGCGATAAAGTGCCGATCGAAAAACTCGGATAGAGCGCCACGTCATCGATTCATCCGCCCCGCTTTCAACTCGCTTTCAAATCCGACGCATCGAAAGGCGCCGGTTCATCGGCGCCCGCGCATCAACACCACCTCGCTCGACCCCGTCACGAACGAGACCGACGCGAACCCGCCTCCCGCGACGCCCCCCGCGACGCCCCCCGCGACGCACCGCTCCTCCAACCCACCCGTCCCAGCCCAGCGCCGCACGCACGACGGCACCGCCCTCCAGTCTATCCCGCCGTGGAAGTAGGTCCGCCTCAGCACGTCCCCGGACGTCGCGTTCTCCACCTCGCGCGTCACGTGAAACTCCCCTCTCGACGCGCTCTGCACGTACAGCTCGAAAACTTTAGACGGCGACCAACCGTCACTCGCCGACCGCGCGAACGCAGACCTGTCCACCCTCCGCGCGAAGTCCGCCAGCACCTCCGCGTTGACGCGCCTCTTGCGCTCCTCCGCGTCGGCATCCGCGTCACCTTCCACGTCAGCGTCGGACACGGCGCCGGAGAGGTACGCCTCGCCGACGACCCGCCACAGGTACGCCGACCTCAGCCGCTCGTACTCGGGCGACTCGTTCACCTCCGCCTCCAGCGCGGGCAGCACGAGGCGCTCGAACAGCTCGTCCGCCTTGGCACGCGCGCCCTCGTCCGCCCCAGCGCACATCGCGCTCGCCGCGCCGGACGCGTCGGCGGCGAGAAAGCCGAACGCCCCGTCGCTCGCGTACGAAGCCTCCTGCATCACCTTGAGCGGCGCTCGCAGCACGTGAAGCGCGCCGGGGCGACACGAACCGTCGCGACATGAACCGTCGCAACATGAACCGTCTTCGCCGTCGTCGCACCCGGCGCCTGATACAGTGCGCGGGGTGATCTGCATCGTCGCGACGCCCGGGACGATCCACTGCCTGAACGAGTGGCACAAACGCGCGGGTCTCGCGCCCACCCATCCGTAGAGCTCGTCCCAGAACGCGGCGCCGACGTCGTGGTCGGGGTGGAGCAGCGTCGCGGCGGTGCGCTTCAGCGCCAGGTCCGCGTCGAGCATCACCTTGCCCACCTCCGTGCGGCCCAGCTCCGAGTCGATCACCCTGTGGCTCTCGGTCGGGGCGAGGTTGACCCAGAACGAGTCCTGGGGCAACGCGAGCCAGACGTGGAAGGAATCCGCGAGGGCGTCCGCCTCGGTCGCCTTGGTGCCCCCCATCGGCCGCGGCGGTGCATGCGTCGTTGGGTCGAGCGCGCGCAGCTCGATGGACACGAGGGGCTCCACGACTTCGCATCCGGCGACGCTCGGGTCGCACCCCGCGCTCATCTCAACCTCCAACTCGCTCATGTCGATGCCGCCCAACGACGACGGCACCGCGTGATTGCTAATCGCCCGCCCGAGGTTGAGAAGGAGGAGGAGCACGAGCGGAAGGAGCGGAGTCGAACGCATGTTCGCCGCCGCCTATCCGGAGCTGCGCGATGTCGCGGCGGTCGTCGATACGAGCGCTCTCGCCGCGCCAGGGTCGCGGCCGCGCCCCTCTGTGAGCTGCGGGCACCCGGGTACACAAAAGTCATTTTCCGGACAGCCCTCCCCGCTTGTTAAGTTTTGCTGCTCCAGATCTGCGCCCCGTCGCGTCACTCCTCGCCACGAGCACGCGACTCGCGACCGACGGGCTCGTCTGGGTTTGTGATTGGTCCGCGCGATGGCGGTGATGGCGGTGAGTCGCGTGGCACCCGCGCCCGCGACTCGGCCGGGGGCGCGGTCGGGGGCGCGCGCACCGAGTAGAGGACCGGGTCCATCGTCGTCGTTCAGTGGACGGGGCTCCAGGAGGTGTGCTCCTCTGAGGGCAGGGCGTGGCATGACCCTCGGGGAATGGTGCGACGAGAACGGCGATTACGGCGATAAGCTGCTGGAGGAGTGGTACGATCCTGATAGGACGGTGGAGGAGGTGACGAGAGGCGCTAAGTACAAGGCGCTGTGGAGGTGCTCGGCGGGATGCACGAAGGACGGGAAGGCGTTCACGTGGGAGGCAAGGGTGAGCAATCGCACCAGTTCAAATCGTGCAGGGTGCCCTGGCTGTGCAGGTAGAAATGGATCGCCGACGGATCAAAACAACCTACAACAGTGGTGCCAGGACAACAGTGAATACGGGCGGAAGCTGATCGAGGAGTGGGCAGAGCCGGACTTGGCCATTAAGGACGTGACGCCCGCGTCACATAAGAAGTTGATGTGGAGGTGCTCGGCGGGATGCACGAAGGACGGGAAGGCGTTCACGTGGGAGGCAGCGGTGGGCAATCGCACCAGTTCAAGACGTGTAGGGTGCCCGGGCTGTGCAGGTCAATCGCCGACGGATCAAAACAACCTACTGCAGTGGTGCCAGGACAACGGTGAATACGGCCGGAAGCTGATCGAGGAGTGGGCAGAGCCGGACTTGGCCATGAAGGACGTGACGCCGTCGTCAGGGTCAACAGGTATGAAGATGTCGTGGAGGTGCTCGGCGGGATGCACGGAGGACGGGGAGCCGTTCACGTGGGAGGCAATGGTGCACAATCGCACCAGTTCAAAACATCCCGGGTGCCCGGGCTGTTCAGGTAGATCGCCGACGGATCAAAACAACCTACTGCAGTGGTGCCAGGACAACGGTGAATACGGACGGAAGCTGATCGAGGAGTGGGCGGAGCCGGACCTGGCCATGAAGGACGTCATGCCCGCGACAAACAAGAAGCTGTCGTGGAGGTGTACGGTGGGTTGCACGGAGGACGGGGAGACATTCTCGTGGGAGGCAACGGTGAACAATCGCACCCGTCCAGAACGTGAAGGGTGTCCGGGCTGCAGTCCTTACGCGCCGATAAGCCTGCAGAAACGCCTAGGAAAAGTACCACGATGAAACAGTGTTCTTAGCTCGACTTCCACTCGACCAGCTCGACGTCGAAGAGGAGGGTGGCGCCGCCCGGGATGACCCCACCCGCGCCCGCGTCCCCGTACCCGTACTCCGGCTTGATCGTCAGCGTCGCCTTCTCCCCCTTCCGCATGCTCGCGACGCCCAGGTCCCAGCCCTTTATCACCTGCCCGACCCCGAGCGTGAACCGGATGGGCTCGCCCCTGTCCACGCTGCTGTCGAACTTTGTCCCGTCCTCGAGAGTCCCGACGTAGTGCACGGCAACCTCGGCACCCTTGCCCGGCCGCTCCGTGCCCTCGCCGTCCTTGGTCACCTTCTTCACCACGCCGCCGTCCCTCTTAGGGGTCACGTCCGCCTCGTCGCCCGTCTTCATGTCCGCGAGCGCAGCCGCCAGGAGCTTCGCGGATTCGTCGTCGGATTCGTCGAATTCGTCCTCGTCATCCTCCTCCTCCCGCTCAGCCACCGCGAGCGCCCTCGCGGCCCTGTCGTACTGCGTCGTTTGCTCCAGCGCCGTCACCTTGACACCCTCCGGGGGCTTGAACGCGCTCAGCCCTCCGGGGTCGGTGACGACGAGGGTGTAAGGACCGCCCTCCATGTCGAGCACTTTTCTGAGCTCGTCGCACATGTCCTTGATGCCCTGTCGCTCGCGAGCGGCTTGCTCGTTGTCGTCGCCCAGCATCTCGACGTGCCTCTCCAGGTTGAATATCGCGCCGCCTATGTGGTTGTAGATGGAGTCCACCCTTCGCCTGTGGTCGGCGCCGATCTCGAACTCCAGCTCGGGTATCTCCGCCATGGCGCCGGGGTGGAGCATGAGCACGCGCCAGAGGTCGGGTCGCGAGGAGAGGACGCACTCGAGGCGCTGGGGCTTGCACTCTTCGGGCGGAGGGTCCGGGATGACGCGGAAGACGTCGCGGAACAGGCCGGGCTGCAGCTCGGATTCCTGCCTTTCGAGCACCTGCGGAGGGAGACGTCGATCGGGTCAGTCGAGACGCGCGGGCGGGAGGGTCCCGGACGACGCGCGCGGGGAGAAGGATCGTCGGCGGGGACGCGCACCTCGACGTGGGGAAGGTTCGCGAGGAACACCTTGAAAGGCGCCTTGAGCGCATCCTCGAACTCGTCCTCGTCCTCGTACCCGAGCTCCTCGGCGAGCATGTTGCGGATACCCTGCGGCGAACGGGGCGAACGGCGCTGAGTGAAGCGTGTCGGGGCGGCGGCGGCGGCGGTGGGGGAAGATTTCACGGGACGCACCTCGATGGGGAGCCACTTGGCGGGCTGCGTCTTGTGCAGGAGCTCGAGCTCGACGATGATGCGCTCCATCTCCTGGTGGGAGATGTCGATCGTGAACGAGTCCAGCATCGCGGACCCGAACCCCTCGGGGTTCACGTTCTCGAGATCCTTCGGCATTGTTCGTGTCGCTCGTTGTGCGGTTCGGCACCGCGTTTCGAGCGTTGTTTATTTTCCCGTTGAGAGGCCCGTGAGCCACAGCTGGGCGAGCGAAAGGGACGGGGCGATGTCTTCGCGCACGCCCCTCAATCCGCTAGGGTTGTCCGGGGGAGGGGGAACCGCCGGGGCCATGTCCGGCGTTGACGCGCGGTCGGACCCGCTCGCCGCGGCGGAGGGGCTCCTCGGGAAGTACTCGACCGCAAGGCCGGCCACCGCGATGAGGCCCGGCACGGCGATGGGTGCGAGGCCGGGCACGGCGGCGCGCGCGAGGCCCGGCAGCGCGAGAGGTGGCCGCCCGCCCGTCTCACCCCGCGCCGAGGTCATGACGCTGGACACGAGCTCCGTCGCGGAGGACTCCCACAACCTCGACGAGTCCGCGGAGATCTCCTACGGCGACGGCTTCGACATTGACCGTTCCGACGCGGACGCGTCTCGGTCCGTGGAGGCCGCGATGGACGACAGCGACGACGCCGCCTTCTACGATAACGACGACGGCGGCGGCGCGGAGGTGACGACGTTCTCGGACGGCGCCGAGGGCATCGTCCTCGACGACGACTCGCTCGGGGACTCCGTCTCGATCGACTTTGACGCATCCGCGAGATCGCCCTCGACGCCGGCGACGCGACCCAAGAGCGCGCCGAGGCGCGACGTGGACCTCTCCATGAGCGTGGACGACGACGCGCTCGGTGACGCGTCCATCAGCGTCGACGCGGACGACTTCGCGAACCGGCGGCCGGCGCCGAACAGGCCGGCGTCCGCCAAGGGACGCCCGCGAGGAGCGCCGCCGCCGCCAGCCGTGTCACTGCCGCCGCCAGCTGTGTCGCCGTGGGCCGGCGCGTTGAGCGACGGAGAGGACGATGGCGTGGATGACGACGTGGACGATGACGTGGAGATGGTCGAAGAGAGCGGCTTTTCGTTTTCACCGTCGCCGCGGTCGCCGGCGGCGGCGGAGGCGGAGGACGAGACCGAGGCGTTGCACCGACAGCTGGCGGGGAACGACCCAATGACGCAGCTCCGCGCGTTCGAGCGCGACGAGGGGCTCTCGCCCTCCGCGAACGGCGGCCCGTCTCCGAGGTCCCCCGAGGCGACGGAGGCGGCGGACGAGACGGAGGCGTTGCACCGGATGCTCGCCGGAAACGATCCGGTGTCGTCGCTTCGCGCGCAGTTTTCGCCCCCGGAGGAGACGAGGAGGCCGACGTCGCCGCCCCGCGTGATGCGCCGCGCGACCGACCCGGAAGAGTCCGCGGAGGAGGTTGCGGACGAGTCCGCGGCGGCGCTCGAAGTTTTGGACGAATCCGCCGAGGAGATCGCCACCGAGCCGAGGACGTCCGTCTCGAGGTATTCCGAGCATCTCGCGGATTACTCCGAGACGTTCGAGTCCCCGGACGCCAGTCGCGTGATCGAAGGGGCGGACGATGCCTCGGCGCCGCGCGACGCGGACGGGTCGAAACAGGACGGATCGAGACGCCCGGAGCTCGTTCGCTCGGGCGACCTCGGCGACAAAGCGAGGGCGCTGCTCGAGGATATCAGGGCGCTTCGCTCGGGTGACCTCGGCGCCGGCGGGCCGGCATCCGCGAAGGACGCCGCGGAGCTCGCGAGGCTGCTGCGGGAGGTGCAACGCGCGACGCGCAGGCGAATGATCGGGGTCTCGCGGCGCGCGGCGGCGGCGTCTCCGCCGGTGAACTACTTTGAACCCGCGAAGAAGGACTACCTCGGCGCATTTGCGAACCTTCGGAGACAAACAACCTCGATCAGCCAAACGGCCGAGGACGGCCCGCCCCAGCCCCAGAGGTCGTACGCGACGACGCGCGAGGAGTGGTCCGCGTACCTCGCGGGCGAGGGCGGATACCCCGCGGAGGCGCCGCGCCCGCTCGGGCTCGACCACGACGAAAAGTCGTTTCAGGAGATTTGGAACGCGTCGCGGCTGAGGACGAAGTCGGCGGCGAGCGGGGCGGCGAATGACACGTCCACGGAGGATACGTCCACGTCCCGGGCGATCGCCGCGGCGATTCGGGCGCACGGCGCGTGCGGGCACCTGCGGGCGAGGGTGGCGTCCATTCAGATGCGGCTGCGGGACAGGAAGCGCGAGCTCGAGAGGGCGCGCCCGTTTGGATAGTAGCAAACGTAGGAGACTGGAAGACTCGATTTTTTCATTAAAACAGGAGCACGGACTACTCGACGGTTCCTGCGCGAGTTGGGAGTCGCATCCTTCACAGCACTCACACTTTCGTGAGAGTTGTGAACACTCACACTTTCGTGAGAGTTGTGAAGGATGCATAAACATGAGCATGCACGTTGTCACCCAACTCGCGACAGATCCACCTCGAAGTGACACTCATTCGCGCGGTGTATATGTACAGGTTGCGCTCACGCGTTGGGTTCCCACGTGAACGCGATCTTAGCGTTGGCAAAGGTCCTCATGTCCCTTCCAAAGAGCTGGAAGTCCTTCGTGACCGGCGAGACCCTGAGGACGTCCACGAGGGTGAGACCGGACCTCGCCACCGTCTTGCCCTTGGCGTCGCAGAGCCGAAGCGTGATCTCGCCCTCGTCCTTGGCGGCCGGGAGGTTGAACCGCATCTTCTGCTTGACGTCGACGGTTTTCCCGTCTTTGTTGACGCCGCGCTTGGACGTGACGCCCCCCATGAGCTTGTCGCCCCGCCTGCACTCGATCCTCACCGAGTACTCGACGGCGGGCGCGTCAACCCCCGCCGCGGCTCCCTTACACGAGTCCGCGGCGGCGGCCAGGCTCACGCCGAGCACCTTCGCGACGAGGCGGCCGGGTGAGACGAGCCGACTCGATTCCATTCGTCTCTGCTTCGCGCGAACGTGCGCGGGGTTGACGCGCTTCACCGCGCGCTTGCCGTTGGCGGCGGGGCTCTTCTTGGCGGGGGTCAGCCCGTTGCGAAGCATCTCCGCCGCCGCCTTGGGCACGTCGACCGCGACCCGCTCGAGCTGATCCATCAGCTGCTTGGACGTCGAGTCGCACTCGACGTCAACCGCGGGGCTGGCGCCCTTGGTCCCGGACCGGCGCGGCGTGTTGCCCTTGGCGGGCGTCGTGGTGAACGCGCTGTCCAGGTCGAGGAGTCCGAACCGGGAGGACTTGGACGCGCCCTTGCCCGCGTCGTCCTCGTCCTCACGGTTCTTTCCTCCCCGAGCCGCCTTACTGACCGCGTACACCGCGAATGCGAACATCGCCGCCCCCGCGAGGTTCCTAGCCGTCAGGGGCACGCCGAGCACTGCCGCTCGGTCGTTGGCGCTGAGGTCGTCCACGGTGACCTTCTGCGGCTTGAGCTTCGGGCCGAACACCGCGGTGGCCGAGTTTGGAGCCTTCTTCTCCTTCTTCTCGGCGCCGGCGGGGGTGGAATTCTCCGATTCCTTCGCCGCGGCTCCGCCGTTGGTGGCCGGTTGAACCCCGGGCGCCGGGTCCGCGATCTTGATCGAGTTGAGGACGAGGTGAACCTTCGCGCCTCGCGCGGTCTCACGCGCGCTCTCCTGCTTCCGGTTCTTCTTCTCGGTCCTTCGCTCGGCCCTGTTCGGTGCGTACACCCCCGCGCCGAGGTCGTGCTTCGCCATGAATGTGGCGACCAGATCTTCGCGTTTCGCGTCGAGCTCGGCGCGCTTCGCGTCGAGCTTGGCGCCGATCTCGCGTCGCTTCGCGTCCAAACCGTGCTTTAGCCTGGACGCGAACCTCTGAAACGGGTTCATGCCGCGCCTCTCGAACGGGGGGAGCCCGTCCTTGCGCTGCATCTGTCGTGTGTGAGGGGGGACAAAATTGAGAATTGTCAGAATTGGTGTTTCCGAGAACGGTGAGCGCGTGTCGGTCGGTGGGAAGTCGGGGAAATCGAGGGCGCGCACCTCGCTGTTTCGGGCGGCCGCGTCGCGCGAACCGCCTTTCCGCGTGAGCTTAAACGAACGGGGACGTTTCTCGGCGAGCGCACGTCCGACCCCGACGTACGTGCGCTCGCGGTTCCCGAAGGAATGCCGCCGTGATCGGCGCATTTGGACCTTTCAAACAATGAGAAATTGGCACCGAATCCCAGAGTGGTGGAGATTTCCCCCTGGGACGTGACTGCTGGCCATTGCAACAGAATGTGTCGATCGACACAGAAAAGAAAGTATCGATTAACGCGTATCATGCTAATTTCTTTATTCAAACACTAAATCCTACGACAAACAGTTAGAGAGGGTGGACTACCTTGTATCAATCCTCGGGCTCCAGGCGGAACGTGAACGGCTCGTCCGCGTCCCCGTCTCCGTCCCCGCACGCGGAGCACAGCGTCTCGTACGGCGCCGCCAGCCGGACGTAGTCCCTGACCGCCCCCGTCAGGTCGCACTCCTCCGCGTTGCGCCGGAACGGCACGATGTCCCACTCGCCGCTCGCATCGGGCTCGGACGCGGCGGCATCCAGCCATATCCGCATGGGCGCTTCGACGGCCTCGCCGACGTGCGCGACGCCGCAGCACTCGCACTCCACCACGCAACACATCCGCACGTTACCTTCGATGAAGAATCCCTGGCCCACCGGCGCGACCGTCGCCTTGACGCTCACGCCGACGTCGTCGCGCTCGTCGACGTCGACGGGTCTCGACGACGAGTGCCCACCCGTGGCGCCCCCTCTGCCGCCGCGTTCGGGATTGAGCGCGTCGTGCTCCTCCATGCCGAGCTCGTGGACGTCCGCGGAGAGCTCAAGATGCCACGGCGGTCGCTCGTCGAGATCCCTGAACATCCCGCGGCGGAAAACCAGCGCCTTGCTCGCGCGTCGTCTCCTGGGCCTGGCGGGTGTCGTCTTGGTCGATGGCGTCGCGGCGCGTGCACGCTCGGACGACGCGCGTGCCGCGGTGGACGCGCGCGCAGCCGTGACGTCGCGACGATCCGCGGCGCATCGAAACACGACGGACGAGATCGAGGACGACGGC
The DNA here is from genome assembly GCF_000090985.2 of Micromonas commoda. Lineage (NCBI taxonomy): Eukaryota > Viridiplantae > Chlorophyta > Mamiellophyceae > Mamiellales > Mamiellaceae > Micromonas > Micromonas commoda. The sequence continues at coordinate 329,265 of NC_013047.1, read as the reverse complement.
ATCGGCGGCGCGCGGTGAACACTCCACGCGCTCCCCGCGAGTGCGCGCCTGGGTTTTCGTGGCCGGGGTTTGCCGGGGTTCGCCAGCGACCTGCCGACTCGATATTCTCACGCGTCGCCTCCACTCTCACGCGTAAGCCTCCACTGCTCCGCGACGCGCGGCTCGGGCCTCCCCGCGCGCGCCTAAACCCGGCGACGATGTCCGCGATCGCGCGCCGCGGGTTCGCCGCCCCGGCGACCGCCCTCGCGCCCGGCCCCGCCGCGACTCGCGCCAGACGCGTGAAGGCGATGATAACGTCCGCCAAGAATGCTGGCTCGCCGATGAGCCGCCGTTCGCGTCTCGCCCTCCCCCGAGGCGGACTCGTCCTCGGCGTCCCGCGCGAACGGCCGCCGCCGCTCGCGGCCCAGCGTCGTCGCATCCGCGTGGCCCCCAACGCCGCGTCCGCGGACGCCCTCCACGCCCCGCCCGCCGAGCCCGAGCGGCGCGAGGAGGACGACCGCCGCGAGCGCACGGCGGCAGCACGCCTGGACGGCGAGAGACGCGTCGCGAACGAGCACGACGACCCGGCGTCGCGCCGCGTCCGCTACGCGTATCTCGCGGCCATGGTCCTCGCCACCGCCACCGCCGTCGCCGTCTCGTGGCTCGTCGCCCCCGAGCTGCCCGCGGCCATCGTCCCGCTCATGCCCCGCGGGCTCGACTGCCTGGACTGGACCGCCGCGCCCGGCGCGTTCGTCAGGTTTGTAGATTACTACGGCACCGCGGTGTTTGCGCAGGCGGGCGTCGTGACCGCGGGCGCGGCGGGGATGAACTTCCTCGGGTGCCTCGTCGTCGGGTGCATCACGGCGATGGGCGGCGGGTCGTTCCGCGGGTTCGTGCTGGGAGAGCAGGTGTTCTGGGCGCAGGAGCCCGAGTACGTGTACATATCGCTCGCCGCGTCGGTGCTCACGTTCTTCTTCTGGCCCGCGCTCGAGCGTTTGTTCGCCAAAGCGGGCAAGTCGAACGTACTGGAGAGTTCGCTGAACTGGCTGGACGCGCTCGCCATCGGGGGTTTCTGCGTCATCGGCGCCAACAACGGCCTGAGAGCCGCGGCGGGTGACCCGGTGGTCGCCGTCGCGTGCGGCATGTTCACCGCGTCATTCGGCGGGATCATGCGAGACACGCTCTGCGCGATGCCGGCGCGGATACTGCACTCGCACCAGGAGGCGTACGCGTCCTGCACCAGCATCGGCGCCGCGACGTTCGTCACGTTGTCCGCGCTGAACGTGAACCCGTGGGTGAGGTGTCTCGCGCCGATGGCGGTCGTGGTGGCGCTGCGGTGGTTGGCGTGGTCCAAGGGTCTCCGTTTGCCGACGTACGGGACCCGCGCCGAGTGAGCGATCGCGACGGCTGTGGCTAACACGGTGTTGGCCTGTGAGAAGTCTCTAAGATCTTACTGTTATTTAACGATGATATCTTTCACTCGTCGACCTCCTCGAACGACAGGATTGCGCTCGTTTTCTTCTTCTTCTTGCCCTTCTTGGCCACCCCTCCGTCTTTGACGTCGGCGAGCTCGGCTCTCAGTTTCTCTTTCCTCGCCTCCTCCCGTCGCCGCCGCGCGTCGTCAGCCTCCCGCCGCGCCTTGTCCTCCCGTTCGATGGCCTCCCGCAGCTTTTCCCGCCGATACGCCTCCGGGTCCGTCTCCGCCCTCAGGCTCTCGCCCAATCGTTGCTTGCGTTTGTCGTAATCCTCGCGCGAGAGCAGCCCCTGGTAACGCGCGCCATCCTGCACCTTCGCCTCCACGGTGTCCTGCCTCGCGGTGAACTCGGTGCGCTCGAGCTCGATCACGGCGCCGTCGGGGAGGGCGATCTCGCTTCGCGTGGCGTTGGCGGATCCCCCGATGGGATCCACCGGGGCGCCCTCTCGCTCCATGGCCCAGTGCCGACAAGGTTTAACGAACGGGATCCGGGCCCAACGACAAAAATGTCCAAAAATCCGAGCCGGCTCATCCATCGAGAGAGGGGCCAGCGACAGACCTTCGTGTTACTTCGTTGTAACCGTCGGACAAGAGTCTGGGTGGTTAAAACTTTGCAGACTGATTTGCATACGATTCGAGGGCATGATTCGTCGTGGTGACGCCCAAAATTTCTGTTACTTTAGTGTACTCTCCCATCTACATCGCGACGCCGTCGGCCTCGCACTTGTTTGACGCGCCGGAGGAACGTCGCGCGCGAGTATCGATCCGCATCGGTCCTCGCACTCGACGAACTTGCCCGCGTCGGAAACATCTAGGTCCGCCTTCGTCGTTCGCGCGGCGTCGATAGGCGTTCGACCCGCCCGGACGCGACAAGTTCCGTGTCGATCCCTCCAGGCTCCCGATACACCATGGTGTACGGCGCAGCGCCTCACGAGATGGCGAGCCCACTCCTCGCGGACGAGAGCGCGCCCCTCGTGGACCGCGAGGAGCGCAAAAGGAGCACGTGGTCGAGGGCCGTCCGCTACGGCGGGGCCATGGCCGTCGGCGCGCTGCTCGTCGGCGCCGGCGTCGTGACCACCTCCCCGTCTCACCCCGTCTCCGTCACCGTGCGGGGTGGCCTCGCGAGCCTCGGCGCTTCCAACGCCGCGAAGCCCGGCCGCGTCGGCCCGCTCAAGTACGGCGGCAAGCACGCCAACAAGGTGGCGCACGCGGGCAAGTCGCACAGGCACGCGGCCCCTTCCCCCGTCCCACACGCCGAGCGCGTCGCGGCGGCTTCCAGCGTCTACCATCGCCTCGGAGAGGGCGAGGACGACCAGGACGTGGGCGGCGACGACATCACCGACGATCCCCTCGCGCAGCTCGACGATCTCAACAAGCAGGTCGAGCGGCTCGTCGAAGACAACAAGGCGCTCACCGAAGACAACATCGCGCTCGAGAAGCAGGTGCAAGATCTGGAGCAGTCCATCGTCGACACCCGCGAGGAGTTCCTGAAGGTCGGCCACGGCGGCAGGAACAAGCACCTCGCGGGCTCGCACGACAACGAGATCATCGCCGACCTCGAGAACCAGCTCAAGGACAAGCACTACGAGCTCGAGAAGACGCGCCAGCAGAAGTACAAGCTGTACGTCAAGAACACCGAAAACCTCGACAAGCTCGCCAAGCTCGACAAAGATCTCGCGACGTGCGCGCAGGACAAGGCTGAGCTCGCCATTCGCGCCGAGCAGGTCTCCGAGCTCGAGGAGTGCAAGGCCTCCTTCGACGCGCTCTCGGTCAAGATGACGAGCGCGCAGGATGACGTCGAGATTTGCAAGGCGGACCTCGCGGCGGCGCGCGGCGACGACCACGACGACAACGCCCGCATCGCCTCCCTCGAGGACAAACTCTCACATTGCAAATCCGAGAAGGGCGACCTCGCGGATGAACTCGTGGGAATCAAGGTGGAGCTCAAGAACTCCAAGACCGATAAGCTGCAGACCGACGCGCTCGTCGAGGAGCTCAACGCCAAGGCTGCCGCGTCCGACGCCCTCGCCGACCGCCTCAGGGGCGAGGTTGACATTCTCGTGGAGGATGTCAAGGCTTGCGAGCTGGACGGCCGTTCGTTCAACTTTTTCTGCTCCGGCGAGGGCGAGACGTGCGAGTGCCCCGACGGCGACGTCGTCTTCGGCCCGCGGTACCACGCCTCCGACGACAGCTGGGAGAACACCTTCGCCGACGTCGTCGCGCTCCAGAAGTTCACCGTCACCCCGGGAACGTCCGGCTTCCCCTGCGACATCGACCACACCGGGAAAGACGTGGCGCCCGGATCCGGCAAGGCTTGCTTCTGCGTGCCCAAGGGAATCGTCACCACCCCGGTCGTCGACGCCAAGGGCGAGCCCGAGCCGGTCGACATGCCCGCGATCGAGCCCGAGGAGGAGACGCACTCGCTCTTCGACATCAAAGCCGCGCCCGGCATGGTCGCGTGCGACTCTGAGAAGTCGTGCCAAGCCGCCGCGGAAGCCGCCGGCCTCCAGATCGGCGGCGGCGGTTACGATTTCGCCGGAGAGTACGGCACCAAGGGATGCTACACGTACAACTCCGGCAAGTACGAGGGCATGGCCTTCTTCGGCACCGGCGGCGACACGATCGCCATGTCCGAGCCCGTCGACGAGCCCAAGGTTCGCGTCATGTGCCCCGCCCCGACCGAAGCCGACGACGTCCAGACCGAGCCGGTGATCCTTCCCATCGACCAGGAGTCATACGAGGATTCCCTCGAGGAGGCGCCCGCGGAACCCCAACCCGAGGTCGAGTCCGTCGACGTCACCGAGCTCCTCGAGGACCACTTCGAGGACACCGTCGGCGAGGACACCATCGCCAAGATTGAGTACGCGGACGCTGATAAGTCCCCGGACACGGAGCCCGAGCCAGAGACGGATGAAAACCCGCCGCCCGTCGACCCCGCCGTCGACTTCCACGGCGAGGAGTGGACCAAGTACGAGGAGGACGACGCTCGGGACATGTACGAGGACGTGGAGGCTGAAATTCCCGAGGAGGAAACTCCCGAAGAGGAGGCGGCGGACGACCTCGCCGCTCGCGTCAACGAGGAAAACGCCGCCAAGGCCAAGGCTGAGGCGGAGGCCAAGGCGTACGCCGAGCAGTCGTTCGCGGAGTGCCAGAAGATGTGCGCCGCGGACAACGAGTGCTGCAACATCGACATCGTCCAGGGCTCCAACCAGAGGCTCTCCTGCCTCCAGGCCTGTACCATGGTCAGGGGCGGCGTCACCCAGGATGACTGCGACGCCGAGTGCGCCGACGTCAAGTGCGATCGCACCGTCAACGGCGTCACCTACCATCACTGCAACTACCCCGGTTGCGGCGACGTCCCCGCGCACGAGGATTCCTTCGGCGACAAGTTCCAGCCCGCGCCTTACGAGTGCGCCGCGCGATGGGGCACCGACGACAACTCCTGCAAGAAGGGATGCAAGAACGGCGCCAGGGACTTTGCCGAGTGGAAGCAATTCATGAAGGAACTCGAGGAAAAGGAGGCCAAGAAGGCTGCCGAAGAGAAGGCTGCGGCTGAGAAGGCTGCCGCCGAGAAGGCCGCCGCCGAGAAGGCCGAGGCTGAGGCCAAGGCCAAGGCTGAGGCTGAGGCCAAAGCCAAGGCCGAGGCCGAGGCTGCCGCCAAGGCTGAGGCTGAGGCCAAGGCCGCCGCCGAGGCCGAGGCTGCCGCCGAACAAACGTGCGACGAGACTCTGAGGGGAGTTGGCGACGAAGGCTACCGCGGATGCCAGACGAAGACCCGCTCCGGTCGCACGTGCCAGAACTGGGACTCGCAGACTCCTCACCACCACTCGCGCAGAAACGAAGCCAAGGGCTCCGCGGGCAACAACTACTGCCGCAACCCCGATGGCGAGCCCACCATCTGGTGCTACACCACGGACCCGAACAAGCGCTGGGAATTCTGCGATCCTCTGCCAGAATCCTCTGACGCCGAGGCCGAGGCTGCCGCCAAGGCTGAGGCTGAGGCCAAAGCCAAGGCCGAGGCCGAGGCTGCCGCCGAACAAACGTGCGACGAGACTCTGAGGGGAGTTGGCGACGAAGGCTACCGCGGATGCCAGACGAAGACCCGCTCCGGTCGCACGTGCCAGAACTGGGACTCGCAGACTCCTCACCACCACACGCGCAGAAACGAAGCCAAGGGCTCCGCGGGCAACAACTACTGCCGCAACCCCGATGGCGAGCCCACCATCTGGTGCTACACGACTGACCCGAACAAGCGCTGGGAATTCTGCGATCCTCTGCCAGAATCCTCTGCCGAGGAGGCTCCCTCCCCGCCCGCCCCCGTCGTGGAGCCCGCCCCCGTGGAGCCTGCCGCCGAACAAACGTGCGACGAGACTCTGAGGGGAGTTGGCGACGAAGGCTACCGCGGATGCCAGACGAAGACCCGCTCCGGTCGCACGTGCCAGAACTGGGACTCGCAGACTCCTCACCACCACACGCGCAGAAACGAAGCCAAGGGCTCCGCGGGCAACAACTACTGCCGCAACCCCGATGGCGAGCCCACCATCTGGTGCTACACGACTGACCCGAACAAGCGCTGGGAATACTGCGATCCTCTGCCACCTGCCACTCCTCCTCCCTCCCCGCCCGCCCCCGTCGTGGCGACCCCCGCCGAGTCCTGCTCCGGACGCAAGGTCACCGTCAAGCGCATGGACCCCAACGGCCTCGACGGCCACGGCTGGGGCATGTGGCTCGAGTTCATGTGCGGCGCCACGCACGTCTCCATCGGCAACAGCGTCGGCTCACAGTCTCAGTCCACCACCGTCTACACGTCCATGCTCCCCGACGATTGCCCCGCGCGCATCGACAAGTCCAACTGGCTCGGCGGCCACGGCTACGGCGATTTCTTCGACGTCACTGTCGGCGAGTGCCCGTCCGATGACCACGCCACCGGTCACTACACCACCGGCGGCGAGTGGCACGACATGGCTTGGTGGAACACGCACGAGACCGAGTCCCACACCAACTGGGACACGCAGTGGCAGGGCGACCACCTCGGCGACTGGCACTTCGGCGGTGACGGTCTCACGAACGGTGGGGGTTACTACGACAACGTGCACGCCTCCCCCCCCATGGACCTCACGAACGGCCACTACGACGAGTACGGCGTCTGGCACGCCGGGGACTGGTGGAACACGCACCAAGACGCTTCCCACGCGCACTGGGACTGGACATTCAACGGCGCGCACCACCAAGCGATGACCCCGTGTGACTGCCAGGATCCCCACGGATTCACCACCCTGCCGGGCTGCGACTCCATCCCCTGCAGCGCGCACGATCCCATCTTCGTAGGCGATCAGAGCGTCCACTCTGGCGGCCACTACGGCGGCAGCTACGGCGGCCACTACGGCGGCAGCTACGGCGACCACTACGGCGGCAGCTACGGCGACCACTACGGCGGCAGCTACGGCGACCACTACGGCGGCAGCTACGGCGACCCCTACGGCGGCAGCTACCACTACGGCTACGGCGACCACTACGGCGGCAGCTACGGCGGCCACTACGGTGGCAGCTACGGCGACCACTCCGGTAGTTTCAACTACGGCTGGGCCGCCAAGGGTGCCAAGAACACCGCCAGCACCGGCAAGAAGGATGTCCACGCCGCCAAGTCCAACAACAAAAGCCACAAGCAGTAAGCGACCCCAAGCATCACGCGTGTAACAGAGGTCGCGGGCGAAAGTCCGCCGCTGCTGCAATGAACATACGTTAACACCTGTCCTGATGTAGTAATCGACATATTATGCAAGTTCAGGACGCTCGCCCCTCGCCACTCCGCCGCCTTTCACCCAATATCGTCTTCGCTCATGAAGTACTGCGGTGGCAAAGTTTCTAAGACGTGATCGCACAATCTGGCGTTGGTACTTTCAAACCCGGGTCGCGCGGCGCGCGCGTTCGCGGTCGCCGGCGGCACCCCCGTTTTCCCCGAGACGCGAACGATGAGGCGCCGCGGTGTCCTCGATCCGACCCGGATCGATCGCTCGGTCCGGAGCGTCGCGATACTTGACACGAACTCGGGCGAGAACGTCGACGCCATTCTCTTCGTGTATCCGAGCGACGACGCGTCCGTCGTGGCGCGAACCCGCGCGATGAAGGGTTTGATCCTCGCACTGCGCGGGGCGACGCGGTCGCTCTCGGGGCGCGACGCGACCTGCGCGACGCTGGGCGCGGACGACGAGGAGGGCAGCCTCGTCAGGGTCGGGTTGGTGGATCTGGCGCGCACCGGAGCGTTGTTAGCGGTGGAGACGACGTTCGCGGAAGACGCGCGCGCGGCGCGACTCGCGGCGACGACGGCGGAGCACATCCGCTTCCTGCACGGGGACTCGTGGGTCGACCGTCTGCGAGAAGAGCGCGACGCGCGTCGCGACGGCGCCGCCGACACGAACGAGGCTTTCGATGCGTCGGACGCCGACGGAAACCAAACGCCACATTCGTTGCTCCTCGGCGAGACGATCGCGTCCTTCCTGCTCACGAGGGCGGCGTGGGAACCCGCGCGGGTCGTCGCCCGCGTGGATCCCGGGATACGCGCCGCGCTGTGCGCGGCGGAGACGGCGACGCGGCCTTTGGCTGAGCGTCTCGGCGGAGCCGCGCCGTTCGCCGACCTCAAGCCCGGCGCGATGTTCATCCTCGCGGACGACGACGACGAAGAAGAAGAAGAAGAAATCCCGGGCTCTCGCGGCGCCGCGTGCACCGTCCTGGCGTCGCACTTACCTCACGACGTCACGGCAAGGCTCGCCGCGTACGTATCGCGCGCTCCGATTGGGTCGTCGGGGCGTCACGCTCGGTGGGTCTGGACGACGACGAGGGGCGATGACGACGGGCGGCTCGAGCGACGCGGCCTGGTCGTGGCCAGGGAGGCGTCCGTCGCGGCGTGCCTGATGCTTCGGCCGCTTAGGGACGAGGCGGCGGCGGTGGGGGACGAGGAGGCGATCGCGCGGCTCGGGGATTTTGAGATGCGCGCGGCGGCGGCGGCGGCGGCGGCGGCGGCGGCGGCGCGGGGGGTGATCGACGGTTGTGCCGGGTTTGACGCGTCGTTCGAGGCGGCATCTGAGGCGGACCGACGTCGTCCGAGGCGTCGTTCGAACGGCGGTGACGTGGAAGATGGGGTTGGGGACGCGGTCGGGACGCTCGCGGAGGTGTTCGACGCGCAGAGGCGGGATAGGGAGCTCGCCGGGGCGGCGGGCGACGGGCCGTCGTTCGGCTGAGACAATGAGTGCGATTTTTAATTCCACGGCGTCCTCGAATCGATCTCGTGGTTAGGTTTAATGTCAAACTAGCCGATGGGTTTCGTATGGGCATTCACACTCCGAACATCTCCGGTTCGTGAACGCCGATGGATCACGCGCGCTCGATCCTGTCGGCGGCGGACTGGTGGGCTTCTAAAGTCTTCCAAGCCGATCGCGCCCCACTCCGAACCGGGACAATGAACCCCCGATCCATCCGATCGCTCTTCACATTCCTCCTCATCTCCGTCATCCTCCTCGTCGGCCTGCCCACGGGCGCCGACGCGGCGGGGAAGAAGAAGAAGAAGAAGGATCCGCTCGAGCTCCGCGCGGTCAAGTCCGACGTGAAGTACATCCGATGCCAGGTGTGCCAGGAGGTCGCCAAGGTGCTGAGCCGCGAGGCGTCGACGCTGCGCGACACGAAGGGCGCGAAGCTCAAGGAGAGCGACGTACTCGAGAAGGTGGAGAAGGTCTGCGATCCGGAAGCCGTGGAGGGCGAGTGGCTCATCACGCACGATCTCCAGGAGAAGGGATCCGAGCTGAAGATGGTGCTCATGAAGGACCAGTACGGCGCGTGCGGCAGCGAGTGCAAGACCATGCAGCGCGCGTGCGAGAAGATCGTCGCCGACCGCGACACCGACGTCGCCGAGATCCTCTTCACCGGGTCGCCACAGCGCGCGGCGCTGGTGCAGCACATGTGCCATAACGACGACGAGGACGGCTTCGGCGCGTGCGTCAAGAAAGCCCCGCCGCTGCCCAAGTCCCGTCCCAAGGGCCCTGCGTTCGATCCCGTCGACAAGAAGGACCTCGACATGCAGCGCATGATGAAGAACATGAAGGACATGGGCATGGGCGGCATGAGCATGTACAACCGGGACGACATGGAGGACATGATGGACGACGAGGACATGGAGGACCCCTCGCTGACCGACAACCCTTACAAAAACTACGACCAGTCCATCTACGATCCGCCCGAGCCCCCCGCGCCGGGCGTGGCGGAAAAGGTCGCCGACGCCGTCAGAGGCGCGGGTTCGGCGATCAGGGGCGGGATCGAAGCGGCGATGAGCTGGGGCAAGGGGCTGTTCGCGCCGTCGAAGGAGTCCGCGGCCAAGGCGGAGACGGAGTCCCTCGGGGAGCTGTGACGAGCGAGCCGTAGACGATTGGGATGACGATTCTTTTGAAGTGAGCAACTCTGCATGAATTTACACGCGAACCACACGCGCGACCCGCCCCTTCGTTCCTCACGGGTGGTACATGTTGTGCTTGCTCCTCAGCCCGGCGGGCATCGCCTCGCGATCCAGCCTCGACGGGTCCGAGGGCTCCACGTTCCAGTGGTGCAGGATGGGGTTGTAGCTCCCGTCCAGCGCGCTGGGCGGCGGCACCCGCCTGAGCTGGGTGCTGTCGTCGGTGGGATCGTTCTCCGGGACGGAGTACTGCTTGCCGTGCAGCAACCGCTTGGGGGTACCGCTCGCGGGGGAGAACGAGCCGACGGGAGAGGAGTTTGGCGCCGCGCCCGGCGACATCGGCGGCACAATCTCCAGCAGCGGGGCGTCGGGATTGTAGTTTTCCGCCCGGTCCCACGGCGCGGGCACCTTCGCCACGCCCGACGGCGTGTCGACGTCCGCGTTGTACACCTTCTCGACGCCTCGCTCGGTGATCACCGTGTGCAGCCTGTGCGTGTTGTCGTACATCGTCGTGCTGAGGTGACCCGGGTCGGTCCACCCGTGCCGCGACGCGTACCCGTCGAGGTCCTTGTGCGTGTTGATCCGCTCCTTCACCAGCGCGTCGCGCCGCAGCTTGGCCTCGAACTCGTCGGGGCCGGACTCGTAGTTGCGCATGGACGGCGGCTTGATGGGCCGGTCCAGGATGCTGTTCTTCTTGAACAGCATGGTGCCCTCAACCCCCGCGCGCCGCTCGTCCCCGCTCTCCGCTGAATTGCCTGCCCCCCAATCCGTGCTGGCGCCCGCATAACAACCCACCCGAGGCGAGCCTGCAGAAATTCGGTCCGGCAGCCGGCCCCCTTTGAACTCCCGGTGAGTCGTTGGAACTTTCAAAGTGAAAATGTTGGAACTTTCAAAGTGAAAATGGCATCTCCGCCCGCCACGTTTGCTTTGAAGGCACCGATCAATTCTCGCCAAGGCCACTCGCGTGCACCCGGCTTGGCGAACCAATTGGCTGGGTTGCTCTTTCTAGTGTTGATTCTTGAACTTTCTGGTAGGTGCCGAGTGGGAGTCGCGAGAACTCGCGCGAAAAAAAACCTCGATACAACGCGTTTGAACACGCGGACAGCGTGTCACGCGTCGCAGTCGACGGCGCGACGTTCCTCGGGACGGCGACCGCCGCGTCACCCCGCCGCGTCAACGTCCGCGCGGGGCCGTCCGCGCGCGAGCTCAGCGGGGCGAGCGTCGAACCCTGGAGACGAGGCGCGGGATCGGGGCGCTGAGATATCCCGCGCGACGAGTCACGTATCTCGCGGGTTGCCCAGTGACGGAACCGACCGAGGCGGAGCATGAGCGACACTCTCGACGCCCGATGCCGGGCGTGGGAGGACGAGCAACGAAGGCTCGACGCGTCGTGGATTTCCGGTCCGTGCCCGTGCGCAAAGGACGCAAAGGCGCCGGGGCAGGTACGCGCGTCCCCACGTCGGAGACTTTTCCGCATTTGGCAAAAGCTCGCAGCGACGCGCCCCGTCCCTTCGCCTCCCCGCTGACGCGCTGACGCCTCGCCCCAAAACCTCCCCCGCGCGATGCATCGCAGCCCACTTCGTGCTACGTCGGTGGTAAGGCCCCGTCCCCGAGCACCACCTCCGGGGGCGTCGACGTTCAACTCGCGAACATCGTCGGCGCCACCTTCTTCGCGGTGATGATGATTTTTGGCTTTTACGCCGTCTACCGAGGCTTCCGATCGCGAGAGCGCGCCAAGAGGCGCATCGCCACGGAGATCATCCGCGTCCTGAAGGAGGACGAGGAGCGCGCGATCAAGTACAAGGTGCTCCAACTGACCCAGCCCTGCGGGACGGTCGCGGCGGCGACGAGGTGCCCGGATGAGGAGCAAGGACCCGACGCGCCGGCTGGGCCGCTGGCGGATGGCGCCGGGGATGTGATCGAGGAGGGTCTGATGGCGTCGCTGAGGATTCAGGTGGAGATGCACGAGGCGAGGGCGGCGAGGCGAAGGCGGCGGATCATGTGCGGGCTCGCGGCGGTGCTGGCGTCCGCGAGCGAACGGATTCGGGGACGGACGCGGGAGGCGGACCTGAGCGAGCGGTTCAGCTCGCTCTCGCTGGATGAGCTCATGATGGTGCAGCTCAGGCTCAGTCGGCGAAACGAGCAGCAGGAGAGGCTGGATACGCTCAGATTTCAGCGCTCGCAGGCGCCGGTGTCCGTGGTGGTGGAGAATCCCTGACGTCACCCGCCTTGGGAGAGCGAACATGTTGTACTTTGAAGCGCTTTGTGTAAACACGGCACACGTCAACCATGTCATTTTGTGCTTTGACACGCTGGAGCCGCGGGATCTTCGACATAATTCGGGCGCGGCCTCGGCGATATGCGAGGCGTGGCGATGCCGATCGTCATCTTGGCGATCGTCGCGCTCGGTCTGATCGCGCCCGTCGATGCGTACAGTTCGGTCGCCGGGAGCTGCGAACACGCCGGCGTCGTCCACGGCATCGACGCGGCGCCCCCGCAGAAGGGCGACGGGGGATACAAACTTCGCATCGGCCATCCCGGGGTGAACGTCCCTGGCGCGACCGTCCCGGTGGTCCTCACGGGAGCTGAACCGCACAAGGGTTTCCTCGTCTACGCCGTGGATGACGACGAGACCAAGCCGTTGGGCGGATGGGACAACGCCGCGATGCCGGACGGATGCCAGGCGCATCCCCAGTGCTCGCACGCGGCGACGCACGACGCTTTCCACAACACCGGAATCGTCACCGACGTCCTCCCGTGGATCGCCCCCGCGGAGCCCTCGGATCTCGCAAAGGACTCGGTGATCAAGTTCAAGGTGACCGTGGTCCGGGACTACGAGACCTGGTTCGCGTTCGAGCAGACGTTCGTCGTGGGAACCGAGGAGGGCGCGGGCGAGAAGGGACTGACACTCGCCGAGCCCGGCCGCGCGCCCCGCGCAAACGGAGGGGGCGGCGGAGGCGGCGGCGTCCGCGCGCCGTCCAAGGGCGCCGCGGTGCTCGGCGGGTGGGACGGTAAGCCCACGGGCGGCGACGAGCCCGCGCCGGTGACCCAGCCGGTGACCCAGCCGGTGATCCGCCCGCACGAGCGCGCGATTCAGGACCCGCTCGCCGCCAACGCCATCGCAAAAAAACCAAAGACGAACTCGGCAAACGACGGCGAGGCTCCCGGCGCCGCCCGCCGCAAATCCGCCGGCGGCGGTCGAAAGGACCTGACGGATCCCGCCGGACCCCTCAGCGAGCGCGAGCGTCGGCGCGCGGCGCGGCTCGCGCACGGGCTCGCCATGGGAGCCGCGTGGCTCGTCGCGTCGCCATCCGCCGCGTTCGCCGCTCGACACGGACGCAAAAAGAAGTGGTGGTTCAAGTACCACCGCAACGCGAACGCGGGTGTCGCGGCGGCCACGCTCGTCGGCGCCGCGCTCGTCCTGGACGCGAGGGGATGGTCGACGCCGTGGGGTTTTCACGGTAAGATCGGCGCGACGGTGTGCGCGTTGGTGGCGGTCCAGACGCTGGCGGGATTCTGGAGAAAATCCTTCGCGAGGCCGACGTGGGCCAAGTGGCATCGGATCGTCGGCGTCGGGACGTGGGCGTTGGGGGCGTACAACTGCACGACGGGCGCGGCGATGTTGGCGTGGATGGAGACGGACCAGGCGTGGGAGAGACCGACGGCGTGGGCGCTGCTGTTGGCGTGGATCGCGGTCGGAGCGTGGGCGGAGTCGAGGCGTCGAAGGAGGGTGCTGACGCTCAAGCTGCATCGAACGGCGTAGGCGGCGATTGGACGTTTAATTCACGCGTGAGACGAAACCGAGGCGAGGCGCGTGCTTCAAGTGCTCGCGTGGCATTCGAGAAGTCGTGGGTGTGGTCTACTATCGTGCGGCGGGAGGCGACCGACCTGCTCCTCGGCGCCCGCCCGCTCGTTCGTTTCAGTTTTCGTTGTTTTTTTCTTCTTCGCGTCTGGCGGCTTTTCTGAGCCGCCCCGTCGCGCGTCCCCATCCCCTCCACGCCGCGACGGACTCCATCGTCCGTCGAGGCCACCCTCTGATTCCCCCCAAACTCGAGCGCGCCCGCCCCGAACGTCTCGTCCGGCACCCGCCCCTCCTTTTCCCTTCATCGCGACGGTCCGCTCACGCGGGTTGGTAGACGGCGGCGGCGGCGGCGTCTGAGTTTTGAAAGTGCTGGTTCGGGCCGCCCATCTCCCGCTCAGCCGCCTCCTTTTCCCGGCGCACGCGCTCGTTCTCGTCGACGTCGCACGCGCGGTCGTACGCCCTGAAGTGTTCCCTCGCGACGGGAGGTGCGACGGACACGCCGTTGACCGGCGCCGGGGACCAGTGCGAGCGGCCGTCTCCCGAGCCGAGCTGGCCCCAGTCGCCTCTGCCCCAGAGGTACAGCCTCCCCGAGTCGCCGACGGCGCCGGTGTGATCCTCGCCGCAATCGACCGTCGCGAGCCTGCTGCCGCGGAGGGACTCGACGCGCGTGAACGCGTAGCGCTTCTTGATGTCGCCGTGGCCCAGCTGGCCGTACGAGTTGCTGCCCGTGGTCATCACTGCGCCGCACGCGGTGAGCACGGCGGAGTGGTTGCCACCCGCGGCGGCGCGAACGATTTTGCACCGATCGCCGCACGCGCACGGAACCTTGATCCACACGCCGTTCTTCGGCGTTCGACCCTCCCAGTCCTCCTCGGCGTTCTTCTTCTTCGCGTCGTCGTAGAGCGCGCGAATCGCCTCGCGGTTCTTCGCCTTTGCGGAATCGCGCTGCTGCTCCCAAACCGCATCGGCGCGCCCCGCGGAATCGTGGCAGACGCTGAGCCTCCGTCCGCCCCCTTTCCTCGCAGGCGTCGGGGCGAAGAGGACGTCTTCGTTCGACGAGGCGTCCCGGACGGTCCTATTTCGCGTCTTCTCGAATCGCTTGAACGCGCGCTTGATGGTGTTGCGCTCGCGCGGCACCTCGTTGGCGTTTAAAGGCGGGTTCTCCGGCTCGGGCTTGTGGTGCACGGGCACCAGACGCGGGACGAGCTCGTCGTTTGGACCTCGCACGGCGCCGCGCTGATCCTCCTCGTAGTAGTAGTAGCACGAGTGCGTGCCCTTGACGCCGATGCCGAGAGCACCGTGCTTGCCCCTGCCGCAAGCCCACAGCTGGCCTCCCGCGGTGACGAAGAGGGTGTGGTGGCCACCCGCGGCGAGCGACGTCACGGGCTCGTCGAGATCGTTGAGGTGCTCCACGAGGCAGGGCCAGGGAACGCCAGATTCCCAACCGGCGGCGGTGGCGAACGCGACGTCGCCGAGGCCGAGCTGCCCGTAGCGGCACGCGCCCCACGACCAGACGCTTCCGCAGTCCGTCAGGCACACGGTGTGGCTGCCGCCCGCCACCGCCCGCGTCACGTTCATCCCGCGCAGCGCCTCGAGCCTCTGCAGCGGTCCCGCGTCGTTGAAGTGTCCGTGACCGAGCTGGCCGTGCCGCCCGCGGCCGCACGTCCACAAGCCGCCGCCCTCGCTGACCACGACGGTATGGTTCGCGCCGGTCGCAATCTGCGTCACCTTGACGCCGGACATCGAGTTCACCCGGCGCGGGATGTCAACCTCAATGGGGGTCCAGCCCCCGTGGCCCAACTCGCCGCTAGACGCGAGGCCCCACGTCATCAGCGCCCCGTCGGGGTCGAGCGCCGCGCAGTGCGACGCGCCGCAGGACACGCTCTCGATGGCGGTGGCGTCAGCTATTTGAGCTTCGGCGCCGAACGTCACGGCCGCGGGAGCCGCGGCGTCGTCGTAGCCGCCCTGGCCGAGCTGACCGTGGAAGCCTCGGCCGAAGGTGTACATGGTGCGGCCGCGGGGCTGCGCAGCTCCGGATTTGTCCCGCGCCGCGGCGGCGGCGGCGGGGGTGATGAGCTCGCAGTCGTCGGCATCTCGCGCGTCGTCCGGTAAAGGAGGAGCGGGTTTAAACGCGTCCGGATCGAGCGGGTTAAACTCGCACACCGTCTCGGTGTTGGCCGCGACGCCCACGCCGAACTCGTCCCTTCGCTCGGCGAGCGCGGTGTGCACGGGCTCCGTCGCGGGTCTGGAATCCTCATCCTCGGACAGCGACGCCACGTGTGTCGCCGCGCCATGGAGCCCCTGCCCGATGGCGTCGCCGAGGAGGCCGCCTTGGCCGTCGCCCCACCGGTACTGCGTCGCGGCGGCGTCCATCTGGAACGGGGGAACGTCCGCGATGTCCCGGCGGTTGCAAAACGATCGAGCGTCGGTTCGCTTGGGCGACACGCGTCTCGCGGGGGGCAAACCTGGGACAGCCTCGGCGACGCCGAGCACGGCGGTGTGAAAGGCGCCGAGGGAGAGGCACGCGCTCATCCGCGTCGCGGTGTCGGAACGTTCGATGAAGTCGAGGAGGCGCGCGTAGTTGGGCGCCTTGCGCTTCGGGTCGGAGGCGCCGAGCTTGCCGATGGGAGCGTGGTACTGATCCTCGAGCACAACCTTGTCCAGGATGGGATGCGCGTTGCAGCGCTCCTTTGCGATGCGCTCGGTGAGATACGATTCCCTGAAGTGTCTGGACACGCAGTTCAGCACGCCGAGCTCCCTGCTGCCGCACTTGTGGAGGATCACGTCCACGAGCTCGGCGGGGAGCGCGCCGATATCTCCGAGGTGGTCATCCGGAGGAGCGCACTCCTCAACCACGCGACGGCGCTTGGACTTGACCGTGGAGCAATCCCGAGACACCTGCACGACGGACCAATCGTCAACCTTGCGCTTCCAGTGCGGGCTCAACGGGGCCTCGTGAATGTCGGGGTGGTAAAAGTACCCCATCACGCTGTCCGCGGTGTCGACGCAGACTGCGGGAACGTCGGATGGGCGTGGTCAGCGCATGCGACGAAAAAGAGGGGACTGTGCCTCGTTGTGGCACGAAAAAGGGAGGGGCACTAAATCTGGTGACACGCCCGCGGAAGGGGGCGCTGGGTCGCCGATCGAGAGTATCGCGCGGCCATTCGCGCCCCGGGGGCTTCCATGGATGTGGTGGAAGCCTCCCGTGCGTGAGAACCCGCTTCGATCGCGCGGCATCCATCCATCGCGGGGTGGTTCCCCCGAACCGTCGTCTCCCGCCAACCAACGACTTTTTCGGGGCCTCAACGGGATTGAGGTCGGGTCAAACGGTCGCGCGGTGCTCACCTGCGTCGTCATACTTGGGCTTCGCCATGATCGGCGTTCGCGTCGGTGTCATGAGAGTGCCCTGCGACTTTTCCACATCGACCTGCGAGCCTTTGGCCCGCACATGGCCCCCGACGGACGACCGGGTCGCGGGCATTTTTTTCTTCGTCATTTGGTCCCCCAAACGGAACCCCTCTCTCTTTCCTCTCTCTTCGCGCGTCGTCTGACCCGCGCGACCTTTGTTTCTTGCTTACCCCTAACGCGTCACGTACCTCGTGCGCGTCCCCCTAAAGGCTACACCCGTCGAACCTACGCCGAATTCGGCGAGGTTGCCCCTCTCCACCCGCTGCGCCTCCCGCGCCCGACTAAAGTGATTGTTGCGCGACCTCGAAAAAGAGTCTTCAAAACGGATTTCACGGAAAACGGCCGGTTGCAATTTTTTCGGCACGCGGACTGGAAGTGCAAACTCACGGAAGTCACCCTGACATTTCTGCGAAACGGATTCATTGGACCCATCTTGACCGTCAACGACGAGTCAACGGGTGTCGTATTTTTTGGCGCAACGGTCCCCCGTCTCGGAAAAGCGGCGAGCTCCGAAAGCGTCCGAAAGCAGCTACGGAGTTCGTTGGGCGAATCCCTCGGAGCAGTACTTTTGCGGCGGTCACTCCGTGGCGAGCGAGCGGGCGTATCGCGGCGTTCACCGGCTGGTGGGCACCGACTCGACATCGACGCACCCCACGAATGGCGAAGGGCAAGAGCAAGCGCAAGAACAAGGACGGCCCCTCGGGCGCCGAGGGCGGCGCGGGGCCCAGCGCCGATTACGAGGGCCCAGGCGAAAGTTGGGGCGGCGAGCACATGAACCAGGCGCCCGCGCCCCTCATGGCGATGCACCCGAGCGGCGAGCACATCGCCGTCGCGTACGGCAAAGGCGTCGCGGTCTTCGACGCGTCCACCGGCGCGCAGATCCCGCTCCGCGCCGCGGCGAAGGTGCCCAGCATCGGCGAAGGCGTCGCGCACACGCCGGCGTCGCCCGAGATGCGCGCGCCCCTCGAACCCGACGGACTCTGGCACGCCGACGCCATCCGCGCGATCGCGTTCGACCCGACCGGCAGATTCCTCGCCACCGCCGCCGACGATAAGGCGGTGCGGCTCTTCGCCAAGAACGCGGACGCGTACGAGTGCGTCCGCCGATGGCACGATCGCAAGAAACCCACTGCGCTCGCGTATGACGACGAAGGAAAGCACCTGATGATCTCCAACAAGTACGGCGACGTTCACGTCGTCCTTACCGATCGCAAGCCGAACGATCCGGTGGGCACCGACCACGAGTACGGAGCCCTTCGCGAGGTGGACGATCCCGCGTTTCTCCTCGGGCACTGCTGCGCCGTCGTGACGGACCTGACGTGCCCGCGAGGGAGCAACCTGCTCGTCACCGCCGATCGAGACCACAAGCTCCGCGCGTCCAACCTGCCGACGACCGTGCCCTTGATCCACGGATCGTGGGACATCCAGAGCTTCCTCTTCGGGCACCTGGCGTTCGTCTCGTGCGCGACGGCGGTCCCCGAACCCGACGACGACGACGACGAGGGCGAAGGCGAAGGCGCGGCGCGGGATAACCAAAAACCAAAAAAGATCGAGCGACTCGCATCCGGCGGCGGCGACGGCGCCGTCCGCCTGTTCCGCCTCGACGACGGCGAGGAGCTGGCGAGCGCGCAACTGAGCGCACCCGTCGACCCGCCGTCCCCCGAGGAGCTCGAGGCGATCGTGACCGGGCAGGCGCCTCGGATCCCGGTCAACGCGCCGGCGGTGACGAGCATCGACGCGCATCCCTCCGGCGCGGCTGTCGTCGCCGCGGTGGAGGGCGCCCCCGAGGCGGTGCTCATGCGCGGCGACGACCTGCGGGTGGTGGCCAAGATTCCGGTGCCCGTGTGTGGGGACGACGTGGAGGTGACGTGCGTGAGGTTCGACAGGCCGAGCGGTCAACGGCTGTGGGTAGCGGGGACCGTCGGGTCGGATGCGGCGCCGTTTTTCCGCTGCGCTCGCGTCGGTGTGAACGGAAGCGTCGACGGGAAGGCGTCCGACGATGGCGACGGGGTGGACGGGGGCACGATCGCGGATCCCGCGGACGACGTCTTGGCTTCCAAGATGCGCGAGGCGATGGCGCCGCACGCGCCTGGTGGAAATTCTTCGCGCATGGTGAGCAAAGGGACGGCGCTGAGGAAGAAGCAGTACGACAACGTCGCCGAGATTGCGGAGCGTAAGAAGCTTCGGAGGGACGTGACCAAGGGAAAGAGGAAGGCGGACGGGGCTTGAGCGCGTAGTCGTCGTGGGCGATTGTTTTAGTGCCACCGCGTTCGCTCGATGAGATGGATTCCGCCGCGCGTGGTCGGTTGCCCGGTTTTGCCCGTGTTTCGTGTCCGCACGAAATCGGTTTGAAAGTTTGCGAGACAGCCCAACCGCGGGCACGCGGGGTTGGACGCGTCGCGCGGTCAAAGCATCCGCGCGCATCGACCCGGGCACGCACGCGCCGCCGTCAACCCCGCGCGTGGCCGTCCCCGACCCCGCGGTTCGTACACCGCAAACCCGCGAGCGTCGAGGCCGACGCCTCATCGCGTCGACCGCGCGGCGTGTCGGGAGCGCGACGCGGCCGGTCCTCCAAAAGCCTCCGCGCGTTTGAACCGCGGGCGAGGCACCATGGCTACCAGGATGACCGAGCGCCAGCAGCTGGCGATCGCCATGCGCGAGTCCATGGCGTCCGCGCCCGTCGTCCCCGTCGTCTCCGTCGCCTTGATGGACGACAAGGAGAACTCTCCGCCCCCCACGGTGAGCGCGCGACACCGCGCCGCCCGCCGCGCCGCGACTCAAAAAACTCAAAACACGCGCTGACGACGGAAACGCGCCCCTCCTGTCCGTCTCCCCGTCTCCCGCGCCCGTCCCCCGACTCGCGCTCGTGCCAAACTCCCGACTCGCGTCTGACGCGCGCGCGCCTCCGTCCCGACCTCCGCCCCGATCGCAGGACGATGAGCCCAAGCGGCGCAAGATGAGCAGGGTCGAGAAGGAGCTCGCGTCGCTCGCGCCGTGGGCGTGGGACCCGTTGGTCGCGAGGCACGCGCCGGGCAGCGCCATGATGCGAGACTTTTCCGAGGTTGTCGCGGACAAGACGGTGATGACGGGCGGGAACGCGCGCGCGTACCGGTTCAAGTCACCGGACCCCGCGTCGACCCCGGCGAGGCCCACGGATCGCCCGTCCGGATCGACCGCCGCGACGCCCACGCCCGCGACGGACGCCGGAAAGGCGGCCGGGGCCCTCGGCACGTCGTCGTCGCGAGAAGATCTCGCGCCTCCCCTCGCCGGAGCCAACGACGGAGCGATCCGCGTCGGGAAGAGGACGCGCTCGTCGCCGGCATCGCGCGCCGGCCTCAACGACGCCACCCCGGCGCCCGCGACCGCCGCGCGCGGTACCCCACTCCCCCGTGCGCGCGCCGCCGCCGCCTCCTCCGCGCGGGCCACGCCGTTCGGCACGGGACGCGCGGCGTCGCGACTCGCATCCGCCGCGCAGCCGACCCGCTCGTTGCCCCAACACGGAGGAAACGACGCCGCGCCGGTGACGAACCTCGTCAAGGCGCTCGACGAGGCGGGCGACGAGGAACCGCGGCGTGTCCGGCGCCGAGGCGACGCCAAGACGCCGGCCAAGACGCGCGAGAAGGAGGAGAGGGAGGCCAAGGAGGCCAAGGAGGCCAAGGATGCGAGGGAGGCCAAGGATGCGAGGGAGGCCAAGGATGCAGCGGCCGAGGCTAAACGCGCCGCCGCCGCCGCGAAGCGCAAGGCGCAGCGGGAGGAACGGGAGAGGGAACGCGCCGCCGAGAGAGCCGACAAGGCGTCAAACCGACGCCCCGAGGAGGCAAAGGACGCCGCCGTCGCGAACGGGAGGAAGGATCCCCACGTCGTTCGGTCCCGCGAGCTCGCGGGCCTCGACCCGATGTCGGGACCCGACGCTCGACGCCAGCGCGAGGCTGCGCTGCTCGCCGTCGCCGCCGTGGAGGCGGCCGCGGAGGCGGAGGCGGCCAAGCCCAAGGCTTCGAATGCGCAGACGCTCCTCGCGGCGTTTTACGATTTGACTGGCCGAGAGCCACCGCCGGGGGTGGTGCTCCCGGACGCCTCCGTCGCCGCGAGAGACGCGGCGGAGCGGGCCAAGCGGGCGGCGGACGCGCGCGACGTGGCGGTGTACGGTGCGGTGTACAAGCCTCCGCCGATTGACGGGTGGCGACCGGTTTGCATCGGGCCCTTCGGCGGCGCGTCCGGGCGCGACGATTTCGCCAGGGCGTACCACGGCGCCCCCGCGCGAGTCGTCTCCGCGGGTGCGCAGCTCGCGAGGGCGTGCGAGTACCTCGGGCGCGTGGACGCGGTGGACGCGGAGAGGCGGGCGGCGAAAGGGGTGCCCCGGGCGCGGAGCGACGGGGCATGAACGAGGAGGATTTCGGAGAGGGGAGGGGCGGGGCGGGGTGGGGTGAATCGACGCGCGACAGTCTCGGTCTCGAATCGTCGCGACGCAGTCTCGGATGTTTAACGAATCGCCCACGAATGTTACGACGTCGTTCGTCTGAACGCTAAAAAGCTCACTGCACCGTGGACACCAGCTCCCTGACGCGCGCCAGGACAATCTCGTTGGCGCACTCCACCGCGTCGGCGGTGAATGGGTACGCGACCCTCGCGCATCCCATCACCACCAGCGGGGTGGCGCCCGGGACCCTCTCCGCGCCCGTCGCCGCGGACACGTGCACCGGCACCCGCGCCCGCTCCAGCATCGCGCGCACGCGCTCTCTTCGCTCCTCCCACCCCGCGTCTCTCCTCGCCCGCGCGACGCCGTCGTCCGCGGCCCCGTCGGCCGAACCCTCCGCGATGGAACCCATCGACCGATCCCCCGCATTCCCTCGCTCCTCCTCCCCGTAGCCGGGGTCCGAGAACCTCTCCCGGCGCGCGTGCGCCGGCGGTGGCGCCGGCGACGCGTTGGAGTACGATCGCAGAAACTCGAGCGACATCCTCCGCCCGCTTGAACTGCCAGCCGCGCCAGCTGCGCCGAATCGATCCAACCCCCCGGGCTGCGTCGCCGACGCCGATCGAGCGTTCCACCCGACGGCGCCTACGGACGTGAGGCACTCCATCGCCGCGCGTTGTCCTCCCACCACCTCCACGCCCTTGACCGCGTGGCCGGGGACGACGCACAGGTGATCCTCGCCGTTGTGTCCCTTCGGTGAAGCTGCGACGGGGCGGGGCGGGGCGACGATAGGTTAGGCGAAAATCCATCTTGGGAGGGAGGGAAAAACCCGCTGGGAAAACCCGCTGGACGTCGCGGATCTGGGGTGTCGCGCGCGCGGGGCGGCGGGGCGCGGGCCGGGGTGGGATTCTCACCTTGAGTGCCCTTGATCAGGGGTCGACGCGGCTGCGGGTGGGGCGGGGAAAGGAGAGGGGGCGAGCGTCAGGCGCGGTTCGACGGTCGAGAGCGCGCGCGCGCGACGCAGAAACGGCGGCGAAAGGTCCGTTTCGTCAGGGCCCGAAAGGAGGCGAGGCGCGGTTCCGATCACACAGGCAAACAGTCAGAACTTTTTGCACGGCACCCACGGTTGCCGTGATAATGGCGTGTGGCGTGGAAAGGAAGCTTCTATTTGTGCGTCGGGCGGTCGGTGCGTACCTTGAGCAGGGCGACGGAGAAGTTGACGGGATCCACGTTGTACACGATCCCCGTGCGCGTGGAGGCGTCGCCGAGGGTCACGACAACCTCTTGGCCCAGGAGCGCCTGATGCGGGAAGGGAGGAGAGGTGGTGAGCGCCCTGATGGAAGGCGGTGGAAATTTCCGGCGGCCGGGAAGAGCAAATCGGGGAAAGGAGGCGACGCTCCGCGGCCGCCGCCTGTGAGGCGGCGGGAGAGGCGATCTTTCGCGGGTAGGAGGCCGGTCTCACCTTGAGGTGCGCCGGGTTGAGCGCCGTCAGCATCTGCGAGTCGAGAGGCGGGTCGCGGCGATGTCAGCGTCGGGCGGCGCGAGTCGCAAGGGAGAGGGCGCGGGGCGACGCCTCGCGCACAAGGGAACCTCGCGGCGGCATCCCGGTGGAAAACGTACGGGCGGAGGTTGCGCGCGTCGATCGAATGCGACCGACGTGAGACCGCGAATCGATCTAATCTCACCTCATAGCTCGTGTCCGCACCCATCGCGCCGGATGGACCGCTCGTCGCGCCCAGATTGGTCCCGTGCGCGGTGCGCACACCCATCAACCCGACGCTTGGTTTACCCCGCGGCGCTCGTTCAAAAATGGCGGGTCTCGCCGCGCCCCGGAGTCGCGCGCTCACACGATCCGCGAGCTCGTCGGCGATGAAAGCGCGATTCAGTCGCCTCGCCCAATGCTAAAGGTAGCCTTCTCCTGCGTCGCCGACCCCGAAGCGCCTTTGGCCGTCGCGCGCGCGCCGCGCTTCGATGCTGTGTTCGACCCGTGGCGGCGGTCGAAAAAAGCGAGCCGCCGACGAAGCTGACGAGGAATATATCCGCTTGTGGATGCCTATGGAGCCCAGTCACCGAGATCGCCAGCCCCGAGATACGGTCGTGGAAATATCTCTGATTCGAGAGACAAATCGACCAATGGGATCGGTGCAGCGTGGCTCAGCCGCCAAAAATCCCAAGGAACGTCAATTTTTCCAGCGGCAGACGTCAGGGTTTTCTCCAATATCTTCGGATTCGTCACGGCAAACTGGTGTGCTGTCACGTGAAGAGAGCTATTTGGTGTTGAGATCGTATGCGAATTGTTGCTGTATTTTCCGCGGAAAGTCGCGATCTGAAAGTTTCACAGAGGTTGCCCTCGTCTTGATTCCGCCAACGGATTACCTCAAACCGAGCCACAACGACCGCCGCTGGAGCGCGCGAACGCATCGGTCGCCTCGCACTCGCCGGTCACGGATCATGCCCGCGCAGACACGCGGCGCCAGGCGCAAGTCACTCGGGCTCCCGCCCAAGGAAAAGCAGGAGCGCTTCGACCCGTCCTCGCCGTCCAAGGCGAAGACTGGCAAGAAGGCCGAGGGCTGGGGCGCCCCCGAGCGCACCGGCTTCTGGGCGAACGTCTACGGCACGTGCGGCGTGCTCGCCATCATCGGCACCACCCCGTTCATCGCGGTCATCGTCTGGCACATGTTCGTCAACCTCGACGGCTCGCTCGCCTCCATCGTCGCCGCCTTTCAGAAGGACGGCCTCTCGTTGATCGCCAAGATCTGGCCGTGGACCTCCAAGCGCGCGTGGCAGCTCCTCGGATCCTACGCCGCCTTCGAGGCCCTCCTCCAGGTGTACATGCCGGGTAAGAGGTTCGAGGCGAACCCCACCGCGGCGGGCAACGTTCCGGTGTACAAGGCCAACGGCGTCCAGTCCCTCGTCGCCACGGTGATCGCCTTCTTCCTCTGCTGGCACCTCGGCTTGACCACCCCGCTCGAGGTGTACTCGCTCTTCGGAGAGATGCTCGCGGGTATGTCCTTACTCGCGATCGTCTTCTGCGTTTTCCTGCTCGTCAAGGGCCACGTCGCGCCCACCGACGAGGACAGCGGCTCGTGCGGCAACGTCGTGTACGATTTCTGGTGGGGCATGGAGCTCTATCCGAAGATCGGCCCGCTGAACCTCAAGCAGTTCACCAACTGCAGGTTCGGCATGATGGCGTGGGCGATCCTCCCGATCATCTTCGCGTGCCACCAGTACCAGCGCGACGGTTTCCTCGCCGACTCCGTCGCCGTGTGCGTCGCGCTCATGTGCGTGTACAACTTCAAGTTTTTCGTCTGGGAGACTGGATACTTCAACAGCATGGACATCCAGCACGACCGCGCGGGGTACTACATCTGCTGGGGATGCCTCGTGTGGGTTCCCGCGGTGTACGCGTCCCCCGCGCTGTACATCGCGTCGGTTCAGCCCCCGGTTAACCTGGGCCCGCGGCTGGCGGCGGCGATCTTCGCGCTCGGCTGCCTCTCCATCTGGATCAACTACGACTCGGACCGCCAGCGTCAGGAGTTCCGAGCCAGCGGCGGCAAGAAGAAGGTGTGGGGCAAGAAGCCCGTCATCGTGGAGGCTGAGTACAAGGTGGCGAAGGACGGAAGGACCGTGACGAAGAAGAGCATCCTGCTCGCGTCTGGCTGGTGGGCAATCGCCAGGCACTTTCACTACCTTCCGGAGATCTCCGCGTCGTTCTTCTGGACCGCGCCCGCGCTCTTCGGCAAGCTCCCGCCTTACCTTTACGTCATCTTCCTCACCGTGCTTCTGATCGACCGGAGCATGAGGGATGACACGAGATGCTCGCTCAAGTACGGCAAGTACTGGAAAAAGTACTGCGAGCTCGTGCCGTACAAGATCGTCCCGGGGATCTTCTAAGGGGCGACCGAGCAGAGACGGTCGCGATCGATTCATTTTTATTATGCGCGGTCGCCTCGCGCGCGGTCGCCTCGCGCGCGGTGGCGCACCGCGATTGATTTGACGAGGGGGAGAGTTCTGTGTTGTAATGACGACGACATTCTTTCTTTTGACTCTACCGCTCGCGTCGCATTAAACGAAAGATCAAAAAGACTTGCTAATGGCTATCCAGCCTCGTCATTCTTCGTCGTGCGTTGTTGAAGACGCGGCGCGGGTCCGTCTGCTACGTGCTATCTTCGAGAGAAGTTGCACAAAAAGTTAAAGAGTCCATCCAGTCGAATCGATATGTATAGTGTGCTTCATCGGTTGTATCAGTCGTCAGTCATCCTCAGTGATTTTTGTCCACGCCCTCGAGGGCTATGTGTGCTTGCGCGTCGCTCGCGGTTCTCGGCGCGCGGCTCAGCTCTTGATCTCGCGAACCCGTCGGGCAAACTCGTCGTCGAAGGGCTGGTTGATGTTCATGTCCTTGACCATGTCCCCAATCTCCGCCGAGCTCATCCGCTCCAAGAATCCGAGCGACATCTGCTTCTCGAGGCTCGGGCCGCGATCCAGGATGGAGCTCACGAAGGGATCCGCGCTTCCCTCGGCGCCCACGTCATCGTCCTGCGACGCCGATCTGATCAGCGGACCGCCGACGCGGGGTTCCAGCTTGCCGACGGTCGGGTCGACGCCTCCGCCGCCGAGCATGTCGAGCCACTCGTGCTCGGGGAGTTGGATGGGCGCGGTTGGGTTGGGAGAGAGGGGTCCGAACATCTGCGACGTGAGCGCGTCGTCCGGATCCGGCGCGAGGGGATCCGCGGGGAGGATGTCGTCGTCGTCCATCTCCTGCAGCGAGAATCCCTGCGTGGCGTTGTAAGAGCCCGATCCCAGGCTTCCCTGCAGGTTTAGGTTTTGGCCCGGAGCCGATTGATCGGGCGCCGCGGCGGAGGACGGGAGGAACATCTGACGACGCTTCCTGGTCGCCGCCACCTCCTTGAACTTCTGCATGCCCTGCGCGTCGAAGCTCAGTCCCGTGCCGCTCTGCACCGCGTCCACGAAGCTCATCATCCGCGACTGGAACTGCTCGGTGCTCGCCAGCCTGGCGCTCAGCTCGCGAACCTGATCCTGCGTGTGCGACTGCACCTCCCGCAGCCGCATCACCTCCTTCAGCAGCAGCAGCCTGTCGCGCTTCAGCTGCTCCACCTCGCTGGTGATGCCGCCGTACGCGCCCAGCTCCAGTCCGTCGTAGCCGCTGCCGGGCACGTGCGGCGCAGTTTTAAGTCCGCCGGACTTAACGCCGGCGCCCTTCTTTCCCGAAGACGCCGCGGAGGCCGACTTGCCTCCATCCGCCTCCTTCTTCTTGTTTCGCGGCGCGTCGTGCCTGCGCAGCGTGGTGAGCAGCTCGGGTTTACCCTGCTCGAACCCCTCCACGCCGAACTCGAACCTGTCGCTGTGGCACTTGCGGAAGCCGTAGTTGTTGAGCTGCCGGACGAACGACGCGAAGTTGCTGTGCTTGAACGTGGCGGGCAGCTGCGTGGACTCGAGCAGGTCGGGCTGCCACACGGTGAACGTGCGGCCTTGCGCGGACCAGGAGATGATGTGGTCGCTGCTGGGATCGCTGACGAGGTTCCACGTTTTCCTGCGGGCGAGGGGCGGGGGGAACGAACGAGGCGACGTCAGGTTGGGGTCGGCGGCGCGGGGGGGATCTCGGACGGGGGGAATTTTCCGGACGTCTGCGCGCCGCGGAACTTTCTCGGGTCGTGCCCCGGCCGGGCGCGGGGCCGCGAAGCCGAGGCCGAGACGGTCGCGTCGTCGTTCCAAGGTCGCGTGCTCGCGCGCGGTCGCTCGGTGACGCGAGCGGTCGAGATGGCACCCGTGGGTGGCGCGGCGGGAGGCCGCGGCGCCGACCCGCGGCGGCACCCCCGCTCGAGATCGTCCACGTGTCAGAAAAAAAAAAATTCACGGAACCGGGGACTGCGACCGCGCGCGCCGCCGCGGGGCGGGACGCACCATAGGAACGGGGAGACGTTCACCGTGGCGAACGGGGTCGAGGCGCCCGTCGCGCTGCCCGGCTGGGCGCTCGCGCCCTTGGCCGAGGTCATGTGCCGCGAGAGTGACCTCCTCTCCGCGGTGTGCTTGGAAGTGACGACGGGCGTCACGCGGTGGAAAACGAAGGGTCTCGAACCTCAAAAAAAAACGTGACGCGACTCTTGCAGCCGCCGCCACACGACAAACAGGCAGTCGGGATCATTATTACGTGGCCTTTTCTTCTACGTCGGCTCGAAATCGTTACTGGTCGTCGGTTACGATGGAGAGCCGTAATTGCGCTTAGCGGGGGAATAATTCCACGTGCCCGGCCCGGCAGTCTCCAAAGACGTTTGGTCCTTTGTTTTCCCCTCGCGCGGGTGCCTTGTCCGCGGTCTGTTGTTGACTCGCGCATCTCTCCGTGGCGATGGACCCTCCGCTCCCGACGGCGGACCCGAACCCCGGGTGGACGCGCGCGCCGTGGTCGGGCGTGGTCCAGCCGCCCGCGTCCGCCTCGTCCGCGGCGATGATGCCGCCGCCGCCGCCCCGGCCCAGGGCGCCGAGCGCGGACGACGAGGAGGTCCATCGGCGGTTCGACCGCGCGGCGCTCTTTCAGCCCGCGGATATCTCGGCGTACTTCGACGAGTGCGCGGACGTGCGCGTCGGAGGGGGCGACGTGTTCAGAGTCCGGACCGCCCGCGGGGCGACCCGCGGGGCGACCCGCGGGCGGGGGCGCGCGTCGATCGCCGCGCTGTGCCTGCACGGGTGCGCGCTCTCGGGGGCGTCGTTCGCCCTCTTCGCGCGGCGACTCGCCGATCGCGGCGGCGAAAACTTTCGCGTGGACGCGTTGGACCTCCGCGGGCACGGATCCACGCGCACCGCCGACGACCGCGACCTCTCCCTGGATACCATGGCGAGGGACGTCGCGGACGTGTGCGCGCGGCTGTACCGCGACGACGACGCGACGACGAACGAGGATGGGAACACGAACGTGCAGGTGGTGCTGGTGGGGCACTCGATGGGCGGCGCGGTGGCCGCGAGGGTGGCGCAGCTCGACCTCGTGAGGAATCTGCGCGGGGTCGTCGTCATCGACGTCGTCGAAGGCACGGCGCTGGCGTCGGTGAGGGGCGAGGCGATGCGCGCCGCCGTCGCGTCGCGCGCCGGCAAAACCTTCGCGACGATCGCCGACGCCGTCGAGTGGTGCGTCCGGGTGGCGAGGACGACGTCAAACGTCGAGTCCGCGCGTGCCTCGACGGCGCACGCGTTGGTCCCCTCGCGGCGTGACGACGCGGGGGACGGAGGAAGCGAAGGGGGGGACGGGGCGCGCGGGTGGACGTGGAGGGTGGACGTGGCGAAGATGTCCGCGTACTGGGAGGGTTGGTACGAGGGCATGGGCGAGCGGTTCCTGCGCGCGAGATGCGCCAAGCTGTTGGTGCTCGCCGGGACGGACAGGCTCGACGACGCGCTGACGGTGGCGCAGATGCAGGGGAAGTTTCAGACGGTGGTGTTCCCGAACGCGGGGCACGCGGTGCACGAGGACGAGCCGGAGAGGTGCGCAGAGGCGGTGCTGGGGTTCGCCGCTAGGTACGCGAGTTCTTCTTGACATAAATATCGCATTACAAACGTGCTGCAACGCCGTCGTCCATGAAAAAGAAATAGACGTAAGAGGGGCGCGTCGCCGGCCTGTGAGAAGTAGGCAAACAGGTCATCGCTGGGTTTCGTCGTCGCTCGTTGCGGCGAACGCGTCTCGACCCCCAGCGCGCGCGCTCGATTGGAAAAGTATAAGGGAGAGGTCGCGAAAAAAACCGCCTCTCGTTCGTCCTTCACGTGATATTCTCACGGCGTGGGTGGCGCGATTACCAGACCTTCCAGGTGTTGGCGGAGGCCTCGGTCTTCTTGCCGAGTTTGGTCTTGGACCCGAGCTTGGGCTTGTCCTCGTGGTCGTACTCCACGGCGTCGCCGAGGGCGGCTCCTACGCAGGGACCGACGTTGACGGAGAACCAGTCGCCGTAGGTGTGGCCGCCGCGCCAGTTGGACTTGTCCACCCTGGAGGGGCAGTCGTCACCGTCGAGCTTGAACGTTGTGGTGGCGGACTTGGTCTGGCCGCCGGAGCTGCCGATGTGGACAACCTTGCCGCCGCACTCAAACTCGAGGGGCATGCCCCAGCCGTGGGCGGCGTCGCCGCGGGTGGCGGTGACCTCGCGGCGGCACTGGGCCTGAGCCTCGGAGTCGATGCACTCTCCCATGACGACGTCGAAGTAGTCGCCGTAGGTGTCGCCGCCGAGCCAGTTGGACTTGTCGACGCGGGAGGGGCAAGTGCCAGTCGCGACGTTGTCGTAGAAGACGGTCTTCTCAGCCTGGTCGGAGTTGCCGATGACCACCTCGGCGTCGCCGCACTTGAACTTGAGGTTCATACCCCAGCCGTGGTTGGCGTCCCTGCGCGTCGCGCTGATGGTGCGCTTGCACTTCTTGGGGCACTCGCCGACGGTGACGTCGAAGAAGTCGCCGTAGCCGTAGCCGCCGAGCCAGTTGGACTTGTCGATGCGGGCAGCGCAGTCGCTCGCGAACATGGGGGTGTTGACGACGGTGGACTGAGTCTGGGAGCCGCGGCTGTTGCCGATGCTCACCTTGGAGTCGCCGCACATGAACTCAAGGTTCATGCCCCAGCCGTGGCCGTCGAGGCCGCCGGCGTCCATGCGCTTGACGGTGACGGTGCGGCCGGTGCACTCCTCGCCGACAGGGGCGGGGGCGGGCGGGGGGGGAGGAGGAGGGCACTCGCCGACGGTGACGTCGAAGAAGTCGCCGTAGCCGTAGCCGCCGAGCCAGTTGGACTTGTCGATGCGGGCAGCGCAGTCGCCCTGGGTCATCTCGCTGTTGACGACGGTGGACTGAGTCTGGGAGCCGCGGCTGCTGCCGATGCTCACCTTGGAGTCGCCGCACATGAACTCAAGGTTCATGCCCCAGCCATGGCCGTCAAGGCCGGCGGGGTCCATGCGCTTGACGGTGACGGTGCGACCGGTGCACGGCTTTGGGGGAGGCGCCGTCAAGGTTGTCTTCACCGCGTCGATGACGTCAGTCTGCGTGGTGTCGTGGTCGGTCCACGCGACGCGGCCGATGCTGAGCGCCGGGCCGTACGGCTTGCCAGATGCTTGGGAGGCGGCGGCCTTCACGGACGCCGCGGTCATGGCGCCGTCGGTGCACGTGGCGGTCATGGCTTTGGTGACGGTGATGGTGGCGGCCTGCGCCTTGTCGGTGACCCAGACGGGGAGGTTGGCGTTTTCGAGAGCCGAGGAGATGTCGGGGAGGATACCGGGCGCGAAGAGGAGGGAGCGTCCAGCCTGGCCCTGGGCCTCGGCCTCGGCACCGAAGGGCCACCATCCCTTCTTCTTCTTGCTCTTCTTCTTCTTTCTTCTCTTTCTTCTCTTCCTCCTCTTCTTCTTCTTGCTCTTCTTGGTGGAGGGAGCGGGAGCGGACTGAGACGGAGTCAGGGGTTCCTGAGCCTCCTCCTCCTCGGCGACGGCGGTCTCCTCCTCGGGCTCCTCGGCGACGGCGGTCTCCTCCTCGGGCTCCTCGGCGACGGCGGTCTCCTCCTCGGGCTCCTCGGCGGGGACATCTCCCATGCCAACCTGGGCGACCACCATGGTCATGTGCTCGTCCTTGCAGGTGGCGAAGATGAACTCGCCAACCTTGTCGGTGGGGAAAGCCTTGGCGATCCTGCAGCCGGATTCGTCGACGCCGATGGAGGAGCCGATGAAGCAGGCGGACTTGAGCTCAATCGCGACGGGGGCGGAGGCCTCGCCGAGGACGACGGCGGTGTTCGCCGTGGGAACCTCGTCGCCGTCGTCCGCCTGGGTGAAGTACACGTGGCCGATGGAGACAGAGCCGGCGGCGTCGCCAGCCTTGAAAGCGTCCATGACGGCGCCCGCGGTGAGGGCGGCGTTGTCGCAGCCGCTCTTGGGTGAGGACTTGGCCTCGCCGAGCGCGATGAAGGAGCTGCCGTGGGCGGCGGTGACGGTGGCGCTGACGAGCTTGAGCGAGTCACCGTCGCACGCGGCGAAGATGACGGGAGCCTCCTCCTCGGTGGGCTGGCCGTTCTTGTACGCCTTGGCCATCATGACGGCGTCGCCCACCTTCATCGTCGCAACCTCGGGGATGGAGAGGAAGGCGTCGGAGGGGGTGTACATGGGCTTGCCCTTGCCGCCCATCTCGAGGCCGCCGACGTTGTTGACGATGACGTACTCGATGGTGCCCAGGCCGAGCTTCGCCTTGGGAGGCGGCGGCGAGGGGGGAGGAGGGGACGGGGGAGGGGGAGAGGGGGAGGGAGGAGGGGGGGACGGGGAGGGGGGAGGCGGGCAAGTCCTGGAGAAGCAGGACTGCGACTGGCAGCCCGGGCAACCGCTGCCGCCGCAGGAATTTCTACGGTAGACCGAGGGGCACCTCGACTGGGATCCCCAGCCGCACACGCCGTTGCTGGGTGAGCAGCTGCTCCAACCCTGCCAGTGGTAGCCGCAGTTTACGCGCGAGCAGCCGCCGAGGAGCTGACGGAACGTGTTGGTCTTCTCCTCCTCGTCGAGCTCGGCGGAAGCGTCGAACTCGGCGGGAGCGTCCACGGGCATCAAGGCCTTGACCTCGTCGGCGATCCTGCGATCGGCGTTGACGAGCTTGACGCCGCCGAGGGAGGCGCCGGGCATGTAACCGTACTCGGTCCACGCCTCGTCCTCGCTGAGCTGGTTCGCCCAAGCCGCGGTGACTTCGCGGGCGTCGAGGTCCTCGTCCCTGCAGTTGGCGGAGGAGCGGATGCCCTCGCCCTGCGCGGTGAGGTAGGCCTTGCCGCCTTCGACGGTAACCTCCGCGGCGATCATGTTGATCTCATCCGCGTAGCAGTGCGCGAAGATGTAGGACACGGAGGCGTCGGAGTACTTCTTGTCGAGGTTGACGAAGGGTCGCACCTTGTCGGAGGTGATGTCAGATCCGAGCATGATGGCGTCGATGATCTTGACAGCCTTCGCGGACGCGACGCCCTCGGCGATGAGCTTCTTCTCGGAGATGGGAAGCTTCTCGGCGAACTTCTTGGCGCCGGGGGGGTTCTGGGGCGGCGGGGGCGCGGGAGCGTCGGGCGCCGGCGGGTTGGGGGGCTGGCACCAGGGCTGCATCTTGAGCTCGGTGAAATCTGCCTTGGCAGCCTTGGTCTCGTCCTTGGCGGCGTTGATGTCGGCGTCGCAGGTGTCAACCTGCGTGGTGAGGGTGGCCTTGGCGTCCTGGCACTTGGCAACCTCGCCCTGGACCCTGGTGAGGTCCGTGTTGAGCTGCTGGGTCACCTCATCCTTGTCGGCGTGCTTCTTGAGGAGCACCTCGCGCTCCGCGGCGCCGTCAGCCTCGCACTTCTCGACGGAAGCCTCGCACTTCTTGTTCATGTCGAGGAGGCCGTTCTTGGAGCCCTCGCAGAGATCCTTCTCCTCCTTGGAGGTGGCGAGATCGGAGGTGCACGTGTCGACGGAGCCGATGAGCGCGGCGTTCTCGGTGTGAAGCTTGTCGGTGGCGGCGTAGCAGACGTCAATCTCGGCGGACTTGGCATCCACGGTCGCGAGCGCGTTCTGGATCTCCTGAGACTTGGCGTTGATGTCCGCGTGGAGCTGGTCGATCTCCGCCTTGCACGTCTCCTTGCCCTGCTTGCAGGACTCGGTGGTCGTGGCGAGCGTAGTCTCGAGCTGGGTGATCTGCTCCTTGAGCTGCTTGGAGGCCTCATCGTTGGACATGTGCTTGGCCTGGAAGGCGTCGCGAGCGGCGGCAAAGTCAGTCTGGCAGGTGGAAATCTGGGCCTCGAGATCGAGCTGCGCGGCGGCAGCCTTGTCCTGCGCGTCGGCGAGCCTGGCCTGGAGGGCGAGCTCGGCGGCGGCGGAGACGTTGACCTGCGCCTTGAGGGAGGCAACCTCAGTCTTGATGGCGGCAATCTGCTCATCCTTCTCCATGGCCTTGCCGACGAGCTCCGCCTTCTCCGCGGCGGACGCGTTGATGGCGGTCTTGAGCTTGTTGTCGGCTTCGAGGATCTCGCCCTCGAGGCCTTCCATCTTCTGGTTGAGGCGCATCACCTCGTCGACCATGGCGAGCTTGGAGTCGCGGGTCATGTTGAGGGTCTGCTCCATGCGCTTCGCGTCGTTCTTGAGGTGCTCGATGGAGGCGGAGATCATGCCGTTCTCAGCTTCGCACGCGGACTTGGCGTTGTTGGCCTCCTCGGCGGCAGCCTGGTTATCGGCCACGGTCTTCTCGAGGGTCTTGATCTCGACGAACTTCTCGTTGAGCTCCTTCTCGAGGGAGTCGCGCTTGTCCTTGACGTTGGTGATGTCGAGCTCCAGGCGGGAGATGTCGCTCTCGAGCTGCTTGGTGGCCTCGTCCTTGGTCGCGTGGGAGTCCTGGTACATCTTGCGAGCCTGCGCGAAGTCCGCCTCGCACTTGTCCTCGCGAGCCTCCATGTCCTTGAGCTCGCCTTCCATGTCGTGAACCTTGGTGTCGCAAGCCTTCTTGCCGTTCATGCAGAGCTCGAGCTCGTACTCAACCTTGCCCATCGCGGTCTGCACCTCCTCGGTTTTCGCGTTAGCGTCGGCGAGCTGCTCGGCGGCGGTCTGGGCGGCGGCCGCGGAGTCGGCGATGCACTGGCGAACCTCGCCGTCGAGTTCGAGGAGCTTATTCTCGAGACCTTCGATCTCGGCGTGGAGGGCGTCGTTCTGGAGGCGCATCTGGTACTTGCGCTGGTTGGCCTTCTTGCGCTCGTAGAGCTGGAGGCGCATCTCCGCGTCGCACTCGGCGAGCTTCTCGTCGCGGTTCTCACCGGGGATGATGCGGCCGCAGTTGAAGCCGCCCACCTTCATGTGAGCCTCGCGCTCGTCGGAGATCTCCTGCTCGAGCCTCTGGAGCTCATCCTCGACCGTCTTCTTCTCGGCGATGACGGAGTGCGTATCCTCCTGGCACTTCTTGAGTTGGTCCTGGGCGGAGGTATCGGCGGTGAGGGTGGCAATCTGCGCGGCGAGGTCGGCGTTGGACTGCTCGAGAGCAGCCTTGTCCGCCTCGAGCTGGGCGATCTTGGCGTCGAGCCCCGAGCTCTCGATGGGATCCTCCGCCGTGTGGGGAATCGCCTTGGTGGGAGCGGCGGGAGCGGCCTCACCCTCCTCGCCGAGCCTCGCGGAACCGCGAGGGACGTAGAGTTTCGAGTGGGGCTTCACGGAGGACCTGTGGTGCATGGACGGAGCCTCCGCGGCGACGAAGTCGGACTTGTCCCCGAGGGTGGAGAGGCCGATGTTGTTGGCCGCACCGGGGAACATGGCGACGCCGGCGAAGGCGGCGACGCCGACGAGCGCCAGAGTGGCGAGCGCATACTTGGCGCGAGTACCCCACGCGCTGTTCGCGCGCTTGCGCTCGACCAGCGGGGAGAACTCGTCCAGCAGCGGACGCGTCTCGGCGGAGCCCATCATGGTTGCGGGGTGTTGATCACAACCAAACCAGGGCCGAACTTTAGGATTGTTCGATTCCCTTCCTTTGACGGGAGGGGTGTCGCGCGCTCACGCAAAACGCGCTCGGGTGTTCACAACGTCAACCGAGATACGCCCGATCGAACGCGATGGATTGGCGTTCGACAAACGTAGCTCGTGAGCTCTCCGCTCGACGATATGGCCGGCGACGTCGATCCCCGTTCCGGCATCGACCTGCAAAACAACGTGGATCCTCATCGATTTCCGAGATTTTTTTAAGGGCCCGTTTGGTCATATGAACCAAAACCGAGGTGTGGCTTTGGTCAAACATCCATTTAGCGTGTACAAGTTGTACTCGCTAACATTTCATGTTACATCTTCGAAAACGCTCGCTGCAGACGACGGAAATTATTTTTTGGTGACTGAATAGTCTTTGCGATGCGGTGGATAACAACGAGTTTTTACCCAGGGTGTTAAAATCAGAAGCGCATAAAATGCATCTTCGGAAATGACAAACGTAACGGTCGCCACTCGGTCGCCACTCGGTCGCGGGCCCCATCGTCGCGTCCACGCCCATCACCTCCCTCCCCGCATGTCGCGCAACGAGACCGTCTCGTCCAGTCGCATCTCGCCACCCGGGTGAACCCCCGAGCCGCCGTGAACGTCCACGACGCTCCGCCCCGAGACGTCGACGCTCGAACCCCCCCCCGGTGCCGCCACCCTCGCCGAGAGGCTCAGCGCGAAAACCTGCCGCTCCGTCGTCACCACCGCCTCGCCGACGTAATCACCCGGCGGCACCCCGCGCGCGTCGCACACCACCCGTAGCCTCGCCGCCAGTCCGGGGGACACCATCCCGGGCCTGAACTCCACCCTGAACGGCCCGTGCGCCTCGGGTTGACGAATCGAGAACCTCTGCGCGTCCACCCCCACGTTGGTCAGCGTCGCGCGCCGCTCGACGGCTCCGCTCGAAACGCTCACCCTCCCAAAGTGCACGTGCGCGGGGGAGAGCTCGAAGGTTTGAACCGTCCCGTCGCGTCTGTCCCTTCCTCCCCCGCGGTGCGACGCCAGCACGGTGGACGTGGTGCGAACCGGCGGTCGCGAGTTACCGTCCACGTCGTCGTACCGACGGTTTCGAGCCGACACAGCTGTGTCGCGTCGATAGAGGGAAGCCGGCGCGGCGGGTCGCGCGCGTCGCCGGCCGGTGTAGTCCACGCGCGCCTTTCCGGCGCGAGCCGAGGTACGCGAGTCCGTCGCCAGCGCGTGCGCGTGCGCCTCGTGCGCTCGTTGCGTCTCGCGGCGGCGGTAGAGGTACCCCTCGGGGCGGGCGAGATACTCCGTCTCGGCGCGAACGCGATCGGGTTTCGCGCCGGTGGATGCGCCGAACGCGTATGGAGGATGGCGCGAATCCGCTACGTGCCGGCCGTAACGGTCGTAACGGTCGTCGTAAGTGTTCTGCGTGTGCGCGTACGCTTCGCCGCCGTCGTACACCTCGTCAATATACGCCTCGTGGTCTCCGAACGCACCGTCCCAAGAGCGCGGATCCGCCGGCTCCGGGTCAGCCACCTTCACCGCTCGCGGCAGCCTGGGCGACGGGAGCCGTCTCAACGACGGGTTCTCGAAAGCGTTCTCGAAAGCATCCTTCATCGTCTCCAAGCTCGTCAGTCCCTCCGCGGATTCGAAGTAGCCGCAGGGCGGGTACAAGGGTTTGGGCCGCGGCGGCGGCGTCTTGGCGCGGGGCGCAATCTTGAGGTTCCTCGCAGCCTCCGCCGCGGCTTCCATGGCGGCTTCGTGCTCGAGTCGTTCCCGCTCTAAACGCGCCTCGTCCTCGGCGGTGACCCGGTCCGCGTACGCCTTCTCCTTGGCGACCCTCGCGGCGAGGATGCGGTCGGCGAGGGTGCGCTCGGCGTCGACAAAGGACGAACCCCTCGCGTCGTCTAAAACGTACGCGTCGGGCGTGACGGCGGCGTTCTCGGCTTGGTGCGCTTTAAACCTGGCCAAACTCGCGTCGAGCCACCCCGCGAGCTGTGCCGTCATCCTCGGGTACTCCACAACCTGGCGAAAGACAAAGGCGGACGGGGGCGGGTCCACCCTCGGTTTGGGCGCCTCGAACGCGGCGATCCTCGGGACGATCATCGCTCGCGGCGGCGCCGGAAACGTCGGCTTGGACGGCAGCCGCAGCGACGGGAGCGTGAGGCCCGCGGACGAGGGCCTGGACGGCTTGGGCGGCGCCACCGGCACTCGGTCGGCGTCGATCAACACGCTCGGCCGCGGCGGGGGTTTGAGCGGCGCGAGGTACGTGTGGTTGACGACGCCGGGTTCGCTT
Source organism: Micromonas commoda (assembly GCF_000090985.2). Lineage (NCBI taxonomy): Eukaryota > Viridiplantae > Chlorophyta > Mamiellophyceae > Mamiellales > Mamiellaceae > Micromonas > Micromonas commoda. Next base: position 292,028 of record NC_013047.1, on the reverse strand, counting down.
CCGGCGACGGGTCCGGAGGTTACCGTGCACGAGCCGTCTCGCGCCATCGCGTCCGCGTACTGCGCGAACGCGGGCTCGGAGTGGACCTCGAAGTAGCACTCCTGGTCGGGGTAGACGACGAAGCACCGGGGTTTAACCTCCGGCGCGGAGACGAAACCAATTGGTCGCGGGGGCGCGGGCGAAGAGCCCGGCGAAGAGCCCGTCTCGTCCTCGCCACCCTTCGCGTCGCCCCCGTCGGCACCGTCGGCACCGTCGCCACCGTCGGCACCCTCGGCACCGTCGGCACCGTCGGCACCCTCCGCGTCCGAGTCCGCGTCGAACGCCTCGGTCGGCGCGAACGTCCCGTCCGCCTTGACCGAGAAACCCGCCGTCGTCTCGTCCCCGTGCACCAGAATCCGCTTCCTGACCAGGTCAAAGACGAAAACACCGGGTTCCGGGGCCCCTCGCGTCCCGCGCAGGGCGTCGAGCGCGGCACGCGCCGGATCCGTGCTCGACGCCGCCGGGGCGTACGCGACGTGTCCCGTCGTCGCGTTCGCATCCGCGGCGACGGCGCTTCCGTCCTGGAGCGTGATGGCCACCCCGCCGTCGCGATCTACGGCGGCGAGGGCGGCGCCCAGGTCCACCGTGATCGGTTCGTTATCGTCGGAGGGGGCGTGCACCGCGGCGAAGCCCTCGCGTTCGACCCTCCACGCGCATCCCCCGTCGGGGTCGCGGACGACGCGGGTGCCGTCGGAGTGCACCACGAGCCTGCGCAGACTCGGCGGCGGGTGGTTGACCACCATGGTGAGATCACCCCTGGAGGTGACGACGGCGCCGGTGTCGGGGTCGGTGACGTGCGCGGCGGCGACCGGGTCGACCCACGTCGGGTCCGGGACGATGAGGATGTCCGGCGGAAGCTTGAAGTTGCCGTCGTCGTCGAGGAGGGGTTCGCCGGTTTCCTCGTCCCTCAGCGCCGTCGGCGGCACGTACCCTTCTTCCCCCTCCTTGGGAGGAAACTTGGGTTCGCCCGTCTCCTCGTCCGTCACGACGTTGCCCTCCTCGTCCTTGAGGGGTTCAATCTCCGGAAGCTCGTGACCGACGCGGGGCTGGCCCATGTACGAGTCCGGTTGGCGCCAGCGGGTGCCCGCGAGGTTGGTGCCGATCCACTCGCCGCGGCCCGTGACCTCGTCCACCGCGCCCGGCCGCTCGCAGAGTCCCCCGTCCGGGAGCATGACGACGGTTGAGTCGTCGGACATGTACCGCACCACGCTTCCGTCGGCGAGAACCGCGCGGGACGTCTCGTGCGCGTCAAACTTGACGGCGTCGCCCGCCCTCGCGGTCGCCGCCTTCCCGCCCGCGCCGGCGGGCGAAGCGTCCACCTCGGGCTTCTTCTGCGTCACCGTCCGCTCCGTCGACACCTGAACGCACAGCCCAGACGGGGTGAGGTACTGGAGCGAGATGGGCGGAGGCGGGGGCGGCGGCGGCGGGGTCGGTTCCGCGTACACGGGGTTACCCTCCGCGTCGACGACGGGGACGCCGTTTTCGTCGAGGAGGGGCTCGCAGGTCTCCTCCTCCGCCCCATCCGCCGCCCCATCGCCATCCGCCCCATCCGCCGCCTCGGGCTCCGGCGCGGGCGGCTCGGGCCCGCGCGTGATTGAGATGGACGTGCCGATCTCCCCCGCCAGCGTCGCGACGAGCCCATCGCGCCGGAACCCCAGCGTAACCCCGCCGGCCACGACCGACGTCGTCCCGTCGACGTCTGTAGAAACGAGCGAACCGAACCGCGGGTACCCGCACGTTCTGCGTCCGACGAGTCGCTCGATGTCCGTCTCTATGCCCTTGTACCCGACCGGGTGCAGCGTGACGAGGGGCGACGCGGGGTGGGCGAGGGGCTCGGGTGGCGGGTCCTCGCCGTCGTCGTAGCCGATGCCCTCGTCCTCCTCCTCGAGCTCCTCGGGCTCGGGCTCGGGTGCCGGCGCCGGCTCGGCGGCTTCGCCGCCCTCCTCCTCCTCCTCCTCCTCCTCCTCGTCGGTGAGCATGGACGACTCCGCCAAGAGTCGCGCGGCTTCCTCCTCGGCGGCGATTCGCGCAGCCTCCGCCTTCGCCTCCAGCCTCCGGGCCTCCGCCTCGTCAGCCTTGCGCGAAGCCACCGCGTTTTGGTACCGCTCCATAAACTCGCGAAAGTCGATGGCGCGCTGCAGCGTCGCGTCCACGTCCTCCTCCGCGGCGGGCGCGTGCAGCAAGGTGACGAGCGCATCCTCCGGCGCGTGATACAGCCTTCGCTCTCCGCGAAGGTCCCGCTTGGCGTTGGAGTAGAGATTCGCGTACGCCTCCCTGGTGAGGGGCTCCCAGTGCCTTCGCTCGCGAACCTCCGCGCCGTGCTCCTCGAAAAGTCCCGGGGGTAGCGTGTTCGCGGCTTCGGTGAGCATCTCGTGCCTCTCCAGCACCTGAAGCGGCGTCTCCGGGGTGGGTAGGAAGGTTCGAAGCGCCGTCTTGCGAGCGCCGTACCCGTCGTCGTCCAGCTCCGGCGTCGCGGGCATCCACGTCCTGTCCGCGCCCGCGCACGCGCGAGCCAGCAAACGCGACATCCTTGCCTCGACCTCGTCGGGGTCGAGGCGCACGACGCTGGCGAGCGGCGCGACGGTGTCGCCGCGGAGCGCGCGCGCGAACAGGCCGGGGCCGTACGTCGCGCGAAGCGTCGTCGCCGAGTCGCCGTTTTGCATCAGCAAGACGCCGCCAGCCGTGGCTGCGCCGCCGCCAGCCGTGCCGCCCATCGTCGAGCCCATCGTCGTCGTGCCGCCCATCGTCGTCGTGCCGCCCATCGAATCGAACCCGACGTGGGTGGTGGCCGTCGCCGCGCCGATCGTGGTGGTCGTGACGGACAGCGAGCCGGCGTCGTGGAGAGACGCGAGCTTCACCCCGCCGAGCGCCTCGGCGATCGCCGCCGCCGCTTCAACCGCCGCCGCGTCGTCCCGCGCCTTTCGCAAGTCGTCCTCGCCGATCGCCTCCACCGTCGCGGAGGCGCACACCTGCCCGATCATGGCGTCGAGGACCACCGCGCACGTGGCCCTCTCGTGCGGTACCCCCGCCAGGAGTTGACCGTACACGCGGACGTCCGTCGCGTCAATCTCCGCCGGGGTGATCCCCGGGACGTGGGACAGTGAGGCGTCGTCGGTGAGCCAGCGCTGGTACTCGATGTCGGCGACGGCGAGGTACCCGCAGTACTCCGCGGCGAACGCGGCCATCGACGCCGGGTCGAGGCTCTCCGCGTCTCTGGGAAACTGCGCGTGAAGGCACGCGATCTTGCGGCACCCGTGGTCCCAATCGCGCGCGGCGATCGCGGCGGCGCGAGCCTCGATGAACTTTGCCGTGAGCTTACCCGGGGCGTCGTCGGGTTCCGGGGTCGGGGCCTCCGGGGCTGTCCAGTCGTCGCCGGCATCCGCGGGTTTCTCGAAGAAATCCGGCGTAGGCGGCGCCCACTTAGCTCGCGCCACCTGGACGCACGCGCGAATGGGAAATCCACCCGCCGCCAGCTCGGACAGCGCGTCGACGTTATCCGCGCCCGTCCCGCCGAGGTCCGACTGCAGCACGTACGCCCTCGTCGCGCGGCACGGCGCCTGCACGTCGTTCTTGGCGGCGATGTTCTTGGCGCGCCACTCGGTCAATTGGGCGGAGACTTTATCATACGCCCACTGCGCCTCCTGGAGCGCGCTCTCGGGCGCGGGCGGGGGCTCGCCGCCCTCCTCCTCGGGCGGCGGGTTGGGTTCCTCGGGCGGCGGGGGTTCCTCGCCAGCCTCCAGCGCAGCCTCGTGCGCCTTCTGCGCCGCCTCGAGCTTGGGCGCCCTCTCCCTCATCTCCTCCTCAGCCGCGGCGAGCTTCTCGGTCGACTCCTTCAGCGCTCGCCTGCGTCGGCGCGCCAGGTCGATCCTGAACGCCTCTCTGTCCACCTCGCTCTTGGTTTTGAACAGCTCGTGTTTCCAGCGCGCGTCGAGGGTCCACGTCCCCTTGTTCGGGTCCTCCGAAGCTTCGTGCGCCTCTCTCGACGCAATCATGCGGAGCTGGACTTCCTTCCAGGGATTCGGCGGTTCGTCCTCGGCGTCGTCCGCGGGGGGCGCGGGGGGCGCCGCCTCGTCGGCGTCGGCGTCGCCCTCGGTCTCCGGTGGCGGGGCGACGGCGGCCTCGGCGGCCTCGGTCATCTCCGCGAGCGTGAGCCGCGCGAAGCAGTTGAGCCGGCCGTCCACGGTGGGCCAAGGGACCTGCTCGGGGTCGATCAGCGCGGCCTCGACCGCGGCCGCGTCGACGCCGCCGACGGTGCCGGCGTCGAGGACCACCGCGAGGGTGCGCCACTCGAGGTTGAACTCGGGGAACGGCTCCTCGGGCTGCGGATGGAGGCGGGAGAGGGGTGGTCAGTCGGGCGGTCGCGCGCGAGATCCCAATTCGGTTCGAGGCTCGGGTCAATCGTTCGGGCGGACTCCGCGGGCGGGCGGCGCGCCCGACGAGGGCGAGATTGGCGGGAGAGGCGCGGGACGCTCACCTCCGCCGGCACATCTTCGGCCTCCTCTTCCGCCATCGCTGCCGTCGACGCGATACGCGATGCGCTCCGCTCACGACGCGCGCCTGCGGCACTGCAACGGGAAACTCAGTTTTCCGTACAAGTCGTATGTGTTTTCACGCCGACGTCGCCGATGATTTACGCAAATAGAATCCCAACGCTAAACTATTCTAACTTTCCACGCGTGTCTCGGTTGCGTCGTCCGATCTATCCGATTCCCCGCCGCGCCGAACCAACGCGCCCTCGACGTCCCTGTACGAAACCTCGCGCACGTCCTTCCCCGTGTACAGCTGCGGCACGCTCGCGGCGAGGGCGTCGTCCACGTCAAAGTCCACGTCTTCCCCGCGCCGCCTCGCCGCACGCGCCAGCTGTGCGCGGTCCAGGAGCCCGAGCCACCCGTCAACCAACCGCCTCGACGCTTCGTTCGCGCCGAGCACGCGAAGCACGTTCCCGAGGCTCCGACGCGCCGTGCTCTCGACGGGGATCGAGCCCACGCCGCCACCGCCGCGCTCCCCGTCGTCGCACCGCTCGGCCACCTCCCGCTCGTGCACGTACGTCGCCAACGTCGCCGTGTCGGGACCCCGGCCGAGGACCCCGCGCTCCGCGTAGCCGTGACCGTCATCCACCCTGGACCAACCCGCCCCGCCGTTCACGTCCAAATCGTCGTCCACGTAGGCCGCCGCGGCGTCGCAGTGCTCGAAGAGCCTCCGGAGCGCGTCCGCGGCGGCCTCGTCCAGCTCCGCGAGCTCCTCCATCTCCTCCGGGACGTCGGTGAGCGGCGACGGCACTCGGCGAAGCGCGTGCGCGGCTCGAGCGCGCCCGGCGACGCCCCCTCCGGCGCTGTCCCTCCGGGCGCTGTCCAGCGTCCACGGCCGCCGCGGGTCGAGCTTGGCCTGGCGAAGGCGCGGACGCGGCGGAGAGTTTAGCAGCGGCTGTTTGAACCGAACCCAGCCCTCGGCGGCTTCGCTCAGGTAACGCGCCGCGGGGACCCGGTGGAACGCGGCGCTGGTTCGAAGCTCCGAGCGGACGTTCCGAAGCTTGCCGCCCAACTTGTCCATGCGCGCGTGGACCGACGCGAGCTCAGCCTCGAGGCGCTCGTACTCCGAGTTGCCCGCGGCGAGCTCGTCGTGTTTCGCGCGCGCGTCGTCGATTGTCAGCGGGGGAGGCGACCCGATCGCGTGCAACCACTCCGCCCAAGACCTGATGAGCGGTCGATGGTCGTGCGCGCCGGTACCCCGCGGCAGTGGCGCGAATTTCCTTCTTCTGAAGAACGCCTCGACGGCGTCGTTGAGCTCTTTGATCGCCTCCGATGAAGAGGAAACGCTGGATCCGTCGTGTGAAAACGTGTCCAAGCGCCATGGATGTTGAGGGTAACACTGCGCCGCACCGGTGAGAATGAGGGCGATGCTGTCAATCTCGGGCTTTCTTAAATCGTTTTCGTTTCTCACGCCGGCGATCACCCTCGTGGCGATCCGTAGTGCCGCCTCCATCTCGGGCCAAGGTCGATCGAGTGCGCTGTAAATCCAATTCGGGGCACCATGCAGATTGTGCAGCAGAGTTTCGGTCCATCGATCGAAACTAGCGTAATTCAGCGTAGTATTTGTTCCCTCGAATCTCATCCGTTGGTAGTCGAGACTGCGATAGATGGCGTCATACATCGCCCACGCACATCCACTATGGAGGTAATCAAAGAACAATTCGATCGGGTGACATAATATGCCACCTTCTGTTGAATGTGCCCATCTGCGACCGGGTCCATAATGTGCCTTCACCCATTCCCATTCTGAGATTGCCATGCCCTGCTCGTCGATGAATTTGTAGTGCGATTTGCTGCCCTCGTCCTTACGAGAGAACATCCCGTGAAAACTGAAGTGTTCATTGATGGCATCAGAGACGACGTCGTAGGCTATGAGCTGCGTGAACAGCGCATCTTCAACCTCTGCAATCACTTGATCGGCGATGATACCCGGGTGCAGCGCTTCGTCTTCGAACACCATGGTGACCCAATGCTTGAGGAGAACGCACATCACGGCGCGATGGAACGCGTGCTCGTCCTGCCCGGGCCAAAAGTAGCCGCGCCATTTGAGCGCTCGACCGAGCTCGGGATCTGAGGAACACTTGCGTAATCCGGCCTGCGTGATGTAAACCCCGTCGGGTACAAAATCTGAGTTCGGAACGTTCGCCGCCGCCCTCTTTTCCAACATTCTCGCCAAATCGTAGGCTGTGTTGAGCAGTTCCTGGATGACTGGGAACTGCGGCAGCTGCATGATTTTTTTGTCTTCAAAGTCGGGGTCAGAGCACATGGCGGTAGCGGCTTCCCACAAACCGCAGGGCATGCAGTGGTCGGGCTTGATCTGCCTCACCAAACCAAACGCGCCAATCAAGACCCAATCCTTCAGGTACGCACGAGCGGCGAGTTTCCTCAAGGAGGCATCCTCGGGCCTGGTCAGAAGCCATCTCATGGCCGCGGCGTACGCATGTCGCGGCGCGCCGTGCCCCAGCGCGGTCCACATTCTCATGGCGCTCCACTCCAGGTATTGACCATCAGGTGGTTTATAAATAAACTTAGGCTCACCTTCATCATCATAAGTACATTCCATCGTACCTTCGTTATATACGGACGTTTTGGGACAAGGCTTCCATAGCGTTTCTGCTTCCAAGGTATCCCCTTCAACAGGAAAAAATAATAATTTAGGTGGCAAGTCGTAATTACTCCTATAAAGTGGCCCATCAGCGAAAGCTTCCCTCTGCGCCATGTGATGCGCTAACTCGACTGCGAGTCTTTTCTCTGACCAGGATGTTGGGTGAGGCTCTCTGTCATTTTCGCTGTCCCCGGGGATATCCGGTGCCATCGAAGAAATGGTGATACTGCCAAGCTCCTTGGACTCGAGGCTCGCATCCACGTATTTCGACTTGTGTATTCGCCAACGACCAAGAATCGCCTCTGGTATTGTCGGGATACCCTCCGCATCGAAAGTCGTGAACGTGACTTTGAACTCCCTCGGAGGCGAGGCTCCAGCACAACTTTTCAACATTTCTTCGAGGTGCAGCGCTGTACTTGCACCAATATACTCGCCGGGCAAGGTGACATCGTTCAGGTTCGGATAGTCACCCTTCATGAGGCGCTCGCACAGCAAACGAGGCCAGGTTCGCTGAAAGCCTCGCCGTGGGGTGAAGCAATTATCAATGTAATCGTCGGGTTCTCCATTTCGCAGAGCGCGATTGTGTTGCGATTGATATTCAGACTCCCAGCGAGACTCTGGAATTTCAGGGTTTGGGCGTAGACTGGCCTGGCAGGTTAACTTAATTGCCTCGATGGTAGGCGGTAGCGCTGTCACGATACGTTCTGCGGCCTGATCGTGAAGCCCGACTCTATCGAGAGTCAAAGACTTGAGCGAAGATCCCTGCAGTGCGCCGATGAATATGGCGTGGTTCAAAAACAACTGCCCTCGTAAGTCGTGGGTGGGTTGGTGAGGGTATAAGAACAGGCAAGGCAGGTTCGTGAGATGCAACTCCTCGAGACCACGTCCAATCTTCAGGAGAGCATTCAGATGCCGCATGTCACTCGCCCGGTTCTCAACAGGAAAACACATGCTCGTCTCAAAAGGCGCCGTCCCGTCGCGGGACTGGCGCGAGTACCCGTCAATCGTCAGAGACTTGAGGACTGCATCGTGATCGCGTATCGTCTGTTCCACAAAGTCAAGTATGCGCCCCAACGCCATGCCAGTATCCCGAATCGTGAGTGACTTCAAACTGTCCTTGAGTAGCCGCAACGCTTCCCGCAAGCCATCAGTCCCGAGCTTCAACTCGCCTCCCTCTGTGTGGGACCCGACGAGCGTCAAGGTCTCGATGTTGCTCTCCGCGGGCATGAAATCGAGTTGCGATTTCAGATGCATCGCCTTGATCACACCGCAGAGCGCTTCGTCGCCAACCATCACCGCCCTGTCCACCTCGACGTGCTCGCACATGGCGTCGACGGTGTCCCGCCACCGCTTGCACACGAGGCGGAGCGGTCCTCTGGGCTGTCGGAACGGCCTCGGCTGACCCCGCGCTGGCGGGGTGCGGAAGCGCTCGCCGATACTCCAGCGATCCGCGTCGTCGCCCAGCGCGTGTCGAATGATCCGCTCGATGACCTCGTCGGGAAGTTCCGGCAGCCGGGGCGAACGACATGCGTCCCCGGAACCCTCGTCGTCTGCGCGCGAGCCCGAGCCTTCTCCCTGACGAGCGTCAGAGGGCTGAGGCGGGGTTCGGAGCGTGACGCGGCCGAAGGCGCGAGACAAGGCGGCCTCGCCCGCGAGTTTCGCCGCGTCGCTCATCGCGATCGCGCACCCGATACTGCGGTGCCCGGCACGGGCGAGGTGGGGATGACCCGCGAATTCCTTTTAGCGCTGAGTTGTCAACCTTGTTTCGCGCGATAATTCAGATCATTTCAACATGCCTGACGCAGCTTACGCAGTGCCTACCCAGAACATCACAGAGAACGGGTTCAAGGGATTTCTCCCTTCGACATGGTCTGAAGACAGCCTGGAAGTATTCCCCGATGAGATCCTCGGCAAGTACGACGTCGAGATCGAGTGGAACGGCACCAGAACACTGACGATCGAGAAGGACAATCTCCGTTGGAACGGGGCGCGTCTTACCCCGACTGCGGTCTGGTGCCAACGGTCGCATGGAATATCGAACTTTGCGACGCGGTTTACCGCATTCTGCCCCGAACAGAGGACGGTCTGGGTCAAACGCGGGACCCAACGCGGCGTCGTGGAGTCCTTGGACATCTCCTTCGAGCTCAACGACGCCGGAAACGCGACCGGACTCGTCGGAACGTTTCGCAGGCAGGGCGAGGGCACGCTCGGGGTCCGGGGCGCCAAGGCGTTCGACGCCAACCAGCTCCCGACGCTCGTGCGAACCAAGTCGAACGACCCCGAGTCCCAGTGCCCGGTGTGCTACTCCGAGTGGGACGATCCGGGCGTCACGCAGGTGGTGGTGACCACGTGCGAGCACTGCTTCTGCCTCGAGTGCGTCGTCGGCGTGTGCTCGCTGACGCCCCCCGCGGAGAGCGGATCGTGCCCGATATGCCGCCGTCCGATGGTGCTGCACGACCTGAGGACGGTGCGACGGGAACGGGGGGGTACGCCCGAGAACCCCGCGGGTAAACCCCCGCCGGGATGCTTGCCGTGCGCGTGACGCGTCCCCCCCCCAACTTCAAACCTGGAACCCCAGCCGCGGGCTGAAACGTACGACGAGCCCAAAACCTCCGCCGCGGGTTCCGCAAACGAACGGCTAAAGTTAACGTTAAGATCGAGCGCCGGCTAATATGACATGATAGGATCAGCTAGCTAGTGCCCCACCCGTTTCATCTGCTCCAATATCGCCTCCGCCATCGGCGCCGCCTCGTAGTTCTTGCCGTAGAAGGTGACGAATTCCCCTGCCGGGTCCACGAGGTACATGATGATGGAGTGGTCCACGAGGTAGTCGTCCCCGTCCTCGTCGCCCGTCTTGTGATAGTACACCCTGTACTGCTTCGCGGCCGCCTTGCACGCCTCCACGCTGCCCGTCACCCCCAGCAGCTTCGGGTGGAACTCCTTCACGTACTCCTTCACGCGCCGCACGCTGTCCCTTTCCGGGTCGATGGAGACAAAGACGGGGACGATCGACTTGCCGGCTTTCTCGACGAGGTCGACGCACTCCGCCATCTTCTCGAGCTCGTCGGGGCAGATGTCCGGGCACATCGTGAACCCGAAGTAGAGGAGCGCGAATTTACCCTTGAGCTCGTCGGTGCGCCACGCGCGTCCGTTCTCGTTCGCCAGCTTCATGTTCCCGAACGCGCCTCCGATGGAAGCCTTGCCGGAGCTCGGCCCCGCGCGGATCGACTCGAGCCGTCGGCGGCGCTCCGCGTCGTACCACCAGAGCAGACCGCCGCCGGTGGCGCACATCGCCGCCAAGGACTTCCACCCGACGGGCCCCGAGCTCCCGTGCGCGGACGACGCGAACGATCGCGCGGTGGCGCCGGGCGCGCCGAGTCGACGACGCCATTCCGCCGATCGGGGGTGCCCTCCCGTCGAGACGCGCGCGCCGGCCGGGAGCGCGCGGGTCGCCGCGGCGTCCGCGGACATCGACGATCGCGCGACGGCGAGAGCCGCGCGCGCGAGATCACGACGCATCCCGCGCGAGTTTCGACTCTTCCACCGCCCGACGGCAGTCGCGAGTTTGCACGGGTCTCCGACGACCTGACGATTGACGATGGCTGGGAAACGTGGCGCTGGCCAAAGGAAAGGCCCGGAGCGGCAAGCTGAGGCGACGCGCGGCAGACGAGGGGAACTTTCCAACTGCGCGCCAGTGCCCGAACCGAGCGAAACACCGCGATCCTCTGACGTGGTATTTAGTTGACGGCTGGGACGATTCGGCGTATTTTGCTTGTGGATCGTGTTTCAAGTGGGAACCTCCCTGCTTTCGCAGTCTCGTTCCACGCCTCGAGAGGCAAAAAAATCGGAGGAATCTGGATGACGTGGAATCCTAGTCACGAGATTTGGTGGTGCCACCGCCCTGACTGGGAAGCATACGCAGAAAATCCAGATGACGATGGCGATCGAAAAAAAGTGACGAAACCGTCTCATGGACAGGCGTTCCCGTCACTTCCCAACGCTCACTGCCGCACCAACCGCGACACGCAAACACCCGCTTCCATCGCGTCTAACGCCAACACACAACTCCTCACCACCAACTAACATGGGTTTCGAAGACCAAGTCCAGAAAGTCGGCGACTGGGGTGAGTAATCCGCCAGATCCTCCTAATCGTCGGGATGCTGACGTAGATATTTCGGATCTCGTTACGCGTCCTCCGAACGCCCTTCACCCGGCGCGTGAACGCGCGGAGTCGCGCGACTCCGCGCGAGCATCCTTTGTATCTCGGATTTGCGTAACCTTTTCTGTCCGCTTTCGCTCGGGATACGTCCCGCGCGCCTCGCATCACGCGCTTTTCGTTCCGCCGAATTACGCTTTTTGTCCGCTTCTTCCCGGGAAAATGCCGTGTCTGAACACCCCCGACTTCCCGTACCGTCGCAGGCCTCGAGCACATCGCGCACGCCCCCAAGGATCGCCCCCACGCCGACAACCACCCCGGCTGGGGCATCTCCGGCGATGCCCACCACCCCGCTCCCGCTTCCAAGAAGAACTCCAAGGAGTCCTCCCGCAAGTCCATGGACCTCTACCCCACCGGCAGGCGATCCTTCGATATGTCCAACAACATCGTGGGCAAGGCGCTCGACGCCGACGTCAAGACCCAGCAGAACCTCGACAAGGAGGGTCTCTCCGCGTTCATCTGAGCTCGCGACTGCGCTGTACTGCACGAGCCGGACGACCCCCGTGTACGAATCACCACGAAATGTAAGACTGAACGCTGTATGAGATAAGGGCCGCGGCCGGCTCGCCACGAGAAATTCGAGAAGATTACGATGACGAAGATATGCACGGAACACGGCGGCGGATGTACCACCGAACCCGAAGACCGGCGCGCGACTGTACCAAAAACACTGTATCAAGCCGCGGCGCTCTGGTCGTTCTTTAGTTCGTAGACGCTGTGTAGTTTTCTATAACAGACCAAAAGAGATGTGCAAACCGTCATCCGTACCCGTACTATCCACACCCCTAAAACAAAAGAGACTCGGACCCATATCTTCCAGTTAGGCCAGCTCCTTCAGGCCGCTCTTCTCGAGGAACTCGGCGAGCGGGGAGTCAAACTCGGGATCTCCCGCGAGGAGACCCGCGACGTCGACGCCGCCGTCCGCCGCGTACGCCGCGGCGCCCTTCTTCCCCCGCGCCTTGAGCTCCTTGAAGATGGCGGCGACGTACTCGCGGCGGTACATCGTATCCTCGACGCCCACGGCGCTATCCGCGATGAAGGTGGCGGCGAGGGCGTCGTCGATGATGAGCGCGGCGACGAGCCCGCCGAGGAGCTTGGGCGCCATGGGGGTGTCGATGGCGATGTCGTCGAGGCCCGCGACTGGTTCGCCGACGGCGTCGGCGAGGGCGCTCTCGGACACGGCGAGATCCGACTCCTTGCGAAGCTGAACGAAGAGTTTGGCGCACAAGTCGCGGTGCTTCTCGTTGGAGGAGTCCACGACGTGCGTGACGAAGGCGCTGAGCACGGCGTCGAGCGCGAACGCGGCGTTCTTCGCCTTCTCGAGAATCTCGCGCACGGAGAGCACCGCCTCCTTGACGTCGGCAACCTGCACAAACTCGTTCACCGCGGACTTGCACTTCTCCTCAACCTTCTCCTCGTCCCAAGTGCCCGCGCCGGGGGCGGAGGAGGACGACGTGGAGGCGCCGGAGGCGGTGGAGGTGCCGGTGACGGCGGCCATCGCGCGTTCCTTGGCGAGTTTTCTCAACTCCGCGTCTCGCTTAGCCTTTTCCTTCTCGGTGGGCATCGCCGCCTTGTGCTTGGGCGCCACGTAAGGGCCCGAGAGCGCGGAGGAGCCGTCTCCGACGGAGCCGTCCTTGCCCACCATCTCCCAGTCGCCGCCGATGCCGTCGGAGCCTCCCGGACCCTCCGGGAAGAGGATCTCCTCCGTCGCCGCGGGAGACATGAGCCCCGCCGCCGCCGCCTCGGCGTGGATCTCTCCGAGCGTCATCGCCTCCAGCTTCTTGACGCGCGGGATCCACCCGCTGCGGCGGAGCTCGATGACGTCGCGGCACAAGAATCGCACTCGGCTGTCGAGCGCGGCGTTGTCCGCGAGCGCCTGCAGCCTGGTGAAGTAACCCTCCATCATCTCCTTGGGGAGCTTGGGCGAGTTGTCCAGCTCCTTGCCGACGGTGGTGAGGAGGCCGGTGAGCGCCTCGATGTTCTCCTCGGGCGGGGTGGACCCGGGGGCGCCGAGGAGGTCGGTGACGCACGCGTGGAGGATCTTCTCGGCGATCATCTTCTTCTTGAAGAGCTCGCCGATCAGCCGAATGTTGCCCATCGTGCGCATCTTGACGCGCTTCGTCGCCGCCGCGCGCTCTGATTGGTCGGTGATTGTGGCGAGCTCCTCCCTCGCCTTACCGGCACCCTCGAACTCCTCCTGGCAGGTGTTGAGGAGGATGCGGCGAAACGTCATGGGCTTGCCGTCCGCGGACTCGCCGGGGAACTCCGGCAGCTCCTTCGACAGCCTGAGGCACACGTCCGCGTACATCCCGCAAAAACCCGGCTCCCAGATGGCCTTGTCGAAGACGATGGAGATCGTCTCGGACAAGGTGGCCGCGGTGTTGATCCCCGCCTCGAGGAGCTGCTCCATCAGACGATCGAACTTCTCCGGGGTGATCTTGTTGAGGATGGACTTGACCGCGCGGGTCACCTTGGTGGTGTCGTCGTCGGCGCCCCCGCGAGACCACGCGTTTGCCGCCTTGACGATGGTCGCGCCCTCCGTGCCCTCGGGGAGCGGGGTGAGGTCCACCTTGCCCCCCTTCTTGCCAGCCTTGGCGGCAGCCTTGGCGGCGTCGGCAGCCTTCTTCTCGTTCCAGTCCTTGTCGCCCTTCTCGGGCGCGGCGGCGGTGGCGGGCTCGGCGGGCTTTTTGCCCCACTGCGCGTCCGCCTCCGCGCCCATGGACGCGAGCGCCTCGGAGTTGACCTCGTTGATGACCACCTCCACCGGGCTCGTGGCGAGCTCCACGGGGATCTCCTTGTACCGCTGTTGAGGATGGTGCGGGCGGGGTTTGGGCGTCGGTGAGCGACGGGGAAGGCGAGGGTTCGCGGGAGAAAGGGGCGGTGGATCAAAACACGCCGTCGGCCATGGAGGGTCTATTTTGGGTATTTTTGTGACTGCTCTCCATACGGATCTGAACGCACCTCCTGGAACTGCCTGAGAAAGTCGGCGTCGTACTTGATCACGTCCTCGGCGTTGAGCTTCTTCGCGGAGGACTCGGTGGGAGCCTGCGTGGGTCGGGCGGTGGATCGAGAGGATGATCGTGAGTTCGCGGGGTCGAGACGCGGGACACGGGCGCGGAGTCGAACGGAGCGCGCGCCGTTGGGAGCGCGACGTTATTTTCACTCGGGTTTCACATCACGCGACGGGGCGTGGGGCGGCGTCCGCCTACGCGGTGATCGCGGGAGCGGGGTCGCACCTGGGGGCGGGAGCCCATCGCGAAGGCGGCGAAGACACCGGGGCCCCCGGCGCCGGCACCGCCGGGGCGCAGCGAGATGCCCGCGCCGCCGGGGCGCAGGCTGATGGCAGAGGCGCCGCCGCTCATGGTGAACCGGACGGTGCTACAGAAAGTGAACGAAAACCCTGCCGCCCGCGAACCTCTCGAGTGCGGATCTCGCCGGGCCGATCAACCCCTCGCTTTTTTGAGCGGCCCCCACCCGGGTTATCCACTACTGGAAAAAGATTGCGACCCGGGACCCCGGCCACACAGCGCTCACGCCCGTGACGCGCGAATCGCACGAGGTCATCCGCCCTCGTCACATCCCCCGAGGTTAACACGCCATGACGAGCGTCGCCCGCTCGCTCGCCGCGCGCGTCGCGGTCGCGTCCGCGCCCTCGCGCGGGTCCGAGCGAAAGCCTCCGACCGCCGCCTCCAGGGGGAGGATCCGCGCGGTCCGAGCCATGGGCTACGAGTCCAACATCCCGCCCACTCGCGGCCAACCCGGGCGCTTCGGCGACGGCGGCGGCGGGCTCATCCTCCCCGGCGACGACAGGTACGACCCGGGCATGGTCAAGGGCATCCCGTCCCCGTCGAACCCCGGAGGCAAGTCGGGTTTCGACCCGCGCACGGGCACGGGCGGTCCGGGCCAGCTCCCGGGCGGATACGAGGCTCCGCCCAAGCCCGGCTCCGAGAAGGACCCCAACGCCGCGTTCGCGCCCTTCCGTCCGCCGTCCGAGTACCTCGACACCGACCCGCAGGGCTTCCTCAAGGAGGACGACCAGATGTCCTTCCTCCGCCTTCGCAACCGCGCGGGGATGTGGTACCAGCTCGCGCCCATCTTGCCCAAGCTCATGCGCTCCGGCTTTCTCCCCGACGACATCTTCGACGAGACCGGCATCGAACCGCGCGAGCAGTCCCTGTGGCAGACGTGGACGTCGACCCGCGGCTCGCTCCTGAACGATCCGCGGTTCCCCGACGAGAAGCTCGAGTACTTTGACGACGAGTACAACGGCGCTCCGTGCCTGTCGCACCTGCAGTACCTGACCAACGACGAGAGGCCGCCCGCGGCGGAGTTCGTCGTGGACCAGCAGTTCAGCCCCGATCAGACCAAGGAGCTCATCAAGGCTTTCGAGATTCGAAGGGCGCACGCCTCGCAGGCGAAGGGTTTCGGCACCACGCCCGGCGAGATCATGGCGTTTAAGATGTGGCGAGACGTTCAGGAGGTGCAGCGATACGAGGGGATGGGGCGGGTGGAGGAGCTCGTGGAGAAGGGTAAGAGATACGCCGAGAGCGACAGCGCGGTGCAGCGGCTGGAGGCGCTTCGCGACGCGTGGAGCATGGACCTGTCGGAGGGCAGCGACCTTATGGAGGGCGGGCTGTTCGCAAAGGCGCAGGCTGACGCAAAGGCTAACATCAGCACCGTGCGCCTCGATCCCGAGGAGCTGGCGTTCCGGCCGGTGCCCTACCTCGGCCCGATGGAGTCCCTCTCCGTGGAGAAGGTGATCGCGGTTCAGCCCGTGGCGCGCACCGGCGTGTTCAACACGTTCGTGCCCCAGGGCGCCAAGGAGTGGATCGCGATGCCCGCCTGGGCCGCCCTCGCGTCGGCGCAGATCCCATTCGCCATTCTCGTGTCAAACACCGGGAAGCTCTCGGGCGCGGGTGACCTCTCGCAGCGCGAGGAGCCCGCGACGCTCGTCGTCGACAAGGCGGCGAACACCCCGGGCCCGGGGAACTACTACCTCGTCGCCAGGGAGTCGTCCATCCAGCTCGCGGGCGGTAAGGGCGCGGTCGTCATCGACGTGTACCCGGGCCGCGAGTGCATGGACATCGAGAGAAACGGGCAGGGCACGGTGATCGGCCGCGTGGTGCTCGCGGTGAGGGCGCCGGGCGGGACCGGGGACGGCATGACCACCGAGTTCGTGGCGTAACGTGTCGACGTCGCGAACACGTCACGCGCGCGGGCCCCGCATGCATTGTTTTGTTCAAAAGGACACCATTCATATTATCGATTGTAATAAACCCAGCAGAGAGTTCGTAAAAAAAAGTGGAGTGTGTTATTTGACAAGGGGTTCGCGGGAAGCGCGCGGGTCGCTTCTCACTGTTGCGCCATGATCTCATCAAGCCTTGGGCTTCTTCTTCTTCTTGGACTTGAGGGGCTGGGTGATGAGCTCCTTGAGCTCCTCGTCGGTGAGCTCCAGCGCGGACTCCACGGGCTGGCAGGTCCACGTGGTGATCCGATCGTTACCGTTTTGCATCACGAGCACCGTCGCCTTGAAGTGGGCGACGGCGTCCCCGGGCTTCTCGTACAACACGGGGTACTTGTGCAGGAGCTCGTGGGTGCAGCACTCGACGAGGCCGAGCTTGGCGCCCTTGATGCCCTCCATGGCGCGCATGGAGAAGGGCATGGTGGGGAATCGCTTCTGAATCTCGGAGAAGACGGCGCGGGAAGCCTGCATCTTGAGCTTGTAGTTGTTCTCGACGGCGCGCTTGTACACGGCGGTCTCCTTCTCGTCGAGCATCTTCGGCGTACCCTCGCCGGAGGACATGACGATATCGAGGGCGTACACCTCGTTGAGCTTGATCTCGGCCTCGTCAGCCTTGAGCTCCGCGGACGGCTTGTTGAGGATGACCTTGTTCCCGTCGATCACGTACCGCTTCATGTTGTGAGAAAGCACGCCCTCCACCACGCGGACGCCAAAGTCCTCCGCCACCCTCCCGATCGCCTTGGCGACCTCGCTGTTGTTGACCCCCGGGCGGAGCTTGCGAATCGCAGCCTCGCCCGCGGTCACGACAGCCTTCATGACGTCCGCCTGAGCGCCGACGACGGGCGCGTTCATGTCGCCCATGAGGACCACCGTGTGCGCGACGGTGGCGACGTAGCCGTCGACGTGCGCGCCGAGGTCGATCTTCACCGCCTGGCCCTCCTCGAGTGACGTGGCGTCATCGGACGGCGGGGAGTTGTGGCACACCTGGTGGTTGACCGAGATGCAGGTGGGAAACGCGATGCCCTTCTCGATCTTGTTGCCGTCCTTGTCCTTCTTGTTGTAGAACTTGGCAGCCTCCTCCTCGACGGTCTTGTCGCCGAGGTTGCAGATGTCGACGATCTTGGCGCCGGGCTTGCACGCGGCGAGGGCGACGGCGAGAGCCTCTGCGGGTGATTGGGAGAGGTTTCGAAGGCGAAGGTCAGGGCGGTTCGAGCGCCGCGGGAGGAGCGAACCGACGGGCCGAAGAAAACGCGAAACGAGGGTTAAAAAAGCTGGATGTGCGTGATCGGGGCACGACGGGGCACGCACTGTTGGCGATCTCGGCGGCGACCTTGTACTTGTCGACGACCGCGGGCTGCGATGGGGCGAGGGATCAGGGGAGGATTCGTCAGACGCGATGACGGCGAGGGCGGACGACGAGAGGGTGGATCGCGACCGGGCCGCCCCGCGAACCGGCGGGTCGGGAGTTTTGGATGTCTTGGGCGCCCCGAGCCAACCAACTCCGAGAGTCGCAAAAAATTGAAACAAACGCGTGAACCGAGGGCGGGGGACGCACGTTGGCGCAGGTGGTCTCGGTCTCGTCCTCGGCGTCGCTGCCGTAGTCCGACATTATCGCTGTTTCTCTTTAGCGGCGGTTCTCTCGGCGCGCGGTGATACAAACGCGCGGTTGGAACTGCCCCGCCCGGTTGCCCTCGAGAAGCAAACAACGTCCAAAGGCGGCGAGAAAAAGGGGATTCATCTCAAATCGCCCCCCCAACTCGGAAGTAGGGCTTTGTGCGACCTGGCTGGCTGGGATTTTTGCTGACGCGGATTTTCCTGGACGTACGTCTATCAGTTGGCGTCTTGAATCGCAATTAGTGTAAGAATCGAGCACATTTCGTGATTGGATCTGACTATCCACGCATATAGCCACGGTTTCGGCATTTTCGACCTGTTGAACCCCCGTCGTCGCCTCGCCCCACCAAATATCGCCAAAATGGTGGTTACCTTCCGCGTCACAGTCGCGACGCGAAGGGCGCGCGACGACCGCGAGGGCAGGGCGTTCGGGTCATTCGACGCGGGTCGATCGATCCAAGGGGCGACGCGGGTGGGTCAACGCGGATAACGAGCGGCGCGGTCGTTTAGGGCGCGCTCGGTCACCGCGGCCTCGGACGGTGTGAGCACCCCCGGGCGGCGAGGGGGGTTGAAAAAGAGGCGAGCGCGCGCGTGACGGTAGAGACGGTGGACCGCTCGCGCGCGATCGAGATGCGGCGATCGGGCGCGTCCGCCGCGTCCGTGGAGGATGGGGACGGGAAAGGAACGAAAAGGGTCAGGTCCGAGGCGGACGTCCGGTGGATGTACTACGCCAAGGCGTTGACGTACCTCCTCGCGTGGTCGCTGGTCTCCGGTCTGATCATCATCCTCAACAACTGGATCCTTCACTACGACCACTTCCCGTTCCCGATCACGCTCTCGGCGTCGGGGCCGCTCTTCTCGTGGCTTGTCGCCGCGACCTTGGTCGCCACCGGGCACACCAAGCTCGAGCGGCGGATGACGTTCGGGCTGTGGCTTCGCAACATCTTCCCCATCGGCTTCTTCACCGCCATCACCTACGCCACCGGAAACGAGCTGTACATGTTCCTGTCGGTGTCGTTCATACAGATGATGAAATCGCTGTCGCCGATCGTGGTGTTGTTCTTGTTGGTGCTGTTTCGGCTGGACGTGCTGACGCGGGAGAAGCTGGCGGGAGTGCTGATCATGTCGGTGGGGATGATAATCGCGTGCTTCGACGAGCCGACGTTTTCAATGTGGGGCATCGCGCTCATGGTCGTGGGCGAAGCCGCGGAGGCGATGCGCATGGTGTTTTTCCAGCACCTCCTCGGCCAGCAGCAGTTTGGTCTCATCGAAGGCCTGTTCTACACGTGCCCGGCGAACTTTTTCTTCCTCTGCATCGGCATCGCCGTCTTCGAGGAAAAGTCCCTCACGGAACCGGAAAATTACGGTCGCGTGGTGAACAACCCGCTGCCGTACGTGGTCGTGTCGTGCATGGGATTCGGGGTGATTCTCACCACCCTCGGCGTGATTCAGACGTGCGGGTCGCTGACGTTCAAGGCGGCCGGGCAGGTTCGAAACGTGGGCATCGTGTTCGTCAGCATCGTCATGTTCGGCGACGTGGTCACGGCGCAGCAGGCGTGCGGGTACGCCATCAACTTGATCGGCTTTTTCATGTATCAATACGTGAAATCGAGGGAGGACCTGGCGGCGCTGGAGGCGAAACGGGTGGAGGCGATGGGCGGTGGTGAGCCGGGGGGTGGTGAGAGCGGCGGGGCGTCGGCTGGCGAAGGAGGCGGCGGAGGCGGCGGGGGCGGTGATGATGACGACACGCGGCCGCTGTTGCGCGGGGGCGCCGGCGACGACGATTACGGAAGCGGCGGTGGCGCGGGTGGGGGCGCGGGGCGGTCGGACGCGGACTCGACGCCCCTGCGGCGGATGCCCAGCACGCCGGTGTTCTCCAACGTGGCGCACAGATAGTCGATTCGCTTGTTCGAGATTTTAGTCATCGGAGAACGCGGTAAAACAGCCTGAAATCTTCCGCGGTAAAATGGGGGTCGAACCTGCAATCTTCGATTTCCACCCTGAAATCTTCCGCGGTAAAATATGGGGTCGAACCTGGAATCTTCGATTTTCAACCTGAAATCTTCCGCGGTAAAATGGGGGTCGAACCTGCAATCTTCGATTTTCAACCTGAAATCTTCCGCGGTAAAATTGGGGTCGAACCTGGAATCTTCGATTTTCAACCTGAAATCTTCCGCGGTAAAATTGGGGTCGAACCTGGAATCTTCGATTTTCAACCTGAAATCTTCCGCGGCGCGCCTTCTCGGCTCCCGCGAGCGTTACCTCGCGTGTATCGCAGGTTCGTGGCCGCAACGCACGCGCTCGTTCTCAGTGTCGACCGCGCCTCCGCCCGCGCACACCCGCCGCGACGCACCTCCCAATCGTCGCCATGCCGCGCGATATGACCCGTGAGTGCGCGCGACCCGCCGCGATCCCCCGTCGCGTCGCGCCATCTTCCCGCGTCGTTCCGCTCGGGATCTCGATTTGACCGCCCGAGGCGACAACGCGCCTCCCGCGCTCGCCCCTCCCGTCGCGGCCCCGTCGCGCCACCGTCACCGCCCGCGCGTCGTTTAACATCACGCACCTGACGCCCCGCGCCCCCTCGTCCCTCCGACGACGCTCGCAGAGACCGGGCGGCACCCGCCGCAGCCCAAGTTCGAGCCCTTCGCCTTCTACACCTGCTTCCGCCTCGCGGACCCCGAGCAGGCTGAGCTCATCATGAACGCCGACCCGTACTACTGGACCCAGGACAACGGCGCCGGCGGGCCGATCCACTTCAGCACCACCTACAAGCAGCTCGACATGGTCCACCACATCATCAACAACTGCCCGGAGGCGGTGAACCAGTCCGACCACCGCGGCTTCACCCCGCTCCACAGAGCAGCGTACCTGGCGCAGTACGACGGGTACCTCGAGATTTACGAGTACCTGCTGAGCCGCGGCGCGGACCCGACGATCCGCACCAAGGACTACGATCCGTACCTCAACCCCGGCCGCAAGACCCCGGTACAGATCGCCATCGAGGACGACAACGTGCGGGGAGCCATCCGGGCGCTCGAGGAAAAGTACGCTCACGTCAAAAAAACACCCGAGCCCCACCCCGACTTGAGCGACTGGTGGACCGTCTACGACTACGGCTTCGAGAACGTGCGCAAGTGGCCCAAGGACTACAAGCCCAAGTACCCGGAGGAGCGCAGGCGCGAGCGGCTGTGGAAGGAGAAGATGGACTTCAAGGAGACCCGCCGGAAAGCGAGGGAGGCGGCGATAGCCGCGGAGATTGCCTCGGGCGCCGCGCACGAGATGGCGTCAAAGCTCACGATCAAGCCCGCGCTCGACATCGCGTCCAAACCCACCGACGCCTCGGCCAATTCGTCGTCGTCGTCGTCCGTGAAGCCGCCCGCCGCGTCGTCCGCCGGCGGCGTCGAGCCCAAACCTTCCGCCGAATACGCGCCCCCGTCGGCGAACGACGGCGACGACGACTCCCCCGTCGCCTTCCTCTTCCCCGGCCAGGGTTCCCAGGCGGTTGGCATGCTCCGGTCCGTCGCGGACGTCCCCGCGGTGAAGGAGATGTGCGACAAGGCGAAGGAGATCCTCGGGTACGACCTGCTCGACGTTTGCGTCAACGGACCGAAGGAGAAGCTGGACGCCACCGAGTTTGCGCAGCCCGCTTTGTTCGTCGCCGGACTCGCCGCCGTCGAGAAGCTTCGGATCGACTCCCCCGCCGTCGTCGACTCGTGCGCCTCGTGCGCGGGTTTGTCCCTCGGCGAGTACACCGCGCTCGTGTTCGCGGGCGCGATGACGTTCGAGGAGGGCCTTCGCGTCGTCAAGGTCAGGGCGGAGTCGATGGCGGCGGCGGCGAAGGTTGGCGACCACGGCATGCTCTCCGTCGTGGGCCTCAAGGACGACGCCCTCGAGGAGTGCGTCGTCGCCGCGAAGAAGGCGTGCGGCGACGGCGTCGTGTGCGAGATCGCCAACAAGCTCTTCCCCACCGGCCGCGTGGTCAGCGGAGATAAGCGGGCCCTTGACGAGGTCACCAAGCTCGCCACCGCTAAGGGCGCGATGAAGTGCGCCATGCTCGCGGTGTCTGGTGCGTTTCACACCGAGAGGATGGAATCGGCTCGCGCCGCCCTCGTCCAGGCTCTCAACGACGTCAACTTCCAGCCGACGAGGATGCCGGTGTACAGCAACGTGTCCGGAGCGCCCTTCTACTCGCACAACATCATCCCGAGCCTCCTCGCCGAGCAGCTGGTGCAGCCGGTGCTGTGGGAGGACACGGTGCGGGCGATGATCGCGGCGGGCAAGACGGAGATGTACGAGCTCGGACCCAAGGCGCAGATCAAGTCCATGGCCAAGCGAATCGACGCGGAGGTTTGGAAAAAGTTCAAGAACGTGGACGTGTCCGTGTGATGCGTGAGTCGTGCGGCGCGAAGTCGTCGCGCGCGAAGCCGGCCCGGGTTCGTTGCATTTGTACAGTTTTGAACACGTTCCGATGCTTTTCAGCACATTTGAGTTCGATGACTTCTTTGTCACCAGCTCCGTGACCCGCACTCAGGGTTACGACTCAAATGTGCTGATGACGCATGGCAAATGCAACGAGCTCGGGCCTACTGGCGCGTCGATGGGCACGCGGGACACCATAGCTAGCTGTTGGCGACTACGCCCTTTTGTGAATACCAAAAAGTTTCTGCACTATCACATCATACCCGTCGCGTACTCGTCGGCGCGCTCGTCAGCGCATCGCCACGTTGACCACCCTCACGTCCGAGCACTGATACAGCTCGTCGAGCTCCGACTCCGCGACGTCCTCGATCGTCAGCGTCCTCGCCTTCCCCGACTTGGCCCCGTCGCAGGCGGCGAGGAACTCGCCCTCCGCCTGTCGATTCCTGCCGTAGCTCATCAGCGCCGGCGGCAGGCTCCCCGGCCCGGCTGCTTCGCCCCCCGCCGGCACCAACGCCGCGAGGGTGTCCACCAAATCGCTCGCAGCCTCCGCGATGTACATGCAGTCCGCGGCGACGACGACGTCGAACGTCTCTCCGAGCGCGACCGCCGCGTCGGGGCCCCAGGTGAGCGCCTTCACCTCCCACCTCGCGCCCTCGCCGTTCTCGCCGTTCTCGCCGCAGTTCCGCTCCATGTTTTCCCGCAGCAGCGGAAGGTTCTCCGGCAAGTCCGTCGCGACGACCCTCGCGCACCCAGCCTTGACTAGCGCGGCGCTCACCACCCCGCACCCCGCGCCCAGCTCGCACACCCGTTTGTTCGCGAACGAACCCCGGTGCTTCTCCACGTACTTGGCGAGGACGATGGACGAGTCCCAGACGGTGGACGCGAAACCGCCGGACGCGCCGCCGTCGTCGAACCTCCTCTGCGCGAACGACATCTTCGTCCCGAGCCAGTCGTGTTCGTACGGGAGGACGAAGCGTTCCTCGTCCGTCTTGGCCTCGCGCTTCCACGCCCACCGGCGGATGAAGAGCGAGGCGCCGGATCCCGTGAACACCCGCTTGGGTTTTTTCGCCGGTTTTTGGAACAGCTGTGAATCGGTGTTCGTCCCAGCCGCCTCGGGCGCCTCTCGTTTGGCTCCCACCCCGCCGTTCGACCGCGCGTCGCCTTCGGCCTCGTCGCCGGACCCGCCCCACCCTTCCGGATCGATCCGGTCCTTTCCCTTCGCCTCTTCCCGTCCTTCGGAAAGGTCGGAAAACTCCCCGAGGTCAATCTCGTTCGCGTCGATCCCCGCCGTCGCCGCCGCCGCCGCCGCCGCCGCGACAGCCTCGCCACCCTCCCGCGCCTTGGCCATCAACCCCGGGTCGCTGTCGGGCGCGGCGGGACCAAACGAGTGCCACGGATTGGACGCGACGTACTCCGTCACCGTCTCGCATTCGCTCAGTTTGGCGAGATACTCTCGAAGCGCGCCGCCCGGGCCGAGCAACTCGTCGGCGATTTTTTGGCGATTGGTCAAGTCCGACTCGTCACCGCGTCCGGTCAGTCCGTCCGCGCCCCAGCTCAGCTTGTACTCCGCCGGGTGTATCGCCGTGTGCGCCGGGTTCATCACCGCCTTGTACGGGGAGTCGTCCAGGAGCAGGGTGTTGTTCGGTCCGAACCTCGCGTACGATGACACGGCCCACAGCGCGTTCAAGTCTTTGAGTAAGATTGGTTTGGATCGGTGGTTTGGGCCGGTGGCGGCGGGGTCCATGGCGCCGACGTGCGTGCACCTGTCCTGGCCCCACACGAACGCCAGTCGGTCGCGTTGCTTGCCCCATATGTGGTTCACCAGCGTCCGCGCGTTGTGGTGCTGCGCGGAGGACCACACCCCGACGGTGAAGTGTTCCGACGCCCACTCCACGAAGCTCTGCATGTGCGGGCGATTGTAGATGTAAAACTTGCCAAACTTGGCGTCGGGCGCCACCTTGGTGCCGTCGACGGGGTTCTCGAACGGGGACATGCGTCGGTCGACGAGGAGGCCGTTGAGGTCCAGCACGAGCATGTGCCTGTGCCTGCGCGTGCCCTTGTGCGTACGGCGCTTCCTGTCTTCGTCGTCGGCGGCGGCGGCGGTGGCGGTGGCGCCTGACGGCCCGCGGTCGTATCGGTCGTCCCGCGGAGGGTCCTCCCGCGGAGGGTGCGATGGATCATCTGAAGGAGGACGCGGCGGCGGCGCGGGGGCACCGGCCTCCGGGGAGGCGGCGGAGCCGCCTCCCGCCGGCGGTGCGCCGGGCGGTTGGGACGAGGCAACCTTGGGAATCTTGAAGCCTCCTCCGCCGCTCCCGGGAACGCCCGGCGGAGCTCCCGCGGCCGCGCCGACGGACGTTGATCCCTCGACGATGTTCCCCGTGGCGGTGACGTCGTCCCCCATGTCGCCGGCGACGGAGTCGGGGACCCGCGGGTCGGGGAAGAGCGCTCGACGCGGCTCGATGTGGCGATGACAACGACGAGACGAGCCGGACTGAAAAGGACTCGTCTCAGTCTCGTTGACCCATGCGGGGTCGATGACAAACCCATTTCATCGATCGACTCGACCGACGCTCGTCCCGAGCGCCTTTCAAAAAACACGCTGTGAAAGCACGACGACGAACACGTACATGTCTCTCCGAAGCGCCTATCGGTCAACTACCCTTTCACGGTTCAACAATTCGAATACCAAGCAGAGAAACGCAAGCCTGCTGACTGGATTCCCAGTCAGGAGGGTCTCGTGGCCTAATGGATAAGGCGTCGGTCTTCGGAACCGAAGATTGCAGGTTCGACCCCTGCCGGGATCACACGGTTTCTTTTTTTTACTTTTAAGGACGTGGATCGACGCCTCGCGTCGTCAGCTACGTCCTCGCAAAGTTTCACATCGATCCGAGCAGTGTGGAGGCGTCGGGGGGGAGCTGAAGGTGAGCATCGATGCTTGCCAAAAAACTTTTGCAAACAACATTTCCTGGGGACACTGATTCTCGTGGAATGATTTTGCCCTTGCCATCATTTTCCTAATTCAATTCATTTTCGTATGGCTATCAGTCACATCTCACCTACCCGTCGCTCATCGTGTTGGTCCCTGTCGCTTCTTCCCGAGGAAACTTTCTTGACAACGACCCGTCGTGGCGCAGACGTCACAACCCAGCCGCGCGTCGCAGTACGTATCGCCGCGAGATGGTCGATCTAAACGCCAGACTTCGCGCTCTCCCCGACGACCTCGTGGCGCTCGTCCTGTCTCACATCGAGCAGGTCAGAACACGGCAGATACTGGCGTTGAGCTCGACGTTCCAGGAGGCTCTTTCGCTGCCCGGAGCTTTGCCGCGGACTTTCGACTTCGAGGGGGTCGCGGACGATGATATCGCCGACTATCTCGTTCGTGTGCTGGATGACGATCGCGTGCGCCGGTCCCTGGAGGAGGAGGTGGAGGAGGAGGAGGAGGAGGAAGAAGACGAGGACGAGGAGGAGGAAGAAGACGAGGACGAGGAGGAGGAGGAGGAAGAGGAGGAGAAGGTGCGGGCGTTGGAGCTCCTCATAGGGGATGAGATAGACCTCCTCTGCGAGTACGCCTGCGGACGGAACTTCGAGGTTCTGAAGTGGGCTCACAACGAGCTCGACCTTCCGTGGGAGCCGTATCCTCCTGGGCGCGTGAGCGACGACGTCCTCGTGCTACGCGTGCTACGCGAGACATCGTCGGCGGTTGAGGAGGAGTACTGGCCGGAGGACAAAGCGGCGGAGGAGTGGGGCGGGGTGAAGATGGAAACTGGCCGAGTGGTGGAGCTCGAGTTATACCGGTTTTTCGTGACCGGAGCGGTGCCGGCGGAGGTTGGGCGTCTGGGTGCGTTGAGGACAATGAACCTCATCTGCAATCAGCTGACGAGCCTGCCGGCGGAGATCGGGCAGCTCACGTCGCTGAAGGAGTTGCGTCTCCACGGCAATGGGCTGACGAGCCTGCCGGCGGAGATCGGGCAGCTCACGTCGCTGACGCTGTTGATCCTCGACCACGATGAGCTGACGAGCCTGCCGGCGGAGATCGGGCAGCTCGCGTCGCTGGTGGAGTTGGACCTCAGCTACAATCAGCTGACGAGCCTGCCGGCGGAGATCGGGCAGCTCACGTCGCTGGTAAAGTTAGACCTCACCACGTGGCTGGAGGAGCCACCCTCGTTGCTGGAGGAGCTCGACAGCTGGGAGTTGAACCTCGGCAACAATAGGCTGACGAGCCTGCCGGCGGAGATCGGGCAGCTCACGTCGCTGGTGGAGTTGAACCTCGAACACAACAAGCTGACGGAGTTGCCGGCGGAGATCGGGCAGCTCGCGTCGCTGGTGGAGTTGAACCTCGGCAACAATAGGCTGACGAGCCTGCCTGCGGAGATCGGGCAGCTCACGTCGCTGGTGGAGTTGAACCTCGACGACAACACGCCGCTGACGGAGTTGCCGGCGGAGATCGGGCAGCTCACATCGCTGAGAGAGTTGAACCTCTGCAACAACAGGCTGACGAGCCTGCCTGCGGAGATCGGGCAGCTCACGTCGCTGAAGAGGTTGTTCCTCCACCGCAATCAGCTGACGAGCCTGCCGGCGGAGATCGGGCAGCTCGCGTCGCTGGTGGAGTTGAACCTCCACCGCAATCAGCTGACGAGCGTGCCGGCGGAGATTGGGCAGCTCACGTCGCTGAAGAGGTTGTTCCTCCACCGCAATCAGCTGACGAGCCTGCCGGCGGAGATTGGGCAGCTCACGTCGCTGGTAAAGTTAGACCTCACCACGTGGCTGAAGGAGCCACCCACGTGGCTGGAGGAGCCACAGTTTGAGCTCGACAGCAACAAGCTGACGAGCCTGCCGGCGGAGATCGGGCAGCTCGAGTCGCTGAGGGAGTTGCGGCTCAGCGGCAACCAGCTGAGGAGTGTGCCGGCGGAGATCGGGCAGCTCACGTCGCTGACGCTGTTGGACCTCGGCAACAATCAGCTGACGAGCATGCCCGCGGAGATTGGGCAGCTCACGTCGCTGGTGGAGTTGAACCTCGGCGGCAATCATCTGACGAGCATGCCGGCGGAGATCGGGCAGCTCGCGTCGCTGAAGAGGTTGTTCCTCCACCGCAATCAGTTGACGAGCATGCCCGCGGAGATCGGACAGCTCACGTCGCTGGAGATGTTGCACCTCGGCGGCAATCAGCTGATGAGCGTGCCGGCGGAGGCCGGGCAGCTCACGTCGCTGAAGAGGTTGCTCCTCGACCGCAATCAGTTGACGAGCGTGCCGGCGGAGATTGGGCAGCTCACGTCGCTGGAGATGTTGCACCTCGGCGGCAATCAGTTGACGAGCGTGCCGGCGGAGATCGGGCAGCTCACCTCGCTGTGGACATTGCACCTCGGCGGCAATCAGCTGACGAGCTTGCCGGCTGCGATACGCGACCTCGGGGCGGCTGACTGCAGCGTGCATCTGGATGACGGCGTGACGGTGGACGAGTTGTAGAAACGGCTCCTCTCTGACTGGCGATGCGTTAGCAGCTTGTGATACGATTTGAACAACGCCTTCGCTGTCGACTCCCCTCGCGCCTCGCGTGCGTCACAGACAAAAAATCGCCCAGCGCCGACAAGGCCATTTTTCCCCGAGGCAACAACGCGCTCTCCTCGCCGCCGCGCGCGTCGGTCGACCCCAATCTCTCCCCCTGCCGAGAGATTATCGGCGATTTACCTAATAACCGCCTAGAGCTGCACTTTCGTCACTTTACCGATCCCCGCCGTCCACCCCGAGCGTGAGCGTCGTCGCGACCGAGACTCGATGACGACAAAATCAAAACGCGCGTGCACACAAGCGCGCGTGAATCGTTGTCGTTGAAAGTCCCTCGCCCGAGGGTGTAGCACATCTAAAGGGTTTAGCACATACTCGCATCACCCGCGTCGCGTCAAGTCACCGCTTCATCATGTACGTCAAGGCCACGTACCCCGCCGCCGCCACGGTCCCCGCCCCGAGCACCGCCCCGCACATGTACTCGTACGCACCACCGCCGCCGACCATCGTCGACGTCGCCCGCTCCGCCTTCGCCCGCCACTCCTTCGCGTCCGAGTGCGCCTTGGCGAGCGACGCGTTGGCGATGGAGAGACGCCTGGCGCAGTCGGCGAGCTGATCGTCGAGCTTGTCCACCGTCGCGGAGGCGGACGCGAGGCGCGCCTTGAGCTCGCGAATCTCCGCCTCCATTCGCGCCTTACCCTCGTCGTCGTTTCCGTTGCCGACGCCGACGCCGGCGGCGGCGGAGGACTCGAGCTGCTGGACGAGCATGGAGAGTTGCCGCTCGAGGTTGACGCATCGGAGCTTCGCCTCGGTGGCCTGGTCCTTGTACTTCTGGCGGCTCGCCTTGAGCTTCTCGAAGCGCTCCTTGTTCGTCGCCGCCGACCCCTCGCCCTCCGCGAAGGAGACGTTCATCGATCGTTCGCTGTCGTTGCGATTCGGGACCACCGCCATGTTGGTCGCGGGATCTGTCTGGGAGGTGCCTCTTTTCTCGTTTGCGTGGTCGTTAACGCGCTAGGGCTGAGACGACGCGGTGGGTCGGTCGCGGACGCGGATCGAGGGAGCGAGGGGCGTCGAGCGGTCGATACGCGAGGGTGCGTCGATCCGGACGGGTCGTGAGCCCCGAAGGTGCGCGCGCGCGGCGTCCTCGCGTGTGCGGCGCGAGGGATAAGCCGAGGCCACTCTTCTCCGTTTTTGAACGCGAACGGTGTCGCAAGCTGTGATGTGACGGATTCTCCAGCGAGTTCAGACGCCGCGAGATTTCAGGTGGTTGTGGTCCCGGGGGTGTTGACGGGTCACTCCTCGAGGTCGCGAGGCGGCCAGCGGCGTGAGGTTGGCGTCGGCGCGCGGCCATGGCGGACGACATGAAGTGTCCCGCGTGCGGGAAGCGCGAGGTGCGACCCCGATACACCGCACCCGACCCTCATCCAGTCCTTCCCGCCAACCGGGTGCCTTAATTCCTCGGACTTCCTCCTTCCTCGCCCCCGACCCCGCCTTCGAACTCCCACCTGACCAACCCCGCCCCGCGACGCGCGACGACGACGACGACGACAGATCAAGCACGAGGAGGACCTCGGGTGCGACATCTGCGCGGCGTGCGGCCACGTCATCAACGAACGAGGCCTCACGTCCCAGGTCCAGTGGACCGAAGATGCCGGCGCCATGGGCACCTACGTCCACGAGGACCGCGGCGGGCAGCTCGCCGCCGCGCGCGGCGCCCTCGCGATCGGCCCGGGCGGCGTCGGCGCGCACATCGCCAAGCAGTTCTT
The DNA here is from genome assembly GCF_000090985.2 of Micromonas commoda. Classification (NCBI taxonomy): domain Eukaryota; kingdom Viridiplantae; phylum Chlorophyta; class Mamiellophyceae; order Mamiellales; family Mamiellaceae; genus Micromonas; species Micromonas commoda. The sequence continues at coordinate 262,095 of NC_013047.1, read as the reverse complement.
CAGGGACGAGGAGGCGACGCACATGGAGAACATCACCAAGTCCGTCAACTTCGCGTGCGGACAGCTCAGGCTCGGGAAAGACGCATCCGCGGATGCGAAGGCGCTCGTGGTGAAGGCGTGCGACGGGCGGTGGGGCGAAGGAGAGTGGACGACGATGCTCACGGGCGCGTGCGTGTACGCCGCGAGCAGGCAGAACGCGCTGCCCATCACCGTGCGGGACGTCGCGGAGGCGTGCCAGCTGGACGTCTTCGCGCTGGGTCGCGTGTACAACAGGCTGAAATTTCTGCACGAGCTCAAGGTGCCTCCGCTCGACCCGGCGACGTTCGTGGCGCGCGCGGCGGCGGCCATACCGCAGCTGCGCGACGCGATGGGAGGTGGGGACGAGAACGACGCGAGGGGGGGGGACGGAGCGAGCCGCGCGTCGGCGTCGGCGGCCAAGGCGAAAAGCAGCCAGGCGAAAAGCGGCCAACAAGGCGATAAACCCGTAGACAGGGGCGCCAAACTCGCGCCCGTCGTCGAGGACGCCAAGCGCCTGCTCGCGTTCGCCGAGCGGCGGGGTCTGATGACGGGCCGCGGTCCGTTCCCGATGGTCGCCGCCGCGCTCGGCGTCGCCGCGGCGGCGAGGGGGATCGCGTTGCCGCCGGAGGCGTTGGCGGCGGGCGCCAGAGCCGCCGTCACGTCGACCAAAAAATCGCTCGCCGCGCTCAAACGGGAGCTCGGCACCTTCGCGGCGTCGTGCGCGTGGTTCGGGTCACCCGACGGGTCGCCGCTGGACGACCCAAATCCGTTCCAAATCCGTTCAATCGCGTCGTCGTCGTCGCGCCATCGGGCCGCTGACGTGGACAAAGTGCTTCCGCTGGCGTTAGCTTCGCTCGCCGACGCCATCGACGCCGACGACGGCGCTCGGCTGGACGCCATGCCGGTGGCGTTTCGCGTCGCCGACGGCGTGAGAGCCGCAAGGCTGGCGAAGATCGAGCGGTGCAAGGTGACAGGTTCCCTGGACGACGAGGACGGGTACGGGGATGAGGAGTACGGGGACGCGACGGGGGCGGAGGCGGAGGCGGCGGCGGACGCAGCTCCTCCCGAAGAAGCGGCTCCTCCCGAAGCGGCTCCTCCCGAAGCGGCGGCTGACGCGGGTGGCGCGCCGTCGACGTCGGTCGTCGTCGCCGGCCCGGCCCGGCGCCGCGCGCCGAAGCGTCTGGGCCCCAACCGCGGCGGCCTCAAACCCCGGCGCAGGCGGAAACACGCGGGCGGGTTCGCCGGGATCGAAAACGACGAGGGGAGTCGGCTGGCCATCGGCGACGCCGCGGTGGGTACGAACGCGTCGACGCCGCCCCCCGCGGCGGCGAGGCTCCTCGAGGGCACGAACGGCGCCTCGGCCGGGGGCGCGCCTCTCGGTTGGACCGACGTGCTGATCCAGCAGCTGCTGCTGGCGGGGGTACCCGAGCGTCTTGTCGTCGAGGAGGATGGGCTCTTTCCCGACGTGTCGGTGGACCAATCGACGGGCGCGGTCAAGCCGGTTCGACCGGTCCGGGCGCGGTCAAGCGCGGTCAAGCCGCCGCCGGACGCTGGGGACGAGATGGAGGCGGCGGAGACCGCAGCGCATCGCGTCCTGGAGCGGTGGCGCGCGGAGAGCTCGAGGGACCCGTTGCTCGACGCCGAGGCTGCGGCTGCGGCTGCGGGCGGCGACGACGACGGGGACGACGACGACGAGAGGGCGACGGCGGCGCGGATCCTCGCGGCGCGCGAGGCGGTGGAGAAGGCGGACGCCGACGCCATCGCGGCCATCCCGGACGAGGACGTGGCGGGGTTGATCAGGACGGAGGAGGAGGCGGCGGTGGTGAAGGCGATGGCGGCGAGGAGGTTGGTGCAGTTTGACGCAGACGACTACTACAAGATCATCGGCGACGACGACGACGAAGACGACGACGGGGACGAAGACGGTCTCGTCCCGGTCGTGAAGGGGGAGCGGGCGGAGGCTGAGACGGAGGACGGCGCGCGATGATAAGATCTCTTGGGATATTTTGGCTTTTACCTTTTTGTCGCCATCGTATTCTTCACAGGCTGGGACCGACGCCCTGCTGCGCGATTCCAGGCGCGTCGGCTTTTAAGCCGGCGAAGATCTCGTTCCACGTGTTTCCCCTCCGCTCCATCCCGCTCACGTAGTCCCCGTCCGTGTTTGTTCCCCCCATCATGTTGGAGAACCCGACGGCGTCCAAGCCCTTGGCGGAGTCCGCCCAGTAACACTCAAACGTGGAGTTACCCACGCACCCGTTGGCGCCCACCGCGGCTTCGACGCAAATCGCCGCGACGTCGGAACGAGAGATGCGACCGCTCTTGTCGTCCCCTTGGTTGAGCTCGATGGCCCCGACGCCCCTGGGTTCGTCCTCGGTCAAACCACCCGGTCGGACCACGACGTAGTCCGCACCGTCCCTCTTGAAGTACAGGGACCGCACGGCGTCTTCGCCCTCGATCTTGGCTCGCATGATGCCGCCGAAGAGGTTCAGGAAGACGTACACGGGCGAGAGCGGCTTGCTGACGCTGCCGGACGAGACGATGACGAGCCTCGGGACGTTCGCCGCGATGCACGCGCGCGCGACGGCGACCAGGCCGGCCTTGTCCACGTCCTGCGGGGATCCTCCCGACGGGGACGCGGACGCCGCGAAGATGCACGCTCCCGCGCCTTGGAGCGTCGACGTCAGCTCCGCGGCGCTCGCCTTGGCGACGTCGCCGGCGGCGGCGGTGACCAGCGACCGCTCATCGGAGGTGAGGTTGATGTTCTGAGGGCTCCACGAGCCGGAGCGCGTGCACGCCGTGACGGGGATGCCCGCCCGAGCCGCGTACTGCACGCATCTCGCGCCGGTCTTGCCGTTCGAGCCGAAGACGACGATCTGAGCCGGCGCGGGGGACGCGTCCGGGGCGGGATCGGAGCCCGGCTCGATCTCGACGGACGCGCGGACGACTCTGGAACGAGCGCGAGAGCGCACGGCGCGACGGGACGTCGCGGGAGCGCCGAGCGAGGCGGCGAAGGAGAGCGAGGCCGTGGTTGCCATGCGTGTCGCGCGATCTGACAATGTGACGCGTCGTTCTGACAAGTCGCCAGCTGGTTCGCGTCATCTTGAAATGACTCACGAGCGATCCGCGGCGAGGCACTCGAGGACGCGCGGGGAAGGTCGCGATGGACGAGACCGTGCCCCACGGCGAGATCATTCACCTGCCGGAGCTGGTCAAGGCCGCCGGGGACATGCACGACCGCTCGGTGCGCACCATCGGAAGGTGCGACGGCCACGCCTCGATCCGCCCCCCTCGCTCTTGGGACGAAAACGTGGGCACCCCCGCCCCGTCCCCTCTTACCCGTCCCCTGACCGTTCGCCCTCTCCTCTTCGTCCCCGCACATCCGCGCAGGCTCGTGTCGTACGACGCCGCGGCGGCGAGGGCGACGATCGCACTGGACGGCGCGTCCATCCTCGTCGACGTCGCCAACGTCCCGTCGCCGGATCCCCACAGGATCGACTCGTTGTACCAGTACATCGGCGAAATCGACGCCGCCGGCGGGGGAGGGGACAGAGACGGAGGAGGAGGCGCGCCGTGTCTGCGCGCGAGGGTGGCGCGGTGCGTGGACGGGCTGGACCTGAAGCTGTACGCCAGGGCCCTCCGGGAACGAAACAGGTTCCTCGGCAACAACGCGTAAGTAGACTACTAGCTAGCTAGGAGCGCCGCGCTCGTCGAGTCTGAACAAACGAATTAGATAGTGTATCACAAGTTGTTGAAGGTTGGTATAATACTCGGTACAAGGCGCTCGTCGATGGTTCAGAAGAGCGTCTTGACCTGCTCGAATCGGGGCGCCGCCGTGAGGTCGCCCACCATGCACAGGGTCGGGTTGGACTTGAGCGCCTCCGCGGCGACGGCGCTGATCTCCGCCGCGGTGAGCGCGTTGATCGCCGCGATGAACTCGGCCGGGGACTTGCGCTCGCCGTAGGTGAGAATCTGCCGCCCGATGTCCTCGGCGACGACCGCCCTGCTCTCCAGGTTCATGAGGATGGAGCTCACCGTCGCAGCCTTGGCGCGGTCGAGCTCCTTCGCCTCGATCTTTCCGTTGGCCACCGCGGCGAGCTCCCTCGCCATGACGGCGACCATGTCGCCCGCGTGCGGACCATCCGCGACGCCGGAGATGCCGATGACGCCGGTGTCGTCGAAGACGCTGTGGAAGGAGGTGCAGTTCTGCGCCCACGCGTGCCTGTTGAGCACCCTGTTGTAGAGCCTGCTGTACATGCCCTTGCCGGGGCCGCCCGCGCTGAAGGAGCCGCCGCCGCCCATGAGCGTGTTGAGCACCGTCATCGCGGTGGAACCCTTCTGGTCCCGCCAGCCGCCTTTAAACTCAAAGGCGAGGATGATGTTCGTGAGCGGGGAGTCGGTACTGACGCGGTAGTCACCGCCGACGTACGTCGTGGGCGCCGCGCCGACGCCGGGACCCGGCGCGAGCGTGGAGAGCAGCGGCTCCGCGACGGAGACGAGCTCCGCGTGGTCCACCCCCGCCGCGGCGAGCACCACCCTCGGCGCCGTGTACGTGGCTTGGACAAAGTGCGCGAGGGCGTCGCCGTCGAGCCTCGTGAGGGCCGCGGGGGTGGCGACGAGGGGCGCGCCCAACCCACCGGTGAACGCCACCGAGTGCGCCGCCTCCATGATGAGATGCGCGGGGTTCTCGGCGAGTTCCGTCATCTCCTTCTTGAGCGCCGCCGCCGCGGCGGCAACCTCGTGGTCCGTCAGCTTCTGGTTCATCACGGCGTCGGTGAGGAGCTCGACGGCTTCCGGGAGGTTGGTGCGGAGGCAGTCCACGGTGTACGCCATCTGCTCCCTCGACGCGGACGCGAGGAGGTTGGCTCCGATCACCTCCGCCTCGCGAGTGACTCGAAACGCGGTGCGGTTGGCTGTGGCTCTCCACGCCATGCGCTCGAGGAGGTGGGACGCGCCCGAGACGTGGGGGTTCTCCCACTTGGATCCGGAGGAGACGTACATGCCGACGGCGATGGAGGCGCCCTGCGTTGTTGGTTGATTCGGAAGTTGATTCGGGACGGAGAGGTGAGTGAGGGTGAGAGGATGAGAGCGGTTTTTGGATTTTTGGTCTCTCTCGTGGTTTTGGCGACGCGCGTGTGGGCGGGCGAAGGGTGGGTGACGCTAGGGATGGGGGCTGATCGCTCGCGGTCGGGGCTCGATTTCGGGTCCGACGCGGTCGATGCGCGCGTCGGGGACCCACGTCCGCGCCGCGACGCGTTCGGGGACGCTCGGCGACGGGGAAGGCCGCCGCGCGACGCGCCCGCCCCGCGCGGGCCTGGGGTTTTGCAGGTCGGATTGGCGTGCGTGCGTGACTGGGGGAGCGCCTCGCGTCGTCGTCGACGGGTCTCGGGGGGGGGTTAACGCACCGGCGTGTCCTCCGAGGCGATCTTGGCTCCGTTGCTGAGCGTGGTGATGTTGGTCACCGGCGCGGCGGCGGGCGCGGCGGGGGGATCGGGGATGGCCAGACCGGGGACCGGCTGGTCCATCGGGGGCATCGCCGGACCCGCGGAGCCTCCGAAGATGGCGCTCATCATGGACGGCTTGGGGACCGCGGCGGTCAGAGCGGGGAGGGCCATCCGCGCTCCGGCGGAGGTGCTCACGCCGCGCGTCGCGGCGCGGAGGGCCTTGGAGAGGACCATCTCGAACCCTGAACGGGGAGCTACCCTGCGTCGATACGGCCGAACGCGCGGGCTGATCTGCGCGGGGGGCGGGTCATCCGCCCGCCTGGGTTGGCAGCAAAAAATCTTTCCCGTTGGCGACGGATTCTCCTTGAGGTTCCTCACTGGTTCCCGTAGCGAGGACATCCGACTCGGTAAAGCACGGTCTATTTTCGGCCGATCAAGGTCCGATCAAGTCTTCCTCGGGCCGGCCAGAATTTGTTAACCTCGAGGCTCTCCACACCCGAACGGGCGGCTCCACCCGCCGGACGGAACCCTCGCGAAACACCGCCCGCCGAGCAGCCCGAGTGACGCGCCATGTCCGTCGACCTGCTCATCCAGCTGCACGAGCAGTGCAAGGGCCTCCTCGCCAAGTCCGACGGCAAGGACAAGACGATCGCCCTGCTCCAATACGCCGCGATGTTCGCGAGCGGCGGCGAGCCCGGCACCGCGCTCGCGGTGCAGAAATCCCTGGCCGCCGCGCGCAAGCCCTTCCGGCTGTACAAGCCCGTCGAGATCCTCGTCCCCTTCCTCAGGTCCCCGCCCGACTTTGCCGCCAACGCCGCCAACGCCGCGGTCGAGTACGCCAAGAACATCGGGATGGCGATCTACTTTGGCTGCGACCACGTCGTCTGGGCGCACGCCGCCGGCGTCGTCAAGGACGCTTCACTCGCCAAGAACATGCAGAAGCTCTCGCTCTGGGGCTGGTTCATCGCGTCGTGCGCGGGGCTGTACGCGCAAACCGGCGACCTCACCGACGCGCTGGACGACATGACGGATGCCAACAGGGAGGAGAGCGAAGCAGTCGCCGCGGGCGACGGCGTGGCGGTCGCGTCGGCGTCGGCGAGGAAGAGGGACGCCGCGCGCGTGGCGAGGGGCGTGATGGCCGGGGTGGTGACCAACGGCGCCCAGGCGCTGCTCGCGCTCGCGCTGCTCGAGAAGGTTTCGATGTCGAAGAAGCAAACCGGAGCGCTCGGCGTGTTCCTCAGCGCAATGAACGTGTACAAACTGACGCCGCCGATGAAGAGGAAGACGGCGTGATGTGATGGGGTTTACTGTAGAGGGGGCGTGAAGGGGCGATTGACGACGAGGTGGGGAAGCGTCGACGCGTCGTCGGGAAAAGGGTCGGGTTCCCCCGACAAAGGGACCGTCGTATACTTGTAGAACGGCGTGACGGCTCTTTGAAGTCTTCACTTACCAGTAATCTGACGAGCAACTTCTGAGCCGAAGTGGCAGTCTGACAGTCTGACTGCTGACGCTTTATCCGTGGACGGGTGGGGTGCCGAGGGGCACTCCCCGGGACTCGCGTCGGCGCGACCCCTTCCGGCGAAGCGCACGCTCCGTCGCATCGTCGAAAGCCCCGGAACGTCGCCGCGCGCCATGTTCCGAACCGTCGCCGCCGCGCTCGCTCGCCGCTCCGCTCGCCACGTCGTCGATGCGACGGAGCGTCGCTTTTCGCGCTTCGACGCGCTTCGACGTTGTCGAGCCTCCGACGCGTTCGCGGCGTCGACGCGCGCGGGGATGTGCCACGACGCGCGGGCGCTCGGACCGCTTCCCGGCGATGCCGAACACGCCGTCTCCGACGTGGACAAGTTCCTCTTCGACACCAACGGCTTCGTCGTCGTCAAGGACGTCTTCTCGAAGGACGACCTCCACGCTTTCCACGACGCCATCGACGCGCACGCGCACCTCATCCACGAGCGCAAGGGCCAGCTCAGGCTCACCGCCGCCAAGACCCCGCTCTCGGGCGACGGCAAGACCGGCCGCAAGGACCTCGCGGGCTTCCTGGGCTGGCAAAAGCCCCACTGCGATCCCTTCAGGAGCGTCCTCGCGCATCCAAAGTTAGTGCCGTACCTGCACGAGCTCGTCGGTCCGGGGTACCGACTGGACCACAACCCGCTGCTGATCATGCAGGATCCCGGCGCGGAGGGGTTCGAGTTTCACGGCGGCAGCACCCTGGACTCGGGCGACTGGAACCACCCGCTCGGGTACGACTTTCGCCACGGCAAGATGCGGTGCAACCTCCTGGCGTTTGCGGTGCATCTGACCGACGTGAAGGAGGGCGACGGCGGGTTTTGCATCGTCCGCGGGTCGCACAAGAGCAACTACGTCTGCCCGCCGTCCATCAAGCGGTACGAGGAGGCGACGGAGCACTCGTACCAGCCCGCGGTGAACGCCGGGGACGTGGTGGTATTCACGGAGGCGACCACGCACGGGACGCTGCCGTGGAGGGGCGACGCGCAGCGGCGAAATTTAATCTATCGGTTCTCCCCCGCGAACATCTCGTACGGTCGGGGCGCGATGGACGACGGGAGTTACCTCGCGCCGGCTCCCAACTGGCCGCGCAGTTACCTGGAGGGGATGAGCGAGGCGCAGAGGTGCGTGATGGCGCCGCCGTACCACCCGCGTCTCAACCGCGTGGCGGTGAAGCCCGACGCGAGCGGGGTGGTCAAGCCGGCGCCGAGGGAAGCGCACAAGGTGGACTTCGACCGAGCCGTGTTCAAGGCGGACTACTTTTAACTTGTTTCACACGTGAGAGATCGACGTATGATAATGACACGCGTTGGTTCGTACGCGCGTCTGTCTCTTTCCCTCCTCTTCGTTTGGTCGATTCACTCCGCCGGGTCTAACTCCTCCCACGCCCCCGGCCACGCGAGCGCCTCCTCCGCGGTGGGCCGTTCCGCCGGATCCCTCGCGAGCATCGCGGCGACGAGCGCCGCGAACCCCCGCGGCTGCCTCGGGCACAGCTTCCGCTCGACGAACGAGGACAGGCTCTCCCTGTACGCGGGCGCGGCGCGAATCATCGCTCCATCCGGTGACGACCTTAAGCCGTACTGCGTTTCAACGTAGGAAATCTCCTCCAAAGTTTGAGGCTCGTATCCCGGAAACTCCGCCATGGACGCGAGCATCTTCCAGTCGACGTCGAGCTCGCGTGCGTCGTCATCCAACGCCGCCGCCGCCGTTCGCGCGCGCAGCAAGCCGCCGAGCGCGGGCGACAGCGCCGCCGCCTTGGCGCCGAAGCTCAGCGCGTCCTCGCCGTCGGGCGGGTGGTGGTTTCGGTTGTTTTCGGGTAATCCGTTTCCAAAGCTCGAAGGGTTTCCGTCTGCTCGTATTCCGTCCACGTCGTTGGCGCCGAACCCGTCGCCGCCGTCCATGGCTCCGTCCACGAGCGTCTGCGCCCGCATCGCGCGGTTCTTCGTCTTGGTCCTCGCGCCGCAATCGTCGCCGTCGGTACCGCCCGACCCGCTCCCCGCGCCGTACAGCTCGCGCCCGGTGCACAGGAAGAAGAGCGTGCATCCCATGGCGAACGCGTCCACCTTCTGGTACAACCTCACGTCGCGTTCGGCGGCGCGCATGTCCGTCATCAACAGCTCCGGGGCCTGGTACCCCGGGGTCCCGTACCTCGCCGCCGGGAACTGATCCGGGACCGAGACGTGCCTGGCGACGCCGAAGTCGATCAGCGTCGCGACGCCGTCTTTTCCCACCAAGATGTTCCCCCCCTTGACGTCCCTGTGCACCACGCCGTGCGCGTGGACGTGCTCCAGCGCCCTTAAGACGCTCCTCGCGTGCCTTCTGACGTCCCGCGGCGACACCTCGCCTCTTTCCCGCGCCGCGTGAAGGTTATCCCCCGCGTCACCCAACAGGAGGTAGCTCTCGTTTCTTTCCTCCGACAGGAACGCGGCTAACAGCGTGACGACGTTGGGATGGCGCGGTACCTCCGCCAGGACGCGCGCCTCCACCTCGCCGATCGCGAGGCCGTCCCCGACCTGTCGGCCTTGTATCACCCCGGGGAACGGCACCGAACACTTCAGCACCGCGGGGACGCCGGGTGGCGCGAAGCAGCGGCCCCGAAGCGCGCGGTCGACGTCGTCCGGGCCGCTTCGCCACGTGCCAAACGATCGAGACTCGGCGTCCCCCTCGGCACCACCCTCGGCACCCCCCTCGGCACCCCCCTCCATCCGACGCGTGGCGTACACGTCCGAGAAGGTCCCCTCCCCCGCCACCGCGTCCAGCGCGTGTTCCCGGCACAGCGCCGCGAGCGCCACGCCGTACGCCGCCGCGCCGATTGATCTGCTGTCAAACAGCCGCGAAAAAGACCCGGGCGAAGATGTGTCGGCGTCGAACGACGACGAGCCGATCGGATGAAGCCTCTGGCGCACGAGCTCCGCGGCCCTCGCGCGGTCCCCGGGGGACCCGCGCCTGACGGACTGGTTGTTGCGGAGGTACGCCTCCCGGTTCTTGCGGCGCGCGGCGCGCCTGCGCTCGCGCGATTTGGCCTCGGCGGCGCTTGGTTTTAATTTCGACTTTTGCTGCGTGCTTTTGCGGTACGGCACGTCGTCGATGTCCACGTCCCACCACGTGTTTGTGTTGTTTCTCTCGACGGGTGCCGCGCGCTGGTCTTTCCTGTGTGCGGGGATGTCGTGTTTGTACCCGCCCCCGCGCGGGTTCGAGCCCGCGACGTTGGGGTTGGCCGGACGCGGGTCCACCACTCCGGTGTCGTCGCCGACGGTTTTCTTCCACGCGCGCAGCGCGGCTCTCGCGTCCGTCGTCGTCGCGTCCGTCGTCGACCGACCGCCGCTCGCCAGCGCGGCCTCGAACCTCGCCTCCTCCTCGGAGGCGACGCTCGTGTCGACCGTGACGGGGACGTTATTGGCGCGCGGCGCGGCGGGCGTCCGCGGCGTTTGTTGGACGACGACGGATGATGCATCTTCTTTCGATCGATCGGGGAGGCTCGGGAACGGCGGGGGTTTGTTCGGGCGCGGGTCCCGCGAGGGATCGTCGTTGCCCGCGTGTACCGCGTTCGGGGCGGCTAGCGGGACGTCGACGGCGTCGTCGAAGGAGAAGGTGACGTATTCGTCTGGGTTCGCCGCGGCCGTCGACGTCGCGGCCCTCGCGGCGTTGTGCCCTCGGTGATGGTCGTCGCCGCCTCGGCGCGCCGAGGCGGCGACCGCCGCGGCGACGCCGACGGCCGCGGTCAGACCCAGCCCGACGACGGGGTTCGTCGCGACGGTGTCGGCCACGGGCTGCGAGACCACGCGCAGCAGACCGCCGGCGTCCGTCGTCGACCCGATGTTATCTCCTCGGTCGTTGTCGCCGCGTCGTCCGAGATTGATGGCGCGACGGCCCAACGTCGCGCCGCGTCTCCGGACGACACCGGCGCCGGCGCCGCGGTGTCCGACGAGTCGCGCGCTCTCGTGGCGACGTGGGGACGCCGCGTGCGTCGTCGCGGGCGCGACGGACGGCGGTCCCATCGCCGGCAGCCTTCCGTCCGTTGTGACTCATAACGATCGGCCTCGAGCTCGAATATCCAACGCCAGCTCGGCAACGACGGCAACGACGAGCGACTTTCTCCAGAGCCAGTTGCTCACCGCGTCCCGTACGTGAGATCCAACGAAATAGAGAAATGCCAAATGCAAAGCATATTGGACAAACCCGTCTGACCACTTCCTCCTACTTCCTCGAGAAACCAAAATGGCGCGATTTTTTTGCCGCGATCTGGCGCGAATCTCCCATCCTGATTGGCCGTGGCTGACCGACGACACGACCTTTCCACGCCGAAAGGCCACGGAGAAACTTAACCTGCCGATCCCTGACCGAACCGCAGGGACAACACGGGACGCGGGGCATCCGGGCGACGATGCGGCGCCGCGAACGCGACCGGCCGCTCGCGGCGATGCCACTGCGGATCGCCGCGTGCATCGCCGCGATGTCCGCGGCGATCATCGGCGTCGACGCGGGGGTCACAGCCCCGGCGCTCGTCACCAACACAAACACGTTCGATTTTACCATCACGCCCGACTGGACAGACGGGAACGTCGTGACCGCCATGCGGTGGGGGCTCGGCACCAGCGCGGGCGCGGTGGACGCGCAGGGCTTACGCGAGATCGCCGACCTCGACGCGGCGAAGACGGGACGGACCGTGAACGGCACCGTCGAGTACAAGGCCACGTTCAACTCGTCGGTCACGAGGCTGGCGCTCGTCCCGGGGACGGGGTACTACGTGGTGGTGGAGGCGGACTACACCCCCGCGGGCGGAGCCGCGACGAGAAAGAACGCCTCCTCCGTCAAGATCATCGCGGACGATACCCCGCCCGCGCTCGTGACCCTCATCCCGAACTTTGCGTGCGACGTGAACGGGGTCATGACTGTCGATGAGGCAACCCCAAAGCCCGAACAAGTCAGCCTACTCCACGCGCGACTCCCCAACTCGCAGGCGTCGCGCACGAACAACGCGGAAGCCGCGGCGCTCATCAACAACGCGATAGCCAACGGGGAGGACCTCAGCGCGAAGTGGGGGCTGGAGCTGTGCTGGAAGTTCGACGAGGGCGAGTCGTGGGTCACCGACTACTCCTTCGCCATCTTCACGTCCCCGCTGTCGTATTACGACCCGTCCGTCGCCGTCAGTAACGCCACCGGCGGCGTCTCCAGGGGGCGTCGGCTGCTCGCGGCGACGACGGCGAACGTGTACAGGACGTTCGGACAGACGGCGTCGACGCAGGCGAGCGTTCGGACCACCTCGCAGCTCTCGCCGTGGAAATCGCTGGGGAGTAACGCGACCAGGCTCAAGACGTCGCAGAGGGACATGATCGACGCGATGAGAACCAACCCGGTGGACGCGGACGCGGGGGTGGAGATCAACGGGTACGTCGCGTTGCACATCCGCGCGACGAACGCCGCGGGGCTCATCACCGAGGTGTCGGGGCCCGAGATTCTCGTCCCGCCCGAGCCCCCTTCCGGCACCGCGGAGGGCGACTCGCTCATCTACGGGATCATCGCCGGCGTCGTCGTCGTCTTCGCCGGCGTCCTCTTCGCCTTTTACCGCGAGATGAGAAGGCAGGACAAGACGGCGAAGGAGAAGGAGCGCCAGCAGCTCCTCGAGGACGGGTCCAGGCAGATGAACCTGGTGCTGAGGGCCCTGGCGAGTGACCGGGACGACGACTCGCTCCTCAAGAGATTGGATTCGTCCTCCGGCGGGGACTCCGGAGTCGCTTCCGGGCGTCGAAGCAGGCGCGGGTCCGTGGGGAGCGAGGACCTTGACCTCGGGTCCGTCGAGGAGCACCGATCGGGCGCGGAGGACTGGCGCGGGCGCGACGGCGGCGGCATCCACCGCAGGCGAAACGTAGTCTTCGTGTGCACGGACATGGAGGGGTCCACCGCGATGGCTGCCGAAAACGCGGAGCTGTACCAGGAGGTTCAGGACAAGCACGACGAGGTGCTGTCATCCGCGGCGCTGGCGCACAACGGGTACATATTCGCCACGCAAGGAGACGCGTTCGAGCTCGTGTTTCCCACCATCGGCGACGCCGTCAGGTTCTGCCTCGAGGGCCAGGAGGCGCTGCTGCGAACGCAGTGGAGTTCCGTGGCGCTGGACCTGCCCAAGTGCGGAGCGCACGAGAGCAAGCCCGGCGAGCGAGCGCCGTTCGAGTTCGCGGGGCCGAGGGTGCGCATGGGCATCCACGCGGCGTCGCTCGCGTCGCGGGGCGATGGGGTCGATGAGGAGGACCCGCACGACCTCGGGGCGTGGGATCTTCAGGAGTTCACCAGGACGTTCGACAAGGACCACGGGCGGGTGAAATACGACGGTCCGGCGGTGGTGATGACCCGCGTCATCGGCGACAGCGCCGCGGGCGGGCAGATCGTCCTCTCGGAGACGGCGGTGGCGGAGTTTGAGCGGCAGCGCGCGAGCTGCGACTTTGCCGTGCTCTCCGACCTCGGCAAGTTTCAGTTCACGGAGCTCACCGCCGGGACGCTGGGTTCGAGGACCGGCGCGGCGGGCAAGGGCAGGAAACAGCAACCGCTCGACGACGACGACGGCACGGCCGGCGACGCACGGTCGAGGCATCGCGGGCGGGGTAAGGACAAGCACGTGGTGAGCCGGCTGCACGAGCTGCAGCCGCCGACTTTTTCGTACATGCCGCTCAGGGAGTTCCCGCCGATGTTACGCGGCACGGTGAAGCTGGACGTCGGGCACGGGCTCGACTTTCCCAAGAAGCCATCCATCCGCGCCGCGTCGAGACGGGGCGATACGGTGGTCATGGCGAGGGTGCACGGCATACGACCGAGCAAGTGGGCCGAGATTTGGCTCACCAGCAACTTTCAGCAGGTGATGGATCGGCACGTGTGCGCGCTGCTGCAGCTGTTTGGCGGCGTGCCCCTGAGGGAGGACGCGGACATCCCTAGCCACACGTACGCCCTGTGCTTCCCCGCGGCGTCCGCGGCGGTTCGGTTCTCCATGGCGCTTCAGGTTTCGCTCCTCTACGGCACGTGGGACAACGACGTCCTGGAAAACTCGGTGCGGCCCCACTACAGCCGGAGCGGTCAGCTGCTGGCGCGGGGTCCCACCGTGGCGTGCATGGTCATCACCCTGGACGAAAACGACGGCGACGACATCGGCGACATGTGCAGGCAGATGGACTACTACGACGAGAGGGGCGTCCCCGAAAAGGGGAACCTGGGGTTGCGCATGACGGACCCTCCAGCGCCGCCCCCCTTTGCGCCCCCCTCGGTGCCAAACGCATTGCGGGGATCGCTCAACGCTAAGGGCCACCACGCCGGCGACAGCGAGGCGAACCACAGCGGCAAGGGCTTCGGAACCGGCGTCGCGAATGAATCCTCAGCCGCCAGCGACGACAGCTCGACGATCGGCGGTGGGAACATCGACTCGAGCGCCGGCGGCGTCGCGAGGTCGGGTTCGTCGGTGACGGGCGGCGGGCTGGGCAACAGATTTCTCGCCGCGCTCGGCGTGAGCTTCGGTACGCAAAAGTCGTCGTGGTCGTCGTCGAGCGACGATCAGACGAAGACTCTGCGGCACGTGTTCGCCCCCGGTGATCCGGTGCGGTACTCCAACTTCAGCGACGCCGCCAAGCTCCCGCGGTTCGAGACGCTGATGCGAACCATCTACCCCGGGCAGGTTTCCGTCACGGCGGATACCTGGCTCTCCGTTCAGCACGCGCTGCCGGAGGGCGTCTCGCCCGTCGACCTCGGCGCGCACAAGCTCCGGTGCAAGACGGTGATGGTGGAGCCGTGCAACGGCGTGAGGTTCGACTCGAACAACGGGGGCGGCATCATGGATTCGCTCGGTGGCGGTTCGGACGACGAGGGAGGAACCGGAGCGGCGCGGCGCACGGCTTCGATGAGTCTCGCGTCGTCGCACGAGATTCGCGTCGACTTCGCCGACGACCTCTCCGACGGCGCCGGGGACTCGATCAGAAACGCCGAGTACGACGTGAGCCTGTACAACGTGTCGCACAGGATATTGCACGAGCGAGCGTACCCGCCGCTTCGTTCCGTTCGGTGTTCGTCTCCGGGGTACTACGACTCGCCGAGGCCCGCCGACGGCGTCGCCATCGTCTTCTGCAAACCCCGGCTGCCGAAAAACTTAAACTCGGGAGCAGCGGAAGAGGCGAAGCAGCGGTGGGCCTCCATCGCCAGGGCGCTGTTGCCCGTGTACTCCGGGTACGAGTGCAAGTCCCCGGAGACTGGCCAGTTCACCCTGGCGTTTTCCCGGCTGGAAAACGCGATTGGATTTTGCACAAACGCTCAGGCGATGATGTCGCAATTCGCCGCCCGCGACGACAGCGGCGGGTGGCCCAAGGAGCTGCTCGACGCCGAGGCGAAGGAGGCTGCGGACGCCGAGGCGGCGGTCCGGAAGGAGCGCGAGGAGGCGAGAGCCCAGGGTTTGAAGAAGGTCAACTTTGTCACCGACACCGCTCAGCTCGCCGCGCACAGAGCCGGCCAGCGGGGGCTCCGCGTCGCCATGGGCATCGCGTACGGCGTCAACTGCTTCCGGAAACCTCTCCTGGAGACGGGACGCGCGGACTACTTCGGTCCGCTCGCCAACCTCGCCGCTCGCGTGATGTCGTGCGCGCACGGCGGTCAGGTGCTCGTGGAGGGCGTCCCGCTGCTGTGGAAAGATAAGGAGCGCTTCCGGGGATCGGTGCACTGGTTTCCCAACGACCCGACCGACGCCGACTCGCTGAAGGAGCGCGAGCAGTGGTGCGAGCGGAGCAAGACCGCGGTGAACACCATGATGGGCACGTTCAACGTGCCGTGGTTCCTGGTGGTCAACGCGGGCAAAGCCGCGACGCAGATGCTGCTGAAAGAGCTCGACGCGGCGAGGAGGAGTCGCGACGCCGAAGAAGAGCGCGGAGGAACGCTCGCGGGTTCACCGAATCGCCCGTCCATCGAAAGGTCCGCAGGGTCCGCCTCCGCCGGCGAGCCCGCGCTCCATCTCCTCCACAACCTACGCGCCACGCTCGAGCAGAAGAGCGAGCGCGACATCGGCGCGTGGATTCGTCAAGGGGGCGTCGGCGGGCTGGACATGGAGACGGGTACCAGCGAATCGGCTCTGGCGCTGTGCGCCCGGGGTTTCTGCGAGCTCAGGGGCTTCCCGCAGATAACCCCGCTCGTGGAGGCGAGGTCGCCGTCGCTCAAGCCCGCCAAGTTTCCCGCCATACGGACGCAGCGCGACCCGGTTTCGTACGAGAAGCTCGCGGGTCCGAGGCCGCCGCGCGCGTGGGAAGCGACCGCAAACGCGACATCGACGATGGACAGATCGTCCAAGTACTACGGCGGTGGCGCGGGGTCCAAGCTGGCGAGCATCGTCCTCGGGATGACGTCGAGCGGTCCCTCGCGATCCGGACGGGGGGGCAGGAAGGGGGGCAGCAAGTGGAACGTCGTGCGCGACGCCGTGGAGGGATCGGACAAGTCGGGGCGGGGGGGCTCGAAATTTACTCGGAGACTGCTGGCCGGCGACGATAAGGGCGCCTCGGGGGACGCCTCAATTGGCGCGCGGGATTCGCCCATGCACACGTCGAAAGATTCGAACCAGTCAGACGACGACGATGCCGACAGCCGGAACGACGGTTCCGCCACCCCGTCGGGCGCGTCGGAGGAGGGATCGTTCCGCTCGGGGAACAGGTTCGGCCAGCGCGCGTCATACTACGGCCGCGGCGGGGGACGGGGAGGGGCGGGCGAGTCGGGGCGACGGGACGGTAGCGGCGCCGGCGAGAGAGCCGCCGGAGCCGCCGGAGGGTCGAGGGAGCAGAAGTTACACGCGCCCACGCCGCTGTCCTCCGCCGCCGCCGCCGCGAGGGAGATGTTCGCGGCGCAATACGACGACGACGACGACGATGGGGACGACGACGGGGACGGCTACGTGCGCGCGAGGTCACCGGCGATCAGGCACGAGCCGCGGGTGGACGCCAAACCCGTCGCTTCGGCGCTGAGACGCGTGGGGAGTAAGGCGGACCTCGCGACGGGAACCAACGCGGGAGGCGGCGGGGGCGGGGGCGGGGGCGGGGATTCCGCCTCGGAGCCGTCCACGTCTCGCGGAAACTCCGTGCGCGGCGCCACGAGCGCCGCGGACCTCGTGCAGGGCGCTCGGCAGACCTCTTTCGGCTCCCTTCCGGTGTACAAGCCCGGGGTACAGGTGGAGCGGATGCCGCGGCTCGACCGCATCGACTCGACGGCGTCGGCGGAGACGACGGACACGTCGCCGCGGTCAACGTCGGAGGAGGGCTCGCGGCGGGCTTCGAGGGACGGGGGCGCGGTCAGGAAAAGGGGCGGTCGCAGTCGGTCGTCGTCGTCGAGCGCGATGCAGCACTCGGACGACGTCGTGACGGAGGACGCGTACCAGTACAAGAGCCGCAGGGGCGAGGTGTTCAAGCGGCTGCTCGACGTCATCGGCACGGCGCAGTGCTCCCCCGCGGCGAGATCGCGGCTGTGGGACGCCGTCAAGGTGCTGAGCCGGATCGTCGAGGACGTCAAGACGCTGGACGCGGACGCCACCGACGACGACATGCGGCACCACCTGGACCGGCTGCAGCGCGCCATCAACCGCGAGTACAACAGCGGTCAGGTGCCCGTGGTCTTCTGCCTCGTGCTCATGTGTTTCGAGCACTGCAGCGCCGCGAGGCAGGTGAAAATGCACACGGCGCGAGCGCAGTACCTCATGGAATCGATGCGTCGCAAGGGCTCCACGACGTCGCAGGGAAGCTCGCTGTCGTCCGAGTCCGGCCGTCCGCGGTCCAGCCGCCACAGCTCGGGTGCACGCTCGGGCTCGGGTCGGAGCAGCAACGCCTCGTCGGAGCGGGCAAAGTCAAATCGCACCAATCGGGGGCCCAACGAAATCGCCGTGGACCGAGCGCAGCTCTCCGCGGCGGAGCTCGCCGAGGAGATCGCGAGGGAGAGGGACGCCGCGAGGGCACCCTCCTCGGGTGCCGAGGGTGCCGTTCGGGATCCCGACGCGGACCCGGATTCGCTCTCCGCGCACTCCGGGTCGACGCTCTCGGAGCGGCCCCCGTCCGCCACGGGCATCGTCGTCGACGACGAGGACGGGGGACAGCCGGGACCCTTCGATATTGAGGACCCTTCTTCTCCCGCCGCTGACGGCAGCGTCGTCGTCGAGGACGAGTCTGCAGACGAGTCCGGCGAGTCCCCGGACGAGGACGAGCTGGAGCGCGCGGCGATCGTCGCCGGCGCGCCCGCGGAGTGCGACATCACATCCGTCGTAGCCATCGCCGCGTCGGTGGGTCACCAACACGAGCCGCTGGACTACGGCCCGAAGGCGTCCGAGACTTTGAGGCTTCGCGCGCACACCTGGCGCGACTTCGACCTGTTCGCGTTCGCCGACGATATCGGCCCCGAGCGGTGCGGCGAGCGCGGCGGCGGTCCCCTCATGGCGCTCGGGGTGGCGATACTCGACCGGCACGGCGTGTTCGAGAGGCTCGGCGTCGAGCGAGATTCCTGCGCGGCGTTTCTCGCGGGTTTGCACTGCCTGTACATGCGCAGGGGCGGCATCTACCACGGGCCCATGCACGCCGCCGACGTCCTGCAGGCGGCCGGGGTGCTCCTCGACGAGCTCCACCCGCACTCGCTCCCCGAGGGCGCGACGCCGGAGACGCGCGAGGCGGAGCCGGGGGCGGGACCGGCGGGCGGCGACGGCGACGGAGGTACAGGTACAGGTGCAGGTACAGGTCGTCGGAGGGCGCGCCTGGACGACCTGCAGGCGTTCGCGCTCGTGATCGGCGCCGCGATCCACGACGTGTACCATCCGGGCGTCACCAACGCCTTCCGCGCCGCGCAAGACGACGATCAGGCGCGCAGGTTCGGCGGCGTGAGCGTCAACGAGAACGAGCACCTGTCCATCGCGCTGGCGCTCCTCGCGAACCCCGCCACCGACGCCGCCGCCGGCCTCGGCGACGCGCAGCGCGCGCGGTTGACGCGCATGCTGAGGCACGGCGTGCTTCACACGGACATGGCGAACCACGCAGCGCTCATGCGGGACTTTCGCGAGTGCGCCGCCGCCGCGAGGGAAGATCCCAATCACCCGTGGTGGTCTGACGAAGACGCCACTCGCGCGATGGGCGCGGACGGGTACCCCCACAAAACGCAGGACTCGCTCGTGTCCGCGGTGCTGCACCTCGCGGACATCAGCAACACCGCGAGACCCGCGCCGCTTTTCCACGCGTGGGCCAAGATGCTCCAGCACGAGTTCCAGGCGCAGGGGAAGCGCGAGGAGCTGTTGGGGATGCCGGTGACTCCGATGTGCGCGTCGCCGCCGTCCAACTTGGGCGAGCGAGCGGGTCTGTTGCACGCGGCAAAGTCTTTGGCGACCGCGCAGATCGGTTTCGTCAACATGTTCGTGGTGCCGATGGTGACGGAGCTCGTGGACGCGTCGGTGGCGCCGGACACCCTCCGCGAGTGGCGGTGCTCCATCGCGAGGAACGTGGCGTGGTGGGAGAAGAGAAAGGCGATGAAGTCGCTGCCGAAGGGCGAGGTCGGGTGAGGGTTAGTTCGGGTCGCCGCCGGAATCCGAGCGGCGCACCCTACGTCATGGAGACGCGAGTTGTGTAACATAAAACGCGATTAGTTTCAACCGGCGGCGCCGTCGTCGTCGACGCGCGGCTCGCTCGAGTCTGTTCGCGTCGCGTTTATGGTCGGTTGTAATATTTCTGTTCGGTCGGACCACGCAGCGGTTACATGATGATGACGATGATGTCCGCGCGGCCCACGCGCGTCAGAGCGTCGCCGCACGTACCGCGATCCGGCGATGGCTCGCGGGGGAATCTTCGCCGCGTGCATGTCAGCGTCCGTCGCCCGGGCGGCCGGCGTCGGGACCTCGTACGGCGCCGCGGGCGTCGGCGGAGACGGCGCGTCGCGCGCGCGCCCCGCGGCATTCGACGAGCTGCGCGAGGAGACTGCGCGGGAGGCTGCGCTGAACGAGGTGTTTCGGAAGGAGTTCGCCCGGGAGCAGCGCCGTCTGCAGCGCAGCGTCGACGATATCGTCGACGCCGCGAAGAGGGGCGGCATCGACGGTGGACGGACGGGCGGGGGCGGCGGCGGGGGCGGAAGGGCCGGCCGCGCGGGGAACGCGCGATGGTCGGGATGCGCCGCGGTCTCCGCGACCCTCGTGCTGGCGTGCGTCGCCGCGCTCGCGGCGCTCGCCTACTTCGGCGGCATCGACGACGTCGTCGCGATGACCATCGCACCCATCGCGCAGTCGAACGCGCGCGGAGGAGCGCCCTCCGCGCGCGCGCGCGACGCACCGCGCGGCGCGCATCCCTTCGCCGCGAGGATGCGACGCGACTTTGAACAATCCAGACGGGAGGTTCGCGACCTGCACAGGAAGCTCGACGAGACGACCGCGAGGGAGGAACGACTGGAGGGATCGCTGAGCCCGTGGGCTCTCACCGCGTCGCTCAGCCCGGACCCGCCGCGGTACCTCAGGGACGAGGACGAGGCGACGTGGAAGGCGAGGGAGAAGGCAGAGGCGGATGCAAAGGCAAAGGAGGCGGAAAAGGCGAATGAAAAGGCGGCGAAGCGCGACGAGGACGCCGACTTCGTCGCCGAAAAGAAGGACGAGCCGTCCGCGCGCTCGTCGAGGGCGTCCCGCAAAGCGACGGCGCCGAGGCGCGCCGGAGGCGGGAAAGCTTCCTCCTCTCGCGCGTGAGTTTCATCCACGAGTTTCATCGCACGCGTTGACAAAGGTTATAATCGTAAGCGTAATCGCGAGCGCGCCTCCGCTACGATCGAGGACCCACCCGACGACGGCAACGCGCGTGACGTCGGCGATGAGCGCCCGGTCGCCCCTCACGGCTCCTCATCGTCGTCGTACCGGTACCCGCCGCGCGCCGCGACGTCGGCGATGAGCGCCCGGAGCTCTCCGGAGACGACGTCGCGCGCTTCGAATCGAACGCGACCGTTTTCGTTGCGAACGTTCTTACCCTTCGCCGTCGTAACGGTCGTAACGGTCGCGCGCCCTGCCTGCCCGTCGACGCCGCCGTTAACTCCCTCCTTTCGCTTCCGCATCACCGTCTCGCATCGCCCTCGCGCGCGCGCGTTCGTCAGGAGCAGCCCCGCGCGCGACGCCACCTCGCACGGGTACGTGTCCTCGACCCTGTACGCCTCGGCGATGAAGCCGGCGTCTCGCGCCGCGAGCATGTCGCGCGTGTACAGCGCGACGGACCACCCGACCGCGTCGACGCAGCCCGACGTGTTCCAGTCGGTGCGTTCGGGCCACAGCGCGGCGGCCGTCTCGAGAAAGTCGACGTGGGGCGGTTTGAAAGCGCCCGCAAGGTCGTCGTCTGGGGGACAGAATTTCGCCGCCAGCGACTCCATCGTGCGCAGCGGGTGCCTGAGCTGGAGGAGTGCAACGTCGAACGGGGTCTCGCACGTCCCCCTCGCGGCGCATCCCCACTCGCGCGTGACGATCCCGGCGCACTCCGCGCTCCAGCACTTGTCCCAGGTGGACCTGTACGAGCACCCTGTTAATAAAAAACCACGTCAGTCTAATTGCCCATACAAAGATTAAAATAAACTTACCGAGCGCGGGGGAGCGGAATTGCGCCGGGTGCAGGCCCATGTTGCGTCGGAAGCGGCGGCACAGCTGTGCGATGGTGGCGGGCGGGGCGCGTCCGGGCATGAAGCGCATGCCGTGCAGCCAGGAGATGGTGCCGTCGCGCGCGAAGTCCCACGTCGCGTCGCTCGTCTCGTGTCCAACCTCGAGGCCGATCCTCGCGAGCTGGTGCGACATCTGCGTCGTTCCGGAGGATTGCGTGCCGACGATGAGGACCGGTCGCGGGTGGTCGACCGGGACCCGGGGCCGCAGAAGGCCCGATTGAAGGTGAAACCACAGGTAACACACCCACGCGACGTACGGTCCGACGACGACGAGCGTGATCCACGCGTAGCGCTTCCACGTCGCCATCGCGTCCCAGACCTTCAGCGCTCTCATCACCGCGGCGTAGGCCCACCACTTCGCGAGGGGGTGCGCCCTCTCGTCCGTCGCGGCGTCCCGCGGCGTCTCGGTCGACGCCGGGGTCGCGGCGGGAACCCCGGCACGCCTCTTGACCGCGCCGCCGTGTCGATCCGATCGGTGAGCCATCTTCAGCCGGTGCGAGTGAACCCGCGTGGACAGCGCGTCTCGTTGTGACGTGCCCGAGTATGCCGACTCTTACGTTTCTGAAGGGTCGCAGACGGATGAATGGATGAATCTAACCTCGACGCTCTTTCCCCTCGGGGTATGGTCCGTGGATCGAGAAGTCCGCGCGGCTCCGGCGTTCGAACGGGACGGTCGCGCGGGTGGACATCGCGCGCGCAGAGAGACGTCGGCGATGAGACGTGCAGCGCGACGCGTCGTATTGAACGTGATGTGTGCTTATATGTATCTCGTATAACAACCACAAAATAGACTAATTACAGTTTTGACGACCGACGCGTCGGGGCACCAGAGCGGTAACGCTCCGCCTTATTACGTTCGTTTTCGAGTGGCGGGCCGGCGTCCACCGCGGTTCCCGCGTGCGTTCGCGCCTCGTTAAATTAATCGGCGTCGCGTCTGCGTTGAGGCGACTTGCTTTAAACCTTGGAGGGCTCCATGTTGTACGCGGAGCCGCCGTGCTTGGACTCGTCGAGACCCGCCGCCTCCTCCTCCGCGGAGGCGCGGAGCATGCCGACGGTCTTGAGGGCGAAGAAGAGGCCTCCGATGGTGGTGCCGACCCAGAGGGTGATGACGACGATGCCGAGGATCTGGTTGCCGAGGAGCTTGCCGCCGCCGCCGAGGAAGGCGCCGTAGATCTTCTGGTCAGCCTTGGCGTTGCCCATGTAGTCACCGAGGAGTTGCTGGTCGGCGAAGAGGCCGACGGCGATGACGCCCCAGGCGCCGCAGGCACCGTGAACGGGGAAAGCCTCGAGGGGATCGTCGATCCTGAGCTTGAGGAGGAGCTTGGAGGAGGCCCAGAGGACGACGGAGCCGACGAAACCGGCGAGGATGGCGGACCAGGGCTGGAGGACGCAGGCACCCGCGGTGATGGACACGAGGCCGGCGAGGCAGCCGTTGCACACGGCGACGAGGTCCCAAACCTTGTAGAGGGAGTAGTTGAGGATCATGGCGCCGATGCCACCGGAGGCGGCGGCGAGGGTGGTGGTGACGCACACGCGGGCGACGGTGACGGCGTTCGTGGCGTGGATCATGAGGACGGAGCCGGGGTTGAAGCCATACCAGCCGACCCAGAGGATGAAGGTGCCGAGGACGACGAGGGCGGCGTTGTGGCCGGGCATGGCCATGGGGCGGCCGGAGGCGTCGAAGCGGCCGGTGCGGGGACCGACGATGGCGGCGCCCATGAGACCGGCGATACCGCCGGTCATGTGCACGACGCCGGAGCCGGCGAAATCGTGCATGCCGACGTCGTTGAGGAGGTCGGAGTTGCCGTCCTTGTCAGTCTTCCAGTTGCAGAGCCAGCCCGCGGTGTCCCAGATCCAGTGGACGACGACGGGGTAGACGAAGCCGGAGAGGACGATGGAGTAGGCGATGTAGGCCTGGAACGCGGTGCGCTCGGCCATGGCGCCGGAGGTGATGGTCGCGGCGGCGGCGGTGAACGCCCACTGGAAGAAGAAGACGTGCCAGGTATCGAAGGCGGCGTCGTGGTCGCCCTTGGCGAGGAAGAACCAGCCCTCGCCGGCGAACTCGCCGGAGAAGGAATTGGAGTTTTTGGTGCCGTAAGAGATGGCGTAGCCGAAGCAGAAGTAGGCGAGGCATCCGATGCAAGCGTCGAGAACGTTCTTGATG
This sequence comes from Micromonas commoda, assembly GCF_000090985.2. Taxonomy (NCBI): domain Eukaryota; kingdom Viridiplantae; phylum Chlorophyta; class Mamiellophyceae; order Mamiellales; family Mamiellaceae; genus Micromonas; species Micromonas commoda. Next base: position 238,317 of record NC_013047.1, on the reverse strand, counting down.
AGGATGTTCATGACGTTCTTGGAGCGGACGGAGCCCGCGCAGAGCATGGCGAAGCCAGCCTGCATGAAGAAGACGAAGAAGCCGGAGATGAGCATGTAGGAGATGTCCTGGGAGCCATGGATCAAGCCGACCGCGGTGGCTACTTCCGCGCTTAATTCCGCCACGGTGGTGGCGGCCAGGCCGCGGCGCTCGGGACCGACCTTGCAAAGGACGTCGACTGCGAGGAGGAGCGGAAGCGGAAACGACGCGCGTGAGTTTTTCGGGTTTTCGGGTTTTGGATCCGGACCTTCGAATTCGGGCCGGAAAGGACGCGAGTGCGCCGGTTCTCCGGGCAGATCCAGGGCGCGGACGCCCAAAATCCGCGCATCGACGCTCGGACGATCGATGTTCTCGCCGCATACGCGGCGGAGAGCGGTCGATTCGAGCGCACGGACGCGGATCTGGGTCGCACGAGGTCGCGTTTACGAGAAGATTATTCCCGGGAAATGCGGGTAGCGCCGGAAAGGAGCGCGGAGGGCACGCGCGAGGAGGGGAACTTACTCGCAGACTGGGCGAGGCCAGAGGCGGAGAGGGCCGAGGTGTCATCGGCGGTGCACCAGGAAGACATGGTGGAAGTACTTATCTGTGTCGCGACTCGGCGTGCGAGCGCTGCGAAAAGTGACATTCGAGGTGCCAGAAACGCGGTTGAAAACGTGGGTTTTTCGCCTCTGGTCGTTGTGAAAAGGCGCGGGACGTGATCTCTTTTTTTTCATTTGGTCATGATACCATATAAGGACGCATACTTTTGGTACATGAACCAAACCGGTTGGAATTGTCCTGACGTCTATGTCAAGGGTCGCGTGCCCCTTCATTATCGCGGGAAATGAACTGATTGGCTGCGTGTGTCCACGTACGCGCCGGAGCAGGATACATGCCCCAACAGATCAATGATTTTTGGTTCGTTAACGGAGCATGGCTCTGCAGAATCTAGAAAAGTGCGGAGCACGGCTCTTCAGAAATCTGAAGAGTCGCTGCCGTCTGAAGAGTCCCACTACCCCATACGGCCGAACTCTTTGGGTATTTTGATGAGTCGAAAGTGCTCGAACCCCCTTCGCAGAAACCGTGAGGATTGACCGAGATGTTCGAACCGAACTTTTTGATATCTGAAGCAGCGAAAAAGCGGCGAACTGCGTCGTCTGGCTCTACCGAACGCGAGGAGGCGTGCGCGTGGAGCGCTCGGAACCGCGCGCGGCGACGCGGCGACGCTGGTGACCGGAGCTCGCGTCGGTGAAGGTCCCCGCACACGCCGCCGCCCGGGCGAGCCGCCCGTCTCGCGCCCCGGGATCGCGCGGAGGCTGGTGCCCCGCTCGATCGGCGCGATGACCTTCGGGAAACGCCACAGCCGGGCGGTTAGCAACTTTTATTGGAACTTTCCGTTTTTATTGGAACTTTCCGAGAGCCGCCGGTGAGATCCACTTGTACCGGTCCTAACCGGTTCTACCGGTTAGGACCGGTGACAGATTTTTAACGCATCGTCTCGAGTGAAGTGAAATTCTCCAACTTCCGATTGGGCTCCGAGAGCTCAGTGCCCCAAGGGCTGGTCGTCCTGCGCGTTCTCCGTCATCCCGAGACGCCTGCGCCACGCGGCATCCTCCTCGAGGAGCCTCGCGCGCTCCCCCGTCTCTCCGAATCCGTCGACGGCGGACGCCCTCGACTCCCCCCGCGCCGCCTCCGCGTCCACATCGTCGTCGCCGTCGCCGTCGTCGTCGTCCGAGGGGGACCACAGCGCGCGGGACTTGGCCAGCGCCGCCCAGTCGACGGGACCGGACGCCTCCCGAGCTCCGGACCCGACGCCGCCCAAATCCCCCGGGGACCCGGGGGCCCCGGGGACGGGAACGGTCATCCTTGAGTTAATCCCCCCGACGCCGCGAACGCCCGCGAGCTCCGCCCTGAGCGCGACGATCTCCGCGGAGATGCGCGCCGCCTCTTCCTCGTCGATCGCCGTCGACGAGTAAAAGGAGGAGGAGGAGGATGCGACCGATGCCGGGGAGGACGCCACCTCCGCGTCGTCGTCGTCGTCGTCGTCGTCGTCGACCGAGGGCGACCACACCGCGCGAGACTTCGCCGCCGCGCGCCAGTCCACGTCACCGCCCGCCGCTCGGGCATCCACCGACCCCGCAGCCGCCGCGGCGGACGACGCCCGCGTCCCCCCATCGCCCCCGTCGCGTTTCGAGACCCCCTCCGCGTCCCCGGCGGAGGCGGCGCCCCCACCGACGCCCCGTTCGTCGTCCCCTTCGTCTCCTTCGTCGTCGTTTGGGGTCCACACGGCGCGAAGCCTCGCGAGCTGTCGACGCAGATCCGCGAGCTCAGCCTCGGCGCTCGCGCGTTCGGCCGTGACGACGGGGTCCTCCGTCGGAACGACCGCGCCGCGCGTCTCCTCCGCGATCGCCGGGCGCGGTTCCGACGCCGATATTCCAACAGCCGGGTTCCCGACAGCCGACGTCGCCGAGATCCCGACAGCCGCCGCCGCCTCCCGTATCACCGCGATCTCCGCCCTGAGCTCCTCCATCTCCGCCCTCGCGCGCGCGCTCGCCGCCGCGTACCCCGCGCCGGCGCTCGCCGCCGACGACACCAACGTGCCGACGACGCCCACCGCGTTGTTCGCCCACGCCTGAGCGCCCGCCGCGACGTACGTCGCGACCGGGTACAAGACTCCCACGGGGGCGACGACGTTGGCGGCGACGGCGGCGATGAGGGTGGACGACGCGGACGCGAGAGGCGGGTGGACGAGCGCGGCGACGAGCATCGCGCCGAGGACGAGCGCGACGGTGCGCCACGGGTTGGTCTCGTCCCCGCGTTGTTGTTGTTGTTGTTGTTGTTGTTGATGCTGATCGGCGCCGGGCGAATCACCCGCGGCGTCCGCCTCGATCGTGGGGTCGTCGACCGCCCACGCGTGCGCGAAGGGCCACAATCGCCACACCCCGCCCGCGGAGGCGGCGCGAGACACGACGCGGCTCCCGCGTCGTCGGACACCGCGCACGCCGTCGACGCGTACGGATGGTGCACCACGAACGGCGAGGATGGGCTCGACGGGGCGACGGGCGGGGCGGCGCGCGGGGCGGCGCGGGGCGGCGCGGGGCGCGTCAGGAGAGACGCGGCGCGTGAGCGCGAGCGGTTGGGCCCACGCCCGCGCGGAGGCGAGGATCGCGGGGGCCATGGTGTCGCGGCTCCGGGTGGGTTCCTCCGATACCAATGGGCTGTTGTCAACAACCGCTTTGAATTTGAATCGGACAAGACGATGCGCGTGCGGTGGTTTCTGACTGAAAGAAGTATGGACAAGTTATAACCATGGTTAACGAAAGCGAATGGCAGGATTTATCAACTGAGTGTCATGTGACGAAATTAATTAATTAGTAAACCTCCATCGCGACTGGACGAACCACACCCCCGAGAGTCATCGGTGAAGAAGCGCTATCCTCTCCCAAGGAGGGCACCGCCCACGACGCGCGTGAGGCTCGACGGACCGTCATGCTCACGCTCGCGGCCGTCGCGACGACCCCCCACACGCGCATCGCTCCCGCGCCGGCTCGCCCCCGCGCCCCCGCGCCCCCGCGCTCCGCGGCGCCTCCGCGCGCGTCCTCCTCCTCATCCTCGGAGGGACCCGCGCGTGGCGCCGAGACCCGCGCGATGCTGTCCGTCGCGGTCGGCGCCGCGGTCGCGCTCCACCTGTCCGCGCTCACCCCGCACGCCCTCGCCAAGACCGTGAACATCGCCATCGACCAGGCGAGCCTCGCGCAGGAGTCGTGCGGTCGCGCGGGAGGAGTTCCCGGTACCGGGACGTACAAGGCGACGTGCATGAAAATAAAGGGCAAAGCCACCAACCCGACCTCGGAGCCCGTCTTCAACGCCGACGTCTACGGCCTCGTGAAGGACCAGGCCAACGACGACGTCCTCAACAGTGGGAGGGTGGGCAGCATAGACAAGCTGGAGCCCGGGGTGAACGACTTTGTGCTGCAGATCACCGTCGCGGACTCGCAGCCGCTGCCGTTGAAGCTGAAAAACTTCAAGGCGCAGGGGGTGACGCAGCTGCTCAACGCGTCGCCCAACCCGTACGACGATTACACCGAATTCGACGAGTTCGGAGCCCAGCGGTGAGGGACGACGAACGCGGGCGCGGGGCCGCGAACGAGTCGTATCGAAACACTCAAACGTAAGCGGCGCTTCGATGCATGTGTGAATAACGTAATAAGGCGGCTATATGGCGATGAGCGTCGTCCTTTGTCCCCGTTGGCTCCTCCCCCGAGCCTGCCCCTCGCGCTCACCACACGAACACCGGCACCGCGTAGTCGGGCTCGCAATCGTGCTCCTCCGCCGCCTCCAGCACCTTCTCCCTGTCCGGCGGCGCGACGCCGCTCCCGTCCCCGACCTCCGCCGCCGACGCCACCCTTCGCATCCCGAGCTCCTTCGCGTGGATGCCGCCGCACACGAACACGCTCTCCACCCCCGCGTCGTTGGCGCCCGCAACGTCGTGCTCGAGCGAGTCCCCGACCGCGATCGCCTCCTCCGGGCTCGCCTCCAGCCCCGTCATCTCCAACACCCGGTCGTATATGATGCGATCGGGCTTGCCCATCAGACGAACCGCGCCGTGGTTGGTCATCTCGGCGTACCACCTGGCGAGTGTGCCGGGCATCGGGAGCAAACCCGCGTCGCCGCCAACGGTGACGACGTCGGGGTTGGCGACGATGAGGGGCAGGTTTCGTGCGGCGGCGCGCTCCAAAACCTTGCGCATGTCCTCGAGGGGAGTGTCTACGCACCCCGCCGCGCGCTGCTCGTCGTTGGTCCCCGCGCCGTTGATGGCCTCGGTGCCGTGCGCGAGGAGGAAATCCGCCTCCTCCGGATCAGTCACCGTCTCCAGATCCAAGCCGTCGAGAGGGATGGCGCCGCGTGTGGACCAGGTGAAGTGCACGCACTTCTTACCGAGCGACGCCCAGAACTCGTCGTCGGAATCGCTCTCCTCGCCGTCGCTGGTGGATCCCTTGCCGCGCGACGCGAGCATCTGGTGCGTCACCTCGCCGCTCGTGACCACCCCGGAGAACCACGAGGGGTCAAAGCCCATGGGCGCGAGCTTCTGGAGCGTGTTCGTGGATCGCCTGGACGAGTTGGATATCACGTACAGCTTTGCGCCGGACTCGTGCAGCCTGCGCGCGGCGTCCACGGCGCCCGGGTAGGCGGTGACCCCGTCGTGCAGCACGCCGAACTGGTCGAGGAGCCACACGCGCTTTGTCTCGGCCAGGCGCCTGACGCCCGGGATCATTTCGAGGTCGTCGGCGCTGGCGGCCATCGCGACTGACCCGCGCGTGGCGGTGGTTGCCGTGGACGACACGCTGGCGAGGGCGGCGGTGGTGCACGCGGGGGCTACGCGACTCGCGGCCCTCATACAGCCGACCGCGGGGCGTGCCGTTGAGTGTGATGTGCGTCGAAGGTTGGGGATATTCCTTCCCACGCGCTCTGAAAATGCGCCATGTGGAGCGCGATCGTTCGTCTCACTGGTTCGCAGTGCCACGATCTGGTGAGATCTTCTGTTTCTCTCTTGGTTTCCAGTTGTCGGTGCGAGGAATCGTGGAATTATGACTGCTCCGCGCACGTGTCAACCACAAATAGATCATGAACCTCGCATTTCATAACTGCCCACCACTGGAGTCTTTCCATCGCATCCTCGTAACCTGAACAGAAGAAGATCGTATCCCCGAGGTCGTCGCAGCCAGTCTCGTTGCTCGTCGCGCGATCGCCCCTGACAGCCTGAGTCAGCACCGCTTTGATGTTGTTACCAACGATTGGAGCGCCGCGACGCTTCCATCTTCACCGCGCGCCTCGATCGGCACACGCGCATCATATCGAACCCCACGCACGAACGCACGGAATGAGCTCGCTCGTCGCATCGAGCGCCACCGCCGCCGTCCGCGTCGCGCGACCCCGCGCGGCGTCCTCGACCACCCACCGACCGAGATCGGGAATGCCGGCGTTTGGCCCGCGATCGTCTCCCTCCACCGCCCTCTCTCGCCGCGCGTCCCTACGACCCCTCGCGGCCAAGCCCAAGGAGAAGGACGTGGACTGGGACGCGAAGACGAAGCAGATGACCGCCGAGCGCATCATGGACGCCTGCCTCGAGGCCATGGCCGACGGCGACGAGGGCCGGCTGGAGGCATGCCTGCTCGAGCTCGAGGACGAGGGCGAGCGCGCGGGGGTCATCGACTCGCTGCAGCAGACCCCGCAGGTCAAGGACGACAAGTTCTGGCAGGGGAAGCTCCAGGAGATCGCGGCGGAGAGGGTGCTCGACAACTGCATGGCCGCCGTGGTGCGTTCGCGTCGCCTCGTCCCGCGCCCTCGCGCGCCCCGAAACCCGCTCGCGTTCGCCACGAACCCCCCAACCCGTATCTTTTCCTCTATCTCCCGAGATACTTTCGGCACTCGACTCGACCCACCCGCGCGCCCCCGCGGCGGCTGACCTCGTTCCCACTCGATCCCGCTCAGATGTCCGGCGACGTGGACGAGATCGAGGCGTGCATGTTGGACGCCAACAACGACACGCTGCTCGGGGTGGACGTGACCACCGCAGAGGACGGAACCAAGACGTTCAGGTTCTGAAACCTTTAACAGAGTCGGATTGATGAAAGAGTCGGGGCGGATCGACGGCGACCGCGTCTGTCGGACGGGGCACGGAGGCGCGTGGGGCGACGGCGGCGCACCCCGGAGGAGTCGCCGTCGCGAAAGACCGGATCGGCGTGCGTTTCAATCACATTTGTTCTTCGTAATCGTCGTCGTCGTCGCCGGTGGTGTACCGTTGTTAAAATATCTCGTCGCGATCGTGGCGAGCCCCTGGCGAGTGTTTCCGGCAAAATCATGAGGCGCGGCGTCGCGTCCGCGGTCGCGTCGCTCGTCGCGCGCGGCGCGGAGGCGCTCCCCTCATGGTCCGCGCCCGGTGCCCGCGGCGTCGCGCTGGGCGTCCGATCGGTCGACCCGGCGCTTCCGCGGTGCGCCCGCGTTCGTCCCGCGAGGTGTCTCGCGACGGACGCCGACGCGGGATCGGGCGCTGACGCCGAGGGATCCTCCATGCGCTTCGGGTCCGGCCTCAGCAACAACGAGACCCTCTCCGTCGCCGTCGCCGAGGCCGTCGCGGAGGTCAAGGCGACGCTCGGGCACGACCGCGTCCCGTCCTGGGTGCAGCTCGCGGTGAGCGCGGACTACCCCGATCCCACCCGCGCCGCAGCCTTCGTCGCCGAGTGCTTCACCCCCGCGGGGGGCGCCAATCTCGCGTCCCCCCAACCCCCCCCGCCCGCCATCTTCGGAGGCGTGGTCACGGGTTGCATCGGGGGCAGGGGCCAGACGATGGACGGACCGTCCGTCTCCATCGTCGCCGCGGCGATGGGGCCCGACGTGGAGGTCATCCCGTTCACCGCCGACGACGCCTCGCTCCCGAAGCAGGTGACGCCGGCGCAGTGGGCGCGACTCATGGCGTCCGGGGACTCATCCTCCGCGTCGTCCCCCGCGTCCACGTCATCTCCCGCTGTGTCCACGTCATCTCCCGCGTCCACGTCATCCCCCATGGGTCACGAGTCCGTCGCAGTCCTCGCGCTGTGCCGCCCCGACTTCATCGAGGTTGACGATTTCACCCGCAGAGTGCACGGCGTGGCGCCCGGGAGCGTTTGCGTCGGCGGCGCCGTGCGACCCGGCGGGGCGCTCTTCGCCGACGGCGCCCAGTGCGACGAATCGATCGCCGTGAGCGGCGTCTTCGTCCGCGGGCGCTCCTTCCGAGTCACCGCGCACTCGCTGCACTCGTGCCGTCCGGTGGGCCGCGCCATGACCCTCACCCGAGCGGTCGACGGGCACGTCCTCGACCTCGACGGGAGAAGCGCCGGTGACGTGTTATCGCGAATGCTCCAGGAGTTACCCGATCACGTCAGCGGGCTCCCGGTCATGCTGGGCGTCGGCGAGGGCGGCTTGTCAGAGGGCGTCGGTGAGGGCGGTATGGGCGTCACAAACAAGGGCGTCAACAAGGGCGGGCCGAGGCCGAGCCGGGACGTCCGGGGCCGAGTGGTGGACGACGGCTCCGTCGCCGCGGGAATCGCCGACGTCGCGAGGATGGCGAAGAAATCATCATTGGGTGAAAAGGCCTCAGAGAAGAGGGCCAAGGCTGGTAAGATCGTCGAGGACGTGACGGGTAAGCCCGGCACTAACCGGGGACTGAAGGGGACGCACGAGAGGACGCACGCGGACGTCGAGGCTGACGCACAGCTGGCGGCGAGGGACGGGTACGCGAGCGGCGGCGCCGGGTACGTGTATCGCGACATCGTGATGGCGGATCGAGAGACGGGGGGAATCTTCATCGGTCGGCACTCGCTCGAAAACGGCGCGCCGGTGCGGTTGCACGTCCGGGACAACGAGTGGGGCAGGGCGCGATCGAGGGAGCTCATGCGTTTGGTGCACGAGGAGCGCGAGGCGCGGGGGGGCGGGTTGAGGGGCGCGGTTATGTACACGTGCGTGAGCGGCGACAGGCTCCACGCGGCGAACTTTCGCGATCGCGTCCCGGGCGTCGAGCTCGGGGGCGGGTACACCAGCGGGGAGCTCGGGCCGAGCGCGGTGGGACGACAGAGCCACATGCACTCGCACACCTCCGTGCTGGGCCTCTTCTGGGACGCGTAGGGGCGTGGACTCGACGGCGGCGAATGAAATGAGTAAAAATAAATTTGAAAAACAATCATCCCGCGCGGGTAAGCGCGCCGCCTCCCCTCCGCTCCATCCGCGCCGTCGTGTGCGCGCGGGTGCGAAATAAATAAATATGACATCGTGCGTGTGCGGGTCGACCCGTCGCGCGCCCGCGCCGCCTCCCCTCTGCTTTGCCGTTTTTTTTACGATATCCCGTCGCTCGAGAGCGGATCACTCGGCGGCGGCGCGCGCCTCCCTGAGCCTCGCGCGAAGCACCGGGACCGTCCCGGACACGTCGAGCCCCCGCGCCGCGAGCTCGTCCACCAGCTCTTGCTTCCTCATCTTCGAGAGCGCCGGAAGCGCGACGATGTCGACGGAGGTGTCGAGGAACTCATCCGCGAAATCATTCTCGGAGCCCTCCGCCGATGCTCCGTCCGCCGCATTCGCCTTCGCCTTCTTCTCCGCTTTCTTCCTCTTCGTCGTCTTCTCCTTCTTGTCGATCGTCTCGTTCAGCTTCTTCGCGAGCCGCTCGGCCCGCGCCTCCGCCTTTTTCGCCGCCGCGTCCGCGCGTCGCACCTCGGATTCCAGCTCGGCGACGCGCTTGGTCATCCGCCGCGCCGCCTCCTCCACCTCCTCCGCCGCGTCCGCCGCTTCGAGCACCGCGCCCGCCTTGGCCTCGGCGGCGGCGAGCCCCGCGGTGGCGGCGGTCGCCTCAGCCTCGGCAGCCTTCGCGGCAGCCTCGGCGGCGGCGAGCCGGGCGGTGACGTCGTCGAGCCGCGTCTTTAGGTTGTGCACCTCCGCGTCGGACTCCATGTTTTGCTTCGCGGCTGTGGCGCGTTCCGCTAAAGCAGCGGCTTCGTCATCCGCCCTCGCGAGCAAAAACTCGAGCTCCTCGACGCGCTCGTTCATGTCCGCCAACTGCGCCTCCGCCTGCGCGGCTCGTGCCTCGGACGCCTCCGCGCGTGTCGTCGCGGCGTCGTACTTTTGCTCGAGCTCCTCGACGGCGAAGGCGATTTTGACGTCGACGTCGTTTTCCAACTTTTGATACGCGCCCTTGACCGTGTCGAGCTCCGCGCGGGTGTCCGCGAGCTCGGACTTGACCTTGACGACGGTGGCGTCGGCGGTGGCCCTCGCCTCGGTCAGCGCGGCGTCGAATTCGGCCTTGGACGCGGCCACCTCCTCCCGCGCCTCCGCGAGGATCGCGTCGACGTCCTCGAGCTTCTTCTCGAGCTCCGCGGATTTGGCCTCGGACTCGACGAGGGATGCCTTGGCCACCTCGGCGTCCTTCTTGGCCACCTCGGCGTCCTTCTTTGCAGCATCGGCGTCCTTCTTGGCAGCCTCGGCGTCCTTCTTGGCAGCCTCGGCCTCCTCGGACGCCCTCTCGGCGGCGCGCGTCGCCTCCTCCGATTTCTTCATCGCGTCCGCCAACTCGGCGGCGTCCGCGTTCGCCGCCGCGATCGCCGCCTCGGCCCTCGCGCGCTCCTCCTCGATGGCCCACGCCGCCCTCTCCTCCGCGGCGACGAGCTTGGCCTCAGCCTCCTGCGCCGCCTTTTTCAGCGCGGCGGCGGCGGCAGCCTCCGACTCGACCCTCGCGGCGTCGGCCGCCGCGGCGGATTTCGCCTCGACGCTACGCTCCATCTCGGCGTAAGACGCTCTGAGCTCGTCGAGCTCCCTCGCGGCCGCGTCCGCGCGTTCGTTGGCGGCGGAGACGTCGCCGACGGATCGCGCCTCGGCCGCCTCGAGCGCCTCCGCCACCTTCGCCGCGAGCTCTTCCGCGAACTCGGCCTCGGCCTCAGCCGCCGCGTTTCGTGCCGCTCGTTCCGCCTCCGCCGCCCTCGCCGCCGCGGATGACTCGAAGGCGGCGAGGCGCTCGGCGGCGGCGCGCTCAGCCTCCGCGAGCGCCGCGGCCACCTCGCGGCGTCGTTCATCTTCGGCCAAAGCGGCGGCTGAATCCGCCTCGGAGGCGAGTCGGCTCGCCTCCGCTCTCGCCGCCTCCAGCGCCTTCTCCGCCTCTTTGGCCGCCTCGGCGGCGTCCGCGGCCATCTTCTCCATCTGCTCGCGCAGGGCGTCGACGCGCGCGTCGCCCGCCTTCTTAGCCTCGTCCGCGGCGTCACGAAGCGATTGGCGCTCCTTCTCGCCGAGGTTCATGACCCTGATGTTGGCGCGCGCGTACGTCGTCTCCCGCCGAGCGCGCTCCAGGTCCGTCTGCAGGAGCTCAATCTTGTCAACCTCGCGCTGCAGCGCGTCGTTGCTGGCGCGCAGCGCGGCGGTCTCCTCCGCCAGCGCCCCGTCCCTGTTGCGGATGAAGGACGCGATGGCCTCGCGGACGGCGACCGGGAGCTCCTCGCCGTTCTCTGGCAGCTGCGACAAGTCGCCGATGACGCCCTTGATTTGAGCGTCCAACTCAGGGTCGGTCCTCGCGAGCTTGCCCGCTAAACTCGCCAGCCCGGTAGCCTGCGTGAACTTCTCCACCAGACCGAGGCGAAGGGACTCGCGCCCGGCGGCGGTGAGGAACGATCCCTTGAACTTGTTGGCGTAGTACGCGGACACGGCGACGCCGAGCGCCTCCTCGAAGCCGGAGAGGAGCGGGATCTTGTCGAGGCTCTCCACCACCGCGGCGCCGCCGACGCCGAGGGTGAGCGCGACGACGGACGCGGTGCCCGCGGTGAGGATGGCGGCGCCCTTGGCGACCTTCCGCGCGTTTTCGGCGTCCTCGAGGTCGTACTCGGGAGACGCGGCGGCGGCGGCGGCGTCGGCGGCCTGCGGCTTCTCATTCTCCTTCTCCTCCGCGGGGGGTTTCTTGGGCGTGAGGTTAAACTTGGGCGCGGATGGCCCCGACGTGTTGACGGGGGGCGCGTTTTGGGTCGCGTCGCGGGACGGCGCGGGCGGCGCGGGTTCGTCCCTGCGCTTCCACACCGCGTTGGACGCGGGGGCCTCGCCGGTGGTGGCCCGATCGTCCTCGTCGTCGCCGTCGTCGCGCTCGCTGTTTTTCGCCAACGGGGGCAGGTCGAAGGACGTCTTGGTGTCCACCTCCGCGATGACGTCGTCGCCGAAGGAGTACACGACGCTGCCGTCCGCGTTGGTGGTCTTGTCGACGCGCTCCTTGTCGGACGCGCCGGTGGGGGAGTCAGCGGCGGCGGCCACCACCGGGAAGGCGCGCCGCGCGCGACGCTTGGAGGAGGACGCGGTGATCCGGGCGAGAGACGCGGACGATGATCGCCCGCGCGCGTTGGCGCGGGCGGCGCCGGCGACGGGCGGCGCGAGGCGCGCGCCGATGGCCATCGACGAGGTGGACATGACGTCCCGATTGAGCGCCCGTTCGTGGGTCCCGACGCGGCGACTCGCGCGGGTCGGGGAGAGGGCCTGTGGTTGGCGGGATATTCGCGATCGCGCGCCAAACATGCACGATTTTTGCAGATCGCCGATCGCCACCACGATTTTTGGGGAGAGACCGAGAGAGACGCCACGTGGGATTTGAAACCGTAGATATTTTTTTTCGCTTTCGACAGTCAACCCTCAAAGCTAAAGCTCGACCGAGAGGGGCCGATGAAAACGAAACCAACTCGAAAGGGCCCCGCCCGTGATGTCACTCTGCAAAGCACGGGTCCGAAACAAATCACATCTTCTCCGTCGATCGACCCCGAAGGGTCGCGACTCCTCCCTCGATGTGCACGCAACACGCGATCCGTCGCGTACTTGGACGAATTAGGACTTGATGACCACGGAGTTCATCATCACGGGCTTGATCGGGGCGTCGCCCGGGTCGGTGGGCATCTTCCCGATCTTGTTCACCACGTCCATGCCGGAGGTGACCTTGCCAAAAACCGGGTGCTGGCTGGGGCTCAGGTCCGACCTCCACCAGTCCAAGAAATCGTTGTGAACGGTGTTGACGAAGAACTGCGACCCACCGCTGTTGGGCTGCCCCGTGTTGGCCATGGACAGGGTGCCGGGCTCGTTGGACGTCTTGTCGATGAGCTCGTCGGGGATGTTGCCCCCCGCGTCGCGCGTGATGGTCTTCCCGTTGCAGGTGAAGGAGCTGCCGCCGGGGGGATTGCCGGTGCCGGCGTTGCGGGACTTGGGGTCCTTGGCGTGGGGGCAGCCGAACTGGAGCATAAACCTGAGGTGTGGGACGGCGGGCGCGCGGGTCAGTTTCGGGGAATCGGGACCGCGCCGGGGAAGAGGCGGCGAGGAGACGAAGGGAGGCGTGTCGAGGCGATCGGCGACGACACAGCTGTCACGTCGAACGGTGGGGATCGGACGTACCCGTCGATCACGCGGTGGAAGTGGACGCCGTTGTAGAATCCGGTGTTGGCCAGGTCGATAAAGTTGCTGGCGGTGATGGGCATCCTGTCCATGAAGATCTCCGCGGTGAACGCGCCCTGTGCGTGGAACGACGCGGGTCCGGGGACGGTCAGCGGGGGACAGTGGGGGACAGTCAAAAAAGCGCCCCCGGGACCTCTGATTGGCGCCAACGGCGCGTGATCGACCCGTGGGCGATGCATCGAGGGGGTGACGCGTGCCGGGATCGCACCTCGGAAGTGTTGAAGGTGGCGGTTGGGTTAGGCATGACTCTCGATCGCGGTGTATTCAGCGCAGGCGGCGCGGGCTTTGTCCACCGCCGCGCCGACGGCTCGATATTTTCGTGCCCCGAAACGAGTTCGGGAGAAAAAGCTGACTACGCAAATCAGTTCGTTGGACCCGACGAACCGAGGAGCGCCACTCCACACCGCGCGCCTCCCCCCGCTCGCGCCGCATGCCCGCCGTCGATTTCTGGGACCATCCCCCAGGCCCGCCGAGCGCCGCGCCGTCCGTCGACGGCGTCGCGTGCCCCACCCCGCGCGTCGTCCTCGTCCCGGTCGACGACAGCGACCACGCGCAGCGCGCGGTGGCGTGGGCGTGCGAGCACCTCCTCCGAGGGGGCGAGCGCGGCGACGTCGCGCACCTGCTGCACGTCGTGCCCGCGGTGCACGCGTCGACCGCGATGGCGTACGGCGGACCACCGGTATGGATGGAGGACCTCTCGACGTTCTCCCAATCGCTCTACGCGGTGACCATCCCGTCCGACCCGCGACACGCGCCGCGATACAAGTATCCACCACACTTTTTTTGGCTTTTTTCTCGGACGCCCGCGTCGTGGCTTTTTCTCGTTCGCGACAAACGCGCTGACCGACGCTCACCTCACCGACGCCGGCTCGCAGCCCTACCACGCGTCCATGGCCACGCCCGGCCCGACGTTCTGGCAGCAGATCGAAGCCAACGAGCGCGCGAGGCACGCCGAGGATCGACGCGCCGCGGAGGCTTTCATCGCGAAGCGTTTCGTCCCTTTGCTCGCGCGAGTAAACGTCAAACACGTCGTCGACGTCACCCGCGGGGATACCAACAACTGGAGCGTCGGCGAGATCGTCTGCAACCACGCGAAGATGCTTCGCGCGTCGTGCGTGGTCATGGCGCCGCACGGCAGAGGACGCGTCAAGGAGTTCTTCGTCGGGAGCGTGTGTAACCACTGCCTGCACCGGTGCGAGGCGCCGCTGGTGTTGGTTCGGCCCGAGCGCGTCGACGCGGATGGGAAAGCGAAGGAGACATCCGCGGTCAAGTCGACGGCGGAGGAAGCGACGCAGACTGTCGGGGACGCACGCGGGGCAGAGGCGAAGGGAGAGCGCGACGAGGGAGACGGGGGGAAGGCGGCGGGCGTGAGCGCGTGAGCGAGACGTCGCCGCCGCGTCGACGGTCGTGCGAATCGTTTCGATGCTCGATGAACCCCACGGTGTCGTCAGGTCGATACATTCTTCACCGGCACGTCCACACAGCTCTCGTATCGCGTCAAGAACATTCTCTCTGACGAGCAAGCACGAGAGCTGTGCACGTGGCACCGTGGGGTTCTACGAGCCGCACGACCCCTCGACGCGGGGTCGACGTCTCGACACCCGCCGGGACAAAAACACGCCGCGCGCGATGACATTTGCTTATTGAGGCAGGCTCCTTCCTCCCTCGCGCATCATCGCGAGTGCAACGTTGTGGTAGCATCGTCCACAACGTTGCACGTTTTGCGAAGACAATTTGATGATGCACGAGGGCGGACGGAGGGTCATCGCGCGCGGACACGACGCGGACGTGTGGACCCACACGAGCTTTATACCACGCCCGTTCCATCTTGTGACCCTTCCACATGTCGGTCCTCCCTCGCACGACATCGCGACCGCCACGCAGTGCGGCGTGCCTGCACTACGTAGGGTTGTACTCGGTTTACACTGTCGTGCGAGGGCGGACGAAGGGCCACAGGGTGGAACGAACTCCCCACGTCCGCGTCTCCGGCGTCCCCGCTTGTCATAAAAAACAAATAAATCTCTCACCGTAACCGCTGTGCCGTGTCCCACCGTCAATCTCACTCGCCAGTCGCCCGACTCGCTCTCTCGCGGGTTGCAGATCTCGGACGTCGCCCCGCGCCACAGCCCGACGCGCGTAGGTCGCCCCGCTTCCCACGCCGATCCGTCGCGATGGACTACGCCGGGAAGGCAAACGAACTCATGGACAAGGCTCGGAAGAAGCTCGCGGTGAGATCCCGACCCGCCGCGCCCCGTCCTGGTCCCCCCCACCCGTGGTGCCGCGCGCAACGCGCGAACGGATTCACGCCCCGCCCGGTCGATCCCTGCCCGCACCCGCCCCTCGGCGCCGTATCCGACCCGTCCACCCCCGCCCGCGCACCCCACGCAGACGAGCTCCTTCATGAGCATGTTCTCGTCCACCAGCAAGTACGAGGAAGCCGCCGAGCTCCTCGAGAAGGCGTGCAACAACTACAAGCTCGCCAAGATGTGGAGGGAAGCTGCGGACGGGTTCGCGCTCCTCGCCGACTGCCACGACAAGTCCGACAGCAAACACGACGCGGCCGTCGCGCACGTCGAGGCCGCCAACGCGCTGAAGAAGATCGACGTCGACGCCGCGGTGGCGTCCCTGCGCGTCGCGGTGGGCATGTTCCAGGACATGGGCCGCCTCTCCATCTCGGCCAAGCACCTGAAGGACATTGGAGAGACGTACGAAAAGGCTGAAAACTTTGAAGCCGCGCTGGAAGCGTACGCGCAGGCTGCGGACATCTACGCCGGCGAGGAATCCAGCGCCACCGCCAACACGTGCAAGCTCAAGGTTGCCGAGATCGCCGCGCTCGTGGAGCGGTACCCGCTCGCCGTGGAGCGCTACGAGGAAGTCGCCAAGGCGTCCATGGACAACAACCTCCTGAGGTTCAGCGTGAAGGGGTACCTGCTGTGCGCCGGGATCGTGCGATTGTGCTACCAGGAGCCGCACGGGGTGAAGAACGCGATGGAGAGGTACGAGGACGTCGACCCGAGCTTCGCCGGTAGCAGGGAACACAAGTTACTCGGGGATCTCTCGGACGCGGCGGAGGCTGGCGACGCCGACGCGTTCACCGCCGCGCTCGCGGAATACGATTCGATGAGCCGGCTGGACCCGTGGAAGACCAAGATGCTGCTCAGGGCGAAGAAGAACCTGGCCAAGGCGGTCGAGGAGGAGGAGGACGACCTGACGTAGGTTGGTGGGTCGCGCCGTGGTGCGAGTAGTCGTGACGTAGCGAAGCGTTTGAAACGGAAAACCGTCATCAGTCGGGTCTCTCGCGCCAGCCAGTAAGAAATCGCCAGCTTGAAACCGAGCGCGAGTCGCTGTTCTCGTGACGATTCATCCGTTCAAGGCCTTGGTCAGATCTCGGGGCGCGAGATGCCCGCGCCCGCGAACGTCGCCGCGCCGGCGCCGGCGCCGAAGCCGACGATGAGTATCAGCGAGGACGCCAAGAAGGTGGCGATCAAGCTGCAGCGAGAGGCTCTGGAGAGGATAGAGAAGGGCAGCGCCGAGCTCGACGAGCTCTTCGTGAAGAGCTGGAAGTAGGGGCGGAGGAGTCGCGCGAGGGGGATCGCGGCGAGGGAACCAAACGCGCGGGTTCCGCGCGGGGTGAGGCGCGCGGAGTCACGACGCCGAGATGCGGTCGAGTGGACGGTAAACCCGCAGCCTCGGCGGCAGGAGACCGGCGGGCACCCGGGAGGGCCCCCGAGTGTTGGCCAATTCACAAATGTAACAAAACTAGAGGTTGAGCTAGCTCGCAGTCAAACTGGAAGGGGAACGCGCGCGATTCCTTGA
The DNA here is from genome assembly GCF_000090985.2 of Micromonas commoda. Taxonomy (NCBI): domain Eukaryota; kingdom Viridiplantae; phylum Chlorophyta; class Mamiellophyceae; order Mamiellales; family Mamiellaceae; genus Micromonas; species Micromonas commoda. Next base: position 221,496 of record NC_013047.1, on the reverse strand, counting down.
TTGCGTGCGTCGTATTTCAACCGCATTCGCCGCTAGTGGGTATCGCGGACTCCCTCTCGTATCGTTCACTGCGTGGGATCGTCACGTTCAAATGGTGAGTCTTGCGTCTTGTCGTCGATGGATGCCTTTTGTTTGTTTGTTTGTTTGGTTGGTTGGGGGGTTGGCGCGAGCGCGGCGGTGCCTTCGCCTCCCCGGCCTAGCACACGCCGCGGACGTGCACGAGGGGAAGGCACGCGTACTCCTCGAAGGCGGCGACGCGTTCGCTCACGACGTCTCCGCCTGCTAGCCTGCGAAGGGAGTCGGGGGTGCGCTCTGAGCTGTTTGCGCCTTTGTACCCATCGCGAATGAGTGCGACGAGAAGGATGCTCCCGCGGCTGTCGTGTTTCCCCGCGTGTTGGTAGGATTCCTCGGGCACGCCGGAGAAGTACGCCCCGAGGGCGGCGACGCGTTTCGTCGGGCAGAACCCTCCCGTCACGATGGCCTCGGCCCTGTCGACGGACGTCCCGTGATATCCGAGAACGATGTCCGGATCACCCGAGATATCCGAAGAAGCCAGCTCCACGAACCTCTTGACGTGCGGCGACTCGGTGTCCAGAGTCACTTCGCTCACCTTGGCCCTGGCGTACTTGGTGGCCACCGCGTGGACCGCGTGTCGGTTGGCGTCCAAGACCTTCCTGACCTTGCCGAGCACCTCCTTAGCCTTGTTCTCTTCCTCCTCCTTCGCCCTGAGTTCGGCGGCGGCGGCGGCAAGTCGCCTTTCCCTTCCTTGCTGCCTTTGCCTTACCGCCCACGCCTTCTTCAAGCCCGCCTTGGTGGCTGCTAGCTTGGCCGACGCCTTGATCGCGTCCTCCTTCTTCGTATTCGCCGCGATCTGGGCCCAGGCGGTCGGTGCGAGCCTTTCGGCGTTTTGCTCCTCTGCGGCGGCGTCGTCGTCGTCATCTTTTAGTTTTCTCGTCACAGCCGCGGGCAGGCACGGACAGCTTCCTGTTGGCTCTCGAGACGGGGAAGGAGGAGGCTTCTTCTTGCGGAAAACCCTAAAAACCGCCACCACGGGCCGAAGGAGAACGCGCGAGACGGTCGGGACGATACCTTTGGAGCGTTCGGCGTCGCCGGCGGCGACCGCGCACTCGCACTTCGCGTCGCCCGCCTCGAGCGCGCGCGCGAAGCGCTCCCTCGAGCGCGCGTCCGGGAAGACGAAGAGCACTGGCCTCGCGAACCCCCTCGGGCTGACCTGCGTGCCCGCGACGATGTCGACGACGTACGCGCCGCCTCCGAGGCCCAGCGAGCCGAGGTCCACGCGGCCGGGTTCGGAACTCGGCGACGCGCGGGGCGCGCCGGGAAGGACGCTGCGCGGGCTGCCGGGCTCGCCATCCTTCGCGCCGAGTTCGCCGGCGAGCAGGTCCGATACGGAGAGGCCGAGCGTCTCGGAGTATCCGGCCAGTATCTTCTCCGTCGCCTGCGGCGAGTACGCAATCCACGACGCGGTATCGCGCACGAACACGCCGACGGCGGAGGGGTTGGAGCAAGGCCTGAGCGGGCACATCTCGCAGGGTGGGTGGGAGGGAGGAGGACGGGGAGGAGGAGGCTGGCGCGCGTCTCGCTCTGCGGAAAAGTGGACGGATACTAAGGGGTTCACGGGCTCGATCGTCGTTGTCAAGGCAGAAATCCAAGAAAGAACCGAAACGGTCGCCTCGCTCGGGCGGGAGGAGGAAGCTCGGAGGACACGGATACCTTTTTCCTCGTCCTCGTCCGCGATGATCTCCCCGGCGCTTTCCCACGGCCCACCTTCACGCGCGTTTCCTCCCGGACGCCCTCACACGGGCACGCGCGCGCCAAGCACCGCCCCGAGCTTGCACAGGTCCCCGAACACGCCTCCCGCGGTGACTTGCGCCCCCGCCCCCGGGCCCCGGATGATCAGCGGCGTGCTCGACATCTCATCGGAATACCTCGCCGTGGAAATCTCCAGGATGTTATCCGCGCCCTGGAGCCCCGCGAACGGGTGGGACGCGTCGAACTTGGCGAGCTCCACGCTCCCCGTGCCCTTCTCCGCGTCCACCTTGCCCACGAATCGCAGCACCTTCCCCTCCGCCGCCGCCGCCGCCGCCTGCTCGGCGATGACGCCGTCAAACTCGGGTAGCCTTCGCTCGTACTCGGCGACGTCGCAATCCTCCAACTCCGCGGGCACCAGGGACTGGACGTCCACGTCGTCCAACGCCAGGTCCACGCCGCTCTCCCTCGCCGCGATCACCACCTTCCGCGCCACGTCCAGGCCGTTGAGGTCGTCTCGGGGGTCGGGCTCCGTGTATCCCGCTTTCTTCGCCGCGAGGACGACTTCGCTGAACGGCTGCCCGGCACCGACGTCCCACGTGTTGAACAGGAAGCTCATCGTCCCGGAGAAGATGCCCTGCACGGACCGGACGCGGTCGCCCGAGGCGCGCAGCGTGCGAAGCGTGGACACCACCGGAAGCCCCGCGCCGATGGTGCCCTCGTACAACCATCTCGCGCCGCTCTCATCCGCGACGGCACGGAAGCGCCGGAAGCGTTGAAGGTCGCCGCTGTTGGCCTTCTTGTTCGGGGTGACGACGTGGACGCCCTGGGCGAGCCACTCGCCGTACCTGTCCGCGACGGCGTCGGAGGAGGTGTTGTCCACGATCACCGCGGCGCCGTCCGGGGTGGCTCGAGCGTGCGCGACAATTTTCTCGACGAGCGCGTCCAGATCCGCGGCGACGGGCGTCTCCGCGGCGAGCGCCCCGGCGTCCCATTCCGCGACCGCGCGATCGCCGACGGCGGCGTCCACCGCGTCCGGGTTCATACCGTCCGCGCTGGACGCGAGGATCATGTGCTTGGAGTCCGCGCACGCCGCGATGCGGAGGTCGAGTCCGCCGGTGGCGAGCAGCGACGGGGCGTGCGCGCCAACCTGCTTGAGCGTCGCCTTGCCGATGAGGCCGGTGCCGACGAAACCGACGTGGAGGGGTACCTGCGGCGGAGGGAGGAGGCGGTTTGATGAGGGGAGATGCGTGAGCGCGACGGGGGTCGGCGGCGTCGGGGCGTCCATCGTCGCGAACCCGGGCGGCGAGCTCCGCTGGCACTACGAGCTAAGCTCTAGGGTAAACGAGAGGAAGGGGACCGAGGGGACGATGACTCGGCATCGGGCGCGCGCGCACCGTCTTCATCTCCGCCTCTGCCGATGCGACGACCGCGCGGGTGGGCGCTCGATGTGTTCTTAAGGCGCTTCTGCTGTTGAGCGCCCCGCGTCGGACGGCGGCAGTTGGAACAGTGCGGCCAACGACAGCAGCGTACATCACGAGTGACGACGACGCAGCAGCGCACGCGCCTTTCAAGGGGGACGCTTCCTCCGATCGCGCCCTCTCGATCGAAGCCAACCAACCCTCGATCGAAAAACCCGAAGACCTTTGCCCCGTGTCGGAGGACGATTGGGCGGGAGTTCAACAATTCAACAAACCACGGTTGGCAGACCCGGAATCGAGCCACTCAGTGATGACCTGGCGCAATGAGTGAGTGAATGAGCCCCGGTGACTGGCCGCGGGAATATTAGTCTTACTGACGCGGGAATTATTCGCCCCTCTTCTCAACCGCCGCCGCACTTCAAGCAGCGCGCAGGCCGAACCATCGCCCGCGTCGCCTCGATCACCCCGCGTTAAAGACCAGTTAAGACAAGAGCACCATGGCCGCCCTCGGCGTGCGCCCCCCCGAGTGGAACGACAACTACAAGGCTAAGATCAAGAAGATCTTCGATCAGTGCGACGACGATAAGAGCGGAACCGTCTCCCTGGACGAACTCGGCCGCGCTCTGGCGGCGGAGAAGGACCTCTGCCGCATCCTCGGCATCGACCCGATCGCGGCGGAGCCCGGTAACAAGGCCAAGCTTCGCGAGGTCTTCAACACGGTCGACATCGACGGCAGCGACGAGCTCGACTTTGACGAGTTCGGCCTCTTCTTTCAGAGCCGCGTCGAGATCCTCCGCTACCTCCCCGGCACCGACGACGAGGACAAGTTCTGCATCATCCAGGAGTCCATCGAGCAGATCCGCGAGCACGCCAACGAGATCCACCCCATGGCCATCCCCGGTCTCTTCAACGATCGCATCGAGAACATCAAGCCCATCGTGGACGGCCTCGCCGACGCCATCCTCGACGACATTGGCGACGCCGTGGACTGCTTCCTCGAGCCCGACAAGATCATGAAGGCCAAGCGCGAGGTGGGCTACGTCCTCGCGACGCGCGGCGCCACCAAGGCCAACTTCGACGCGTACGGCGACGCCATGCTATCCGCTTTCGAGGCTGGCTACGGCGAGGGCTGGACCGCCGCGCACCACGAGGCGTGGGGCAAGTGCCTCGGAAACCTCATGGACATGTACCGCCTCGGTGTGGAGGATTTCCAAAAGGAGGAGCGCGACAAGAAGCAGGCGGCCATCGAGGCCGCCAAGGCTGCCGAAGCCGAGGCCAAGGCTGCCGCCGACAAAGCGGCGATCAAGGCTGCCGAGGACGCCAAGAAGGCGGCGGAGAAGGAGGCTGCCGAGGCGCAAAAGGCGGTGGAGGCTGCGGAGAAGAAGCGCAAAGAGGAGGATGAGAAGCGCGCGAGGGAGCGCGAGGAGAAGGCCAAGAAGCTCGCCGCCGCCGAGGCGAAGAAGACGGAGGAGGAACTCGCCGAGGAGCGCAAGCTCAAGGAGCAGCGCATGGCCCTCGTCCGCGCCAACCAGGCGGCGAGGATGAAGAGGGAGCAGGAGGCTCTCAAGGACCAGGAGCCGTTCTGCTTCTGCCTCAAGAAGGGCATGGTGAAGGGCACGCCCCTGTACTGATCTCGAGCGGGCGACCCGGCGGCGGACTCGACGCGCCCTCGCGCGCCTCGCGTCCGCCCACGAATCACGTGCCCGCGCGTGTACATAAGCGCGACGCTCTCGCGCGCCAGTTGAAATACATCGTTTTGCGCTCATCATCGACACGCGAGTGTGCGCCCGCCCGTCGCTTCGTCAGTCCCAGGTCGTCTTCAGCCAAACTGCCCGACTGCTCGACTGTTGGTGCGAGTTTCAGGGCCAAATATATATTTGCGCAACACCCATTCCGGCGAGCGCCCCCCGCACGGGCGACCCGCCGATACCCCCGCGAGGCCTCCCGCCTCTCGCCGGGCACGACCCACACGTCTCGAGGCTCCCATCGATGCCTCGAGGCAACTTCGACAGCGCGCACGAGGAGGATGCGTCCGTGACGTCCGGGGGCAGCTCGAAGCGGTCTTGGAGCGTGAATCGGCCGTCGGCGATTGAGCGGATGAGGGAGGCGCCCACGTCCCCGCCTCCCCGAGGTCACGGGGCCGCGAGCGAGTCCGGCAGGACGGACAGCAGCGCCGGGTCGTGGATGCGCAGGGGTGAGCGAGCGCGTCCCCTCGACCGCATCGACGCGCCAAAATTCCTCCCGAATCGTGCCGTCTGCGTCTCGACTGAATTGACCCCCACAAATGCCTGCCTTCACTGACCTTTCCCTCCGCCCCGATCGTCGCAGGAAACGCGAGCAGGGCGCCGGGCACCGCCGGGCTATCCCAACTCGGCTCTCCCATGCGCCCGCCCCGCGATTCGAACTCCACCGCGCCTCCGCAGTCGCCGTCTCGAGCGGAAGCTGCGCGATTCGAGCTCGCCGAAAACGCGCGACTCGCGCTCGAGGCCAAGTCCGCGCAGGTGGAGGGACTCAAGGTGAAGCTCGCCGCCGCCGAGGCCGCGCTCAGGGAACGCGACGAGCGCGAGCGCGAGGAGCAAGCAGCGAGGGCGTCCAGCGAACACGCGGGCGTCATGCACGAGGCGGACCGACTCGGGGATGAGATGAAGGGAGCCCTGGGTAACGTCAAGGCGTTCATGCGACGCGCGTGGACGGGAGCCGGGCAGACGGCGTCGTCGGAAACTGACGACGTCACCGCCGGGAATCGAACCCCCGAACGACGCGCGACGAACGCACGCGACGGACCACACACGCCCTCGTCCGCGATGCGCAGCAAGGCGAAGACGAGCATCGTGGAGAAGCCGGCGGCGCGGGGCGCGTACCTGCGCGCGGGCGGTGACTCACCGGGCGGTGACTCATCACTCGTCGGTCGACAAAGGCCCAAGACGGTCGCGTTCGTCGGCGATCGCGAGCAGCGGCGGCTCGAGCGCGAGGGCGAGGTGGTGGCGGACAACGCGCGCCTGCGACGGACGGTCGGCGAGCTGGAGCAGAGGCTTAAAAGGCTGGCGCGGGTGGCGAGACGCGCCACCGACGCCGCCGAGTCGAAGTTTGCGGATGAACGCGCCGCGCGACTGGACGCGGAGGCGGCGTGCGAGCGGCTCAGGGCGGCGTTAGAAGAGGTAGGAGGAGCGGGGCGGTCGAGCGGCGTCGGCGATGAGGTTGGTAAAGTCGGCGCGTTTGGTCGTTCGCTCGTCGAGGAGCTCGAGACGTCGAGGTCGGCGTGCCGCGACGTGCTGCTCGTCGCCAGATGCGCGGCTCGGGTGAACGCTTCGGACCCCGCCGCGATCGTCGCCGCGCTTCCCGCGCTCGCCGCGCTCGCCGGCGAACGCCAGGGCGACACCGCGCACGCTTTAGCGGACAACGGCGTGGTGGCGTCGGCGGCGGCGGCGATGGAGGCGCACGGACGAGACTCGTCGGTGGCCAAAGCCGGGTGCGAGCTGATCGCGACGCTGGCGAGGGGCGGCGGGCCGAGCGTCCTGAGGGGTCTCGCGGGGTCGGCGAGGAAAGCCGCCGCGGCGGTGGCGAGGGACTTCACGACCCCCGCGAGCGGCGGCGGCGGCGGCGGCGGCGGGCGAGCGGGGAGCCAGAAATTCTCGCCTCGATCGCCCGCGGCGCACAACCCGTCCGTCGCCGTCGTCGACGCGCTTCGTCGGCACGCGAACGACGCCGCGACGTGCGCCGCCGCGGCGGACGCGGCGTGGGCGGCGTCGCATCACGGCGGCGTCGCCGTCGCCTCGAGGCTCCTCGCCGACGGTGTCGTCGCCGCGTTGGCCGACGCGATGGCGCTTCACCCGACGGATCACGACGTCGTCTCCAAGGGGTCGCACGCGGTGTGTTGCGTGGCTGCGACGTCCGCGGCGAACGCGGCGGAGGCGGCGTCGCAGGGGGGCGCGGCGGCGGTGGCTGCGGCGATGAGTGACGGCGCCGCGGACGCGATCGCGGCGTATCCGAGCACGGAGCGGTGGGTCGCGGAGCACGGAGCGGCGGTGACTCACCGGGCGGTGACTCACTCGTCTCGGTCTCGGTCCCGGGCCGTTTACGCAGCCGGCGGCGGCGCGGGTGACGACGTGGACGACGAATCGTGGCTCGTGGAGTACGAACGAGGTGTCATGGAGAGGACCGCGGGGAGGGCGCCGAGGAAGGTGGAGGTTGAGGAGGAGGATGGGGAGGATGGGGACGGGGACTCGGGCTCGTTCGATTTCGACTCAAACTTGTAGCGAAGCGTAGGATGTAAAAGCGCGGGTTGTCGTCGTGTTAAAACGAAACGTCGGCCTCGGCGACGAGCATTACTCCCGGCGCATGTGCGATGGCGTGGTGATCTTGCAATGAAAGACCTAAATGCACATGCGTCGGGAAGGAAACGCTTGATTCCGCTCCCATGGCTCTCATTTTGCATCGAGGAAGACAAAGGAACGCAAAATGAGAGCCATGATGACATCGAGTCAAGAGAAATCGAGCGTTTCCGCGTTCGTCCGCCCCGGTTCTTCACTCGTCACGCTCACTCGTCGTCCTCCTTGCTCCTCGCGTTCTTGCGAGCGTTGTGAATCGCGTCGCCGATGAACGTTCCGGTGCCAGAGCTCACCGGCTGGTGGTGGCGATGCCTGTTTTTGTTGCGAGCGTTGTGAATGGCGTCTCCCACGAGGGTTCCCGTGCCCGAGCTCACCGGCTGGTGGTGCTTCTTCCAGCGGTCCCGTCGGTGCTTGCCAAACTCGGACCATCCCTTGCGAACGCGCTCGAAAGGACCGTCCTGGTTCATGCGAAAGTTGGGCCAATCGCGATCGCGGCGGTCCATTTCCTCGTCGTCGTCGTCGTCGTGGTCCTCGAGAAGCCTGCGGCCCGAGACGCCCTTGCCGCCGGTGAGCTTATCCGCGGTGTCCCCGAGGTGGTCGCCAATCTCGGACACCATGTCAGCCACGCGTTGCCTGTGCGCGTCGTAGGCTTCGTCCACCTTTTGCTTTCCGTACGCGTTCACGCCCGCCGCGACGCCGGCGAGTTTGCCGACCCTTTCAACCTGCTTATCCTGGAACGCCTCGACTCGAGCCTTGTACCTCGCGGAGGACTCGCGCAGGTGATCGCGCCACGCCTCGGCGGCGTTGGCGAGCGCGGCGATCGCGGCGGTCATCGCCGCGGAGAATCGCTCCTCGGCGGAGTTCATGAGCGCGAGGGTTCTGTCCCTGGTCTCGTCGTGCGCGTTGGTTAACTTTGCGGTGGTGTCGGCGATCTCTTTCATGTTGGCGTCGTGCGCCGCCTGAACCGAAGCCTGCGCGGCGCGCGCGGCGTCCTCGATCTTCTGCACGTTGTCCTCGTGGGCGTCGCGGAGCCTGTGGACCATGTCGCCGACGTGGGTGCCGGTGCCGGAGGAGATGTGGGTGTTGTGGTGGCCGATGGTCTGCAGCCTTCGTCGCTGCGCCGAGGCGTCCGCGGCGGGCGTCGCGTCCGCCGCGCGCGCGGTCGACGCGAGCGCCGCGAGCGCGACGAGAAGGAGGGCGGAGGTGCGTGCGCGCATGGTGCGTGGCGGCTGTCGTGTGCGAGAGATGACGCGGCGTTCGACGGCGGCGGCGGAATTGACGGCTCGGTCGCGCGGTGCTCGAACGACGTCCTCGGCGTATCGGAGAGCGCGAAAACCGCGAGGCGATCGCACGCTCGGACTCCATCGTCGGCGCGAACAGCCGCCGACCTCGCCGCGTCGACGCGCGTCGTCGCCGCCGGCGCCCTCGTGCGCACGAACCCTGACACGTGATCGCCGCCGATATGATAAAACCCCGGGTGCCGTCGGCACTCTCGGAAACGTCGAAAGGCGTTTCTTTTCACGAGGTTCCACCCTCGGACGACGCGAATAGGTCGAACGATGCTCCGAGGGTCCGAGGCTCCGTGCGCCGCGCCGACGTTCGTCACTCGCACGCGCGCGCGACGCACGAACTCCCGGTCCAAACCTCGACGCCTCGAAAAACGACGACGATGCGATCCCCGATCCTCCTGCTCCTCCTCGGCGTGCTCCTCGCGCTCACCCCAGGCGCCGAGGCCGGCAAGCTCGGCAAGCTCCTCTGGTGGAAGCACTGGGGCAAGCACGGCCACGGTCACCGGTCCGGAAGCGGCTGGTGGGCCGCGTCCGCGACCAAGTCCGACGAGAAGGGCATGGACCACGGCGATATGACGAAGATGCACGGCGACATGGACATGTCTCACATGGACGACGACGCCGACGACGACGATTCCCAGGACTGGTGGCGCTCCAAGAGCTGGCGCACGGAGTCCTGGTGGGGTAAGCACATGAGCCGCCACGGCGGCTGGAAGATGCGCTCGTCCGGTCGCGCCTTTGGCAGCGGGCAGGGCATCAGGGCGGCCAAGTGCATGGTCCGCGAGTGCGGCATGGAACTGCAGAAGTGCCGCATGGACATGACCTGCCGCCAGGGCGTCAAGTGCGCCGTCGGTGAGGAATCGACCTCCCCGTCGCTTTCCGGGTTTCCCTCCGCGTTCCCTTAGGGCTTTCGACACCCGCCGCCGCCCAATCGCCTCGTCTCGTGCTCGACTCTCGGCGTCACCTTTCGTTGGAAACGAGGAAAAACTTCTCACCTTTTGGCTACATTTGGCTGCGACCCTGACGAAAGGCTGCGGTATGGGATCTGACGACGACAGCCGCCAGTGCTCACTGGACTGCGCCCTCGACAACCGCAACGACGTCTCCACGGCGCTGTTTGGCTGCATCGTGAAGGAGGGGTGCTTGCCCGAGATGTAAAACCGACGACTTGACCAGGACGACGACGACGAGCAAGAACGAGAAGAGCACGATGCCGCCACGAGATGTCGATGACGATCGAACGGACGAAATACCGAACGCAGGAGCGAGGAGTGAGAAAAGACAACAACGGAAGCTGACTTGGGATGCAGACGAGCTCATGGAAACGCCTGGTGTAGCATTTTGCGGCACGGCTCCCGTAAATAGCATGTGATCGACCGGGGCAGTAATATGGGAGCCGTGTGATGCTGCACCAGGTGTTTCTTTACCGACACGTTGAGCATATCCGTCTTACGATGTGATTTCCCGACAACGCATCACCGCTCAACGTGTCTTTCTGCATTGAGTGATTCTCTGCGTTTTCCAACCAGCGAACTCGCGTAGTCTCTGAATTACAAAACCAAACTCGCCCGCTGCGTCCCTCTCTCTCCCTCTCTCTCTCTATCCGCTCGACGCGAACAACTGCCCAAAGATCTTCTCCGCCCACGGCGGCACCTCCAGCTCGACCGGCGCGCAAAAGTTGACCAGCTTCTGCTGCACGTGGTACCTCAGCTTCCGCCCCTTGCTCGCGCGCCTGTCCACGATTTTGCGACGCTTGGCGGGCTTGGAGGCGGCGGCGAGTCCCGCGCCCGCGCCCGCGGATTCCAAAAATTCCTTGAGCACCTGCTCGTAAAAGTCGGCGTCATCGTAGAGCTCCTCCACGCGCGCCTCGGCGTGTGCCCGAGCCTCCAGATCGTCCTCATCGAGGTCCTCGGTTCGATCCCCGGTGGGAGCCGCCTTGGACGCGGCGGCGGGCTCGCCGAGGCGCCTCGGCGCGAGGTGCGCGGGGGGCTGAGATTTTCTGATGAGCCTGTCCGGGATTCTCATCGCAGACGCGACCTGCGAGCTGACGCTCTGGTTGAACGCGCGCATCTCCCCGCCTCCGCCTCCGCCTCCGCCTCCACCAGACATCTTGCCCACCTGAACCTGCGCCTTCCTGTGCCACCTGTCTATGGAAACGTCCCTGAACGCCGCGTATCTCTCGTACACCGAGTCCACGCTTTTCCAAACCTCAGACGCCGGCGCGGCGAGAAGTCCAAACTTGCTCACCGCCGCCATCGCGGACGAAGCCTTCCGCTTCTTACCACCCCCCGCGGGCGTCGTCGCCCCTTCCCCTTCCCCGCCCGCCGCCGGATTCGATCCCGCGGCGGCAGCCTCCGCGATGGCGGGGTTACCGTCTATGAGCGCCGCCTGCAGCGAACACAACGCGTCCAGCGCACCCCTCGCCGCCGCCGCGCACGTCGCCATCGCCCGCGTCACGTTCGCGTCCGCTGAACACAGGGCCACCGCGTACGGCGGGGTGGGCATCTTCGCCGACGCGTTGAGCGCGCGTTGCAGCACGATGCGCGTCTGGAGCGCCTTCTCCCACATCTCGTTTTGTCGCCGCACCGCCGCGCCCTTGACGGCGTTTTGGGATTTCGCCGCGGCGAGGCGATTGGCCTCCGCCTCCTCGCGGCGGAACGCGGCGAGCTCGGCGGCGAGGTCGCCGTCGTCGTCGCCGCCGTCGTCGTCGTCGTCTTCGGAGGCATCCTCCTCGTCGTCGTCCATGATTTCGTCGTCGTCGCCGGAATCCCCTGTTTCCATGTCGTCGCCATCCTCGGACCCGTCGTCGTCGTCGTCGTCGTCGTCGTCGTCGTCGTCGTCGTCGTCTTCGTCTTCGTCGTCATCGGCGGCCTCACGTTCCATTCGCGCGAGGTCGTCCGCGTCCAGTCCCTCCATGCTATCGTCGTCCACGTCGTCGTCGTCGCCCTCGCCGGCCCAGGCGTCCTCCATGGCCTTGCGCGACGTGCGCTTGCCCTGATACTCCGCCCCGAGCTCGTCGAGGCTCAGCCCGCCGCGCATGCGCAGCCTGCCACCCTTCCCGGACGCTTTCTCGTCGTCCTCGGTCGGTCGGAACACGCCGTCGTCGCGGTCCAGCGCGTCGTCGTCGTCGTCGTCGGAGAAGCCGTCGCCATCGGAGGCGTCGCCGTCGTCGTCGCGGGTCAGGGCGCCGCCCGTGGGATCGAAGTCGTCGTCCGGAAGCTCGGTGGATGCCGGCGCGGGGTTGGTGAGCGCGGCTAGGTTGAGCCCGCCGCCCGCGCGGGTCGAGGACCTCGTGGGAGGCATCGCCGGCGGCACGCACGCACGCGCGCGCTGATTTGTTTGATTCGGCGGCGGTCAGCACCGCCGCCTCTCCGGGAAAATGAGGCGAGGCACGGTACGCGTGGATGTTTAGCGTTATATTCCTACGTCTACCAGTCAGGAAACAGACCCATGCTTTTCGTACGATGACTTGTCACAATAAATTTCACCAGCATTCGGTTGGAGTTTTTTGCCCCGCGTTCGGCACCTGAAAAACTTAGCCGTTTCCGAGGGCGGGGCGCACAGCTCGAACGCGCCGGGTCGCGTCCGCGGCGACGGCGTCGACACCATGGCCGAGTACTGGACCGTCACGCAGGAACTCCTGCAGGGCTCGGACCCGATGGTCCGCAAGCCGAAGGCGAGCGCCCGTCCCCGACCGACCGCCGATCTCGACCCGTCCCTCGTCGCCTTTTCAAAGATGCGCCTTTGACCGCCGCGACCGCTGACCCCGACCCAAACCCGATCCCCTCGACCGCCGCAGCTCACGGAGAACCTCCTGAAGAAACCGCCGTTCAGGTTCCTCCACGACGTCGTGTCCGAGGTGACCCGAAACACCGGGTTCGCGCGCGGTCTTTTCGACGCCGTGGAGAGCGACTCGGGGAAGGTCAAGGACAAGGAGAGCAAGGTGGCGTGGCTGACCAAGATCATCGCGTGCGTCGGGCTGGCGCTGGGAGAACACGTTCGCGCGAGGCCGCTGAAGATCGTCGCGGGGCTCGAACCCGAGCACACGAACGCGTTCCTCCAGCAGCTCGCGCGCGCGGCGTCCGCGGGCGACGCCCCGGACGCCGTGCGAAGGACCCTCGCGGGCGAGACATTCGCGGGTGACAATGACAACACAGCTGGCGCCGCTCCTCCCTCGCGGCGGGAACCTCCCCAACGGGAACGGGAACCCTCACCGCCCCGACGGGAGCCATCCCCGCCGCGCGCGAGGTCGCCGTCGCCCGAGGCGTTCGCGCCGCCGCCGCCGCCGCACAGCGACTCGGACGACGAACTCGCTCCAAAGACCAATTCTTCGCGAACCGATCCCGTCGATCGATCGGAACCGCTCAAAGACCAATCGGGCGCATCGACCACGCGCGACCGATCGCCGCCCCCGAGCTCGCGACGGCCCCCGCCCCGGCCCCAGAGCGCCCGCCGCGCGCCGCCCAAGCTCGCATCCAACGTGGTGGAGGTTGAGAGCGGAACGTCGAGTCGGGACGGGTCGAGGCCCGGGAGCGTGGAGGGTTCGCGTGGAGGGCCTGCACAGCTAAGCACCCTAAACCCTAACCCTAAGCCCCCCCTCGCGAACGTGCTGGGCGAGGGCGACGTGGTCGACTCGGACGACGACGACGAATCGGGGGAGGACGCGTCGGCGCCCGCGCCCGCGATCGCCGCCCCATCCGCTGGGACCGCCTGGGACCGCGCCTCGGACATCGGCGGCGGCGCGCTCGTCAGGGACATGCTCGCCGCCAAGCGCGAGGGCGACGCGGCGGCGGCGAGCGCCGTCGGGGCGACGACGGACGAAGCGACGGCCAAGGCGGCCTCCGGGGGCGGGAAGGGGATCATTCTCGGGTCCAGGCGACGGAGCAGGAAGGCGGCGGGCGGCGGCGGGGGCGGCGCGGACGATCACCCGACTGGGGGTTCGACGGGGGGAGTCGGTGGTGGGGTATCGGCGGCGATGTTTCGCGACGACGACGACGACGCGGCCGGCGGAACGACCGAGGACGACGTGGAGGCGATCCGCGAGCGGGTCCAGGCGCTGGTGCAGTTCACCAACCCGCTGGGTAAGGCTATGGACGCGCTGCAGGAGGACGTGGAGACGATGCGGCGCGAGTTGGCGTTTTGGCAGCGGGAAAGGGAGAACATGGGGCGAATCGCGCAGGAGGTCAAGTCGGCGCCGCTGGGGGAGACGGTGGCGAAGCAGGACAGGCGGCTGGAGGAGGCGGACGACGAGATCGCCGCGATGAAGAAGAAGATCCAGAGCGTCAAGGCGGCGATCCACAGAAACGACGACAAGATCGCGAAGCTGCTCGACATGGTGGTCACGCCGGCGTGAGGCGAGGGAAGGGACGCGTTCGAATGAAGCGCGAATGGCACGAACGTGATGTCGCGAAGGTAATATTTTGGAAATTACAGAGTGCCGTTCGCGAGCGGCGTCAGTTGTGATAGATCGGTTCGCCGTCGGTTATAGAAGATCAGTTCGCAGCGCCTCCCCACGTCCCCGAGCCCTTGGACACCGCCACCTTGGAGTTTTCCTTGTTAAAGCCCTCGTAACGCTTGAGCCGCTCGCACCCGAGCGAGTCCCTCGTGTCCACGCCCGTGAACGGGTTCGTCCCGCTCGCGCTGTCGCACAGCCCGATGGCCTGGTACCGGTCGATGACAGCCTCGGTGAAGTCTGCGTCTGTGACGTCGCAGTCGCCGAGATCCGAGCGAACGAAGTTGGCCTCCCTCGCGATCACCCCCCGCATGTTGCTTCCACGCAGCACCACGTAATCCAGGAAAGAGTTGGACATGTCCGCGCCCTCCAGGTTCACCCCGGGCATGACGGCTCGGCTGAAGATGGCCGCGCGGAGGTCCGATCCGCTAAAATCGCTCCCCCGCAGGTCGCCCTCGGTGTAGATGGCACCCACGAGGTCCTCGTGCGAGAAGTCCTCGTTGATGTGCTCAGCCTTGGTCTCCAAGATGACCTCCTGCGTGCGGGGTTTGAGCTTCAGGTTCATGATCGAGGGCTCGTTCACGTCCATCACGTCCGCAGCCATCGCCTCGGTGTAGTGGACGGAGACCGCGGCGATGTACGCGACCGCGGCGACGACGACGGCGGTGCCGAGCAGCGCGCGCCTGACCCAGGGGGGTTGCCAGTCGGAGCGCGCGGGTTCACAAGCACTGCTCGGGGGCGGCGCGGGGTCCGTCCACGGGCTCCTGGTCTCCTCCGTCGTCGCCGCCCGGCGCACGCTCGCGCCGATTGTTCCATTCGCGGGGCGTCCGAGGAATAATCGCCCCGATGGTGATTTTTTAGACGACGACGGGCGAGCGCGCGCGGCCGCGGCGGCGCCGGGGCTGGCGACGCGCCGCGCGCGAACCAGGGGCGCCAGCCCCACCGGCGCGATCGTCCAGGCGGCGGACATTTTCGTCCCGGTCGCCCCGTCGCGCGGAGGCGGCGCCTGTGCGAGTCAGTCGTTATCTCCTCCGTATCTCCTCCAAAGAATGTATCTCCTCCAACGAACAGCGTGACCCGTGACGTGGCGATCTCGAATTTTGGCTCTCGCCACAGTCGTCTCAGGGTTTGAGGGCTCTCCAATCGTCGCCCGGCGGCCCACCATTGCTGCAACAGACGGCCACAGTCGTCCTCCGCGCGGTTATCACTTCGACGATGTCCACGCCGCTCTCTATTTATCATCCGGTGGGCTCGGTCGCCTCCGTCGGCGCCCGGTTCCGCGCCGCGTCGCCCGCCGCCCGCGTCCCCCGCCCCGCGGTGCCCTCCGCCACCGCCCGCGCGTCGAAGAATGCGGATAGCGCGGGCGCCGCGGCCGCCCGCGCGCGCCCCGGACGAGGCTCGTCCCTCCCGTCGCTCGCGCGCGGGCCGGAGCCGTCCACGTCCGGCCGCTCCCACCGGCAAAACACCGTCCGCGCGGCCGCGACCGAGGACGCGCCCGCCCAAACCTCGTCGGGCATCCCCGACGGAAACCTCCGCAAAGACGCCTCCGCCTCTGAGTACGCCGAGCTGAAGCAGACGCTGCTCAAGACCACCGCGCTGTACGGCGCGGGACTCACGGCGTACTGCACCCTCGGGTACGGCCTCGCCAACGGCCTCAGCGCCGCGCTCGGCACCACCGGAGGCGTCGCCTACCTCCTCATGCTGCAGCGCTACGTCGACGACCTCGAACCGAAAGAAGGGTGGGAGGACGAGCTCTACACGCGAAACCTCGTGTACGAACCCGTCACCGACGTCTTCGGCATGATCGGGGGCGCGTTCGGCAAGGTTGGCCAGGTGTACTCGCAGGCGCTGCTGCAGAAGAGGCTGCTGGTGCCCTGCGCGGTGGCGGTCTTCGCGTCCGCGTTCAACGCTCTCGACTTTCCGTTCGACTTCAACTACGGCCCGGTGCTTCTCGGGTTCGTGACGTACAAGGCTGCGGTGCTGTCCATCATGTACGGAGACGTCAAGGGGGACATCACCCGCGCGATCGCGGGGAGCGCGAACGGGGAGGGAGCCGAGGAGCGATGAGTGAGTGAGTGACGAGGGCTCGTTTGTGATGATAATGTTGGAGCCTTAACGGTAAACCTGTTCGACTCGTCGCTTCCGGCCGTATGGTTACGAAGTTAGATTTTGTGAATCACGGGATCGGCGACCGAGGTTATTTGTTGAAAACTTATTTCGGCCGCGTGCGAAGCAGGCAGAGGAACTTTCATCACCCAAGCGCTGTGGCCATTGGACGTCGAACAGAACCGCGGGAATCTCGAACACACAACTCAAATCTCGACAAAACGCGTTAATTAACGCACCAGCAACGTCGCGCCCGAGGGAGCGCGTGATGAACACTACGCGTGGCGCAGCCGCGTGGCACGAAAGATCGCCGCTCAGCCGCTCGCGCGCGGTCTGCTCTCCGAGAGTTCTTTGAGCAGGCCCCGCACCAAGGACTTCCTCGCCGGACCGTCCAAACTCTCACTTCGCGCCCGCGCGCGCGCCACCCGAAAAACCGCCCTCCTCCGGGCGATGCTTCATGAAGCAATCTCTGTGACCTCCTTCGAAGGCGGCGGCGGCAAGGCCCTGCTCGTCACCGCCCCCATCCCAAAGGGCACCGTCGTTTGGTGGGAGAACCAGGACGAGGAACCCGACTGGGTCTCCATCCCACGATGCAGGCTCTACATCGACAACCTGCCCGCCGAAGCTCGCAAGATCTTCGAGCACTATATGTACAAGGTGCGTCCCTTTCCGATCTTCGTTTTTCTCTCGCACCCGGGCGGCTCGTACAGGCGCGCGGATTCCCTGGTGGGACATATCCGCGTTGCCATCCGTGAGCCGCGAAAGTACATCGGCGGGGTCTCAAAGTTCTGCAAACCCCGCCTCGTGCCTCGCCTTGACGAAGGTCCCGCGTCTCCACACGAGGGCGCCTCTTCTGCAGCGATGTAAACTTCCTCCTCCTCGACACGCGTTTGCGTTTGTTCGTTTTTTCTCCTCCCCGCGATCCGACCGCGCGTGGAAGCCATGAGGATCAACTTTAGTCAGGTTAGCTGAGCCCCGCCCTCGCAGCAGAGGGTACTCGACACAAGACGGGACGATGACGCTATCCACAATTCCAAAAACTTTGATACTGAGCTTCGCCGCCGTCCCGGAAGCCCGCCTCGGGCGCACCCGTCGGTTTTCACAAACGACGCGTTTTTTTTCTCTCCACTAGACCAAGTTTTCAAGTTCGACTCCACCAAGCTCAATCGCCTCGTCTCCGTTCCACGTCATCAGGTCGGCGAAGACGCGTACGAGTCCCTCCCCGAGTTCGACAGACTTCCCCACGACCAGTGGAAGCTGGGCGTCTCGGACGATCCGTCGATGTTCATGAACCACAGCTGCGCACCCACGTGTTGGTTCGAGCCCGACGAACTCTACAAAAACGACGGCGTCGTCGTCATGACTGCGACGCGCGATCTCGTCCCCGGCGACGAGCTCACGTTCGACTACGCCACGAGCGAGGACGTCGAACAGAACTGGAAGTGCCTCTGCGGCGAGCCGACGTGCCGCGGCAGGGTGACCAGCGACGACTGGAAGGATCCGGCGTTCCAGGCTAAGTACCGCGGGCACTGCATGCCCCACGTCGAGGTGCGCGAAGATACCAACAGACACTTTGCGGCGTATCCAAACCGACGTTTCGTCTCGGCTGAGCGTCCCGACCCCCGCCCCCCGCCACCCCTCTCGTATTGTACAGGCGCTGATGGCTAACGCCGCGAACGACGCCGCTCTCGGCCTGTTCGCCTTCGCGGACCTTCGCAGGAGCGGCGAGATCGGCGGCGCGTTTTGGTCCCCCGAGGACGTCGCCAAAGCGGGCAGGGCCAAGTTGCCGGAGGCTTTCTGGAGCGCCGAGAAGTGCCGCGAAGAGGCTTCGAACGTCGCTGCGCAGGTCCCTCTCGCGATTAAGACCCCACCGCCGGGTCCGGACAGTTGGGGCCGGCACCTCGTCTACCTCCCCGAGCAGGACGGCGAGGAAGCGATGGCGGCGCCCATCGTGGCGGGTCAAACCGTGATGCTGATGCCGCCCAACCTCCTGCTCCGCGATCGCCAGATGAAGGGCAGACGCGGGTACATGGGCACCCTGTACAACGCCGCGCTGCAGGTCAGACCCAGCGCGCAGCGCCCCGGCGCGCTCTACTCCCTCTCCGAGACGCCGGAGGACCTCGACAACTACATCAACCACTCTTGCGATCCAAACTGCGACGTCGAGGTTTTCCCAACCAACTACCTCATCAAGCTCACCGCCAACCGAGACATCTTCCCCGGCGAACCCGTCACCATCGACTACGAGACGACGGAGGAGGACATGGTCGCGCAGGGAGATCAGTTCGAGTGCGAGTGCGGCAGCGAGAACTGCCGCGGGAGGATCCTCGGTTGGAAGTACAGAGCCGCGAGGGGGCCCATCGCCATCCCGCTCAAGGTTGGCGCCGAAGTCGACTCTCCCGCGGTGACCGAGCCAGCTCGCCCCGGGGTGCTCCAGCCGCTCGTGGAACCCGTCTCGGCGACCGCCTAGTCTTCGTTCGGTCTGGGCGATCGTCGTCATGTCATCGACTTCAACGGTCCAGCACGCTCCACCGTGCTCGAGAGTCCGTTGAAGACGATTCACGTCACGCGCGCGTTTGCGCCAACGGTTCAGTTGGCGTCGTCTCTGTTGTTGTACTTAACTGGAGTTTAGTCTTCATAACCCCGCGTGTTGTCGTCGCGAGCGGACTATTTACCCGACACTTAGTCACCCCACCCGATACGTCACCCTCGCTCTCCTCACTCGCTCTGCTTTACGAACGGGTCGTCCATCTTTGCCACGCTCACGCCGCCGGGCGCCTCCTTCGCGAAGTCGCCGAATCCCCACCCGGGGTACGCCGGCGTCTCCGGCGGCTTCCGGAGAGCGTCGGTTATTTTCAGAAACCTTCCAGCCTTCCCCGGAACCTGCCCCTTGACGTACAGCAGGTTGCGATCCGCGTCCACCTTGTACACGAAGACGCTCTGCACCGTGCGCGTCCTGTTGCCCATCCGTCCAGCCATCTTCTTCCCTTTCCACACCCGACCCGGATCCTGCGAGTTTCCGATGGAGCCGTGCGCTCGATGCTTCTTCGTCGTGCCGTGCGACGCCGGCAGCCCGGAGAAGCCCCACCGCTTCATCGGACCCTGGAACCCCTTGCCGATCGTGCGACCCTGGATGTCCACGTACTGCCCGGCGGAGAAGTGCGACGCGCCGATCGCCGTGCCCACCGGCAGGATCGCATCCGGCGACACCCGAAACTCGGTGAGCTCAGCGGAGAACGGTACGTCGCCCGCGATGAAGTGACCGCGCTCCGAACGGTTCAGTCGCTTGGCCTTCTTGCTGCCGGCGCCGAGCTGCAGCGCGGTGTACCCCTCCTTCTCCTGCGTCTTCACCTGCGTCACCTGCGCGGTCGATGGTGGGTGATTCGGTTCGGCGCGGTCAGTCTCGATCGACAAAGGCAAAATAAAATCGGGTGTCGGGTTCTAGGGTTAACCGATCGAGCGGGCGGGGGAGGGCGCGGGGTCCGACGACGCGCGCGTCGGATGCCTCCCGCGGCGTCGGCATCGGGACGTACCCTGCAGTCGTCGATCCACAGCACCGTGAGCGGCACCCTCACGCCGTGCTCGTTCCACTCCGCGGTCATCCCGCACTTCACCGCGATGGCCCCCGACCTTCGCCTGCGGGGCTCCGATCCGGGCTTCGCTATGCCCATCTCCTCGAACATCCAGTCCTTCAGGAGCGCGTGCTCCTTGATGTTGCCCGGCTTGGCCATGGACGCGGCCGTGGACGTGGCGATGGACCGCGCCGCCGATGGCGCCCAACCGGCGGCGGCGGTCCTCCAACCCTCCAGGTGTTCCGTCGCGACGGCGCACGATTGCGCCCACCACCCGCCCGCGCCAGCCGCGCCCGCGGAGGCGAGCCCGCGAAGCGCGAACGGCTGCGCGCCCCGCGCGGACGGCTGTGCGGTCGGCGCCGACGCGAGCAGCGCGCGTCGCAGCGCGTCGCCGCCGGATCTCCCGATCGCGCGGAGCATGGCGTCCGGCGCGAGTCACCAGTGGCCCCCGCCCCGATGCACAGATCGAGACCTCGCGCGTGCGTCTGAACGCAGACGCTCGCTCCCATCGGCGTCAGTTTTCTCGGCGCGGTGGGCGCCTCTGGGGGCCCCATGAGATTCGCTGTCCTCGACTGCGAGGACGCCGTCAAGTGGGACGGACACGCGATCGCCCTCTCGCGGCTACTCTCTCGCGCGGGCGAGCGATGGTGCGCGCCTCGCGCGCGACCCGCCCAGGCTTCCTCATCGCCCCGCGTCGCCCGCGCGCCAACACCCGAGAGATCGCTCCTCCCCACCCGATGCCTTCGCGTTCGCCTCTCCGCCCCCCTCTCTCACGTTCCGTCTCCGTCTCCGCAGGGAGCACTTCAGGTGCTGGAACGACGAGCGCCCCGCGGTCGTCGACCTGCCAGCCTACGCCGGCCTCGTCGTGACCGGCAGCCACCACGGCTGCAACGACGCGCACGCGTGGATACGCAACCTGCGCGCTTTCCTGAAACACGTCGTCGAGGAACATCCGCGCGTGAGAATCCTCGCGACGTGCTTCGGACATCAGCTCCTCGCGCAAGCCCTGGGCGGCGCCGCCGGTCCCAACCCCGGCGGCGCCTTCGTGCTGCGACGCGAGTCGCTCGAGTGCGAGGACGCCATGCTCGAGCGCGACGATTTTCGCGTCGCGGCGGCGATGTTCCCGCCCGCATCCGCCGCCTCCGAGGGACTCAAACGAATCCGCGTCATCGAATCCCACGGCGACTGCGTGACGTCGCTGCCGCCCGGGGCGACGCTCCTGGCGTCGTCGTCCACGGCGTTAGTGGAGGCGTTCGCGGTTGGGGATAACGCTCTGGCGTGGCAGGGGCACCCCGAGTTGAGCGCGGGCGCCGTCGAGCGTAAGATCCTCCCGTTCGTCGCGTCGATGTCGGCGGAGGAGAAGGAAGATGCCGTCGCGTCGTGGAACGCGGGTGGACGCGACGACGCGTTGCTGCTGGTGGCGATGGCGCGGGGGTTTCTCAGGGGCGGGTCGTGCGACGGGGACGACGCGGAGATTGTGACGCGGCACTACGAGCGCGCCGACGAGATATTTCGCGACATTATCTCCTCTCCATCGAGCGCGTCCGCGGGAACGACCCTTGCGGACGCGGCGGAGGCGACGTTTCTCAGGGTGGCGGACGCGGTTCGCGCCGACGTGGACGCCGTGTCCGCCGAGTTTCGCCACCTGGCGGCGATGAACCAATCCGCGGGCGCCAGGTACGCCGCCATCGGGCGCCGGGTGGGCGACGCGCACGTCTTCGCAGATAAGGTTCGCAAGGTGCAGGAGACGGGCATCGCGCCGCAGCTGGCGCGGCTGGAGACGATCGAGGCGTCGGTGGGAAGTTTGGAGAACGTGGCGCAAGTGCTGGACGCGAGGTGCGCGGAGCTCGAGCGGCGGTTCGCGCGAGTCGTCAACGGGGAGGTGGGCGACGCTTGACTCGTCGTCTGTCGATTTTAGACGTATTTTAGGCGGGACTCGTAACAACTCTTATTAGCGCATTACGTTATTCACACGCAGGATTTGAATGGCCAAATACCAACGCAATACGCGCAATTTCACACACGCGGTGTGGTTAGGATCGTGCAGTCGTGGTGAGGTCACGCGCGATTTCGTGAGCAAAAATTCGGCACCCACGGCAGCGCGAACCGCAGGTGGTTCCGGATGAGAAAAACGCGGCGACTCGCACACTCGGAGGGCGCGCGCGGGATGTCGGGTCGCGACCGCGGCCCCGGGAGCGCGGGGCGCGGTCGATACCGCGGCGGGGACGAGGTCGACGGCTTGGAGAGACCGCTGCTGCGCGCGACGAGGGACGATTTGGACGACGACGACCGGGATGAATTCTCGCGAGGAGACTCTCGCGGCGAGGAGACGAGGGTGCGGGTCATCGTGGACGACGTGGACGACGCCGCCGCCGACGACGACGCCGCCGCCGCCGCCGACGACGACGACGATGCATACGACTCGGACGACTCGCGACGAGGTCGATCCCCTCGTCCGGACGCGTCCGCGCGTCTCGGCCTCTCCCATCGCGAGGCCGCGCGTCGCCTTCGCCGATTCGGCCCGAACCAGCCCCCGCCCCCTGACGACCGCAGACCGAGCCGCGTCGCCGCGTGGGCGACGTGGAGGTCCCCGGCGGCGGTCGCGACGTGGCTGGCGATCGCGTGCGAGTGCGCGCGCGCGCTCGCGCATTACAGGACCGACGCGAGCGACGCCGGCGCATCGGACGCGACAGATCCCGATTTTCCCGATTACGATCCGGGGTCGACGTCGTCGTCGGGGGGCGGTTTCAGGTACGGCGCCGACAGAGAGCCGGTGTGGGCCGCGATCCTCGCGCTCCTCGCCGTGCAGGCCCTTCACGCGTGGTGCGCGTGGGCGCGGGAGACGCGCGCGCACCTCGCGTCGTCCAAGGGAGGAATCGGGATGGGAGGATTCGGATTGGGTGGAATCGTCGTCGCCGTCCGCGACGGGGAGCCGCGGCGGGTCTCCGCGCTCGAGGTGGTCCCGGGGGACGTGCTGAGAATCCGCGCCGGGGACGTCGTCCCCGCGGACGCCGAAGTGCTCGTCCCCGGGGACGGGGGTGCCGACTCCGGGGACGGGGGTGCCCGTTCCGGGGATTCGCCCGACTCCGGGACGCCGCGTGGGGGAGGGAAGCGCCGACGGCGTACCGCGTGGTCGTTCGCGTACTCGCTCGGCGGGAGGTTCGTCAAGGTCGGCGTCCGCGGCGGCGAGCGGCTCCCGGCGGGGGCGACGGCGGTCGCCGGCGAGTGCCTCTGCGTGGTCACCGCCACGGGCGCAACCGCCGCCGAAAATTTTACCAGACGTCCCCGCTCGGGTAGGTCGAGGTCGTCGGCGGTCGCGGAGACGTCCGGCTCGCTCCTCCTGCGCGCGACGTCGGCGTTCGTCTGCGTCGCGATGTTCGCCGTGCTTTACGCGCGGGACACGTACGAGGACGCGGCGGGACACGGAACCGACGGCGGATTCTTTGGCGCTTTGGCGATTGCATCCGCTCTCTTCGCCGTCGCGACGTCGGCGGCGCACGACCACGTCGTCGACGCCCCGACGCGATTTCTCGTGTCGTACCTCGCGAGGCGGGGGATCGTCGTGCGAGATGATGGGGGTGCCGACGGGGGTGCCGACGGGGGTGCCGTCCGGAAGCTGGCGGAGACGGATGCCGTTCTCGTCGACGAGAAAATCGCGAGGGTCGGTCCGAACGGCGCGTCACTGCGCGCCGTTCACGTCACGCAGACGGGCGTGAGCCCCAAAGACGTCCTCGTCGCGGCGGCGCTTTCCACGCGATGGTTGGAGCCCCCCACGAGCGCCGTGGACGCGGCGGTGCTCGGCGCCGTGGACGTCGAACCCCTCAGCGATTCGTACGAGCAAATCGACCACGCGACGGAGGGCGGTGACTCACCACTCGCGGAGGGCGGTGACTCATCACTCGGCGTCGGATGGATCGCCACCTCGACGCTCGTTCGGAAGAGTGACGGCGGGCAGAGCGCGTTTCGAACGTGCGTGGGTTCCGTGGACGCGGTGCTGACGCGTTGTCGGAGCGGCTGGGCGGATAAGGATGACGCGGCGCGCATGGTCGAGGAATGCGCGGCGGCGGGCGTTTTGTGCGTGGCGGTGGCAGCGGACTACCGGGGCAGATCCGACGACGATGGGGATGACGATGGCGGCGACGATGGGGAGGGAGACGGGGAGGGCGACGCGTTTTCCGACGGGTCCGAGGGGTCTGACGGGGCCGCGCCGAGGACGCCGCGGCGCGGCGGTTGGATGCTCCTCGGCCTCCTCTCGTTCCACGACCCGCCGAGGGCGGACGCGGCGTACGCGATCCGCGTCGCGAAAGAGCTGGGCGTGCGCGTCGTGATCGTCTCCGGTGGCGACGCGAGGGAGGCGAGGGAGCTGTGCCGGGCGGTGGGTTTACCGACGCACGTCGCCGGCGCCGAGTGCCTCGACGTCCCGTTGGATCTCGTCCGACGGACGACGACGACGAACCGCACCGCGATGAACCCCCAGACCGACACGACGTCCTCGGGTACGTACTCGATCCCACACGTGCTCGAGGCCGAGCGCGCCGGCGCCTTCGCCGCGATGTCGCGTCTCGATCGGGGCAAGCTCGCGACGCTCCTCCGCCGACGCGGTCGAAGGGTGTGCGCGATGGGCGCGAGCGCATCCGACGCCGACGCCTTCCGCGCCGCCGACGTCTCCGTCGCTTCCCGCGCCGCCTCGACGCCCACCGCGACGGTCAACGCCGCGGACGTCACGATCGCATCGCCGGGCCTCGCGGGATTGCTCCACGCCATCGTCTCGTGCAGGAGCGCCCGCGCGCAAGTTCGCGGCTTGACCGTTCACCGCGTCGCGATCGCGTGCCAAGTTTTACTCTTTTACGCAGTCGCCGGCGCGGTATCGAAGCCGGACGACTTTGCGCCCGGGTGGCCTCGAACCTTTCGCGTCCCCGTCGCCGCGATGTGCGCCCTTTGCGTCGTGGACGCGGTGATCGCGGCGGCGTTGGCGGGTGGGAACCCGTGCCGAAACGTCGCGCCCGGTCGCGATCCCGAGCGGCGATCGAGAGCGCCGCCGCCCGCGGAGCTCGCCGACGCGTTCGTCGCCGGGGCGGTCCACGCGTTCGCCAACCTGGCGTTCTTGGGCATCGCGCTCCGGGGGTTCGACGGTGGGGGGAGAGACGGCGCGGGAAAGGCCGGGGGGTCGTCCGGGGGGCTCTTCGGCGGCGGCTTTGGCGGGTTAAGTGCGGGGTTTGTGTTTGGGTTTGGGTTTAGGGTCGGGTCGTACGGCGAGGTTGTCGCCGGCTCGCACCTCCGCGCGTGCCTCGGCGTCGTGACGACGGCGCTGAGCTCGCGACGCCCGCCGTCGGTTCACGTCCTCGTGGCGGTGCTGGCGTCCGTTACGTCCGTTACGTCGCTCGCGGCGAATGGCGCGTTCGCCGTCGACGCGGCGCGGCTCGACGCGACGCAGATTTTTTTCGTCGCGATGTACAGCTGCGTCGTCGCGATGGCGCAGTTTGGCGCGCGGGCGGTCACGTCGCGGGTGCTCGCCCGCGCGGGGTGGCTCCCGCCCACCGGAGGCGCGTCTCCCGACCGGCCGGACGACGCGGTGGTCGGTGGGGGTGCCACGTGGCGCGTCCGACGATCGCGCGAGCTCACCCGAGCCGAGACGTCGCGCGTGGCCGCATTCGCCGACTCGGTGTACCAGCCTTTGGAGGAGCACGCCGAATCGGACCCCTCCCGGCGGCGACGCGGAGTGGGGAACGTTGCGTACGCTCGCGGCGGCGGCTCGTTCGGAACGTCGGGGAAGGAAGGGGAGTTCTCGTCGCCGCCGCGGGGGGAACGTTTGGTAGATCGGGGAAGGATGCTTCGGGAGAGCGTTCGGAGGGACCTCTCCGATCGATCGGCGGGCGGGTGGGAGCAGGACGTTCCGCCGGGGACGGCGTCCGACGCCGAGAGCGGCGGCGGCGGGATGCCCGTGCCCGATTACGAGTCCGAGGACGGGCGCATGCGGCCGTGGGCGGGGCTCGACGACGACGACGACGCAGCGGCGGACGTCTATTCCGGTTTCGACGGCTCGGCAAGCGACGGCCCCGGCTCTGCGAGCGACGACGTCGACGATCCCGCGGCGATCGCCGCCGCTAACGCCGGCCGCAGGCTCGCTCCCGCGCCGACTTCCGCGAGGGAAATCGCCGCCGCCAACGCCGCGGGCGTCGTCCGCGCGACCGCGCCCGGTCAATCGTGGGCGCCCCCGGTGAATTCGCGATCCGGCTCGGCGCAGGCGGCGGCGGAGGCTGCCGCGGACGCCGCCGTTCCCCGCGCGGACAGGCTCCGTCTTCACCCGGAGTACGTCGCCGCGACCGCGGACGACTACGCGCACCTCGTCAGGTCGCACGACTGGCGCCGCACCCTCGGCGCCGTCAAAGAGGAGGCGGCGCGCCGGGGTCGATCAGAGGTGTCCGTTTTGGACGTCGGATGCGGGGCGGGCGCGTTCACCGCCGCGCTCGCCGCGTCCGGCGCGCTCCTCCCTCGCGAACCCGCGCTTCTTCACGACGACGACGATGACGACGACGATGAGGCGGTACCGCCCGTTCCGTGCTCGTTCCGCGTCGACCTGTTGGACCCGAGCCCGCGAGCGCTCCGAGCGGCGGCGGCGTCGCTGGTTCCCCCGCTGGCGCTGGGCGAGCTTCGATGCGCGTCCGTCCAGGACTTCGCCCGCGCGGCTTTGACCGGGCTAACGAACGACGACGTCAACGCCGTAGACGCGGGTTCCGTTGGTTCCTCAGGGAGGGGTACGTACGACGTGGTATGGGCGGTGCACACGACGTCGCACGTGCCGTGTGGGATAAACGCGGGTTATGGGTCGTCACTCGCTTCGTTTCTCAAGTCGTTGAGGGACCTTCTCCGCCCCGGCGGCTTCGGGTTCATCGCGGCTCCCACCAACGACTCGCACTACGCCAGGTTCCACGCGCTGTACAGGCGCGAGTTCGGCCCCGGGAGCGGCTTCGACGCGGCTCGGATCGGCGATCCGAGCAGGCCGGCCAAACCCGGTTTCAACGGCGGGGACCCAATTGGGGGCCGAGGCGCGAATACTACGAGTTTCGGCGGTGACCAGTACACGGCGGCGGAGCACGTCGCCGCCGCGCTCGCCGCGCGAGGGGTGGCGTTCAACCGCGTGGACGTGTCGCACGTGACGCGTGTGAACGCGGGGGACGGCGCGAGACTCGAGGCGTACCTTCGGGGTTGCGCCGGCGACGACGCGGTGAGTCTGGACACGATGCTCGCGAATCCGAGAATCGGCGCCTACCTCGCGAGTTGCCGATCCGCGGATGGGAGCCACTACGCGTTTCCCCAGAAGACGGCGCACATAACGCTGTGAACGGACGCGGTCGTAGGGCATTCATCAACGGTGTTGACGGTGTTAACGACGGTTCGATGAATTCAAAGGCGCGGACACTGTAAGATTAGTCTCGTACTTTCTCGTACTTTCTCCCGACGCCGCCGCTCACTCGAGGGGCTCGGCGGACGCCATGAGCGCGGACGCGAGCGCGGCCTTCCCGCCATCCGTGTTCGCATCCGTCCACTTGAGCGTCACCAGCGCGGACGGAAACAGACCCGCGCCCTCCACCGTCCCCGCCGCGGCGTACCCCGCGCCTTTACCCCCGCGAGCCTTCGCCTGCTCGCGCTCCGCCGCAGCCTTGGCGGCGGCGCCCCCCTCGTCGTCCTCCGTCACCGGCTTGCCGAGGAAGGAGAGCGAAAACGTCCTGTGGGGTTCTCGCAGCGCGCTCGCCACAAACTCCCTCACCGCCCCCGCGGGCTCGCGCCTACCGAAGTCCCCTTGAAGCACGACGCCGTCCGGCATGCGCACGCGGACCACCGCGGGCTTACCCGCGTCGAACCCGCCGCCCGCCGGACCGTCCCCTCCTTCCCAACCGAACCTGTTTTTATCCTTCCACGACTTCGTCGTCAACACCGAATCTCGCTCGCGCTGCGCCCGCTTGCGAGCCATCTCCGCCTGGATCTCCTCGGGCGTCCGCTGGAAGTACTCGTCCCCGAGGTCGGTGACGGCGGCGGCGCACACCTCCGCGGGCGTGAACGCCCTCGCGTTACGACCCGCCGCGGGGGGCTTGGCCGGGTCCGGCGGACGAGGCGCCGTCACAGCTGGCGCGGCTTGCGAAAACTTTGCCGCCGCGGCGGGCGCGAGCCTGGCCAGCCTACGAAAAGCCGCGCTCAGCGGCGCCGGGTCCGCGTCCGCGTCCAGGACCATGACGCGTGGGTCGCCCTCGCCGCCGTCGTCCTCGAACACGAGCCTGAACCCGGAGCATTCGAGCAACACGAGCCCCCCGTCGGTGTCGAGCACCGCGGCGGCGATTTTGGGGTTGGCGAGTCGAACCCTTCGGTACTTGGGCTCCGTCGGGTTGTTCAACGCGTTGCCGACGATGCGCAGCAGGAGCGACGCGGACGCCTCCGCGTCGGCGTGCGCGGCGACGCGGGCGACGGCGTCGTTGAGCGGCGCCATCGCGGGATCCTCATCCTCGGCGGCGAGCGCCTTCTCGCGTTCCTCCTTCTCCTTGAGCATCGCCGCGCGACGTCGCTCGCGCTCGGCGAGGATCTGCCGGCGCATGTCGTCCGCGGATGATCCACCGGCGCCGGCGGCGAGGCGCGCGGCGGCGGCGGCGGCCGCACCGCTCGGCGCGAGACCGCCGCGCGACGGGGCGCCGCCTCCTCCCGACGCGCCGCCCCCAGCCTGCGCGCGTCGCCTCGCAGCCTCGGCTTCGAGCGCGGCGATGCGCGCCTTCTTCTTCTCCTCGTCCTCCGCCTTGGTGCCCAAGGTCCTGCCCTGGCCGCTGAACGACGACGACGAGCTCTGCGATGATTCGGTGGGTGGGGGGGGGAGAGGGATCGGAGCGACGCGGTCAGCGCGGTTCGGTGGGTGGTCGAACGAGGTCGCCCCGGTGCGTCGAGGAAGGGAAGGGGCGAGAAGATGGAAGACGAGATGTTTGGGACGACGTTTGACGGGGGAAGAGCGCGGTGGTGCAGATCCCTCGTGTTCCCTCGCGCGGGTCGGCTCGCACCTTGCCGAAGACGGCCTCGTACATCTTCTTGCTGTCCATGACGAGTCGGCGGGGCGGGGCGCGCACGCAAACCCTCGCGAAGGACTCTGCGCGCGCGTCGTTGTTGAAACCGAACCTCGCTCATCACGCCAGATTTTCTCGGGCGCTCGCACAACGGCTCGGCACCTGCTGCTCGGGTCCCTCCACATCACGCGCGCGCGATGCTGTCCCGAGACGAGACTCGCGCCGCGGAGCGAGCCACGGGGGCGTCCCAGTCCGAGCGCTTCGCCCTCGAGCTCGAGTTCGTGATGTCGCTCGCGAACCCGCGCTACGTCCATCGTGCGTCCCCACCCCCCCGGACCTCCGTCCATTCCTTCCGGATCTGATGATGCCAACCCTAAGGCTGACGCGAACCAACACCTCGCGCCCGGTGAACATTCGCCTGACCACCCCACCCCGGCCCACCCACCCATCCACTCCCGATTGCAGACCTCGCGTCCACCGGCGCCATGGACGACCCGGCGTTCATCGCGTACCTGGAGTACCTGCGATACTGGGAGCAGCCGCAGTACGCCAAGTTCGTGCACTACCCACACGCGTTTTACTTTTTGGAGCAGCTGCGGCGGCCGGAGTTCCGCAAGGCGATGGCCAATCCGAGGCTGGCGGAGCAGGCGCACGCGCACCAGTTCTGGCACTGGCAGCGGAGCAGGACGGAGCTCGCGGAGGCGGCGGCGGCGGCGGCGACGACGACGACGACGCGGGGGGCGGGCGGCGCCGCGGATGGGGGATGAAGATCAGTTGAGCGATGGAACATTATTCGGCCAGGGCGCGGCTGGGGCGGTCGGTCGGTCGGGGGGCGGTCTCGTCGGGACGGTAGGCGTCCCGCTTCACACGCGTAGCGCTAGCGGCGGTGTCCACGTTTATTAGCACGTGCGATCACGCTACTCTTACTCTCGCGCGCCTACGATTCGCGGTTCATACTCTTCGTGTATCCATTAAACTGCGACTTATTATTGTTGCCGTCTGAGGTCGCTTACTTACGCGGGGGTGAGCGCGATGACGCCGCACGCGAGACGCGCGCCCGCGTTGCCGGTGGTCTTGGAGGTCTTGCCCTGGGTGCCAATCTCGGAGGAGTCGCCCTTGCCGAGGTCGTCCTCGAGCTCGTGGATGACGCACGCGCGGCCGATGATGGAGTTGACTCCGGAGAGGGGGATCTGGACATCCTCGATCTCGAAGGTGCAGCCGTCGGCGGTGGCGACGACGTTGCCGAGGTCGCCCGCGTGGCGGTTCTCGTCGGTGGGGGCGCCGTGGTCCTTGCCGTGCGGGTTGAAGTGGGGTCCGGTGGACATGCAGCCGTTGGTGGTGTCGCCGAACTCGTGGATGTGGAAGCCGTGCTTGCCCGCGGCGAGACCCTTGAGGTCGCCGACAACCTTGGTGGGACCGTCGCCGGACTGGGTGAAGGTGACGACACCCTCCACGCCCGCGGTGCCGGTGAGGACGCAGACGGCCTTCTTATCGGCGGCCTCGACGACGAGAGCGCGACGGGCGGACGCGGGAGCGAACGCGCGCGCGGTCACGACCTTCCTGCGAACGCGATCGGGGTGGGCGACGGGCGGGGTCAGGAAAAGAACCCTTCGACGGATGGGTGATGATGCGGTTCGTTCGCGCGAGGGTGGCGGGGACGGGCCGACGCACTTGGAGCCGACGAGCGCGGACTTGGCGGAGAGGTTCACGGAGGTGGCGACGGCGGCCATTGCGACTGGTTTCTGTACGGTTCGGGCGAGCGAGACGCGTGCGTGTGGAAGTGCCCCGCGCGTGGCGCAGATCGGCGCGGAAAAGAGCGGCTTCTTATCCAGTGACGTGGCTTCCAGTCAGTTGCTTCGCGAGGCTTCCGCCTCTTTCTTGGCGCGGCGCCCCCAACCTCGGCACACGGCGCCGCCCTCCTCGCCGTATTCCGACGCACGCTTCCGATGTCGCGCCTCGCGTCGAGCATCGTCGCCGGGCGCGCGATTCCCGAGCGCGCCGCCGTCACCGCGCGCGCGCCCGGCCGCGCATCCGTCCGCCCCAGCGCGCGGCCCCTCCTCCATCCGCTTCGTCGCTTTTCCACCCGCTTTTCCCCCACCCGCGGCGAGTTGTCGGCGCGCGACGCGGTGCTCGAGCCGCGCGCGGACGCGCCCGGGGCCAAGAAGGTGAATCCCGAGGACATCCCGCCCACCGCGCTCCAGTTCATGGTCGAGATGTCGTGCGGCAAGTGCGTCGCCGCGGTGGAGTCCGCCGTCGCCGCCGTGCCGGGGGTCGAGGCCGTCACCGGCGCGCTCGAGACCAACACCGTCCGCGTCGTCGCCAGGCTCCAACACGCCGACGACGTCATCGACGCCATCACCGGCGCGGGGTACAAGGCGAGGCTCATCGGCAGCGGCGACGTCGAGGCGTTCGGCGAGGACCTCGCGCGGAGGCTCGGCACCGATCTTCGGACCCTCCGGCAGTCCCTCGCTGCGGTGGCCGAGTTCAAGGGTAAGGCGTACGGGCACGGCGACGTGACGGGGGTGGTGCGGTTCGTCGCCGTGAACGAGGACACGTGCGTCGTGGAAGGTGCGCTGGAAGGGTTAGTTCCGGGTGCCGCGTACGCGGTGACGGTGAGGCAGTTTGGAGACACCACGCACGGGGTCGCGACAACCGGCGGAGTCTACACAGCTGTGGACGCTTCCGCTGACGCGGACGCTGCTGCTGACGCAGATATCGACGCGGCGCGCGCCGCCGGGGACCTCGGCGAGGTCACCGCCGACGCCGACGGCCGCGCGACCGTTCCCAGCAGGGTGGTCGATTCGAGGGTCAAAGTTTGGGACGTCATCGGGCGGTCGCTGGCTGTCGTTCGAGCGAACGGGCCCGGCGAAGAGGACGGCGCGGCGGCGGTGCTCGCGAGGAGCGCGGGCGTGGGGGAGAACCTGAAGAGGGTGTGCCACTGCGACGGGACCGTGATATTCGAGTCGACGCCCGACGATTTCAAGCCGTCGTCGGCGTGAAAGCTCCGAAGAGGTAGCGCCAGTCGAAGAGGTGTAATCATCCAACATCAAATCTGTAAAAAAGTCAACTCCGAGGCGCGGCTCTTCGCGCTGATGAAGAAGACGAGCTACGATCGCGAATCGCGCGTCACACCGACCGACGCGGCGGCAGGGCACTCGCGATGCCTCCCGCTGCCTCCCAGGGTGGGGCGCTGCCCCCGCCCGGTCCCGTCAAAGGCGTGACGATGAACCTCGCGCACTCCTCCGGCCTCAGGTGCGCGCCGTCGTCCCCCGGTTCGACCCCCGCGTTCGGCCCCTCCTTTTTTGGGTGAATCTCTTCCCCCTCCACCGCTTCTTTCGCGATTCGGGCTGACGACGACCCCCGCCCGCGCATCGACCGTCTTCGAACAGCGCCAAGGTCGTCGGCGGCATGGCGGCCGATCCCAACGACCCCGACCGCATCTTCTACGTCGCCGGTTCCACCGTCGTGTACGGTCACCTCGGCAAGACCGGGGGCCAATCCTTCCTCCGCGGCCACGACGACGACGTCACGTGCATGGCGGTCTCCCACTCCGGGAAGCTCATCGCGACCGGCCAGACGGGCGTCAACGCGGACGTCGTGCTCTGGGACGCCGTCAACGGCAAAGAGCTGTTCAGGCTGTCGGAGCACGACGAGGGCGTCGCGTGCCTCGCCTTCTCCCCCGACGACAGGCTCCTCGTGTCGTGCGGCATTCACGCGGACGGCAAGATCTTCGCGTGGGACACGGAGACGGGCTGCATCGTCGCGAACGGCGCATTGTCCCCGAGGGAGACCAACGCCATCGCGTTCGCGCCGAAAATTCAACGCAACGGAACGTACTACACCTTCGGGACCGCGGGCAAAGAAGAGGTGGTCATCTGGGGTTGCGACGCCGGCCGAGGGCTCATCGGAGGCCAGAAGTGCGGCACCGGCAACACCAAGCGGTACTTCACCTCGTGCATCTTCAGCCCGGACTCGACGGAACTCTACGTCGGATCGAAGAGCGGAGACGTATCCACGTTTAACGTCCAGGGGTGCGTCCTCCGGAACTGGGCTCCGTGCTGCAAGGGCGCGGCGCAGGTGTTCATGCAAGTGGACGGCGGCCGGTACTATCTCGTCGGCGGCGGCGACGGCAGCGTCGGAGTCTTCAACCCGCACAAACCGCCGACGGTCCTCGACGCCCTCGACTACGTGTGGGAGTTCGAGGGCGGGGTGACGTCGATGAGCACGGTGAACGACGAAGGTTCGCGCTCCGGCAATCCCAAGATGGTGGTGTGCACCGCCGCCGGTAGAAAGTACGTGGCATACGTCAAGCGTCGTAAAGCGGGCGTGGCTAACCCGACGCCGGTGTTGCTCGAGGAGTCGCACGTCGACGCCATATCCCTGGTGCAGTTCGCCCCCGCTGGCGCGGACTTTGGCGATCAGGGACCCAAAGCGCACGCGAACTCGTGCATGCAGGCGGTGGTGAGCTGCGGCAGCGACGGGGCGCTCAAGGCTTGGAACCTCAACCCGCGGCCGGTTTGCACGATGAGGACCAAGGTCAAGTCCACCGCGATGGCGCCGATGTGCGTGTGCGTTTGCGATCAGATGTTCATGACCGGGTGGGCGGACGGCCACGTGCGGGCGCACGACAACGTCACCGGCGAGCTCCTGTGGACCCTCCCGGATGCCCACGCGCAGGGCGGCGTCACGTCAATCGCCGTCGCCCACGGAGCGCACTTCTTTTGCACCGGCGGCGCCGAGGGGATGGTTCGAGTCTGGGACATGCGCAAGCGCCAGCTCGTGTCCACGTTCAAGGAACACAGGAACCGCGTCGTCGGACTCACCGTCCTCACCGACGACCTCCACGTCGTGTCCGCGAGCAGGGACAGGAGCATCATCACGTGGGATTTAGTTCGCGAGTGTCGGGTGCACCAGCAGACGCAACACGTCGGCGGCATCAACGCGTGCGTCATCAACCAGGCCAACCCTGAGGCCATGCAGATGGTGTCCGTCGGTCAGGACCGGTCGCTGTCGTTCTGGGACCTCATGGACAGGGATCCGCTGCAGATTGTCAAAGGTGCGCACTCGCAGGAGTGCACGTGCGCGGCGCTGTCGAGCCAAGGCGTGTTGGCCACCGGGAGCAAAGATCAGACGGTGAAGCTGTGGGATTTCGACAGCGGACGGTTGCTCGCCGCGCAGCACGCGCACTGCGGCAGCGTGAGCAGCGTGACGTTCTCGGCGGACGGCCGGACGTTGGTGAGCGGGGGAGAGGACGGCATCGTCATGGTCTGGGACGTCGCCGTCGATCGTTAAAGCTTGCTTCTGTGCATTATTGATGATAAAGAGTCCGACAGAAACAAACTGTCTTCATTTTTTTTGAGCGTCATCAAACCTTCCAGCGCCGCGCGCCGAAAAGCCCGCCGAAAAGAAGGGCAGAGCGACGGTCGCTTTTTCCATCCCAGATCTGCCAGAGAGACTGGCGCCGAGTGCCGGCATGGGAGGACAAAAGGGAAAGTCCAAGGGCGGGGCGAAGGGCCGCGGCGGTGGCAAGAAAGCCTCCGCCGCCGCCGGCGGCAACAGGGGCGGCGACAAGTCCGACCCCCGCGCGCTGCGAGCCTTCGTCTCGAGCCACGTCGAACTCGCGTGGGTCGCCTCCGCGGATGAAGCGACGCGCGCGGCGTTCCTCGACCACGCGTCGACTCCGCCCGCTGCGAGCGCGCTGGAGACGTCGTTCGCGGCGGTTCGCGAGTGTGTGGAGCAGCGAGCGTGCTCGGAGAGGGTCAAGGACGTCGCCGTGCACGCGCTGGCGCTGGTCAGATCTGGCGAGGTGGAAAGGCTCGCGAAGGATGCAAAGACGAGATCTACGGAGGTGCGCGCGGATCCTTCCACGCCGACGTCTGCCCAGGCGAGGACGTCCACGGGTTCGTCGACCTTCTCCTCCGTAGATGACGACAGCGACAGCGACTCCGACGGCGAGGACGCCGCGGAGCGCAAGCGCGACGCCGAGCTCGCGCGATGCCTCCTCGGATCCGGCGGCTCCGACGCGAGCCTCGCGGTGAGCGATTTCGCCATCGTCGAGGCGCCCGTGGACTCGGACCACGGCGCGACGGTGCGGTTCGCTGCCGCGTCGGCGGGGCGATCCGCGGAAGACGCGCGCCCGGCGCTTCGCGCCGCGCTGGAGCGGGGGCTCGCGTGGATGGCGCGCGTTCAAGGCGAGGGTTCAAACTCCTCAGAGGGATCTAAGAAGACGCGAGATGCCGCAAATCCCGTCGAGAAATCGAGCGACGCGTCACCTCCCTCGGGCGCGATCGACGCGAACAAACCCCAAAGCGAGGACCCGACGCTGTACCTGGACCACTCGATCCAGTCCCACGACCGCGCGCGAGCCGCCAAGGCGGACTTGGAGCACTTCGCGAGCGTGTACCGGCAGGAGTGGCACGTCATCGCGGGTTTACAGGCGAGCTGCGCAGAGGCTGGCCGAGACTGGGACGGGCTCGCGCAGGCGTGTCACGCGTGGATGCTCCTGTCCGACAGACGACGCGAGTTTCACTTCGAGAAGCAGCTCCGGACCAAGTTCGAGAGTCTGAAGATGCACGATCACTGGGCGAGGGAGAGTGCGAGGATTCACCGCTCGTTCGACGCTCGGCACGGCGGCCACCTCGGCGGCGGTCTCAACGCGGCGGCGCAGTCGGGCTTCTCCAAGACGCCCGCGCGCACCGCGCTCGGGGCGCAGCAGACGGCCGCGAGGCAGGCGGCGATGGACGACATGAAGCGCGGGTACGACGAGGCCGATCGGGAGCTGCGAGAGAGGGAGACGATGACGCCGAGGGTCGAGGCTGACCGGCTCATCTACTCCGCGAACGCCGCGATCCAGGCGTACATGGACTACCTCACGCGCCTGCAGATGCGGCTGTCCGCGGCGGACCCGAAGGAGCGCGAGGAGCAGAGCAAAGAGATGCACAAGGAGGAAGACGCGGACGTGACGGCTCGTGACGGCTCGGACGACGACGAGAGGGAGACGGACGACGTCGACGTGCATCACGTCGAAGCGTGCGAGAAAACCGGTAAGCTGAAGGCGGTCAACACCGACGGATCTTTCGTTTACGTGGACGCGCCGGCCATCACCGACGAGACGTCCGCGAACGCCGCGATCGCCGCGGCGCTCGACGCCGCGCACAAGGCCAAAGCCGCGGGCAAGGAGGCGGCCGCCGACGCCGCGGCGGCGGCGTTTGGGAAGTTTGGGTTGATCACCGCAGGCCCTGGCCGAAACCTGGCCGAAAAGTACAAGACTTCCGCGGCGGAAAAGTACAAGGCTGAGTGGGATCAGGAGGTGGCCTACGCGGCGACGTCGGTGCAACGCGCGGAGTGGCTCGCGATGACCCAGGAGGAACGCGATCGCGAGATGGCTGTCCGACAGGAGCGCTGCAACACCGTGTACGTCCACATCACGCGATGGAACGCCGCGACGGATGCTCTGAAGCAAAAGCAGCGCTCGCGACACAACAACGCCGGTGGACAGTACTGGAACACGCAGGACATCTTGGGGCACGTGCAGCAGATGGAGCGCACGGTGTTTGCGTGGCTGAAGGGCCACCAGCGAGAGGTGCACCAGGCGGAGCTCAAGCTCCAGTCGTTGATGGAGAAGGCTCCGGACGCCGCGAGTTTGGGAGTAACCAACCCAAACAACCGCGCCGCCGGCGGGTTCACCACCGGCGGCGTGGGCCTCGCGAAGGACGTCGCGGGCCCGCGACTCAACTACGACGTCTTCCCGTCCAAGTTTCTCAACAAGCTCAACGCCATCGGCGAGGAGTACGAGTCAAAGATTCGCGCGTGGAGGGACGAAATCTCCGCGGGGAATAGGGCGATCCACGAGACCGCGGCAAACACCGTCGCTCGGGCGATGTTCTCGCAGACGTGCGCCAGGCTGGCGTGCACGTTCGCCGAGGCGGAGAGCGATAGGCGGCGCGAGGAGCTGGACGACCTCGTCCTGCTCGACGACGCGCCCGATGGAGCCGGGGGTTCCAAGAAGAAGCCCAAGAAGAAGAAGAAGAATCAAAACGCGATTGTCGCGATCGCGGGGCCCGAGGCTTCGAGTGCGGAACCCGAGACGAGACCCGCGGCGGAGACTTCGCGTCTGGAGCCCGACTCGCCCATGGACGACAGCGCCGCGGAGGTGGAATCGGACCGGGATGAGCACGAGCCGTCGCCGCCCGCGCCGGTTCGTAAATCCGCGCCCCCCGCTTCGTCTTCACCGGAGATTGAGGAGATTGAGGAGATTGGGGAGGGTGACGATCTGGGCTCTGACGTCGCCTCCGGCTCCGAGGGCGTCGACGCGTGGTGGGGAATCGAGCGCGGCGAAAAGGCGAGAAGAGACGAGGGAAGCGACTGGGTCGCCGCGGGTCCAAAACCGAGAAAGACCCGCGAGCAGCGGGCGCGGGAGCGCCACGAGCGCGCCGCCGCCGAACGCGCCGATGCCGAGCGGGCGATGCGGCGCGAGCGGGAGCTGAGGGAGCGCAAGGCGAGGGAACGGGAGCGATGGGAGCGCGAGGAGGCGGCGGCGAGGGCGGCGGCGGCGGCGGCAGCGTCGGCGGCGTCGTCGAGGCCCCCCGCGGCGGGGTCGCCTCCCCCGTTGCCTCCGGGACCCCCGCCGGCTTCGGCCTCGGCGACGACGCATCAGACGTCGCCGCCGCCGCCCACGGTTGGTTCGATGCCGGCGCGCGACGGAGGCGGCGAACCCGAGGCTATCCCGGCGGAGGATGACGAGGCTCTCCGGATCGAGGCTATTCGCATCGGCGAGCTGGAGTCCAGAGCCGCGAAGGCGGCCAAGGCGGCGCAAGCCGCGGCGGAGGCGGCCATCGCCGCCGCGGCGGAGGCGGCGAAGATGCAGGCGGAGGCGGAGGCGGCGATGAGGGAGGCGCGAAGATCGCGCGAGACGCTCGCCAAGGCGGCGACGGGACCCGTCCAATCGGCCAATCACGCGCCGGGACCCGAAAGATCGGCCAATCACGCGTCTGGACCCGACCGATCGGCCAATCACGCTTCCGTCGCCACGGCGCCGCCGCCGCCGCCCGGCGCCCCGCCCGGCGTCGCGACGCACGGATCGGACTCCACCATGACCAAACCCGTCGCGGCGTTCTTCGCGGGGGCGTCCAACAGGGCGAAGGCGCCGTCGCCCCCGCGGAAAACGCCAACATCTGATACACCCGGTGATAAACCCGGCGGCGAGGGCGGCGAGGCGGATTCGGAGGAGGAGATTCGACGGCTTTCCTCCTCCGACTTTCCCGCGCTGTCGCCGTCCGCGGCGGCGGGCAAGGCTGCGGAAAAGCGCGCGGCGCCGCTCATCGCGGCCCACAAGAGGGCGACGGAGACGTCGAACCTGCCCGTCGGGGCGAAACCCTTCGACCCGAACATGGCCAAGGCGATTCTGGCGGGGATGAGAGACGGCGATCCAAACAAACCGTAGCGAGTCGGGCGTGCCGTGCGACGAGCGGGTTTGACACGATCGATTAAACACACACGAACGCGAGAATATCTATCATAATCTTACGACGTCTCATCACACGCGCGATTACTCACGCGCGGCTACACTCGCCTCGCTTCGCGTCGAAGTCGAGGACGGACGCGCGCGGCGGAGGGCGTCACACCTTGGCCTTCATGTCCGATCTGCCACCCGCCATCCTCTCCGCGGCTGCTCCAACCTCCCCGGTCCTGATTCGCACGATGTCGTGCACCGGCGAGAGGAAGATCTTCCCGTCGCCGATCTCCCCGGTCTGCGCGGCGTCCACGATGACGTCCACCACCTCCTGGCACTGCTCTCTGACGACGACGATCTCCACCACAACCTTCTCGACGAGGTTCGCGTTGGACTCGTCGAAGGTGCTCCCCGCGTATCGCTCCACGGTTCCGATCTGAACGCCCGCGCCGTGAACGGTGTACGTGGTGAGACCGCGAATGCCGTACTTGTTGAGCGCGTCGATGACGCCGGAGAGGCGCCAAGGGCGGACCATGGCGCGGACCTGGTAGAAGGGCACGTTGTCGTCGAGCGAGATGGGCTCCACGGTCGTTCGCTGCTCAGCCCTGGCGATCGTCCGAACGCGACGGGACGTCGGGGCGACGCCGCGGGCGCATCCGCGGCGGGTAGAGGCGCGAAAGGCGCTCGAGGGGCGGAGCTGGGCCGCGATGGCGGTCGTGGATGACATGAGACTTGTGCGGAAGGCGCGCGAGTGTGACGCGTCGGGGCTCGGCTGCCAAAAACAACGCGGAATTCTTCGCTCCCGCTGACCAGCCTGCCAGCTGACGCGGAAAGGACGCGATCGTCGAGGCTAACCTGCTGACTGCTCAAGCGCGCGAAGAGGCGATCCTTCTTCGGAGCGGACGGGGCTGTCGCGGCTGTCATAGCGCGCGGCGCACGCGTTTATCGGCGCCGCGATACCACGCGGGTCTCTCCCCGGTGGCGTACCGCACGAACGGACGCGTCGACCCGGCGCTGCGGCCCTTCATCCGGCGTGAGGGCGCCGCCCGCGCGTGTGCAATCGTCGTCCTCGATCGTTCGTCGCAGCGGTCCCACAGCGGCGGGGTCTCGCCGAGGGCACGAGTGGGGTAGCGGGGCGGTCACCCGCGGAGGGTGGCGCTGGTGAGCGGCGATGTGGAATCAGAAGCCGCTCTCCTCACCGGGAGGCAGCCCCAAGCTCGGCGGGCAGCAGCAGCGGAGCAACCCGTTCGCGTCGTCCAGGCCGCTCGCGGGCACCGCGGCGGCCGCGACCGCCACCGCGCCTTCCCCCGCGGGAGGACATCACCGCCCAGGACATCAACCCCCGCCGCAGCACCCCGGGGCGAACGCGACCACACCCGCGACGGGTCCGCCCCCGACGGCGGCGTACACTCCACACGTTCCCGCGGCGGGAGCGACCGCGCCGCCGCCGACGGCGTCGCCGCAACGGGCCTTCTACCCGACCCCGCCGGAGATGCACCCGCAGGCCGGGATTGGGACGGGGGGGGTGCAGATGACGGGACACGAAACGGGGGGATACGGAGCCATGGGACCGATGGCGGGAGGAGGGGTTCCCCAACCCTCGCAGCAGCAGGCGCGTTCGTACCACCAGCACCACGATCGCCCGCATCAGCATCAGCATCAGCAGTCGCAGCAGCAGCCGACCGCGTACGTCCCCGCGCCCTACCCTCATTCAAATGCGACGGGCGTTCAATCCGCCCCGTCGCCCGGGCTGTTCGTGCCGCGCACGGCGGACGCGAGCCTCGGTCCGCCGCCGGGTCCCAACGCGAGCTCGCTCGTCCCGCCCGCGAACATGCCGCCGCCCTTCGTGCCGCCGACGTTCGGGGGGACGACGCCGGTGTCCAGCGGGCGGAGTTCCCCCGCGGGCGTGGCGCCGCCGGATGGAAGATCCGTCGGCGTCGGGGTCGTCGGCACCGCTGGACCGCCGATCTCCCTTCGCGGCCGCGAGAAGTACTGCAGCGGCGGCGCGTGGGTGGGACCGGCGCCGGAGTGGCCCAAGCCCCCACCGGACGCGACGATCGCCAACGCGGACGTATCGCGGGTCCGGCCGCGGCACGCGCCGGTGGTGACGACGCTTCGGGAAAAGTTTGAATCGCTCTACGCCCACGCGTCCGGCGCCAGGAAAAAAGAGCTGGACGGCATCTCGACGAAGATCGGCGGCATGTTCGTGTTTCTGAACGAGGGGACGGGGGAGACGCACATCAGCGACAACGTGGCGGACTCGCTCGCGGCGTTGTGCGCGGCGATGCGAGCCGGGGACGCCGCGACGGTCAACGCTCATTTGCTGCACGTGTCGACGCACCACTGGGAAGAGGCGGCGTACTGGTTTCCGTCGCTCAAGAGACTGGTCAAACTATGATTAGCGCACCAACTATGAACGTCTTAACTATGAACGTTTAAACATCTTCATCCGTCGCGCTCACGCGCGAGAGAAGAAGACGTCCATCGAGTACCTTCGCGACTACCTCGACGACGCGAGCGCGATGGCCGCGGTTGCCAACGTCGCCGACGCCAGCGAGACGAACACGTCCCAACCGGACCCCCCCGCGACGGATCTCCCCCCGAGCGCCGCGGAGACCGTCGCGCACGTCCCGACCGCCGCCGTCCTCTGCGCGGTGAACCCGAACGGCGGCGCGACGACGTCGACGGCGTCGTCGAACGTCGCCGGCCACGCGCGCCACGGGAGGGTCACGCCCGCGGACGGCACTCGTGTCTTGCCTCCACGCTCGTCGCCCCAGCACACCACCCTCCCTGGCTCCGTCGACCCCGGCTCCTTCGCGGCCCATCGAAGAGACGCATCGACGTTCGAGCTGACGTTCGAGCTGTCGTTCGTGTATTGAGCCCCGGACGACGACGACGACGGCTGCGCGACGATGGCGCACGCGTGGTGCTTCCCCGTCGCGACCACATCCCACGAACACGCGCCGCCCGATGAGTCACCGCCCGATGACGAGACGATCGTTCCCCACGTCGCGACGTCCGCCGCGCCGGCCACCTGCCCAAACTCGCCGAACGCGGCGGCGTATTCGGACCCAGGAACGTAATCGAGCGCCTTTCCCCAGCACTTGAGCCTCCGTTGGGCGCCCACGATCCCGCACGTCACGTGCGTGCCCGCGGAGACGGCGCCCCACGAGCCTGTTAACAAAAAAAACCACGTCAGTCTAATTGCCCATACGAAGATTAAAATAAACTCACCAATCGAGCTCGACGGATCCGCCGCCATCTCCTCCTCGGTGGGTGTCGGCGGCGTGGACTCGCCCGCGGCGCCGCTGCCCCAGCACGCGAGCGATCGGGGGAACGTGGCGAGGACGCCGCAGACGTGTTGGAATCCCGCGGAGAGGTCGAGCCACGCGGCGTTCGCGAGACTCGGCGGGACGTTCGTCTGGCCGTTGGCGCTCCACCCTCGGCATCGCGCCTTTGCGTCGTTCGCGGACAGCGCGCAGACCCAGTCCTCGCCGACGGTGACGCGCGACCACGGTCCGTACCACGGATTGGCGCCCACCTGGGGCATGAACCGCCCCCAGCATCGCACCGCTCGGTCCACCGCCGCCACTCCGCAGCTCACGCCTTTGCCCGCGCCCACCGAGATCCATCTGTTCCCGCCGGGCACCGTCGGGACGCCGCTGACCTCGCCGTTCGCGTCGCATCCCCAGCACCGCGCGGCGCCGTCGAGCGCCAGGCCGCACGTGTGGCATCCGCCCTTGGCGGCCGCGACCGCGCGCCACGCCGCGACGTCGGCGGGCACGCGCGTTTGCCCGTCGGAGTCGTCGCCCCAGCAGTGCAGCGCGTCGGCGGCGTCGATGGCGCAGGTGTGACGCGCACCCGCGCTCAGCGTGGGGGAATCCGCGGCGACGCCGAGGCGATCGAGCGGCGAGACGACGACGAAGAGAGCGAGCGCGAGCACCGCGCCGGCGCGTCGCGTCATCGCACGGAACGAGCGCGCGGACCAGTGCGCGACGAGCGGTGCGGTGCCGTCTTCTAACACTTACGGAGAAACCTCGAACGGTCCGATGCGAAACGGTCATGGGGCATACCGGAAATCAGACCGTCATTCTTGAGTTAATTTAGACACACTCTTAGCTTGGAGCGTTTTCGTCGAGAACAAACGTTGAGATGATTGTTGATTGTCAGGCGTCGCCCGTTGATGAAAGAATCGAGATACGTAGTATCGGAACGCACCCGCGTTCGCCTCACCTCCGCCTGACGCACAACGCGCACATCGCGTTGAACAGCGGCTTCAGGTTGGACCACTTGTCGTCGGGCAGCGGCCCAAACGTGATGAGTGCGGCGGGGAGGAAAAACACGCTCCAAAAAAACGACGAAACAATCGTCGCCGTGATGAGGAACGCGAACTTGCTGAAAAACTTGAGGATGCACAGCCACAGGATGCTGCCGGATATCACCGTCGTCACCGCGGACGCCGTGATGCTGATGCCCATGATCATCAACGCGTGCTGCGTCCTTCGCTCGCGCGTGGTCATCCACGCGGGCGCCTCCACGTACGCGTTTGCCAGATGAACGCAGTAGTCCACGGAGAGGCCGATGAGGATGACGGCGGCGATGGACTCGCCTATGCCGAGGTCCCAGCCCATTATGCCGTGGACGCCGACGCCCATGACGGTCGTGACGGTGCCAGCGATCGCCACGGTCGCCAGGAAGCCGGCTCGGAGGTCGGCGGTGGAGACGACCAGAACGACAAACGCCATCACGAAGCACAGGAGCAGACCCTGAACCGTGTTCTGCACGAGCGCCTCCTGCG
This sequence comes from Micromonas commoda, assembly GCF_000090985.2. Lineage (NCBI taxonomy): Eukaryota > Viridiplantae > Chlorophyta > Mamiellophyceae > Mamiellales > Mamiellaceae > Micromonas > Micromonas commoda. The sequence goes on along the minus strand of NC_013047.1, from coordinate 178,271 downwards.
TTTTCATCCACGTCCACGACCAGTACCCGGTGCTGAACGCCCGGTTCACGCCCGCGGGAGCCTTGGCGTTGATCGAATCCACGACGCTCTCCCACCGCTCAAACACCGGCCGCGCCGTCCTCGCCACCGCCGGGTAATTGAGCGACGAATCCGCGGTGACGCGGTAGTAAAACATCTTGGGCACGGAGCCGTCAGCGTTGGCAGCCTCGAAGCCGACGTGCTTGCGCAGAAACTTGCCGTGCTTGGTCGATAGAAACTCGTACATCTCGGACGCGAACGACTCCTTCGCCGCCGGGAACGTGCGGTTCAGCGCCGACTGGTACTTTGCGAAATCCCGCATCGGGCAGATGACCCTCGCGGCGGCGCCGTTGCGAAGCAGCGTGCCGCCCTCGCAGCCGGGCGCGTCGCACGTCGCCGCTTTAAGCTCGTCGCACGCGTTCGCGAGGTGCGTCTGCGCCTCGGGCGAGCTCGCGTCGAACGTCTGCGTGAGACGAAGCTCGCCGCGCTCCGCGGGCTTCCACCTGTTCACGGACGAGACGTCCATGCCGTCCAATCCCCAGAAGACGTCGACGACGATGACGCGGTCCTCGTCGCTGCTCGCGAACGCCTCGCGCTTGTTCGCGAACGCCTGCATCATGTGATCGCTCGGGTACCACTGCTCCTGCTGCGCGGGGGGCTCCAGCTTGTTCGCGCCCCAGGCGCCGTACAGGAGGAGCGCGACGAACGCGACGAGTATCGCGTGCCTGGCGGGCGACTTGATGAACCGGAAAAACGGTTCGCGGTAGAACCACTCCACCGGTCGCAGCCTCTTCTTGTCCATGGCAAAGTTTTTCGTCCCGCTCTCCGCGTCGTCCATCGACGAGTCGTCGCTTCCGTCGCCGCGGTCCGCGGCGTAGGAGCCGCGCAGGGCGAAGGGGTTGACGGTGACGCGTCGAACGCGGCCGCCGCCGGTCGCCGCTTTCGTCGGAGTCGGAGCCAACGTCAACGTCGGGGTTTTTTCCGAGCTTTCCCAGGCGTGGATCCTCACGCGCGCGGTGTCGTTCAGGGCGGCGTCGTTGCTCAGGGTGGCGGTCGACGTGGGGGACCCGTCGGCGCTCGCGGGTCTCGAACCGGGAACCTCCGCGTTCGCAGCCTTGTCCCCTACCAACCGAGCGCACGAGCACATCTTGCCCACGTACCTGTCGTACAGCATCAGCGCGGGGGGGAAAAACGCCACGTTGACGACGAAGAGGAAGAACACCATCGTGGCGCTCAGGATCCCGAAGGCGGAGATGGGCATCACCTTGCTCATCGCGGTGGCCAAAAACGCCATCATGGTGGTGAACGACGTGACGCTGATGGCCTTTGAAGCGCGTTCCGCGGTGTACGTGACTCGGTCGAGGATGTTATCCTTGACGTGCGGCACGAGCGCGCTCTGCTTGAAGGCGTCGTAAAACACGAAGACGTCGTCGGCGCCGATGCCGAGCACGATGAATATGGAGAGCACCTGTATGTTCCCGAGGTAGGCGATTCGGAACACCAGCTTGTATATGAAGATGGACACCGGGAGCGACATCAGAATCTCGAACATGCCCAGCGACGCGATGAACACGCTGCCCGTGCTGAAGGCCATGTATCCCCACACGGACAGGATCGACGCGAACGCCCACGCGAGATCGTAGTTGATGATCAGCTGCGAGTCCCGCCTTCGTAGATACGCGGCGTACCACCTCACCTCGACGTCCCGTTCGCTCGGTATGCCCAAGTACGGCGACGACAGAAAACCCGCGCTCATCCCGAACCTCTCGAACAGAGCCTTCTCCACCGCGTCCAGCCACAGCTTACCAACCTTGTTCTCCTGCTTCTCCTCGTCCCTGCTGTTGTCATTGAAGCCCTTTAAGGGGGCGCCGACCGGGTACTTGAGCCGGGTCATTCGGTTGTGAAGCGTTTGCGGGTCGAAACCCCCGTCGAGAAAATACCCCATCCCGCGCCTGTCCGCGTCGAACGATCGCACCACCGCGTCGATGTCCGTCACCAGATCCGCCCCGAGTCCGTCGTGCGTGACGTTCGCGACGGTGCCGTTGGCGTGGCGCGTCACCGTCGGAAAGAAGTAGTTCAGAGGCGACACCGGCGGGACGCATCCGAGGCTCGTCGCGTTTTCGCCCTCGCCGTCGTACGCCAGCTGGCACACGTCGGCGTATCCCGGGGTGGCGAGCACCATGTCGCTGATCTCTTTCATCAGGAGGATGGACTCGCGGTTGAAGACGCTTACGCCGTCTACGGTGGATTCGAACTGGAACATAAGCGTCGCGCCCTCGGATTCCTTCTCCCTGGGTAAGATGGCTGCGCCCGCGACTTTGCCGATGGATCGGTCTCGCAGTTTGAGCGCCGCCTCCGCCGCGTCGGTTCGGCTGGTGACCTCGTCCTCGAGTATGACCCACTCCTGCGATGCGATGCGCGCGGCGGGGGTTGGCAAAGTCAGGAAACGAAACGTCGGGAAGGGCTCGAGCATCGCGACGAAGGGGGGGTTTTCGCGCGTCGTCCCGAAACGGAAAAGGTATCTCCCGAAAGGGGATGTGCCGAATAAAGGAGCGCGGGGCTCTCGGGACCCGGGGCGGGCGCGCGCCGACCTTGTCGTTTTCGGTGTCGAACCTCGCGAGCCCGAAGGCGCCCACGACGACGGCCATGACGAGAACGGTGAAAAACACGGACAAGAAGCCGGTCCAGGGATTGCGCTCGCAGTGCCTGCAATAGCGCGCGAGCCAGCCCATCGACGTGGGCTCGTCCCGCGAAGGGGCGTCCTTTGGTTGCTTCACCACCTCGCCGACCACGTCCCCGGCGTCCACCTCGGCATCCTCGGGGGTGCTCGCCAGCGCGTCGCCGTCATTCCTCATCCCGCCGCGCCGCGCCCGGTCGCGTATCGCCGCCGGAATCGCTCACGCGTGCGCCCTCGTGTGAAGCCGTGGGCACTCGTGGACGAAAAAGTCACTTGTTTGGCTTCGTTCTCGGACGGCGACGAAACGTTTTCGTCCGAGTGTCACTCGAGCGAGTGAATGAGGAAAACGACGGTCTGACGAGGGTTTAAATGAACTTTTTCGCAAATCGTATGAGCAAACAGTCACGCGAGGTGCGTTCTGGAGGTAAGCGTATTTCGCATTTTTGGGCACTTCGCGCGTCACATCTTCCCGAGCGACGCCGTGGTGGCACGCGAGCGACGGCCGGGATGGTGGCGACGGCGCTCGACGACCCTCGCGGTCTCAACCGAAAGAAGAAGGTCAAGGGCAAGGTCAACCTCGTCTCCGGTAAGGTCTCCAAGAAGGGATCCAAGGGCGGAGCCGCGGTGGTGAGCGTCGATGGCGAACCCGCGGAGGGCACCGCCGCCGCCGCCGGTGGCGACAAGGTTCTCGACATGGTGAGCCGCGAGAAGAAGCTCAAGCGGGAGCTCAACAAGCGCGCCAAGAAGTTCATGAAGGGCGACACCGTCAACACCAAGAACATCAAGGACAAGAAGACCAAGGCACACGTCAGGTACGCCAACGTCCTCGCCGATAACGCGGCGACGGACGCCGCGCTTCACGAGAAGTGGCTCCTGCCATCCACCCCCGGGGCCATCGAGGTCGAGGGCGACGAGCGCACGTGGCGTATCAAGCAGGACGAGATCATGAAGGCGGTGGACATCAACGCGGCGAGGAAGGCGTTCGACCTATCCCTCCCGACCCTCGGGCCGTACTCGGTGGACTTCACGCCGAACGGGCGCGACCTTCTCATCGGCGGCAGGAAAGGTCACGTCGCCATGATTCGCTGGTCCGACTACAAGCTCGTGACCGAGGTTCAACTCAAGGAGACGGTGCGGGACGTCAAGTTTCTGCACAACGGTCAGTTCTTCGCGTGCGCGCAGCGAAAGTACGCGTACATCTACGACAACCGCGGCCTGGAGGTTCACTGCCTGAAGGACCACACGGAGGTGAACCGGCTGGAATTTCTCAACCACCACTTTTTGCTGTGCACCGTGGGAGACCAAGGCGTGCTGCGGTATCAGGACACCACTCACGGCAAGATCATCGCGCAGCATCGCACGAAGCTCGGTCCGTGCGATGCGATGCGCCAGAACCCCACGAACGCCATCATTCACCTCGGCCACTCCAACGGCACCGTCACCCTGTGGTCGCCCAACATGGGGCACTCGCTCGTGAAGATGCTGTGTCACCGGGGGCCGGTGCGGTCGCTCGCGGTCGACATGACGGGGCGGTACATGGCGACGTGCGGCGCGGACTCGCAGGTGAAGACGTGGGACGTTCGCATGTACAAGGAGGTTCACAGCTACTACTCGGCGGTTCCCGCGGTGCACGTCGACATCTCGCAGCGGGGCATGCTCGGCGTCGGATACGGAGGACGGGTTCAGATCTGGGACCAGGCCCTGAGCGGCCCGAAAGCCCAGGCGCCTTACCTGAACCACCAGTTCAGGCGCGGCGAGATCGTCCGAGATTTTGCGTTCTGCCCGTACGACGACGCTATTGGTGTGGGTCACAGCGGCGGGTTCAGCAACCTCATCGTTCCGGGCGCGGGCGAGCCCAACTACGACTCGATGATTGCCAATCCTTTCGAGACGAGGAATCAGCGCAGGGAGCAGGAGGTGGCGCAGCTCATGGACAAGCTGCCGCCGGAGATGATCCAGCTGGACCCGGACGGCATCGGCGTCGTGCGCGCGGTGCCCAAGGAGGTGCAGAAGGAGAGGCGAGAGAAGGCGCTGGAGGCGGAGATGGCGGCGAGGCGGGACAAGCGCGAGGCCAACCTCGAGAAGACGAGGATGAAGGGGAAGAACAAGACGTCGAAGAGGTACCGAAAGAAGCAGGCGAACGTCGTGGACGACAAGAAGCTCCGCGCGCGCATGCTCGCGGAGGAGACGAAGCAAAAGGCGGCCAAAGCGAGGGGCGAGGGCGGGCGGGCCACCGGAGGCGGCGCGGAGGGCGGCGGGGCGATGCCGGCGCAGACGGCTGGCGCGGCTTCATCCGCGCCCGTCGCGCCAAAGGACGTCAGCGCCGCGCTGCGACGGTTCTACAAGTGACGCGTCGAGTGACGCGTCGCCGCCGCAGCCGGACCCTAGCTAGCGCACGTACGTACGTGTTAGAGCGCTGATATTCGAAGCTTCTAAGACTACTAAAACTAACGACGTCAATAATGCCGCGAAAAAGAGTCGATTGAATCAATCGCTCACGCCGAATGACGCGTCGATGCCGCCGCGGCGAAGCGTCACCGTCTTGTCGTCCCTCCACGCCAGACTCGTTCGTTCCCTCGCGACCCTCGCATCGTCGTTTTCGTTCGAACCGCCGCTCGTCTCACTCGGCACGACGCACCGGACGCTGTGCGAGTATCCCACCGCGCTCGCGTCCCCGCCGTGCGCCACCCCTGGTTGGGCCCGGGTGAACAGACTCGTCGGTCGCCAGACAGAATTCGACGCCACGTTCCAGACGCGAACGACGGAGCGCCGGTCCAGGTACGCCGCGAGCCGTTCCCCTTTCTCGTCCCACGCCATGACCTCGATCCGCGCGGAGTCGTCGACGACGATGGGCGTTACGGGCGTTGCGGGCGTCGACTGGAACGATCTACGCGACCCCTCGAACGATTTACGCGGGGGGTCGGCGCGGTGAGCGGTCATCGCCGTCGCGGCGGCGGCGGCGGCGGCGGCGTACCGCTGCTCGGGCGTCTCGGGCACCGGTATCGCCGCCATCGCGGCGTGCGCCCTCGCCGTTCGCGCCTCGGGGCTCGTTGGCGAATCACTCACGAACGCGCCGCCGCCGCCGCCGTCGCTCGACCGTCTCCCGCCTCTCCGCCCGCGCCCGAGGTCCTTGAACGGGGACCACCATCCGTCCCCGCTCGTCCTTTGACTTCGCGGCGACTCGGCGCCGGCGTCCGATGTTCCGCTCCCCGTCGCCCACATGTGCCCGAACCCTGCGCCGAAGCCGTCGATGAACCGCCTCGCCTCCTCCGCGGGGTGATCGTCCCGGTCGACGAGCGTGCGCCACGTGGCGGCGAGTGCGAGGTCGTACACGATCGCCACGGTTCCACCCGAGGGCGCGGGGCTATCTATTCCCACCGCCAGCCGTGACGTGGCGCGATGGTACGTCACGTTCGGTAACCTTCGCGCCAGCTCGGCGACGACCGCCGTCGCCGCCACCAAACAGTTTCGTCGCAACGAGGCGTTTGCGGGGTTGAGCGCGGCGAGCACCGCGTTCATCAGGGCATGGACGTGGGGCGCGAGGAGCTCCCTCGGGTGGGGAGACTCCCTCGCCACGCGCGCGAGCGCCGCGAGGGCGACGACGTGCGACGACGACGTCGGCGGCGCGGTTTGGATCCGCGCCGAGAGAAACTTCGCGAAGGATGCCGGATTTGAACGCGCGGCGGCGAAGAGGAGCGAGTCGATCGCGTCGCGCGCCGTCGCGCGCTCGGCGGGGGTGCCGACGGGGTGCCGACGGGGTGCCGACGGGATACCCGCCGGCCCATTCCTCGCGGCTCCTCCCGAGGATGGCGAACGACTCGAACCGACGGGAGAGCCCGGGGAGCGCGGGGAACGGCGATCGGTCCAGTCGGCGGATGCGCGCGGCGATCGGCCTTTCATCCTCGGGCTCGTGACGCCCGTGACGCCCGTAACGCTCGTTCTCGGGCTCGGGCTCGTCCCCCTCGGTTCGATCCCACTCGGGTTCGCGAGCGCCTCCGCCGTATCGCACGCCTCGCGCAGCGTCTCCTCCAAAAACCTCCCGCCCGGCTCGCCGATCCCCCACCCGATCCTTTCGACACCCTCGCCGAGCATCGAAGCCGCCGCGCCCGCGAGGGAGACGCGCTCGCACGATCGCATCAGCTCGAGAAGCGCGGGAACCACGAGCGCGTGGAGCGCGGGGTGCGTCCCGGGAGGGGGGTTTGCGAGGCACGCCGCCGCGGCGACGCACGCGCCCAGGCATCCCCGGGGCGCGAGCCGGGAAGAGTCGGCGTCCCTCGACGGGTCGCGGAAAACCTCGAGCCCGGCGTTGTCGTCGAAAGCGTCCTCGAACGCGCCCCACGCCTCGAGCCCCGAGGCCTTCGGGCACTCACGGAGCGCCTCGGAAGGCGTCTCGCGGAAGATCGCGGGCAACGCGTGCGCGGGGCGGCCCGCACAGGCGTTACAGGCGTTAGAAAGGAGCGATCGAGCCGCGGCGCGAACGTCGGCGCTCGGCGAAGCGTAAAGCGAAGCCAGCGTCGGGAGGTGGAGCGGATGAACGGACGCGTTGAACGCGCGAACAAGCGCGAGATCGCCCCGGTCCCGGTCGCCCTCGCCGCCTCCTCCCGCGGGCGCCATCTCGTGCAGCGACGCCGCGCACGCCTCGAGCGCCAACGCGCGGAGAGTCGCGGCCTCGCGGCCCCAAACCCCCAAATCTTTTTGAGCGTATTCGCCGCGAGGAGCCGAAATCGTCACCGCGCCGCCCGCGCCCACCGCCGCGCGCGTCGATCGCACACCGCTGCCGGAAGACGCCTCGTCTCCTCCCGACGCGCGCGGCGTGCGTGGAGACGGGGCGCGCAGCGCGCGAGACGCGGCAGCGTCGACGGAGTCGTCGACGCCCCACGCGTGACCCGCCGCCGCGACCATCCGCAACGCCCTCGCCGCCTCCCCGTCGACTCCCCCTTCCTCGTCCACCGTCCCAATCCCCACCCTCCCAGCAGAATGCTTCTTCACGATCGCTCTGCACGCGTTCAGCAAGTGCGCCGCGTTCGCGATGACGTAAGGCGCGCCGGGCTGCGTCCAGTCCCCATTCACGGGTGGGCGGGAAACCGCCGTGGAAATCTTCGCATCGTCTCCGGAGACTAACGGAGGCGACCACGCCGGGTAGCCTCGCGCGCTCGCGCGGTGGCACGTCGAACGCAGCGCGGACGCGAGCGCGGCCGCGGCGCCGCCGACGACGTCCCGATCCATCACACCGCCGCCGAACAAGTCCCACACGCGGACGCGATTAAACGTTCGATCGTGAGTTCCTTCGTAACGAAGCGCCAGCGCGCCCCTTCCGACGTCGAGGAGCAACTCCGCGAGCCTCTCGCGATGCCCCGGTCCACGACGCGGGTGACCCGCGACGCCCGGGATGAACACCTCGCATCGACCGCGTTCGACGTCGACCAGTCCGAGCGCGCCGGACGCGTCGACGGTGAACACGAATCGGTCTTTTCCGCCCGTATGAACCCCCGCGCTCGTATGGAGACGACGGGGAAATTCATCCTGGCTCGCGGGTCGAGGCGCGACGCCTCCGAATCCGACGGGGGCGGAGATGATCTGCGTCACCGCGAACGAGTGATGCCGCAGCGACGCGCGAAGCTCGGGCCGGCCAGTGTGCGTTTGGTCGAGGGACCAGACGCGGACGACGCCGTCGTTTCCGCCCGTGACCAACAAACCCGCCGCCTCCGTCGCTCGCGTGACGGCGCCGGCGTGCGCGCGCTCGATCGTGAAGGAGGAGGACGGCGAGTCACCGCCGCCGCCGCCCGGGAGGGTGCCGATCACGAGGTCTCCGTCGTCGCAGCCGGCGACGACGCGCGACGGCGCGAGCGAGCCGCCGCCGACGAAACACGTCGCCGTCGCCGACCCCGCCCTTTGCTGCCCGGGCGGCGGTGACTCATCGGGCGGTGACTCACCGGGCGGTGACTCACCGGGGAACCACGACGCGGAGAGCGAAGCGCGACGGCGCGTGCGCGTCCGTCCGTCGCTCGCGAGCGCCATGACCGTCACCGTCGCGTCGCGCGTCACCTCAATCTCGACGTCGCCCGCTCGCCGGGGGGTGGAAACCTCGAGGAGGACCACAGCTGTCGACGTCGGCGTCTCGTGAACCGTCTCCTCGTCGTCGTCCGTGGTCGCGGCCAACCCCTCCTCGACGTCCTCCTCCTCCTCCTCATTCTCCCTTTTTTCCTTTTCCGGCGCCGACGACGGGGTTCGAACCCGCGACGAACGAACCACCCCCAACCGCGCCAACCCCGCGTCGTCCTCCTCGGAGGGGTCCGCAGCCGTGCGCGCCCCCCCCTCGCATCCTCGGGAGAGTTCGCCTCCCCGCGCGTCGTCGTCCCGCCGCCGCCCCGGTCCGCCCCACGCCGATTCGCGTCCCGACGCGTCCCTCGCGACGAGGTCGCCCTCCCACTCCCACTCACAGCCGCCGGGCGTGGACGAACGGGGCGTCGTCGTCGCGAGTTTCGGTTTTCGGCACGCGAGCGAGATCGGGACGCCGTGAGATGCGTCCGACGGCGCGCTCAGGGTCGCCGCCCCATCGACGTTCACGGGCGCGAGCGTCCTCGGGTTCAGGAGCGCGATCGTCGGCGCGCCGTTCGGCCCGCACGCCGCGCACGCCGCGGCGACGCATCGGACGCCACCGCGGGTCGACGAGCGCATCTCGCAGAGCGCGGTGACTCGGCATCCCTCTCCGCCCATCGCCCTCCGGGCGACGCATCGCGACGCACCCTTCGCGATGCTCCACGCGCATACCACGCCGTCGTCGCCTGCGCTCACGACGACGTCTCCGACGGCGCACAACGCGCTGACGCGGTCGGTGTGACCGCTCAGGAACGCCACCGGAGTCGGGTCGAGGTCGTCCGATGCGTCCGCTCCCGCCTCTTCCGACCTGGACGGTCCGGGCACGCGCCACTGCACGATGCCGCCGTCCTCGCCGCCCGTCCACAGCTGCACGTCGCCATCCGCGACCCCCGACGCCGTCGCGGACGTGACGACGTGCGCCGGCGGACGCGACGGCCACGCGCCGAACGCCACCACGGGCGGTCGCATCGGCGAGTGTTATTTCCTTCTGTTGGGGCGAGCAAGCGAACCGATTGAAAGCGTGGGAAAGATCTTCGAGGCGCCACACTTAGGGTTGCGCGGCGCATCGGTCGGAGGGCGTCGGCGATGAGCGAGCACAAGAAGCTCGCGCGCCTCGTCGCCAGGGCGTTCTACCGCCACTCGTCCACCCGCGACAGGCTCGCGCGCGTGGGCAACGCAAAGTACGACAACTCGCGCACCGCCGAGGTTCTCATCGACGCGCTCACGCGACGCGCGTGGGTGAAGGAGGACGATCTGGCTCGCGCGGTGCTGCTGTCCTCGAAGCAGGTGCGCAAGGCGCTGCACTACCTCGAGGAGCAGCGCATCGTGCGCAGGGCACACGTCAAGGAGAAGGACAAGGAGCGCGAGGAGCGAACGCGAGCGAGGGCCGAGGAGAACGGCGTGGAGGAAGCCATCATCGCCGAGCGCATCCGCGCCATCGAGAAGAAGATCGTGACGTACGTGTGCCTGGACTACAGCCGCGTCGTCGACGCGGTGCAGCTCCGGCTCGCCGCCGCGCACGCGGACCTCAAGTACAGGGTGGAGAAAGGCCCAGTCAGCGTGCTGTACAAGTGCACGAGCGACGCGGAAGTTTGCGGCAAGCGGTACTCCAGCCTCGACGCCATGCGGCTGCTCGATCCGACCACCGGGCTGTTCACGTGCCAGGTGTGCAGAGGCGAGGTGGTCCAGCTGGGCGGCGGCGAAGACGGCGCGCCCCCGGAACCCAGGACCAAGGAGGGGATGAAGGCGATCCTCGCCAAGTTTGAGACCCAGACGGCGCCCGTGTTGAGACAGTTGGCCAAGGTTCGGGGACTCACGCCGCCCCAGTACGGCACGCTCAACGAGTGGACCAGGGCGAGGCGAAGAGCGTTTGCGAACGCGGCGGGCAACGGCGGCCAAGGGCTCGGATCTAACGGCCAAGGGCTCGGATCCGGCGGGGGAATGGCCATCAACGTCGATAACCTCGAGGATACCACCTTCGAGGTGACGCTGGGTCTCACCGAGGAGCAAGAGGCGGAGCTGGAAGCCGCTGCGAACCCGAAAAAGGCGCAACCCGAGTGGCTCAAGGGTTCGGTGTACGTCGACGACGAACAAACGGAGACGAACGAAGCGAACGACGACGAGACGAAGGAGGAGACGGAGGAGGACCGGTTGAAGAAAAACGAGGAGGCGATCAAGGAGGAGTGGCTCAGGGCGTACCTCGAGGCGATCAAGGGCGCGGGGGCGGCGCCTGGGGACGACGACGGAGCCGCCGCCGCGGATGTCGTCGGCGGCGGCGGGGAGATGGCGAAATCGCACGCGTCCACGGATGCGCTCGTCGACGCGGCCGTGGACATGGCGGACGCCGCCGCGGACGACGAAGAGTGGGACGACGTCGAGGAGGACTGGGAGGACGCTTAGTCGGCGACTGATCGGAACGACTAGCTAGTACGCGCCCCGGCTCAATAAATACCTTTGTGTAACATAAAAATCCTCGTCGGCTTAACTCTCGCGCGGCGGAGGACCTCTCGGCACCGGCGGCGGCGGCGGCGGCGCGCCCGGCGCCGCTGTCGCCCCGTACGGATGCGCAGCATGCGGATCATACGCCGGGTACCCCCCCGGATACGCGCCCGCGTAGTGTCCCTGCGCGTATTGCTGCTGCTGCTGCGCGGTGATCGCCGCGAGCGCGGCGTGATAGTGCTGAAGGTACAAGGCGCTGTATTCGGCTCCGAGATCGACTGGCGGGACGCCGGGCGCGCCGCCGGGGTATCCCGCGTACGGCGGCGGCGGCGGCGCGGGGTAGTGCGCGTACGGCGGCGGCGGCGGCGGCGGCGGCGGCGCGGGGGCGGTGGCGGGCGGCGACGACGCGTCGTCGTCGTCGGCATCCGCGGGTTTGGCCAGCGGTACGCCGCATCCGCTGCAAAACCTCGCACCCTCCGTTTGCCTCTCGCCGCACTGCGTGCAGTACTTCACCTTCGGCGCCGCCGCCGACGCGGCGGCGGCGGCGGCGGCGGCGGCGCTTTTCCTCGCCTCTGCCTCCTCCCGGCGCGTCCTCCTCTCCTCCTCTGCCGCCGCCTGCAACCGCGCCTTCTCTTTCGATCGGAGGGAAACCTCCGCCTCTTCCGCGGCGGCTCGCGCTCGCCTCGCCTGCGCTTCCGTGCGCTCCGCCGCGGCGAGGAGCATCCCCTCAACCTCCGAGAGCGACTTCGCGGGTCCGGGTCCGGCGGGGTCGTCCCTCCCTCCATCCCTGGGCGCATCTCGCCGGTACACGTCGATTTTTTGTTCCGATTGCGACGAGTTTCCCGACTCGCGGCCGCTCCCCCTCTGCGCAGCCTCCGCCTTCGCCGCGGCCCTCGCGACGGCCCTGTCCCTCCTCGACGGTCGCCGCGCACCTGTCCCGCCGCTCTCCGCGTCCGAGCTGCGGTAGTCGCTCTCCGACAGCGACGACGCGCCCGTCCCGCTGTTGACGCCGGTGCCGGCCGCGGACCCGTAACCGCCACCCTTGCCGCCCGTCCCCGCGTACCCGCCCTTTCCTCGGCCGGCGCCGCCGGGGTGCCGGCTCGACCCGGGTGCCGCCACGGACGCCGACGACACCACCGGCGCTGGGGACGCGCGCGTGGGTTGCTTGGATGGGTCGAACGGCGCGGGCCTGGGCTTGACCACCGGCGCGGCTGATTGCGCGCGGGCGGCGGGGCTCGTCGCGGTTGCGGTCGTCGCGTGGGGTTTGCCCTCGGGGCTGCGCCCGGCGGCGGCGGCGGCGGCGGGCGGCGGGCCGGGGGGAAGCGGGGGAACGAACGGCGCCTTGGCGACGGCGTCGGCGGAAGCCTCCGTCGACGCGGCGGCGTTTGGACGCTGCGGCGGCTTGCCCAAACCCGGCTGATTCGGCGAGGGCTTCTTCGGCCGCGCCTTGCCGTAGGGCGACGCCACGACGCCGTTGGCCATCACGCCCAGCAGCCCGCCTCCCGCGATCGAACGCCCCACTCCGGGTGGGTCGAACTCGCCCGACCGTCTCCGCGTCGCCTCCTCCTCCGCCGCCGCCTTGGCCCTGTCCCTCGCGGCCATCTCCATCTCCAGCCTGCGCTCGGCCGCGGCGAGCTCGCGCGCCTCCTTCTCTGCGAGCTCGGCAGCCTCGGCGGCAGCCTCGGCCGCGCGTCGCCTGGCGATCCTCGCCGCCTCCGCTTCAGCCTCCGCCCTTTCCTTCTCGCGCGCCCGTTCGGCCTCCTCTTCCTCCTCGTCGTAACGGTCGTCGTAACGGTCGTCGTAACGGTCGTCGTCATCCTTCTCAAAGTCAGCCTCCGAATCCTTCTCCTTCTCCGCCGCGGACGCCGCCGCGGCGGGCTCGGGCGACGACTCGACCCCTGTAACCCCCTTCTTCTTGTTCGCCTTGGCCTTGGCCTTTTTCGCCTTTTCCTTCGCGCGTCGAGCCTCCCTCCGCTCCTCGTCCGCGGCGGCTTCGTCGAGCTCGGCGAGGAGCTTGCGCTGCTCCGCCTCAGCCTCTGCGCTCCTCGCGGCGACGTACGCGTTCACCAGCGCAACCTCCGTCATGTAAGCCAGCGCAGCCTCCTGGTTGATCCCCGCGCACATGGCGTCCGGGTTGTCCACCGCGCCCCCGTACTTGCCGCTGCTCAGAAACGTCTCCTCGGACACCGCGTCGATGGAAGCGATGAGCTTGCTCAAATCGCCCGGGTCCATGTCTCGGGCCTGGTCGGGATCCTCGATGTAGTCGCGGAGAACCGCGCAGTTCGCGGCGTACTGGTGGAAGACTTTCACCGCTTCTCCGACGATGTCGCCGCTGCCGTTGAGGCGCTTGTCGCCGTCGAAGATCCCGAGTCTCTCGATGGCTCGTCGCACCCTGGCGAAGTGACGCTGCAAACTCTCCCCGGGCCCCCAAATCTTCTCCGGGTGAAATCCCGTCAGGAAGTGATCCTCGTGGCGGTTCTTTATGGCCCTGAGCACCAACCACTTGGTCTGCCACTCCCTGCCGTCCCTGTCCGTGCCGATCGATTTGAAAAAATCCACCCTCGCCTGCGGGGACATCGCCACGAGGAACGCCGCGAGCTGCTCCTTCGTCGCCGCCGGTCCGCGATCCTTGTTCTTCTTCAGGTCCTTCTTCTTCTTTTTTCGATCGTCCTTGTTCCACATGCACTGACCGCTCGCGACGTGACGCGTCGCGTTCATCGCCGCGGCGAACGGTTTGCCGCACCTGCACTTGAACGTATCCCCGTCGGCGACGAGCACGTCGAGCGCAAACTCTTCGCCAAACTCCCAGGCACCGCCGGCGACAGATGCTTGCACTTTTTGGTATACTTCTGGAAGTCCGATGAGCCCGGACGCGGGCTGATCCGCCCGCCCCATCGCCTTCATCGCCGCCTTCACGCGCTCCGTCGAGTCCGCCTCGCGGCGGCACTCGTCCAGCGCGCGCTGCACCGCCTCGGGCGGCGGCTTGATCATGGACTTGAACGTCGGGCTCTCCTTCTTCGGCGGCCTTCCACGCCAGATATCCGCGTCGCCCCTGTCCGAAGCCCCCATCGTCATCCGCCGCCGCCGCATCGCGTCCAGCCCCGCCATCCCCTTGCCCGACGTCAGCAGCTCCATGGAACCGAACGATTTCTCCAACGTCTCCAACTTGTCGTTATTTCCCCCGGCGGACATCACGGCGATGAGCTCGTCGAGCTTGGCGTCGGCCTCGGCGGCGGTGGGAAGCGTTCGGCGGGGGTCCTCGACGCGATCCTCGTCGTCCTCGTCGCCGCTGGGAAGCAGCGAGTACTCCGCGTCGTTCCCCGTCTCCTCCTCGTCATCGTCCTTGTCGCCGTCCTCGTCCACGTCAGCAGACACATCAGCCGCCACGTCAGCAACCTCGTCCGTCTCGTCGACGAATTCGTACGGATCCGCCGGGTCCGCCTTGAGGGACCCGAGGATCCGCGGCGCCACCCGCACCGTCCCCTTCATGTACGTGTGGACCAGAGACCTGTAGTGGTACTCGCCCGGCGCGTCGAACCTGTGGCGCCACGGGTTCGCCGGGGTGAGGACGTCGGACGATTCCGCGACGTGCACCTCGGCGTCGTCATCGACGGCGACAATCTCGAGGAAGTGATTCACCGGACACCTCTCGCTCTGCTCCCATCGCACGACGTCCCCGGCGCGAATCTCCAGGTCCGCCGGGACGAACCGCATCTTCCCCTCGCCCTCGATGCGAACGGAGCGCGTCTCGCCCTCGAACGCGCCCGGGAGCTCGTCGGGTTCGGTCGGTCGCGTTCCTTCCCCTTCGAGCGCGCTGTCGTCCGAGGCACGGCTGTGCGGCGATCGGCGAGCGATCTCCGCGGCTCCCGCGGGTGCGGTCGGGACTCCGCGCGTCCATCGCGCGGCCTCTCCGTCGCTCTGCGGGTTGTGATGGGACGGGGCGCGGGGTCAGAGGGCGCGCGATCGCGTCGCGAGGTCTCGCGGTCGGCGGGCGCGGGGCGCGAGAGGAGAGCGGGCGCGGGCGTGGACCGACGACGAAAAGAAAGTTTGCCAAGATGTGCGCGGGGGTAGATCGCGGCGCGCGCGGCGCGATCCGTCGGGCGCTCACCGCCGAATCCGACTCGGTCTCCGACTGGAGCGCCTCGTTGGGGAAGTCCACCTCCTCGTCCCAGGTGGGCGCCGCGCCGCGCGCGCGCGTGGCGGGCGCGGACATGTTTGAAATACGGCACTCCCCGCGAAGAAGCCCCGTCGGATCGACACGCGGGCGCGGGACACAGAGTCGCGCCCTCTCTCTCGCCGTCTCCCTCCGCGCCGGGGCCACTCGCGCGTCCGAGGGGCGTGCGCGTTCGCGTGACTCGCGCGCGTCGCGGGTGCCCGGTTCGGGCTCGCGATCGGCACGGCGCGCGCGCGTCGGCGCCAGTGGTCCAAGCACGATCTTAGTCACGCGGGTCGGTTGTTCCAAAATGGGAGGAAGATCGAAAGTCGCTTCCGGCACGGGCGCGCAGTCAGGGTCAAACCCTCAAGGTAACCGTATACTGACCGCCCTTCGCACGTGCATTCATACAGAATGCGGTCCGAGGAGCATCTATTTCGGAAAAGTCTGAGAATCTTGGACCACGCCTTGCAGGGTTCTCGAATGCGTTCGGCACTCCCATTGACGCGCGCGACGCCGAGCAACTCACCAGCCCGCCGGCCGACATGGCGTCGCCAATTCTGCGCTTCATCAACGCTCACCACGTGCTCAACACCATGGTGCGAATCATCCCCCGGCGCGCATGCGCGACGAGTCCCCCGACGCGAACGATGGCGCACCGCCGCCCGCCGCCGATCTTCCATCCGCTGACCTCTCCTCGCCTCCCCCTCGATGCGCGCAGCTCATCCTCGCCTATCCCGCGTGGTTCCGCGCGTGGGCGAGGGTCACCTTCCCCGACAACCTCGACGCCCTCGAGCTCTGGGAGAAGCAGTGCGGCATCTCGTGCGCCGTCATCCTCCTCGTCCGAGGCCTTCGCGCCGAGTCCCTCGATCAGTTCGTCAGCACGGTGTTCTTCTACTGCAAGGCCGTCGGCGCTCCACTCGCGTACTTCGCGGACCCGCTGGACCCCGACGGCCCGGGCGGCAGGTGCGTCGCGGTGTACCTGGCGCTCGTACTCATCCTGCACCTGTTCGTGGGACACCCGACGCACGATTGGTTACCCTCGAAGATCGTCGCGCTGACGCCGCGGACCTTCGAAGACGACGTCATGTCCGACAAGGAGTCCAAGGAGTCGGAAAAGGCGAGCGGCAAGTGGAAGAAGGTGGAGTGGCTGGTTCTCTTCTACGCCAATCACGACGCGCGAAGCAGCCACGTGGCGCCCACGTTCGCGAAGATTAGCGACGAGTTCGCGACGGACGGGTTGCGGTTTGGAAAGTTGGACGTCGCTCGGTGGCCGGCGACGGCGCGGCGAATGAACATCGACGTGGAGGCCATCGGTCGCGACGCCGTGGTGCCCACGATCATGCTCATCAGCGGCGGGGAGGAACGGCTGAGGCTGCCGGAGGTTTACGACGACGGAACGCGCGTGAAGTTTCCGGTGCAGCGCACGCGGAGGGTGGACATCGTGAAGGGGTTCGGGCTCGAGGAGAGGCATGCGAAGACCCGGCCGAAAGACCGAGACGCCAAGAAGAGGGACTGACGAATCCCGTGGTATCGATCGTACGCGCATCTTAGTCTACGAATAGAGTCCGTCGCCACGCGCGCGGCGTGCAATGACGACAATCTAGAGCTAGCCGGTAGTCAACGCGACGAACACGAACCCGTCGACAAATCGCGAGCGATGAATAAATTACCACGCCATCGAAGGGAAATCGTCTAGCTACTAATGTTAGGGGCCCTGTGCGCGAGGTCGACAGATGAACATCCGCGGCGGCTCTCGGGGCTCTCACAACATCAACCACGCGACGGCCACCGCCATCACCGCCGCCGCCGTCGGGCGCCTCGTCGATCCACCGGAATCCACGACGAGCTGCTTCGGCGGCGGCGGCGGCGGCGACGTCGGCGGCGGCGGCGGAGCCTTCGGCAAGTCGACCGACACCGTCTGCTTCGCCGTCGCGACTTTCGAGCTCATCGTCGACGCATCGGCCAATTGGGTCAGCGTGGCGAGCGCACCGCCTCCCCCCGCATCCGCGACCGCTGTCTTGACCTCCGAGCCCTGCATCACCGCCGACACCGCTGCGGCGGACGTCATCATCACCTCGGGGGTCGACGCCGCGGCGATGTCCGTCTTCAAGACCGTCGCCGCCGCGGATGAGAGCTTGACGACGGCCGCCGTCGCCGCCGAGCTCGGCGCGGTCGCCCCGGCCGCCACGGCGTTCTGAACGGAGGCGTCCGCGATGGACGTGACGGTTTCCTCGGATGCGAGGTCGAAGGACGACGACGCGAGGAGCGTTCGCATGCGACGACCGCCCGCCGCTCCACCGCTCGCGTCGACGACTTTAGCCGCGAGCGCTCGGACGACGTGACTCTCGGCCGTGGACGCGTCGCCGCTCGCCTTCTCGAGCAAGGACGTCAGCGTCGACACCAGGTTCGTCACGAGCGTCGTCGCGACGAGGAGCTCCTTGCCCCCGTCCCCGCCGGCGGCCAGCGCCGCGAGAGGATCCGTCGTGGCGATGTCGACGGCTGCCGGTATCCCGAAGACTTCCTTGACGCGAGATTGCGAATCCACCCTGTCGATAGCCTTCGCCACCGTCGTCAGCGCGGTGACGACGCGGCCCGTACCGGGCTTTACCCCGCCGGACGCGAGCGACGTCACGCCCGGCGCGATGCCCGTGAAGGAATCGGCGCACGCCTCGGATCCGGCGATGGATCGCGAGGCGCTGACCCTAACGTCGCCGCCGGCGGCCGACTCGAGGCTGAAACCGCCAAACTTATCCGTGGTGTACTGTGGCTCGTCCGCGTCGAGTTTACCGTTGGAGTTGGCATCGAGGTAGACGAGACAGCCGGAGAGGTAGCCGGTGGAGACGGCGCGACCGATGATGGCGGCGCCGGGGGGTGCTTGGGGTTTCGGCGGGGGCGGCGGGCTCGGCGGCGGCGACGGCGGCGGCGGGGGCGGCGGCGGTAAGCACGAGGCTTTCGTCTTCTTGCCGGCCACCTCCGTCACCTGGCCCGTCACCGCGAGCGCGAAGGGCTGCGGCACCTGTACTTGCCAGGGTTTGACGTTGATCCAGTACCGTCCGACGTCGGGTTTGCTCCATATCACCCGTTCGACGTTGTTGTAACCGTCTCCGTTGAAGGGGAAATTGCCGTCGAGATCATCCCCAGAGAGGGGCCAGAGCATTTTACCGGCACCCGCATCCCCGAAGAAGAGCTGCAGGTCGAGATCGTTGACGAGAGCCCCCTCCGCGGCCATCGATCCGGGAGGGTCGGTCCACACCAGCGTCGCCCGCAGATCCTCGATCGAGCCGTCGACGTCGACGCACAGCCCGCGCTCGCTCGACGCCGTCATCTTATCGTCGACGTCGTCCACCACGATTAGGTTCGTAGGCGTCTTCTGCGCGGAGACGTCCAGCTTGACCGACGACGGCAAAGGCACGGACGCGGCGAGTTCGATGCGTCCCCAACCCTGCTTCGTGGAGGGCGGCGGGTCGATGGGCCAGCCGTCGGATTCAAACCCGGTGAGGGCCTGAGCGCCGTTGACCATCACAGCCTTGAGAAGCGCAGCCGACGGGACGAAGGCGTCGGATGATTTTTTCTCACCCGAGGGGTAAAACCCGTCGGTGAAGTACTGCCTGAGAAGCGCGAACGCGCCCGCGGCTACCGGGGTGGCCATCGAGGTGCCGTCCTTGTCTACCTTCTTGCAGGTGTCGCCGCCCGCGACCTCCGCCTCCGTCAGGATAGACGCGGAATATATGCTGTCTCCCGGCGCCACCAAGTCGGGCTTGATCAGCCAATTGTACGTGGGCCCCAGGGAACTGAACGACGCCATGTTTTCAAACTTGTTCTTCGGGGGTAGGATCGGCCCGGATATCCCGAGCGTCACGCCGGCGCCCCTCTGGTCCACGAGCTGCCTCAGGAGCTCGCCCTCCTTGCCCGGAAGGACGATGGTTGGAATAGTCCATCCCGTGGCAGAGTTGGCGGCGAGCAACTTGAATCTCTCGGGCTCGTACCAGTCGAATACATACACGATGAAGCCCGCCGCGCCCGCGGTTACCATCTGCTGCATGCGATCGATCATGAGATCGATCGTCAGGCAGGATGACCAGCGGAAAATCACCACCTTGTCCTTCATCTCAGCCGTGTTAAGGATCGTGCTGCACAGAACCACCGGATCCGCGACCACCGCAGCGCGCCCGTCCAGGGAATGGTCCCCACCCGAGGGTGCCGAGATCGTGACGTCGGCGCGGAAGCCTCGGATGAGGGAGCTGCTCCAGTGCGTCCCCTCGGATCCGCCGATGTCCACCTGCCACGTCCAGTCGGTCCTGTTGTCCCACTTGTCGCCGAACTTAGTCGCCAGCATGGAGTTATCGATGGGTTCTGAGTTGTCAGACAACGCGGCGCCGATGGAGACGCAGTTTTTAGCGTTTGTCGGATTGCCGAGAGTGCCCCTTCCGTCTGTGTACTTATACGTTTTACCGTTTGAATCCGCGGGGGTGTTCGCCTCCGCCTCTTGGCCCTCGTTCCCGGCCGCGAACATGGGCAGAAACTTGAGATTGCTCCAGGCGTAGTTGTCAACCTGGTTAGTCTGGACGTCGAAAGCCGGGGTGTTGCCGCCCCAGCTGTCGGAGTGTATGCTCGCCCCGGCAGCCTTTGCGTGGTCATACATATCCGTCGCGATGTCCGACATGCTCTTCAGAGACTCCTTCACGAATCCATCGGGAAAATACTCGGTGACGCCGTACGCCGCGTATGTGCTGCACGTTTCGTCAGCCTCAGTATACATTGCCTTGCCGTTGTACTTGCACAGGAAGTTCTTCTCGTTTAACGTCCGATCGTGGGCGCATTCATTCGTGCACGACGCCGTCTGTTCGCCATTCACGACGCTGAAAACGCAGCAAAGGTTCCACAGCACGCCTCGCGGATGGTGCCAGTCCGTCATCCCCTCGTCCGCGCACGATCTATCGTACTTCGTGCACGCCCGATCGCCGGCGCCGTCCTTGCACGCGTGAAGGTTCGACACCGGGTAGGTAACGCCGCCCAGGGTGAACGTGGAACTGTCCAGTTCGCCGTTGGCCAGCGTGCCGTCATACTGGCCGTCCCAGTCCTCGTTGGCCGCGTTCGGCGAGCACGTCGCCGAAGACAAGCAGTAACACAGCCTCGTCGCGTTGACCTCGTAGCCCATGTCCGTAAACGCCACCGACGCCTTCTTCGCCACGCCGTCGTACTTGGACCCGGACCCGTCGGAGGTCAAGTCACCCGCGATGGACCCCACGACGTGGGTGCCGTGGCCGCTCTGATCGCGCGTATCCCCCGTGAGCGACCTGTGCATGACCACCTTACCGGGCGCGCTGAACGCGCAGTGCCGCGCCTCCAAGCCGCTGTCGCCCGACCCGACAACCTGCCCGGCGCCGTCGATGCCGGCGTCGTAAAAGGGCGTCTTCGTGTTCACCCCCGCGAGTTCCCCGCCCTGGACAACCTCCGTCGCCTCGAAGTTTGAAAGCGACCGACCGCCGGCTCCGAACCTACCGGAGGAACGCGGGATGAACCCCTTCGAAAACCTCTCGGGACGTACGCGGAGCACGGGGGCGACGCGGTGCACGGCGCGGAGGGACGCGAGCCACCCCACCGCGCGAGGCGCGGCGTTCGCGGCGAAAGAAACCGAGACAAACTTTTTGTCCGCCGACGCCGACGCCGACGCGAGCGGGTCGCCCGACGCGGTCGCGAATCCGTCCCGTATCCGCGCGGCGAGGGCGTCCACGATCCCGCGCGTGCCGTCGGGGGTGCCGTCGGGGGTGCCGTCGGGGGTGCCGTCGGGGGTGCTGAGAGACGGAGGGTAGACCCGCGCGGCGATCCGACCGCCGACAAATCCTCCGTCGAATCCGCGAATGGCGTCGTCCACCCGCGCGCGATCCCCGAGCGCGATCGCCTCGAACAGCGGGTCCCACGCCCTCGCGATGGCGTCTTCGGGGCGTACGGGGCCCACCCACGTCACCCCCGGCACCGCGGACGCGGCGTTCGCGGCGCGCGGGCCGCCGATCGCGGTCCACGAGAACGCCGGGACGATCTCGCCGAGGGCTCCGCCGTTCGTCGCGAGCGCGTCGGCCAGCTGTGCCGCGACGCCCGCGCGTCCGTCGGTGACGACGAGGAGCTGGGAGGACGACGAGGCGATCGCGTCGGCTCCGAGATCCCCCGGGTTGGACCACACGGCGTCGTCGTCGTCGTCGTCGTCGAGGAGGAGGAGCCTCCAGCGAGGATCGAGGTTCTTTCGTTCGGGGCCGTCGGTCGTCGGGATCTTCGGGCGGTCGTCGCCGGTGTCTCGCGTGGTGGACGCGCGCTTCGCGGACGCCCCGAGCCCGCCCCGAGGCCCGGGCCTCGGTGACGTCAGCCGCGGCTTGGTACCGTTCGCTTCCGCGGCGAGTTCTTCGTCCGCGTCCACGGTGCGCCTCGCTAACCGCGCCACCCCAACGCCGTCTCGGCGTTTGGGCGTATCGGTGCCGTGACGTGGTGGGCCGCTCTCGTCGCGCGTTCCGGCGCCTTCCCCTCCGCCCTCCGATGGACCGTCGCGCGCGCCCTCGAGCAGCACGCGCCGGACCGCGGTGCCGTACCGCGGATCGTTCTCGACGAGCCTCCGCCGCGGCTCGACTCGAGCGTCGTCGGCGCCCGCCTCCGTTGCGAACACTCTCCTCGCGGATAGGAGGAAGGTTTGACCGCGACCGAAGCCGACGGGCGCGTGGACATCGGCGCGCGCCACCGAGACGATAGCCGCGAAGATCGCGAGCGCCGCGAGCGGCGCGAGGAACGCCCGCCTCCGACGCATCGCGACCGGTCCCTCGATGCGCGAGGCGGTGTGTGCGCGACCCTCCGCCTCCGCCGAGGGGAATCGAAGATTCGCAAGCTGCTGACTGGGGCTCTCGATCGAAGTGCGCACTCCAGTTTATCACGGACCAATCGGGACGTGAGATTTTAACCCCTAAACCCTAAACCCTACAGTAAACCCTTTGCAAAATTGCTCACGTATCCCCGTCGCCCCCGCCTCCGCCCCAAGCCCGCGCCTCCTCCGACGCGTACCACCCCGCCGTCGACGCCACGCCGTCCCGCAGCCCTATCGTCGGCTCCCAGCCAATCAGCGACTTCGCCGCTGACACGTCAGCGAACGTCCCGCCGACGTCCCCGGGCCTCCCGGGCGCCTGCGTGACGAACTCGTCGGCGCCGTTCGTCAAACCGACGGCGCTCGCCACCGCGTCGATGAGTTCGCCGAGCCGCGTCGGCGATCCGCTCGCCAGGTTAACGATCGCGAACGCGTCGGCACCAACCTCGGCACCCTCGCCCCTCCTCGCCGCCGCGAGCAACCCCGACACGACGTCGTCGACGTGGAGGTAATCCCGCCACGTCGACTGCCCGTCGCCGAAGCGTCGAATCTTTTCCCGTTTCAAAAGCGCGGCGACGAAGCGGTACACCGCCATGTCCGGCCTGCCTCGCGGTCCGTACACGGTGAAGATCCGCGCGACGGTCACCCGCATCGGTGCCGAGGGTGCCGAGGGTGCCGAGGGTGCCGAGGGTGCCGACGCGAGGGAGGCGTACGCGTGCGCCATGAGCTCGGCGGCTCTCTTACTCGCCGCGTAGGGCGAAGTCGGGTGATCCGTCGAATCGTCCTCGCGGCTCGCCACCGGCTCCCCCGAGTCGACGTCCACGGCGCACTCGCCGTAGACGCTCCCGGACGACGCGAGCGTGAACGACACGCACTCGTGTGCGGACGCGAGGTCGAGGAGGACGGCTGTTGACGCCACGTTCGCGTCCGTCGCGCCCTCGGGATCGGCGGTGGCGCCGGCGACGCCCGATCGAGCGGCGAGGTGAATCACCCTCGACACCGGTGGCATCGGGCGCGGGTTCGACGCGAGCGCGCCGTCGTCGTCGTCCTCGTCGACGCTGTCGAGGTCGTCGATACCGGCGGGGAGGTCGTCGCCGCCCGGGAAGAGCCGGCGGAGGCGCGCGCGGTCGCGGGCGTCGCATCGCGAGAACACCAGCCTGGACCCCGACGCACGCGTCCGTCTCGCGGTGTCGGCGAGCACCTCGAGGTTGGCCTCCTTCCACGCCGGCGGGTAAGGTCCGCGGTCGTCGATGTTATCCACCGCGATGACCTTGGCGCCGGTGGAGAGGAGGCGCTGCACGAGATGGCTCCCGATGAACCCCGCGGCGCCGGTGACCAGCCACGATCCCTCCTCCTCGGGAAGAGCCTCTTCGCCACCGCGCTTCGTCGATGTCGCATTCGCGCGTGTATTCGCGCCCGCGCGGCGCGGCGCGCTCGACCATCGCCGCCGACGCGCGCTTCCGCGCGGCGCGACCGCCGCGACCGCCGCGACCGCCGGCATCGCGACCGACGCGGGCCGCGGGGTTTGGGAGTGCGCGCGCGATGGATACGCCAGCTGTGCACGCCCGCGCTCGTGACAGCTGGACAGGATGACTCAGTCTCCTCGGCGCTGCCGTTGGCTCCGAGAAGAAGGTCTGTGAAGTTTCCGAGGTGACGGCGGCAGTTCCCACGTCGCCCCGACCGCCGCGCGAACCCTTCGCGATGGACTTCTTCCGCAAGGCTGCGGACGCTGTCGGCGGCCTGATCCTCGACTCGGACTCGGACTCCGAGAGCGAGCGCGGGGGCGCCGCCGCGGGACGCGCCGGGCGGCGAACCGCCGCCGAGAAGAACGACAAGACGCCGATGGACGACCACTGGACCGACGGGGGAATGGACCTCGGCGCCGACGCGCGCGGCGCGAGCGGCTCCGACGACGGCGCGCCCCCCGAGGGAGCCGACGGATCTTTCGAGACGAGCGACGACGAGGGCGACGAGAAGCTCATCCCGGACGCCGTCTGGGGCGCCCTCGCCGCGGCGCGAGGCAAGATCTCGGAAGTCGCATCAACCGTCCGCGCGGACGTCGCCAGCGCGGTGGAGGTGGTGCGTCACGACCTGTCCGAGTTTAACGACCGAGCCGTGGACGAGACCGCCGCGTTCGCGGGGGACGTCGCCGCGGCGGAGTACTCCGCGGGCCTCGGGCTCGATGCGAACCTGGGCGACGGCGACGACGATGACGACACAGCTGGCGACGATGGACCGAGGCTCGACCCGGACGTGGCGCGCGCGTTCGACGCCACCGTGGACGCGCTCGACGACGTCGGGCACAGGGTCGAGGACTTTGGCGTTCGCGTGCTCGGCGCGTCCAAACGATTCTTCAAGAACCTCAAGGAGGAACTCGCGCTCGACGACGAAGACGACGACGAAGACGATGAAGACGACGGGGGCGGGTTCACGTCGAGGGTGGGCCTCGGAGCCGGCGCGGCGGCGGCGGCGGGGGGCGGCTTGGCGGCGAAGTTCGCGTCCGATCGAGCGAGCTCCAAGCCTCGCGCCGGCTCCTCGAACGCCGCGAACCCTAACCCTAATCCTAACCCTGGGAGGCCCAAGCCGCAGACGCTGGAGCAACGCGTCGCGGCGATGCAGCGCGACTCGGCGACGTACTGCGACGAGCCGGAGGACCTCGCGGGATTCGAACGGTGGACCTCGGGTTTCGACGCGGACTCTCCCACCGTGCTGGACGAGATCGAATCCGTGCTCGAGGGCAACGCGTTCATGGCTGAGCTGCAGGCGAGGATCGTTCCGCTCGTCGTGACTCGCGAGGAGTTCTGGCAGAGGTACTTTTACGCGTTGCGAAGGATCAAGCTCGAGTTCGGCGTGGAGAAGGAGGAGGAGGATGAAAAGGATGAGAAGCAGGAGGAGAAGAAGAAGGAAGAGAAGGAGGAGAAGAAGAAGAAGGAGGAAGAGAAGAAGGAGGAAGATGAAGAGGAGAAGAAGGAGGAAGAGCAAGAGGAGAAGAAGAAGGAGAAGGAGGAGGACGAGGAGGGTGGGAAACAGATCGAGTCAGAAAACGCCGAGGAGGCGCCCGAGGCTCACTTCGAGACCGCCAAGCCGCCGGCGCATCCGCGCGTGGCGGCCGTCTCCGCCGCGGACTCCGCCGATGAGAGCGGCGTCACCTCCGATGGCAGCTGGACCAAGGTGCAGAGCGACGGGGAGATTGTGGAGAAGGAGGCGGCGACGGCGGAGGGGAGAATGAAAGGCGTGGACGATTCCGCACCCGCCGAGAAGACGGGGAGGGAGAAGGAGGCGGTTGCGCCGCCAGTCGCGAAGGAGCCCGCGGCGGCGGACGACGAAATCGACGAGGACTGGGGGATGGACTCGGACTGACTCCGGTTCAACAGGTCGTCCAGGTGGAGCTTCCCGTAGGTTTGGAAAGAAAACAGACCTCAAACTGTCAAATTCACATGGGACAAGCACTCTCGCAAACTAAATTCAGCTCAGCTTCAGTGAATGCGACGCGGCGCCGGGATGGCCTCTCACCCCCAACGCTGGGTTTTGTTTCAGCAGGTTACCACAACTGCTCGAGCCAACCCCCACATGTAGGGTCCGGCTCATTTGCTTTGAACGGTTGTGAGGTTTTGATACAGCAGGTTACCACAACTGCTCGAGCCAACCCCCACATGTAGGGTCCGGCTCGTTTGCTTTGAACGGTTGTGAGGTTTTGATACAGCAGGTTACCACAACTGCTCGAGCCAACCCCCACATGTAGGGTCCGGCTCGTTTGCTTTGAACGGTTGTGAGGTTTTGATACAGGTTACCACAACTGCTCGAGCCAACCCCCACCTGTAGGGTCCGGCTCGTTTGCTTTGAACGGTTGTGAGGTTTTGATACAGCAGGTTACCACAACTGCCCGGGGATGCTCTTCCCCCATTCGTAGTGCATTCTTTACGCGAGGAGAACCGCCGACGCCGCCAGGACCACCGCAGTCACGAAGCGAGCGGCGCGGGAGGTTCCCGATTGAGCGGGTTCCAGGGTAGGCGGCGGGGGTGCCGACGTGGGCGGCGCGGGCGCGGGGGACAAAGCCACGACCTCATCCACCTGCGCCTCAAACGTCGCGACGTCGTCGGCTTCGACGCCGGGGATGACCTTGAGCTCCTCGATGGGATCGACGGAGGCGGCGGATGTCACCCCCTCGGCGCCGCTCGCAACGAGGGCCGCTTCCGCCGCCTGGAGTGCGTCCACGCTGATCTCATCCTCGGTCATGATGAGCTCGGTGTCGTAGTTTTCGGCGAGGAGGCGGCGGCCGCGGCGACGCGAGGTCACCTTCGTCGCGACGCATTCGCCGAGGCTCGAGTCCATCTTCGAGTCCTCGTAAAACTTTAAGCAGGCTGCCTCCTCCGTCAGCGCGGCTATCTTCGCCTTCAGCTTTCTCACCTTCTTGCCTTCGAGCGCAGCCTTTGCCAGTTTGTCCGCTTTTTTTTGAAGCTTCTTTTCAATCTTGGCGAGCATCTTCTCCTTGGTCTCCTCGGCCTGCTTCTTCTTCTCCTCGAGTTTCTGGGCCTTCTCGTCTGCCGAGAGATCTTTCTTGTTGTTGTCGTCCTTCATGTCGTCCTTCTTGTCGTCCTTCTTGTCGTCCTTCTTGTCGTCCTTCTTGTCGTCCTTCTTGTCTTCGCTCGGTGGGGATCCAGAGCCAGAGCCAGAGCCGGAGCCAGAGCTCGAAGAGCTGGACGAAGCTTGCAAGCGTAGCGGCCAGAGCGTGGACTGCGTCGGACACGCGGCCGTCTCGACGACGGTCATAGGGTTCTCCACCACGCCAACGTCGCGAGCCGGCGGATCAGCCGGAGACGTCAGCGGACACCAATTGTCCGTGCCGCAGCCCGAGCCCGACGACCAAGTCGCCTCCACGGTAGTCTCGCGCCCACCCTTTCGGTTAGGGACCCAGATGGGCCCGTCGACAAAGTACTCGTGCTTGTCGCCCGACGGGAAGAGGCGGAGATAGAGGTAGGTGTCGTCGAAGAAATACGTTGTGCCGGCGTCGTCGCCGCGAACCTCCTCGACGCTGGACGCCGCCGTGTACGTGTACACGTCCCCCGAGCCGCTTCCGTACTTGCGCGTGATGGCGAACGTCGTGCCCGATGGGTACTCCGTGGCGATCATGAGCACCTGCTTCTCCGCCGCCAGCTGGACCTTGTCAATCTCCAGCTTTTTGGGCGCCGCCGTCGAGGCGCTGTTATCGCCGGACTGATAAAATCGGATGAACCAGCCACCGCGCTTAGAATGCTCGAATGGACCGGTTACCTGCGCCTGACCAGACATGGGAACGCCTTGAGCGATGGTGTCTCCCCAGTGCGTCAACCTGCCAAACTCCTTTTTGGAGTCTCTTGAATCCTGGTTGTTTGGCACGGGCATAAAGGACCCAACGTTTACTTTACCTTGGTCGCAGAGCCAGAACGGATACTCGGATTCGGTGTGCAGGGCGCATCGGTCGTCGGCTGTGTTCGTGCCTCTCGAAATCGCCTCATCCAGACCGGTGAGTTTGTACCACATGTTCGCAGGAAGGTGGATGAGATCATCCGAGTCTCCGCCTGAGCTCACCGAGTGGATCATCCCGGCAGTTCCGGCAATTGTCGGTGCGCACGGCTTATTGTTGTTTTCTCTTCTTAGCGTCATGCTTCCATCGGCGTCGCTGAATGTCATGTAGTACGTCGAGTACGTGTCCTTGGATCCAACGTCGTAGGAAAAAAGTTTCTTCTGGTCGGGGGCATCCACGTAGGTGATGTTCCTGAAGATAATTTGGTGTTGATTGATGTTAACACCATGAGGAAACGACCAGATCTGCGCCCTCCTGATCTCATAGGTGTCCATCAAGGGGCTCGCCTGAGAGCCACAATCGACGATCCAGTCCTCGACAAGATGTTTCTGTCCCGTGTCGTAGCTGCGGAAGCCCTTGAACTTCATGTCGGGCCACATCTTCTCGTGGAGGGTTGTCGCCGGACTCATCGTTGCAGTCCCGTCTGTGTTATCAGTTCGGCACTTCAGGTACACGTTACGGAAGCTTTGCTCCCCAAAGGCGTTCATGGATCGGTCGCCTATATCAACCACGTCAACATTGTACCACCGGCCTCGGACGTTCCAATCTCCGTTGGCCACCGGGCACAGCGCAGCCCTTGAGTTCACAAAAATATTCCACGTGTCGGTTCCGTCCACGATGGATTTAGGATGCCTCTTGTCAGAGCTACTCGTAACGCGGGCTGGGACATATTTGAGCTTGTTGCTGTCGCCTGCATCCTCGTATAGCATCCCACCGACGTAGAAGCACGGAGCCAGGTTCCAGAACCAGCCGACGCTCCTACAAGAGTTGCCGTAGAACCCATCTTCCATTGTTGGTCTGTCCTCGGGGACGTAATCGCTCGGTGTGAACGACCCGCCGTTGATCACCTTTCGGAAACCCACCATGGTGAACCCAGCGAATCCCCCGCCGGCGACGGCATTGCCAGTGATGTTGTTCTGAAGGTTAGAGAAGTAGAATGGCGACGCGGCCACGTCTGCAGGAATCACCGCGGGATGGCTGGCGTCCTCTTGGAATTCATCGTTCGTGTTCTGGCCCGTCATATCCTCTGCAAAGCCGATGGGGTGGACGTGGGAGCCGAGGTTGAAGCTTATCTCGTTGGCCTCTTCCTCGCCCGATTCGAGGTAAAAGGCGTGTCCGATGACGTCGTAGGCCACGTTTCTGGTGACCAGCGTGTTGTTGGTCGAGTGAACCACAAACGCGCGGTAGTAGCTCTCGTGCACCGAGCAGTCGGATACGAAACTGTCGACGCCACCCGTCCCGAGCATGTGCAGGTGGACGGGATACCGACCGACCTCGTTAGTGCGACCCATCCGGTGAAACTCAACGCTCGAGATCTTCGCCGTGCTCGAGTCGCCAGCCATGAGGTGGCCGCCGTGACCGGTGAGATAATACGGGCCGCAGTTACTCGAGGGCGTCCCGCCTACTTCGCAAGTGTAGGACGGGGCGCAAGGGACGTCGGAGCGTTTGGTGTCGGCACAAATCGTGTTAGCGGGCTGGGCATCGGTCGGTACTGAGGTTGCGTCGCCCCGAACGACCACGTTTCGCGAGAGCAGCGCCACCTCCGCCTGGTACTCGCCGCGGGCTGCGTAGTGCGAATACGATAGCGCCGACGCGAGCGTCACCTTACCGAACGAATGCGTCGCTCCCTCAACCGTCCGCTCGTCGCACTCGACCGCGGATATTGTTCGCTTTTCGTTCATGTTGTGTCGGCGATGGTCCTCTGCGTGGGTGGTGGTGATGAGCAGGACGTCGCCCGCCGCCCACTCGACGCATTCGTACAGCACAATCGTGGTGTCACCCGCCGCCGCCGTGGTCGCCAGTCTCGTCCACGTGGGCTGACGCAGCGCGCCGTACATCTCGACCGACCCCGACCCCGACGCGACGATCCCCTTGTGGAGCGCCGACGACGCAGCCGGATCGGACGCCGCGCCAGTCAGGGTGATGCGCGCGGTCTTGGTGGACCCGAAGCGACAGGTTCGCGAGCCGATGCGAAGCTTCCCGAGGACCGAAATGCTCGCGGCGTTGAGCTCGACGTCGGCGTTCGCAAACACGAGCTCGGAGTCCGTGGGGATGACGACGTTTCCGACGGTGGCGTCCGCGTCGATGAGTACCTTTGAGTTCGCGGGCAGCGTGTAGTCTGGCGCCGCGCCACTCGGGGGCGTCCACGCGACGAGCCCCGGTTCGTCCCACGGACACGCCGACGGCGTCGCCTGCACTATCTCGCGCGGGAGGGTCATGACATGCGTCATCTTCCCCGCCGTCTGCGGCGTTACCCACGAATCCGATGAGGCGCATTGCACCCCGGGAGAGATCGCCGCCACCAAGAGGGTGAGGAATGAGATGATGGACCGCCGCGAACCCTCCATGTCGCCCAGCTCGCGAGCTCGAGTCTGCGAAGGCAGTGCAACGGATCGGACTCAAACCCAGAAAAACGTCCAAAAACGTGGAACGTGGGGAAAAACGTGGGGGAAAACGTGGGGGAAAACGTGGTGGTTATGACAAATATCCTTTCTGTGGTTGCCGTCAGGAGACGCAAAAAGCAGACTGGGCGTCCATATGATAAAAGTTAACGGTTTTCCCAACGTTTTTGCTCGGCGGCGACCGACCCACGCACGACCTCATAGTCTTGCGCGCTCGGGCGCTTCAACTCGCTCATCGGACGAGATCGGACGGCCTGACTATGCGATCATCACGTCCGATCGTCTCGCTCGTGGTCCTGCTCGCGTTGTGCGCTCGGGGGGTCCACGGCGCGACCTATTACCTCGATCAGGCGTCTGGCAATGATAACAACGACGGAACCTCGCTCGGCACCGCCTTCAAAACGCCGGATAAGGCCACCGGAGCCCTCAAAGCGGGTGACGAGCTGCGCATCGTGGGTACACTCACCAATCCCTCGTACAATTCGACTTACTCGTTTACCAGCGCGAGCGACCCGCATCTGTGGCACGGCGAGACCACCCTCCTCGTCAAGGAGGTGCACGGCGACGCCGACAACTGGATCACGATTACCTCGCACGATTCCTCCACGGTGCTGAAGGGCGACGGGGGCAACATCATCCGCGTTCAGGATTCATCCTACGTCAGACTTCGCAACCTGGATGTTCACGGCGAGGTAGATAACATCCCGCTGGCCACCGCCAAGGCTGTGCAGTTCGTGTATAAAGACAACGACGTCATCAAGTACCGCGTCCCCGAAAACATCTGGAACGACCCAGAGAAGGTTTATGCTGAAAGCCTTTCGAAGCTGGGATCCAACGTCCCGCGCGTGAGCTACACCGACACTCGTGGCGTGTGGGTCAAAGACTCGCACCACGTCGAGCTTTCGGGGTCCCACGTTCACCACATGCCTGGCGGCGGGATCCGTTTTGCGGACTCAGAGTACGGTTGGATCTTTGACAACGAGGTCGATAACTGCGCCCGAAAGTCCTACTCGGGCACCCACGCGCTGGTGGTCACCTATGCGACCGACAAAATGACACGTGAGGCGCCCGATGGGCAGGAAGACTACCGCGCCGTCGTCGTGCGCAACAAGGTACACGACAACTACAACGAGATCTACTCCTGGGTCGGCACCAAAAATTTCGTTCATCCTAAAATCGACGAGGGCAAGGGAATCTCGCTGCAGCGCAATACATTGTTCAAGAACGGTGGGCGGATCCTGGTGGCCAACAATATCGCGTACTGGAATGGATTCAGCGGCATTCACAGTCAGGACGGGGACAATATTGACTTTTTCAGCAACACCGCGTACATGAACAGCTACACAAACACAAAGGGTGAATACAAAGACTACCCGAATGAGGCGGAAAACGGCAAACACGTTTCACATCGCTCGGGGAACAACGTCGGGATCAGCATCCAGGGCGGGGATAACTGCCGAATCGTCAACAACATCGCGTACATTGACACTGGCTGGCGAGGGATGGCCATCTCAGTCTCCAACCTCAAACAAGTCCCCGTGGGCAAGAACAACATCATCTTTGGCGTGGACGAAAGAGTCACGCGCACTGGAACTGGCACTGCGGAGGATCTCAAGCATGATATTGATTTCGACAAATTCGCCACGGGAACCGTCGAGAAAGACCCAAAGTTTTCGAGCGTTACGACCTTCCGCCTCGCCGCGGACTCCCCGGCGATCGGCGGGGCTAACGAAAGCTGGTCTCCGTGCGAGGATTACTACGGGAACAAGCGAAACCTCTCGGATCCGAGCGTCGGAGCCGTCGAATTCAACTGCAAGGATGGCGCGTGTGGCGATGCGGTGTCAACGGGTGTCGACCGCGCAGCCATTGGCGCGTGCTACGCTCTCGGCAAAGATGTCGCCGATGCAAAAGAACCCTCTGATGACAAATCTCCACCGAGCGAAGACAAGAAGGACGACAAGAAGGACGACAAGAAGGACGACAAGAAGGACGACAAGAAGGACGACAAGAAGGACGACAAGAAGGACGACAAGAAGGACGACAAGAAGGACGACAAGAAGGACGACAAGAAGGACGACAAGAAGGACGACAAGAAGGACGACAAGAAGGACGACAACAACAAGAAAGATCTCTCGGCAGACGAGAAGGCCCAGAAACGCGAGGAGAAGAAGAAGCAGGCCGAGGAGACCAAGGAGAAGATGCTCGCCAAGATTGAAAAGAAGCTTCAAAAAAAAGCGGACAAACTGGCAAAGGCTGCGCTCGAAGGCAAGAAGGTGAGAAAGCTGAAGGCGAAGATAGCCGCGCTGACGGAGGAGGCAGCCTGCTTAAAGTTTTACGAGGACTCGAAGATGGACTCGAGCCTCGGCGAATGCGTCGCGACGAAGGTGACCTCGCGTCGCCGCGGCCGCCGCCTCCTCGCCGAAAACTACGACACCGAGCTCATCATGACCGAGGATGAGATCAGCGTGGACGCACTCCAGGCGGCGGAGGCGTCCCTCGTTGCGAGCGGCGCCGAGGGGGTGACATCCGCCGCCTCCGTCGATCCCATCGAGGAGCTCAAGGTCATCCCCGGCGTCGAAGCCGACGACGTCGCGACGTTTGAGGCGCAGGTGGATGAGGTCGTGGCTTTGTCCCCCGCGCCCGCGCCGCCCACGTCGGCACCCCCGCCGCCTACCCTGGAACCCGCTAAATCGGGAACCTCCCGCGCCGCTCGCTTCGTGACTGCGGCGGTCCTGGCGGCGTCGGCGGTTCTCCTCGCGTAAAGAACGCACTACGAATGGGGGAAGAGCATCCCCGGGCAGTTGTGGTAACCTGCTGTATCAAAACCTCACAACCGTTCAAAGCAAACGAGCCGGACCCTACAGGTGGGGGTTGGCTCGAGCAGTTGTGGTAACCTGCTGTATCAAAACCTCACAACCGTTCAAAATGAGCCGGACCCTACATGTGGGGGTTGGCTCGAGCAGTTGTGGTAACCTGCTGTATCAAAACCTCACAACCGTTCAAAGCAAATGAGCCGGACCCTACATGTGGGGGTTGGCTCGAGCAGTTGTGGTAACCTGCTGAAACAAAACCCAGCGTTGGGGGTGAGAGGCCATCCCGGCGCCGCGTCGCATTCACTGAAGCTGAGCTGAATTTAGTTTGCGAGAGTGCTTGTCCCATGTGAATTTGACAGTTTGAGGTCTGTTATCTTTCCAAAATCTGCATGAACTGAAGGTCGCCTTCTCCGAGCGCGAAAGGTCCACCACCCACTCACCATGCGCGCGGGTCGCCCTAGCACCGCGCTGGGGCGGGTCTCGTTCGGGCGGAATATTCCCGTGAACCACGAGTCCGTCGCGTGGGCGCATCCCGAGAACGACCCAATCGACGACGCTCCGCTGGACCCCTGGGCCGACGATCCCGAGCTGTGCGGCATCCCCGGCGGTCACGCATCACGCGATATAGGACGGCACGAGGAGGAGGCCGCGCCGGGGCGCCGCCGCACGCCGCCGAGATCCCCGTCGCCGCTCGCGGGCGCGACGTCCGGGCTGGTTCGGCGATGGGCGCCGAACGCGTGGACCGTGCTCGCCGCCGCGACGCTCGTGCAGTCCTGTGCGGGCCTCGCCTACTCCTTCAGCGTCTACAGCGGATCCCTCCGCGAGGTGTACCAGTCGCAGTCCGCGGTCGACCTCCTCGGGTCATTCAAGGACGTCGGAGCGTACTTCGGCGTCCTCGGCGGCCTGGTGTTCGACGCGTTCGGACCGCGAGTCACCCTGCTCGTCGGCGCCGCGATGCACACCGCGGGGTACCTCGGAGTCTACGCCACCCTGCGGGGCGACGTCCCGGGTTTCAAGAATGTCCCGCCGCTGTGGCGAACCGGCTGCGTCATCGCGCTCGCCGCCAACGGCAACTCGTTCTTCGACACCGCCGTGCTCCTCGCGAGCATGAACAACTTCCCGACGGAGAAGGGAACCGTCGCGGGGCTGTTGAAGTCGTACCTCGGGCTGTCGTCGGCCATCTTCGCGCAGCTTTACGTCACCGTCGCGCCGCCTCATAACGACGATGACGCTTCGACGCCGAGGCCCGCGGATGGCGCGGCGGCGGCGGCGAGCGGCGACGACGCGCGCGCGCGCGTCTTCGTGCTCATGATCGCGCTCGTCGGCGGCGCCGTCGCGACGCTCGCGGCGCCGTTTGTCCGCGAGGTGGGCAAGCCGGACGTGGGCGCCGGTTCGTCGGTGATGAGTCGCGGTTCCGACGCGGCGGCGACGTTGGCGAAGCTCACGACGTGCACGGTCGCGCTGGTGGGATGCGCCGCCGCCGCGGCGGCTCTCAACGACGCCTTTGGGCCGCTTAAACGCGTCGTCAACGTCGCGCTCACGTGCGTCGTGCTCTTCGCGCTCGCATCGCCGACGATGGCTCTGTTCGCGAACGGTGAGTTTTCTTTATTTATTTTTTATTTTTGTACTGGTATATATGGGCAATTCGACTGACGTCGCGTTTTCTTTACAGGGAAGCTGTCGTGCGGCGTCGCCAAGCCCCGAAGCGCGCTTCGTTCCAAGCACGGGCGGAGGATGCGGGGTACCGACCGGGGCCCCGGGTCATCGCGCGGCGGTGGGAGGTCGGTGACGTTCGACTCGTCCGCGGACGTCGGCGCTTGGGACGACGGGGACTCGCTAGGGAATCCGCTGCTGCGCGGCCGGGGGACGACGACCGACTCGGGGTTCGTCGACGACGACTCCGGAAACTTTCCATCCGACGACGAAGAAGACGCGAGCTCGCGGTCGTCGGACGAACGCGGTCGGCTCGGCGACGACGACGAGTGGGCGGCGAATAGGGCGCAGATCCTGGGCAGGGAGGGCGCGTTCCTCCACATGCGCGACGAAGGAGAGCGCGAGGGTGACTTTGACGGCGACTTGGACGTCGTTCACGGCGGGATGGGTGGTTCGGCGCCTCTGATGTCGGGTACGATCGGTCACCACTCGGCGGGTATCGAGCAGCCGCCCCTCCTCGGGCGCGACTCGTCGAACCTGACGCTTTCAGAGTGCGCGGCTTGCCCCGAGTTTTGGCTGCTGTGGTGCTCGATCGCGGCGTCATCCGGGGCGGCGATGGCGCTGGTGAACAACATGGACGCCATCGCCGCGTCCGCCGGGGTGGGCGATGGCGCCGCGGCCGGGATGGTGTCGCTCTTCTCGGTGTGCAACTGCGTCGGGCGGCTGTGCGGGGGATCGGTCTCGGAGTGGGCGCTTCATAGGTACACAGTACCTCGACCCGCCGCGCTGTGCGTCGCGCAGGTGGTGGTGGCGATCGGGACGTTGGCGTTACGCGTCGCGCCGGTTCGGGGAGGCGTTTTCGCGGCCGTTTCCCTCGTCGGGTTCGCGCTGGGCGCGCACTGGGGATTGGCGCCGTCGATGTCGTCGGAGATTTTCGGCGCGAAACACGCGGGCGCGGTGTACGGGGGTCTGAGCGTGGCGCCCATGATCGGGAGCTACGGCCTGAGCACGGGGGTGTTCGGGCGGATGTACGACGCCGTCGCGGCGGCGCAGGCGGCGGCGGCGGGTGTCGGTTCGGATCTATCGACGGGGAACTCGACCGTCCCCCCGGGGGGCGGTGACGCGTCGGCATGCGTCGGTCCCGATTGTTTCTCGGGCGCGATGGGAGTGTGCGCGGCGTTTGCGCTGGCGGCGACGGTGCCGTGCGCGGTGGTCAGCGCGAGGACGCGGCACGTGTACGCGTATCACCGGCGGAGGATCCTGGCGTCCGCGGAGCGAGCGGTGGTGTATAGCTAGTAGCTACTAACCCGTAGTAGCGCGAAGGTGCCGTTCACAACTGCCATCCTCCAAACCCACAATTACCATTATGCACTGCGCGCCCAAAAGTTAACATCAACCCTTCAGAGGCAACATCACCAGCACCGCGGGGCGCGAGGCGACCCTGACCTTCGTATCGAACATCGGAGCTTGACCGAATCCCGCGCCCGCCTTCGGGGCTGCTAGTCCCGATTCGCCATGGACCGACCGGCGAGGGTGATCCACGAGCTAGTGGGCAGGGCGGCATTGGAGGTGGAGTTGGGCGACTGGATCAGCCTGGAACCCCGCGAGGCCGCGAAGCGGATGATGACGCAACTGTCTTCGCGTCCCGAGTTCAAAGAGGCTATCGCGATGCGCACAGAGTCCGTTCCTCAAGAGTTCCTCCAGAGTGCGCACATCAGCGACGGCCAACACACTGCGGGTGACGATGGGGACCGGGACGATCCAAACGAAGCGGCCGTCGAAGACAACCTCGTCGGCTGCGAGGTAACCCTCAAGGGCCTCAAGTCCGATCCTGATAAGAACGGCCGGATCGGAAAGGTCAAGGCGTGGCTCCCCGACCGCGGGAGGTTCGCGGTGGTCCTACTAACCGACGACGGCTTTGAGGAGCGCGCGAGGGGGCCTTTGGCCCTGAAGCCCGACAACGTCGAGAAAGTAGAGAAGGAAGGGGGTGCTTGGGGTGAGCGGGGCGTCGCGCACGTTGAGCATATCCCCGGCGCGGGTCGCGGCGTCGTCGCCGACCGTGAACTCATGTCCGCCGAGCGGGACAATCTCCTTTGCGAGCCAGCGTACGCCACGGCGGTGAATCGCAAACAAGCGACCACGAGGTGCCATCGTTGCTTCGCGATGCTGGCCGGTCCACCGTTGATCGAATGCCCCTGCGCCATGGCAAGATACTGCTCGAGCGAGTGCCGTCGCGCCGCGCGGGAGGATCCCGGCGATCACTGCGCGGAAGAATGCGCCAAAGGCGGTCTCTGGACCGCGATTACTCACGAAACTCCCGTCCTCGCGACTCGCATAGTGCGCAAGGATCGAGACGAGTTGAAGCGAGGCATCAAGCGGCGTCGGCGATATACAGATCTCGACTGGCGCGGAGTGTGGAAGGCCACGAGAAAGGACGACGAGCGCCGCCGCGGGGTCGTAGCACAGGCGTGCATCGCGGCCGTGTGCGCGGGGCTCGACGAGGGAGACGTGTTGACGGCG
This sequence comes from Micromonas commoda, assembly GCF_000090985.2. Taxonomy (NCBI): domain Eukaryota; kingdom Viridiplantae; phylum Chlorophyta; class Mamiellophyceae; order Mamiellales; family Mamiellaceae; genus Micromonas; species Micromonas commoda. Next base: position 141,087 of record NC_013047.1, on the reverse strand, counting down.
TATTTGGTCGCCGATGGAAACACGTTTACCGTAAAGAGACCGGTTGGGCCAAAGCCGGTGGCGCCGTACGACTGGCGCGAGATTTTCACAATGGCTGAGTGCGCGGTGGCGTCGGCGCTGTTCCTCGACGCGTCGATGCTGAATCACTCCTGCGAGCCGAACTGCTTCGCCAGCTTCCCGGGTCGCGAGATGAGGATCCGCAACACGGAGAAGGTGCAAAGCGGGGGGCAACTCTTCATTTCTTACGGACCGGTTGCGGGAGGCGCTCCGCGAGACGTCCGAAGAAGCCTACTGAGCGATGCCTTCGGATTCGAGTGCAAGTGCGTCGCATGCGTCGGTCGTGATCGGGTCAGCTCTATCGACTTCATGCGATTGAAAGAAGCAGCGATGGAGCACGATGACCGAGCGATGAGCCTCGTCCAGAGCGGGGATGATTCGCCGGAGGTTTTGCAAACGGCGACGTTGGCGGCTCGAGAATCGATGGGGCTTCTCCATCAGTTGTACCGCTGGCCAAGTCTCACGCTCGCGATGGAGGCTGCTCGCGTCGCGGCGGTGGAGTCGGCGTCGGCGGGATGCGTGGTCAGAGGGTGGTCGGAGGGCAGACCGAATGGAAGAGTCAGGGGGGTGATTTTGACGATGGCCAAGGACGCGCTCCTGTGCCTTGGCGCACACACCGAGAAAAGGCGCGACCGAGGCGAGGCTGACGGCGTCGTGGAGAGAGCGCGTGATTTCCTGGTCAACCTGCTCATCTCGCACCGGCGTCACAAGCCCGCCGGCTGGGACGACGACAACGTGTCCGCCCAGGTCGCCTTCTTCTGCATGATGCACGAAATACACAACGGCCCGAACCCTCACCAGTAGGGTCAGAGTCGCGACCCAAGATAGAGAAGTTGAAATTTTCGCGTTGTTACAAATCGTTTTTACACGGTAGCCGCGCGGGGCTCATCGTCAGCCTCCGCGTCCGTCGCCGCCCGTTCCTCCCCCCCGGCTCCGCCCTTGACGCGGTACACCAGCCTCGCGCCCCCCGCCGCCCTCTCCTCCCCGCCCGCGCCCACCGTCTTTCGCTCGTCGTCGGCGGCGAAGAGCGAAAGCCCGAGTCCCCTCCTCGCCGACGACTCGTCCACCACAACCTTGACCACGTCCGGCGCATCCGGTACCTCGAACATCGCCTCGGTGAGGAGCCTCTCCACGAGCGTCCGCAAGCCCCTCGCGCCCGTCTCGCGCCGCAGCGCCGCGCGCGCGATGACCCTCAGCGCGCCGTCCGTAAACTCGAGATCGACGCCGTGCATGCGCATCAGCCGCTGGTACTGCCTCCCGACCGCGTTGCGAGGGCCCATCAACACGCGCACGAGCTCGTCCTCCCCGAGCGAGCGCAGGGGCACGGTGACCGGGAACCTGCCCACGAACTCGGGTATGAGGCCGTACCGGACGAGGTCGGCGGATTCGGTGTCCGCGATGGCGTCGTCGGCGGCGATTCTCCGCGCCTCCGCCGCCGCGTGGTCTGCTTCTTCTTCGCCATCTTCGTAGTTGAAGAAGAAGGGTTCGCGAGACGCGGCGGACTCGCGCGCGCGCCGCGTCGCCATGGACGGGAGAACGGATCCGTCCGCTCCCTCAGCTAACGAAGGGGGTTCGTCGTCGGCCAATCGCGCGCGAGTCGCGCCGAGCGCCGACGCCAGCGACGCCGCCGTTTGTGACCGGTCCAATCCGGGGTCGCCAGCTGGCGTCTTCTCGCCGTCCGAGACGCCTCCCGAACGAAGGGGACGATCGCGCGCGGCGGCGCGCTCGTGCGCGTTATTATTCCGCCGTTCGTCCACCACGTGCTCCAACCCCGAGAACGCGCCTCCGCAGATGAACAGGATGTCTGAGGTGTCCACCTGTATGAAATCGCCCCTCGGGTTTTTCCGTCCACCCTTCTCCGGGACGTTGACCACCGTTCCCTCCACCATCTTCAGGAGCGCCTGCTGCACGCCCTCGCCGGAGACGTCGCGCGTGATGGAGAGGTTCTCCGACTTGCGCGTCAGCTTGTCGATCTCGTCGATGTAGACGATGCCGCGCTGCGCCGCCGCCAGGTCGAACCTCGCCGCCTGCAGCAGCTTGTGCAGCAAGCTCTCCACGTCTTCTCCAACGTACCCAGCCTGCGTCAACGTCGTGGCGTCCGCGATGACGATCGGGACGTCCACGAACTCCGCCAGCGTCTTCGCCAGGAGCGTCTTTCCCGACCCCGTCGGCCCGCAGAGGAGGATGTTGGACTTCTCCAGTCGAACCGCGTCGAGCTGTTCGGCGGGGGGCACCGAACCCGAAGAATCAAACGGGCAACCGTTCGTCGTCGTTCGGTCGACTCGGTCAGCAGTGCTCGTGGATGCCGCGGCGGTGTTTTGATACGCCCTAAGGCGCCTTCGTTCCTCCTCGTTCCGCGCGTAGTTCGCCGCGGCGGCGCGCGCGGCGGCGGCGGCGACGTCGTCTCGGCCGGCGACGTCGTCGTTCACCGGCCACCACGCCTCCGTGCTCGCCTTGTGTTGAACGTATCGATCGCCGCGCCCGTCGTTCCCCGACGCCGACGCCGGGTCGTCGTCGTGGGTGCCGCGGAAGTGGTTATCGACACGCGGCGGCGGCGCGTCGCTCGCTGTTGAACCCGGCGACTCCCGACGAAGAGTCCCGTCCCTCTCGGCGCTCCACACCCGCTTGTAGTGGTTATACACCGCCACCGCGAGAACCTTCTTGGCGTGCGTCTGCCCCACGACGTACGCGTCGAGCATCTGGACCATGCGCCGGGGCGTCGGTAACGACGCGAGCCGCGCGTCGAAGTCGGCGAACCGAGTGCCGGACGGCGGCGAAGCCGGGTCGCGACCGCCGCCGCCGAATGCGCCGCCGCCGCCGCCGCCGCCGCCGGTGCTCGGAACGCCAAAGGGAACCCCGCCGCCCGCTCCCTCGACGGTGGCGGTGGCGCCGGTGGCGGCGTCGCTCACGCCGCCGCCCGGCACGGCCGTGGGGAGCATGCCGTGTGACGTGAATCCCATCTTAGGGTCGACGGCGCGCGCCGCCGCCGCTCGACTGGGCATGGCGGCGTAGATTCCTTGGGCGTCGGCGTCGAATCCTCCTCCGCTCATGTCGTCGTCCGCGGGACCGCCGCGGCGCACCGGGTCCTTGCACACGTCCTTACAGCTGGCGCACCAGTACGTCGGGCCGGAGTCCGCGGCCCCGCCGCCCACCTCGTTCGGGAGGAGCGCCTTGGGCCACATCGGCTGCACCGCGGAGCTGCACGTGGGGCAGAGCCCGCCGCGGGAGGCGCCGACGACGACCGCGGGGTTTCGCCCGCGGTCGTCGTCGGACCCGTAACGTCTCGCGCCGATGATCCGCGGATCCGCGATGAACGGCGACCGCGGCGGCGTCGGTCGCGCGAGCGCTCGGGCGGTCGGCGCGCGGCGGTCGCTACCCGCCCGTCCCGCACAGCGGAGGAACGAATGGCCCGCGTGGCCACCGAGGAGGGGCTCGGCGGAATCGCGTCGGGCGCGCGCGCGGAACGCCGCGCGGGCGACCGATGCGGCTCGGCGCATCGTTGGCGAGATGAACCTTCGCGTTCTGCGCGAGACGCGCGGGGTAATTCGGCGTGGCGACGCGCGCGCGCGTCGACTCTGCCGCGACGGACCCCACCCGCGGAAAAAGCCCGCGAGATTGTGCTGCGGCAGATTTTCTCAGAGACCCACAACCTAAACTTTTTGTGCCAGGTCAGACGCTCAAAATTTGATTGGGCGATGCCGCCAAGACCTGAGGATATTGTGGGAGGTTCGACAGTCGAGACGCCGCGCGCTGAGACATCCGCGCCGTCTCCGTTCGACTGACCGCCATGGCTTGCTGCGGCAAAGACAACGAAGAGAAGGAGACCGGGGTGCGTCTCCACCGATCACGCGCCCTCGCGACCCGCCACGAACGCGCGGAAACCCACGCGCCGCCCGCGGGCAATTCTCGTTAACTGTCTTCCAAACTGGGAAACCTCGGCGCAATTTCGACCGATCATGGCGCGCGGTCGTGGCCGGCGACGGCGCGTGGATCGCGTCGAGGACGCGCCGACGACGCCCGCGCGCCAAAACCACCCCGCGTATCGACGGGGTCGCGTCGTTTCCCCGCGCGCGCGCCGCTCACGAGGCGCGGCGCTCCGGTCGGTCGGACCCAACGAACCGCCCCGCTCGCTGTCAACAACGGCGCGGCGGGGTGGCTGTGATTTCCCGCCGATTCAACCTCGATCCTGACCGCGCTCCTCCGCGTCACGTCTCCGCAGCTCATCGAGAAGCGCAGGTGCACCGATGTCCTCTTTTGCATCATCTTCGCCGCCTTCTGGGGCGGCATGTTCATCATCGGCGGCACCGCGCTGTCCCAGGGTGACCCCAACCTCCTGACCTACGGCTTTGACTCCGTGGGCTACCTCTGCGGCACCAAGCCCGACCTCTACGCGCAGGACGCCAACACCACCGGCATCACCGCGCCCGATTTCTCCAAGCGCGAGGTGCTCCACTACTTTAACCCCACGCAGTACTCCACCATGACGCTCATCCCCGCCGACTCCGTTTGCCTCGAGGCGTGCCCCACCACGACCATCGCGTCCGGCTTGGTGAAGGCGGCGTTTACGTGCGATTACTACGGCAAGTCCGGCGTCACCGTCAGCAGTCCCCCGGACTTCTGGGCCACGGACTACTACGATAAGCTCAGTGCGCTCCAGCAGCTCAACTCGCTCGCGATGTCCGGCCCGTGCTACCCCAACTTTGTTCCGTACACGCCGGTGATGAACCGATGCGTTCCGACGGTTACCGAGGAGCAGCTGCTCCTCCTGTCGTCCGCAAACACGGGTAACACCAGCACCGGCGACATCACGTACATGCTCGCGTCCATGTCCGGCGACAGCGACAAGATCCAGGAGTACCTCGAGGATCTCCTCAAGGCTTGGATGGTTATCGTCCTCTGCGGCTTCCTCGGCGGCTTGGTGTTCAGCATCGTGTGGATGACCTTCCTCAGGTACTTTGCCGGGTGCATGGCTTGGGTCACCGTCATCTCCTTCAACGTGATCCTCATCGCGCTCACGCTCTACTGCGCCCTGAAGGCTGGACTCATCGGCGCCGACGAGGTGGGCATCTCCAACAGCGGAACCTCGAGCAACGCCACGCTCATCGGCAACACCACCTCGTGGTCCATCGGCGAGGACACGGAAAACGCGGAGACTTTCGAATACGTCACCTACCTGATGGCGGCCATCACCGGCCTCGCGCTGCTCTTCACGCTGCTCATGATCCGCCGCCTCATGATCGCCATCGCGGTGCTCAAGGTTGCCTCGCAGGCCATCGCCGCCATGCCGCTCATCCTCTTCTCCCCGCTGATTCCCTTCGTGCTCAACGTCGTTTTCTTTGGCTGGGCTTGCCTCGTCGCCATCTATCTCTACGCGTGCGGCGACCTCAAGAAGGACGACGCGGGTAACGTGTCCATCAGCTGGGACGAGACTCTCCAGTACATGTCCCTGTACCACCTCTTCGGCATCTTCTGGACGACCCAGTTCATCGTCGGCCTCGGCGTCATGTTCACCGCGGGCGCCATCGCGGCTTATTACTGGCAGCGCGAATCCATGCCCAAGTCCCCGATCAGGCGCTCAATCCACCGCGCGGTCAGGTACCACGTTGGTTCCATCGCGCTCGGCTCATTCATCGTCGCGGTGGTTCAGTTCATCCGCGCGGTGCTCGAGTACATCGACCGCAAGACGAAGAAGATGCAGGAGGGTAACCCGATTCTCAAGTACGTCATGTGCTGCGTCAAGTACTGCATGTGGTACCTCGAGAAGGTTCTCAAGTACATCAACCGCAACGCCTACATCCTCGTCGCCGTCAAGGGCTACTCCTATTGCTACTCCGCGATCCACGCCATCAAGCTCCTCATCATGAACATGGCTCGCATCGCCGTCATCAACACCGTCGGCGACTTCCTGACCTGGCTCGGCAAGATTGTCGTCACCGGCATCTGCGGCATTCTCGCGTTCCTCATGTGCGACATGAGCATGTACACGGACCCGGACTCCGCCAACTACCTCACCTCGCCGATCCTTCCCGTCATCGTCACCGTGTTCATCGCGTACCAGGAGGCTGACATCTTCATGGGAGTCTACGAGATGGCCGTCGACACGATCATGCTCTCCTTCTGCGAGGATTGCAACACGTCGGGCGGTCCTCACTACGCGCCCCCGCTCCTCATGTCCGCCCTCGGCAAGAGCACCAAGAAGACCAAGCCCGGCGAGTAAGACAACGAGCCAACGCTCGAACGTGTTGAACGCCGTGCTCTTATTTAATAAGACGCGTGCTAATTCCCGTCGCCCTCACACCTCAAACTCTCACACCTCCGCGCCGCCCCCCCTCAATCGATCGGCTTTCTCGGCGTCCTGCATCTTCGTCACCAAACCCTTGAATCCCACGTCGCACGCCTTGCACGCCCACTTACAGTCCTGCAGCATGAATCCCGGGTTCTTCTTGCACTCCCCCGCGTTCGCCCACGCCTTGCACAGCTCGTGCTTGTTGTCGCAGCCCGGGGGCGCCTTCGGCGGCGGCGGCGCGGTCCATCGAAACGGCCTCGCGTGTATCCACTTCGTCGCCGTCCACTTCTCTCCCCTGATCACCGGACACCCCGCGTGCATGCTGTGCGGGTCGATCGCGTTCTCGTTGTTCACCGACCAGAACAGCAGCCCGTCCCCTTTCCGCGGCTTCACCGCCACGTTACCCTCTGCGCAGTCGCTCCACTTTTGGCCCTCCGCCCACTTTCGAAGCTCGGGCGTCATCCACTCGCTGTCGGGAAAGGCCGTCTCGCCCCCTTCCTCGACGTCGGACAGGTACAGCAGCACGGTCGCGACCCTGTGCCCGCCCTCGGCTGCGAGTTGCTTCCCGGACGCGGACGTGAGCTCGCCCACGTCGTGGTGCGCGTCGTATTTTTGCCCCAACCCGTACTTTAAGATTTGCATGTCCTCGCCGTGATACGCGGGCAGCTGCGTGACGACGGCGAGGCGCTCCTCCACCTTGGTGACGATGTCCCACGTCCCGCGGTTGAGGAACGTCTGCTCGGATGTTCGGATGGGGTCCACCTTGGACTGCCCGGTGACGGAGTCGATGACGGTGGACCGTCGGACGCGGGGCCGCGCGATCTCCAGGATGCGGTCGCACTCCTCGTGCGACATGAAGTTGTGCAGGTGGAAGGCGCGCGGGTACCAGGAGACCGGCTCGATCCAGTAGCCGAGCTGCGTGAGCTCGGCGGATTCGCCGGTGGGTTTGTCGCCGCCCGCTTGGGACGCGTCTCCCGCTCGGGGCCGCGCCACCTCTCCGAGCCAGCCGATCAGGCGCTCCTCCTTGGCCGACGCGGCGCGCGGGAGCAGCGCGCAGAACACCGCGAGGAGCGAGAGCGCGGCGAGGCGAGGGAAGAGGCGCGGCTCCGTCGCGGCGCGTCCCGAGATCCGATCGCGACGCGGCATGACGCTCGGACGAGGGCGCGCGATCTACACTGCGGAGTTCTCCGATCTGGCCACGAGGATCCTCGGATCCGAGGAAATCAACGACGACAGGGCCGTCGACTCTCGTTTTTCGAGTCTCGCCTACTTGTAGTCTACTTGTATTGGTACGCGCTACACTTCGCGGCGAGGGCGTTTCCGTCGTCACTTCCTCACCGCGCACGTCCACTCCCCGTCGTCCCCAGGAAACAGCCACCAGTCCAAATCGGATCCCTCCTGCACGCAAGCCGTGTAGGGCGGCGGGTGATAAAACTCCAAACCAGTCGCAGCGCTCATGTGAAACCTCACCTGGTGCCGCTCCTTCCACTTGGCGAACAGCCTCGGCGCGGGCAGCATCTGAAACGCGTGATCCCGCATCTCGTCGTTGCTCACCAAGAACGCGTCGTCCCCGCTCGCCACCGCGGCGTAGAGCCAGTACCAGTCGTCGTTCGAACCGGCGGGGCACACGAAGAGCTCGCCGCATCGCTTCCACCCGTCGAGAAGCGCCTTGGCTCGTGGATGGTTAGCGGGGCCGCCGCGGACCCTTCGAACGTGGAGGAAGTTGACGGGGACGTCGACGCCGGGTTTGGAGACGAGCGCTTCGACGTCGATGTCCCCGGCGTCGGTCAGTCCGAGGTCCTCCGGTGAGTCACCGGGTGGTGAGTCACCGGGCGCTGAGTCACCGGGTGGTGAGTCACCGGCCCGGTTCGGCTCGGTCGCGGCCGAGGGCGCGGGCTCGGCACCCTCGGCACCCTCAGCACCCTCGGCACCCTCAGCACCCTCGGCACCCTCAGCACCCTCGGCACCCTCGCCGCACGCGTCGCGTCGCGCGGCGTGCGTGTCCCTCGCCAGCGGCCGCAGCGCGTTCATCGCCTTCTCCACCTGGTTAAAGTTGAACCGCGACTCGTGAAAGTTTTGGTTGTACATGCCCACGTTTGCGCCGTCAACCAGGTACGGCAGCGGGCCCCGTTTCGCGAGCCAACGGACGAACCCGTCGAACGACGACTTCGCCTCGCGCTCCCGCGCGAGCTTGCCGATCCCCGCGAGCAACGCCGCGCGGTCCGAGGCGCTGAGGTTGATCGCCGCGAGCTGCATCTTCTTCCCCGAAGGAGTCGACGAAGCCGCGCCCGTGGCTTCGTCCACTTCGGCGGACGCCTCCAACCGCCAACCCGGGTGTCGGTCGAAGAAACGTCGCGTCGATTCCACGAGCGGCGTCGAAAGCGTCCTGACCTCCTCGCGCATCCGCCGCAGGAGCGCGAGCCCGTCTTCCCATCGTTCCGCGTCCGCGTATGCGTTGAGCAGTACCGCGTATTCCGCCTCGGATATCTCGATGCCCGCGTTGGCAATCTCCGCCTCCGCCTCCAGCGCGCCCTCGATGTCGCCCTTCATGCAGAACGCGTGCAGCGCGGGCGCGAACGTTCGGAGCTTGGGCGTGAGCCTCTCGTCGATGAGCCTCTTGACGACGTCCAGCGCCCTTCGGGGTTCGCCGCTCGCCGCCTCGATGCGCGCGAGGGCGGTGTAGGTCATCTCGGTTCGCTGGACGTCGAGCTCGACCATCTTGTTGAAGATGGCGTTGGCGCGCTCGGGGTGCACCGCGTCCTTGGGAGGAACGACGACCTTCGCCGCCGGCGGCGTCGCTCCGTCGGCGGTTTTGGCATCGTCCTTGTAGTTGCCTCCCGTGCTCGTCCCGCCGGAGCACAGGTGGAGGAGGACGTTGAAGGAGTGCGGCTGGAGGGGCTCGCCGGAATCGACGGCGGCGTCGAACGCGGCGAACGCCGCGGCGGTGTCGCCCTTGGCGCACGCGACGTCGATCTCGCGTCTGGCCGCCTGCCCGGGCTTGGGCGCGAAGTTCTGCGGAAGGGCGGACGATGGGGGCGATGGGGCGCGTCAGGGACGGCGCGCCGGGCGGACGATGGGCGCGAGAAAGGGAGCGGCGGGCGGCGGGGGCGGCGGCGGTGGGAATGGGAGCCCGGCGGGGCGGGAGTCGCGTCGAACGGGGTTGAGCGACGATGCCGAGGGAGGGATCGAGCGGACCTTCTTGCGCTTCCGGTCCCTGCTGCCGCCGCCCCAATCGTTGTTGTGTCGTTTCTGCCCGACGTCGGCCATGGCGCGTGGGGTGCGGAGGCTCCCGCGGCGTCCGGAGCTTTGCCCGAAAGTGCCGCCTCTCCGCTCGGAAATGCCGCGAAACGGCGAAACACAACTTGTACAAACCGAGCGAGATGAAGGGATAAGGCTGCACACAGGCGCCACCGCACGCCCGTGTGCACGCATCGGCTCGACAGCGCCGACCGCCCCGAGTGCACGAGCGCACGGCACCATGTCCGAGGCCAAGCCGTCGTCCGGCGACGCGACGCTCGACGCCCTCGTCCGCGATCTCAGCGCCAAGGTGAGAGCCACCGACGGCCGATGGGTGGAGGAGAACGCGCCGAAGGACGGCGCGAAGAGCATCTACGACGACTTCGAGGGAGCCATCGCGTCCGCGCCCCGCATCGACGGCACCCCGGGGGGCGCCGTCCAGTCAGCCGCGGACGCGCTCGAGGAGCAGCTCGCGGCGTTCGACGCCGGCGGCGTCGGCAGCGCCGGGGTGCCCATCGTGGACATCGACTCGATGGACGACGACGCGATGGGCGCGATGCTCGGAGGAGGCGGCGCGGCCGCGGAGTTTAACTCGTTCGCGGACGACATCGTGGCGATGATGCTGCGACACGAGGAGAAGAAGCGCGCGGAGGGCGGCCCCGCGCTGGGCGAGGCGATCGGGTCGGACCAGGGCGGCGGGTTAGCTGGCAAGTTTGACGCCGTCGGCGATGAGATGGGGGGGCTGACGATCGCGGAGAAGGGACGCGAGGGCGGCGACGGGGAGTTGAAGGGTCTGATGGCCACGCTGTCGTCGCAGCTGCGCGAGGAGAAGGCGAAGAAGGGTGGTAAATGAGTGGTGAGATGAGACGCGCGACAACGTTGCTTCTGGTACTCATAGCCTCTGAAAGACCCCCACGAAACCTTGGACGACCCGCGACGGAAAACTCTTCGACGGGGTTGCCGCCTCGTCGTCGCCGTCACTTTCCCGCCCACCCTCCATGCCCCCCCTCGCGCTCCTCGCGGCGGCACCCGTCGCGTGGACTCGACCGATGCGCCGGCGAACCCGCCGCGTCACGACCCGCGCGTCGTCCCGCGCGACCGGCGCCGGCGCGAGCACTCGCGCTGGGACTGGCAAAAAACACGGCGGCTCCGAGGGGGGAGACGAAGGCACGGCCGGCTTCGGCGTGGACGCGGCGACGCTCCGCGAGCTGTGCGAGGCGACGCCGGGCGAGGGCCGCGTCGCCAGGATCCGCGATCTGGGCGGCCTCGACGAGCTGGCGCGAGCGCTCCGCTCGAACCTCCGCGACGGTCTCGCCGTGACGTTCGACGACGCACACGCGCGAGGCGAGGACGCCGCCGTCGTCGTCGTCGACGACCGGGACGCGCGAATCGACGCGTTCGGCGCCAACGTCGTGCCCTCGCGCGACGTCGCCACCTTTACCGAACTCCTCCTCCGCGCCCTGGACGACGACACGCTCAAGATACTCGTCGCGTGCGGCGCGCTCTCGCTCACCCTGGAGCTCGGCTTCGCGTCTTCGAGTAATCATAACCCGACGGCTTGGATCGACGGAGCCGCCATCCTCGCTGCCGTCGCCGTCGTTTCACTCGTCACCGCGCTCAACGACGCGCAGAAACAGGCGCAGTTCGAGCGCCTCAACGCGTGCGCCGAGGGCGGGTGTCGCGTCAGGGCGAGGCGCGGGGGAGAGGAAACAGCCGTCGCGATCGCCGACGTCCTCGTCGGCGATTTGCTCTTATTGGACGCGGGAGACGTGGCGCCCGCGGACTGCGTCATCGTCTCCACCGGCGACTGCGTCGAGGTGGCGGTGGACGAGTCGCACCTCACCGGTGAGTCCGACGACGTTCGCAAGACGTCCGCCGGGGCGCCGGTGCTGCTCGGCGGGTCGAAGGTTTTGGAGGGGCAGTGCGAGGCGCTCGCGATCGCGGTTGGCGCGAACAGTCAGGCGGGGCTCGTCACCGCGATGGTGCGCGGGCAGGACGGCAAGTCGGCACCCGGGGTCGGAAAGTCGGCACCCGGTGACGCGTCGCGGCGCTCGCTCTCCGCGGACGATAAGACGGTGCTTCAGGGTAAGCTCGAGACGCTCGCGTTGGCGATTGGCCGGGTTGGTTTTTACGCCGGCGCTTTCGTCGCGTTGACCATGTCGGCCTCGTACACCCAGCGGTTGTTTCTCGGCGGGGTCTTCGCCGAGGGTGCCGTCGGGGGTGCCGTATGGGGTGCCGTCGCGGGTTCGAGCCCGCAGTGGGCGCAGATCGCGGAGCAGTACCTGCGGTTCATCATCACCGGTGTCACGGTGGTCGTGGTCGCGGTGCCGGAGGGTTTACCCCTGGCGGTTACGCTGGCGTTGACTTTCAGCGTGCGGCGGATGCTCGACGACAACAACCTCGTCCGGTACCTCGGCGCGTGCGAGACGATGGGAGGGGCGACGACGATCCTGACCGACAAGACCGGCACGCTGACGCGTAACGAGATGCGCGTGAGGCGCGCGTGGGCGGGCGGGCGGGAATTTCGGTTCGACGGTTCCGTCGGTTTGTCCGATCGGTTATCATCCGAGTGGGATCCCGCGGAAACCGGGGACACCGGGGACGACGCCATCGACCGTTTCGACCGTTTAGAGCTGTGGTCGGGGCTCGCGGACGCGATACGGTGCAACTCGACCGCTCGCGATACGGCGCTTGGGACGGGTACGGCGGGTGACGGCACAGCTGGTTCGGGCACAGCTGGTTCGGGTCGGTTCGGTTCGAGGACCGAGCTGGCGTTGCTCGACTTCGCCGAGGTTCTTGACCCGTCCCTCCCGGGGACGCGTCGTACGTTCGGGTGTCCGTTCGACGGCGGCGTCGAGAGGATCGTTCCGTTCACGTCGGAGCGTAGGCGCACGTCCTCGTTCGTGTGGGTGCCGGACCCGCCGCGGGGCGAGTCAGACGACGAGATTTGCGATGTCGTGACCGACGCCGATACAGGCGAAGTGGGCGTGACGTGCGAGGGGGGTGCCGAGGGGGGTGCCGAGGGTGCCGATGAAGAGAAAGACGACGAAGAGAAAGACGACGAAGAGAAGGACGACGAAGAGAAGGACGACGCCAGCTCGTTCGACCACTCGTTCGGCCACTTCCGGCAGTACGTGAAGGGTGCCGTGCTCGACGTCCTCCCGCTCTGCTCCCACGCGCTGGACTCCGACGGCTCCGGCGTCCGCGCCGTCGACGTCGAAGCCGTCGAAGCCGTCGCGAAGGCTTGGGCCTCTGCGGGCCTGCGGGTTCTCCTCGTCGCGCGGAAAGAGTGCCCGCCCGGCTTCGACTGTAAGCGACGGGACCTGGAGGAGTCGGAATCGGGGTGGGAGGGAGGCTTGACCCTCGTCGCGGCGGTGGCGATGGAGGATCCGCTGCGCGACGAGGTCCCGGCGTCCATCGCTCGGTGCGCGGACGCGGGAATCGTCGTGCGCATGGTGACGGGTGATTCGCTGGCGACGGCTACGTCTGTGGCTAAGAAGTGCGGCATACTGCCGCTCGACTACCACCACCCATCCTCGTTCGACTCCGGGTATGAGGACGTTGACGATGGCGTCGGGTTCGAGGACGGCGGCGTCGCCATGGACGGCGAGACCTTTCGCGAGCGCATCACCGATCCGGCGTCTGGCGAAATCAGCCAAACGAGGTTCGACGCGGTTTGGCCCAACCTCAGGGTGCTCGCGAGGTCTTCGCCGAGTGATAAGTTCGCGCTCGTCACCGGGATCAAGGCTTCGCGGCGGTCACGCCGGAGGGAGGTGGTGGCGGTGACGGGGGACGGGACGAACGACGCGCCCGCGCTGCGCGCCGCGGACGTGGGCTTCGCCATGGGCGTCGCCGGCACCGCCATCGCGCGCGACGCCAGCGACATCTTGCTCCTGGACGACGACTTCTCCTCCGCCGTCGCCGCCGTCAAGTGGGGTCGAAACGTGTACGTGAGCGTGCAAAAGTTTCTGCAGTTTCAGCTCACCGTGAACGTGAGCGCGGTGACCACGGCGTGCGTCTGCGCCCTATGCGTGGGCGAGTCCCCGCTGACCGCGGTGCAGATGCTGTGGCTGAACCTCATGATGGATTCTCTCGCGGGTTTGGCGCTGGCGACGGATTACCCCGGCGAAGACCTCCTTTCCAAGCCGCCTATATCCTCCGACGAGCCCATCGTGTCGCACCGAATGCGCTGGAACATCGCCGCTCAGGCTGGGTACCAGCTCGCGGCGATGGGAACCCTCGTGTGGTTCGGCGACGCCATCTTCGACGTCCCCAGCGCGAGAGGAGCGATCGACCCGGAGCCGTGGAATCGATGGGATTTCGCCGGAGCCGCCGATTACTTCGACCTCATCGACGCCGCATCGCGCGTGTCGCGCGACGCCCCCACCGTGCACTACACGCTGGTGTTTAACGCGTTTGTCCTGATGCAACTGGCGAACCAGGTCAACTGTCGAGCGGTGGACGGTCGATACGACGTCCTCGCGGGCGTCACCGGGAACCGGATTTTCTGCGCGATTTTCTGCGCCGAGATCGCGATGCAGGTCGCCATCGTCCAGCTGGGCGGCGAGGTGTTCCACACGCGGCCGCTCGACGGCGGGCAGTGGGGGGCGTGCGTAGGAATCGCGCTCGGGTCGCTGCCGCTGAGGGCGGGTGTCACGTGGTGGCTCAACCGACGCGAAACCCGAGAGGCGTGAAAGGTTTACCCACAAACATGCCCGTTGGATGGTTTCACCGCGAGTTGATAATAGGTTCTCGTGTTCATCCTTCACAACTCCCACGTGCGCGTGGGTGCTGTGAAGGATACGACTCTCAACTCGCGGCGGAACCGTCCGAGCCAGCCAGCCGGCTACTAGAGCCAGCCAGCCTTTACCTCGCGCGCGATGCGAAGACGACACAAACTCGGTTCGCTACAAATGAGTGCCGCTAAATACCTTTACGCGAGCGTCGAGATCATCGCCCGGCGGCTTCGGCGAGGATAAACTCCCTGAACTTATCCAGCGCCCTGTACCTGTGCGATATGCCGTTCTTCACCGCCTTGTCCATCTCCGCGTACGTCTCCTCGAACCCGTCGGGTTGGAACACGGGATCCCATCCAAAGTCCGTCGGTCCCCGCGCCGGCACGATCTTCCCGTCGGTGGTGCCCACGAAAACCTTCGGCTCGCCGTTCGGTCCGTCGACGTACGCGAAGACGCACTGCGCGTACGCGCTCTTGTCGTCGTACCCCGCCAGCATCTTGTTCAGGCCCTCGTGCCCGAGCTTATCCAGGAACCACTTCACGTACGGTCCGGGCAGGCCTTGGAGGGCGTTGTAGCAGAGGCTCGTGTCCTCGACGAGCGTCGGGCCGTCGATCTGCCTCGCGGCGAGCATGACCTTCTCCTTGGCGATGTCCTCGGGTTCGCCCTGAAGCTCGGGGAGGTCCACCTTGCGCGCCTCGAGCGTGAACTTATCCGCGTGCTCCTCGCCGAGGATGGCGCGGACCTCCTTCAGCTTGTTCTGGTTGCCAGTCACGAATGTGACCGTCATCGGGGCCTTTTGGGCCATCGCGCCCGATCTCGCGGCTGCGGCGTGGACTGCGGCGGTGAACGTTCGGCGCCGTCGAGGGTCGGGGGCGGCGACCGGGTTGCCGGTGAATGCGCCTCTCGCGGCTGCGGCTCGGATCGCGGCGCGTGCGGGTGAGAGCGACGACGACGCCAACGCGGCGCGCATCACACGAGTGCCGGGCGGAAAGCGGCAGCTGATGACGGCTGACGCTGCGCGCTGATTGGTGGAGACACCTGAAAAGCGTGACGATGACGATGATGAATTGAACCGTTGGTGAGATCTCACTTCGCTTCGCGCGGCGCTCGCCACTCAGAGCCATGCCGCCCCGCAAGACCCCGTCGAAGAAGAAGGCCACCGGCGATGGCGGGTACACGCCGTGGACCGCGACCGCCGCTGAAGTCTGCGCCGAGCTCGGCGTCGACCCGGAAACGGGCCTCGACGAAACAAAGATCGCCAAGCTTCGATCCGAGTACGGGTTCAACGAGCTGGACAAGGAGGAGGGTAAGCCCCTGTGGAAGCTCGTGCTCGAGCAGTTCGACGACGCCCTCGTGAAGATCCTCCTCGTCGCGGCGCTCGTGTCGTTCGTGCTCGCGTTCACCGAGGAGCGCGCGCCGGGCGTCGAGCTGTCCTTGGTGGACTTCGTCGAACCCGGCGTCATCCTGCTCATCCTCGTGCTCAACGCCATCGTCGGCGTGTGGCAAGAGAGCAACGCGGAGAGCGCGCTAGAGGCGCTCAAGGAGATGCAGAGCGAGACCGCGCGATGCCTCCGCGCCGGCGAGTGGATCAGCGACCTCCCCGCGCGCGAGCTCGTCCCCGGGGACGTCGTCGAGGTCCGAACCGGCGATCGAGTCCCGGCGGATTGCCGAGTGATTCGACTGAAAACCGCGACGATCCGTCTGGAACAGGCGTCGCTCACCGGAGAGTCCGTCGCGGTGAACAAGACGACCGAACCGGTCGCCGACGCCGGATGCGAGCTCCAGGGCAAGGAGTGCGTGCTCTTCGGCGGAACCTCCGTGTCGCAGGGCGCGTGCGTCGCCGCGGTGATCGACACCGGGATGCGCACCGAGATCGGCAAGATCCAGGCGCAGATTCAAGCCGCCGCCGAGGAGGAGGACGACACGCCGCTCAAGCAGAAGCTGGACACCTTCGGCGACCAGCTCACGCTCATGATCGGTGTCATCTGCCTGCTCGTGTGGCTGATGAACTACCACTTCTTCATCAGCTGGAAGTGGGGCGGACTCTCGGACCCGTTCTCCATCACCGAGGTGGATTTCAACTTCGCCAAGTGCACCTTCTACTTCAAGATCGCGGTGGCGCTCGCGGTCGCCGCGATTCCGGAGGGACTGCCCGCCGTGATCACCACCTGCCTCGCGCTCGGTACGCGCAAGATGGCCAAGAAGAACGCCATCGTTCGCAAACTGCAGAGCGTCGAGACGCTCGGTTGCACCTCGGTCATCTGCAGCGACAAGACGGGCACCCTCACCACTAACAACATGTCTGCCGTGCGACTCGTCGTGCCGTCTTTGAGCGGAGGAGGCTCCAAGACCCCGAGCAAGACCCCGAGCAAGAGGAAAGGCGCCGGAGCAGGCGGCGGTCTCCTCACCTCGTACGAGGTCCAGGGCACCAGCTACGACCCGAGCGACGGCGGCGTAGTCGGTCTCGTCGGCGGTTCGCTCGACGCGTGCGTCACAGCTGTGTCGCGCGTCTGCGTCATGTGCAACGAGAGCACCGTCGAGCTCAAGGACGGTGCGTTCAGGTGCGCGGGGGAGCCCACCGAGGGCGCGCTCAAGGTTCTCGCCGAGAAGATTGGCGTCGCCGACGCCGCGGCGAATGCCAAAATCGTGAAACTTCGCGCCGCGGACCCCGCCAAGGGATGCCAGGGCGTCGCCGACCACCACGCCGCACAGGGCGCCAAGCTCGCGACGCTCGAGTTCGACCGCGGGCGCAAGTCCATGTCCGTCATCGTCGCGGACGGCGGCAAGGGCTCGAATAAGAACTCGCTGCTGGTGAAGGGCGCGCCCGAGTGCGTCCTGGATCGATGCTCCAAGGTTTTGCTCCCGGACGGCTCGGTGACGACGTTGTCCCCGGCGCTTCGCGAGGAGATCGTCGCGACCGTCGCGGAGATGTCCTCCTCCGCGCTACGATGCCTCGGCTTCGCGCTCAAGACTGGCGCGGAGCTCGGTAAGCTCGGCGGCTACGACGGCGGCGAACAACACCCGGCGCACAAGGACCTGATGGACCCGGGCAAGTACGAGTCCATAGAGAGCGACCTCACGTTCTGCGGCCTCGCGGGACTGAGGGACCCGCCGAGGCCCGAGGTTCGTGGCGCGATCGACGCGTGCAAGACGGCGGGCATCCGCGTCGTGGTCATCACGGGTGACAACAAGCTCACCGCCGAGGCCATCTGCGCGGATATCGGCATCTTCGACTCTCCCAGCGACGCCGTCGGCAGGTCGTTCACCGGCAGGGAGTTCTCCGACATGCCCCTCGCGAAGAAGAAGAAGCTCCTGGCGACACCCGGCGGGTGCGTCTTCTCCCGCGCGGAGCCCAAGCACAAGCAAGACATCGTCCGGCTCCTCAAGGAGGCGGATGAGATTGTGGCGATGACCGGGGACGGCGTCAACGACGCGCCCGCGCTGAAACTCGCGGATATCGGCATCGCGATGGGCATCACGGGCACCGCCGTCGCCAAGGAGGCTTCCGACATGGTCCTCGCCGACGACAACTTCTCGTCCATCGTCGACGCCATCTCCGAGGGGCGCAGCATCTACAATAACATGAAGGCGTTTATCCGCTACATGATTTCGTCAAACGTCGGCGAGGTGGTGTCCATCTTCCTCACCGCGGCGCTGGGCATGCCGGAGGGTCTGATCCCGGTGCAGCTCCTGTGGGTGAACCTCGTGACGGATGGTCCGCCCGCGACGGCGCTCGGGTTCAACCCCCCCGACGTCGACATCATGACGAAGAAGCCCAGGCGAAAGGATGAGGATCTCATATCCACCTGGGCCATGGTCAGGTACCTCGTCGTCGGCCTCTACGTCGGCGCGGCGACGGTCGGGATCTTCGCCGTCTGGTACACCAAGACGGAGTTTCTCGGCATCGACCTCGCCAAAGACGGTCACACCCCGGTGACGTGGCACCAGCTCACCCACTGGGGCGAGTGCGAGACATGGAAGGGCTTCGCCGGGGGCAAGTTCACCGCGGGCGGCGTGACCTACTCGTACACCGGATCGGACGCGTGCGACTACTTCCACGCGGGTAAGATCAAGGCTTCGACCCTGTCTCTGACGACGTTGGTGGTGATCGAGATGTTCAACGCGTGCAACGCGCTGTCCGAGGACATCTCCCTCGTGATCATGCCCCCGTGGATCAACCCGTGGCTGATCCTCGCCATGTTTTCGTCATTCGCGCTGCACTTTCTGATCCTGTACGTACCCGCGCTGGCGACAATCTTCAGCATCGTGCCGCTGGATCTGAACGAGTGGCTCCTGGTGTGCGCGGCCGCCTCGCCCGTCTGGATCATCGACGAAATTCTCAAGTTTATCGGCAGGAACTTCGTCTCGGCCGGGAGGTGAGCGCCGCGACGACGACGCGCTCTCCGCGCTCGTTCTCGCTATTATGTTAATTTCAGTAACACTCGCACGACGAGACTATCTATATTACGTTAATTTCAGTGACGATCGCACGACACCGAGACTTACTCCGAGCTCACCGAGAACTCGGCCATGAGCTGCCTCCGCTCCTCTAGTTTAAGCGCGTCGAGCATCTGAGTTAAAGCGTCTCCTCCGTCCAACAAACCCGGGAGATCGTTTAGGAGTAAGTTGACGCGGTGGTCCTTCACCCGCCCCTCCTTGTAGTTGTACGTGCGCACTCGCTCCGACCGGTCGCCGCTTCCGATGAGCGACCTGCGCTGATCGGCTCTCGCGTCCGCCAGCTTTCGCCGTTCCAACTCGTACACCCTCGCGCGAAGAACCTTCATCGCCTTTTCCTTGTTTTTGTGCTGCGAGCGTTCGTCTTGCATCACCACCGTCACGCCCGTTGGTACGTGCGTGATGCGAACGGCGCTGTTCGTGGTGTTCACGTGCTGACCCCCCGCGCCCGACGCGCGCATGGTGTCGATCTTGAGGTCGTCGTCCCTGATGTCAAGCTCCACCGTCTCCGCTTGCGGCAGCACGGCGACGGACGCGGTGGACGTGTGCACCCGCCCCTGCGTCTCCGTCGCGGGCACCCTTTGGACCCTGTGCACCCCGGACTCGAACTTCAACCGGCCGTACACGTCGTCTCCCGCGAGGGACGCGGTGGCCTCCTTGACGCCGCCCGCCTCGGACGCGTTGGCGGCGACGAGCTCGAAGCGCCACCCGGTTTTCCTGGCGAACATCTCGTACATTCGGAGCAGGTCCGCGGCGAAGAGCGCAGCCTCGTCGCCCCCCGCGCCCGCGCGGACCTCGAGGATCACCCCGGAGTCGTCCGCCTCGTCCGCGGGGAGCAGGAGATGCGCGAGCGTCTCCTCGAGCGCGGGGGTGGTCTCTTCCAACGTCGCGAGCTCATCCTCCGCCATTTGCGCCATCTCCGCGTCGACGCCGGCGGATTCGGCGATGACTTGCTCGAGCGACGCCGTCTCGTGACGGCGTTCCTTGACGGCGGCGTACGCGCGGACGACGCGCTCGGCGCGCGCGAGCTCTTTATTGATGCGCGCGATTTCGGCGGCGCGCGGCGGGGGATCGGCGACGAGCGCGGCGACGAGCGCGTCGTGGCGCGCGGAGACGGCCTCCAGACGTCGCTCCAGCGCTGGGGTCATGACTGTCGAACCTCGGGTTGGGGTGGCGCGCCCGTCCGCCCCCCGGCGCGACGACGCGCCGGACGTGGAGGCGCTCTCGCCGCTGAACGCTCGCGACGACGCATGCGACGACGACGCATGCGACGACGACGCGTGCGGCGGCGCGTCGAGGCCGTCGGGCGGGCCGACGCGACGGGGGAAACCCGTCGGCGACCGCGACCGCGACCGCGACCACGACCACGACGCGCCGACGCGCAGCGTCCATCGCGTCGGTCCGTCGTCACCCGCGCGATGCCACCCGCGCGGAGGCGCGCCAAAGATTGTCGCATCGCGAGAGCTCGCGACGGACCGCGCCGCCGCCCCGAACGCGCGTCTGAGCGCCATCGCGCTGTGACGGTCGCCAAACCTAACCGAGCCGAGCCGAGGAGTCGGCACCCGTCGCGGTGAGGCGTTGGTGAGATCATTCGGTCGAGACACGCGACGGGGCATGGGTAATGCGTCGTCGTCGTCGTCGTCGTCCGCCAAGCGACAGGCGGAGCGCCACGCGCGAGAGGAGCGCAAGCGCGAGTTCGCCGCGCAGCAGGAGCGCGAGGAGCGCGCGCGCGCGGAGCGCGAGGAAGTCCTCGCCCGCATCCGCGCGCTCCTGGACGAGAACAACGCGTTCGACCCGTTGGCGGACGATGATCGCGCGGCGTTGGCGCGCCATTGCCGCCGCGTCGTCGCGATGCCGGGCGAGCGCGTGATGCACTGGAGACCCAAGCGCGAGCGTCAGGCGCTTCGGATGCGGCGCGAAGCCGCCGAGGCGGAACGAGAGCTCGAGCGCGAGCGCCGAGGGATGGCGCCCATGCGAGACGAGGACCACGAGTTCGACCCGGACGCGGCGCTGTACGTGGTGGCGGAGGGCGCCGTCGACGTCGTGGCGTATCGCGCCGCCGCCGACGACGACGACGGGGAGGGCGACGGCGTTCACGGCGCCTTCGAGCGAGCCGCGCGGGACCCGCCCCCGCCGAACGCGGGGGAGGTCGCCGTGACGCTGCGACGGGGCGCGTGCTTCGGCGAGCTCGAGAAAATATTCGGCGCGTCGCCAAACCTCCGAGCCGCCGTCGTCGCCGTCGACCCGAACGATCGCCGCGACTCCGACCCGCGAAACCTCAACCCTGACCCTGACCCTAAACCCGCGCCAAACAAACCCGGCGCCGTGCTGTGGGCGGTGGACGGCCGCGTCCTTCGACGCAAGAAGGCGTTCAAGGCGATGGTCGAATCGATGCGAGCGCAAGTCGCCGCGTGGCGCCCGCTGCTCGACGGCGTCGGGTTCTTCGCCGACGCCACCGACGCGATGCAGCGCTCTTTCCTCGCGTGCGTCCTGCGCACCACGACGTTTCGCCCCAGAGAGGCCGTCGCCAAGGAAGGAGACGAGTGCGCGGGGGCGTGGATGGTGATGGAGGGGGAGGCGCACGCGATGGCGAAGCTCGTCGGAGGCGACGAACGGTGGGTCGCCGGATACTGGCCGGGCGACGGCTTCGGGTTCAACTCGCTCGTGTGGGGGCACGGCACCCACCTCGAGGGGGATAACGCCTTTGAGGGGGATAATAACGCCTCAGATGGTGATAAAGTCGGGGATAAAGTCGAACGGCGCCTGGCGTTCGAGGCGACGATGAGATGCGGCGAGGACGTCGACGGGACGGAGCTCGCGTTTGTCGGTCGGGAGACGTTCGCGCGAATGTTTGAAAAGTCGACTCGCTCGTGGCGTCGAATGCGTCGGACGGCGCTCGAGTCCGCGGCGCGAGTCGTGGAGACGCGCGAGTCGAAGCGCCCGGCGCCGTTGCGTCCGGGGGATCCGAACATCGCGAGGATGATCGCGGCGATGGCGGCGGCGGCGACGGATGATCGCGGCGACGGCGGCGGCGGCGGCGGCGGCGGCGGGGACTCGCCGCGCCCTCGCACGCCCCGCACGCCCAGCCCGCGGCGGGGCCGTTCGCCTCCGCCGCCGCCGCTCGTGGAACGCCAGAGCGCGGACCCGACCCGCATCCACGTGGGGCGACACATGCCGGACGAGCTGCTCTACCCGGAGGAATTCGAGACGGAGAGCGAGGGAGAGGGCGAGCGCGACGAAAACGGCCACAAAAACGCTCAATCCGGGGCTGAAAACGTTGGTCCGACGAACGCGGGCGACGAGACCCCCAGGGAGTTGCGAGCGGGAGGCGCGGGGCGCGGCGGCGGCGTCCGTTCGGGCCGGGACGCGAGGGGCGAGGAGGAGCTCAGGCGGCGGCGCCGGCGCGACGGGAAGGGTTCGACGGTTCGGGACGCCAATCGACCGGTTCGCCGGCGCGAGCCCTTGGGCCCCAACCCGCGCGGGCCGACGCGGCTGGCGCGGCTCGTGGCGGCGCTGGAGTCGCACCCGGCGTTCGAGGGCGCCGAGCGCGCGGTGTTGTCCGCGGCGGTCCAGGACATGGAATCGTGTATCGTGCCCCCCGGTAAACCGCTCTACAGACACGGCGCCAAGGGCGATTACCTCTACGTCGTCGAGGCGGGTACGCTCGACGTGATGGCGCCCAACCCAACGGGCGTCGGGTCGCCGAGGACGGTCGAAACGGTCGGTCCCGGCGGCGTCGTCGGCGACGTCGCGTTGACCTTCGCCACGACCCGGGAGCACACCGCTCGCGCGGGACCGGTGGGCGCCAAGGTTTGGGGAATGCGACGATGCTGGTTCGAGAGGACGGCGGGTCGCGCGGTGCACGGCCGCCGCCGGTTGATCCGGAGGTTCGTCCACGACGTGCCCATCCTGCGGGGTTTACCCGTGCACGAGCAGTACGCGTGCGCGGAGGGGTTTCGCGAGGCGTTATTCGCACCCGGCGACGTCGTCATTCGTCAGGGCGACGAGGCCGATTACTTTTACATCCTCGAGGAGGGCGGCGCGAAGTGTTCGGTGCGCTTGCCGGGCGAGCGCGAGCAGTTCCCGGTGGCGCAGTACGGCGCGGGGAGCTACTTCGGGGAGCTGGAGTTCCTCGGGGACGTGCGTAAGGGAGCGGGCGGTGAGAAGAAACGGTCGGAAACGGTCGGCGGCGGCGGGGGTTCAAACAAAGAGTGGCGGCGGCGCAAGGCGACGGTGACGGCGACGACGGCTCTGCGATGCGCCGCCATCGAGGGTGCGCGGTTCGCGGAGCTCGTGGCGGAGGGCACGGAACTCCGGCGGCGCATGGTGCGAGAGGCGCGGACCTACGTCAACAGCATTCATTAGGGGCGCCCTACCCTGGGTGCGCTCGTTCGTTCGTTCGTCTCGGGATTAGATAGGGTTGTCGTTCGCATTAAAAATATTTCGACGACGTCTTTTCATCAATCGTATGTGCAGTGAGGTTTCTCGGCAGTTTCTCGGTTTAGAGGAAGACGTCCGCCTCGAGCGCCTGCACGACGTCCTCCTGATCGTTGAGCTTGGCGACGTCGAGCGGGGACTTGCCGTCGAGGTTGCGGAGGGTCACGGAGGCGCCCGCGTCCACGAGAAGCTTGACGACGTCCGCGCGGCCGTATCCCGCGGCGTAGTGAAGCGGCGTGTTCTTGTTCTTGTCGACGGCGTCGGCGTTAGCCTTGGCGTCGATGAGCATCTCGGCGCACTTCATCTCGCCGTAGCCGCACGCGAAGTGGAGCGCGGTCCTGCCCTCGGAGTCGGAGGCGTTGACGTCGGCGCCTGCGGCGATGAGCTCGGAGAGGGCGTCGGCGTCTCCGGCGGAGGCGGCGGTCATCACCGTCTCCTCGCCGTCGTCCTCGTCCTCGCCCTCCTCCTCGTCCTCGCCGTCCTCCTCGGTCTCCGCCTGGACCGGGCCGCCAGCCCCGAAACCGGGCATCACGTCGCCCATGGCACCGGAGATCTTCTGGAGAACCTTGGGATCGTTCCAGTACTTCATCATCGCCGACGGCCCGCCGGTTTCAATCTCCTTCATGATCTCGGCCATCTCGGGATCCTCCTTCAGCGCCTCCATCTTAGCCTTCATCTTCTCCGTCGTCGCCGGGTCCTGCATGCTCGCCATCATGGACGCCATCTGGGGGTCCTGCATCATCTGCGTGCCGAGCTTCTCCGCCATCTGCATGAACGCGGGGTTCTTCATGACGCCCTGCATGGCCTCCATGGCAGCCTTGGGGTCGATGGGGGGCATGCCGGGGGGCATGCCCGGCATGGTCATGCCGCCGGCGCCGCCCGGGCCGGCGCCGATGGCACCGCCGGCGGCCATCGCCTGCTGCATGTTCTCGGCCATCGCCTTGAAGGAGGGGTCCTCGGATATCTGCTTGGCCATCTCCTTGATGGAGGGATCCTCCAGCATCTCCTTGATCTTGCTCATGTCGAAGGGTGCGCCAGGGGGCATGCCGGGCATGCCGCCGGGGGGCGCGCCGCCGAGGCCGCCGAAACCGGGAGGAAGATCGCCCGCGCCTGTGTTTGAGGGAGGGGTGGATGTTGGGAGCGGGCTCGGTCAGCGGTCCGAGGTCGTGCGGCTTCTTCTTCGTGACCCTAAACCTGAAAATCAAGAAAAGGCAACCGCCTCCCGCGCGGGGAATCGCGCGCCGCGCGGGCGCATTACGAGGCAAAGGGACGCTCGAGGGACCGAATGGGGCATGCGCGTGGACGCACCAGCCATGTTAATCGGCTGAGAGTTGGTGTTTGGGTCCGAGTCGACAGACGCGACCGTGGAAGTGCCGTCCTCTCCACAGCCAGAGGTTGCGATATCGGGAGGATTGTATCCCGGCCCCTGATTGGCGGAGACGACGAGATCTTGCTTGAAAAGAGACAACACGTGCCTTAGTCTAAGAAAAGTGCAAATATCAACAACTCGTCGACGACGGTCTACTTTCGTCCCGTTTTCGGTCGTTATTTCTTGGAGGCATTTCAAAACCGAGGGACGCTTTTCTGCTCGGACCGTGTGGCGCCACCGAGCAGAGAGACCGAGCGCGAACTCGCGGTAAAAGGAACACCGGTCGCAAACGGAGGCGCCGCGATGACGGGCCGGGACCGCCGACGCAACGCCCAGCCCAACGCGGCGATGTACGTCGGATACGCCGACGACGACGAGGACGTCGAGTCGATCATGGCCAAGTTCCAGGCCATCGAGGATGCCAAGGGCGCCAAGGGAGGCGGCGACGGGGGATCCGCCGGCGACGGGGGATCCGACGACAAGGAGCTCACCGAGGAAGAGCTCATCCGCGCGACGGGCGCCAGGGCGCCTCCCAAGGAGCGCGTGGACTACTCCGCGCAGCTCGGCCACGGCAGTCGCGCCAATCGCAAGGGCGAGGTCGTCGTCGCCGGGACCGTCGAGCTCGTCCCGGGGCACGTGCCGCCGGAGGAGATCGACCCCGCGGACGCGACGGACGCCTTCACCCGATTGCGCGCGGGCGAGGGCTTCGCGCCGGAGGAACAGGAAAAGTGCGACGTTCGCTGTGGGAACGACGCGAGGGATCCGGCGTCGGGTCCCCCCTCGAGCGGCATCGTCCCGGGCGTCGACGTAGCCATGGTCGAACTCAAGGGATTCGACGCGCACACGCGCGAGAAGATCGCGGAGAACATGCCGAACGCCGTCGCCGAACACGACGTGGACGAGTTCATCGACCTGGTCGCCCAGACGATGCGGCTGGACGCGGTGGCGGGCGCGGATCCCTCGCTAGAACTCGCGGCCAAAACCATCGCCGAATCCAAAGCCGCTACCAATGCCGCCAGGGCGTGCGCCAAGGCGCTCGTCAAACTGTGCGCCAAGGACCCGAAGGAGTTCAAGGCCAAGTCCAAGGGCGTCGGGCTGGTGGTGATTAAGGACGGGGGGATCCCGAAAGATGCGTACCTCGGTGCGTACTGCGGAGAGCTGTACCCGGGGTGGCGTTGGTTCGAAAAGGTGAGTTTATTTTAATCTTCGTATGGGCAATTAGACTGACGTGGTTTTTTTTAACAGGAAGCCGCAGCGCAAGCCGTGCGGCGGGACGTCAAGAGGGACGACGAGGTGCCCACGTTCTACAACGCCGCGGTGGAGAGGGACCTTCACGACCCTCGCGGGTACGACGTGCTGTTCATCGACGGCATGGTGAAAGGGTCGGTGCTCACCCGCGCGTCCCACTCGTGCCAGCCCAACGCGGAGATGCGAGTCAGGGTTCGCGAAGGGAAGTACTCGGTGGAGATGGTCACCACGCGCGAGGTGCGAACGGGCGAGGAGATCTGCTGGGATTACCGGTGCCAGACGGACAGCGAGAAGGAGATGAGGCGCGCCATATGCCTGTGCGGGAGCAAGAACTGCAGGGTGAGCTATCTCCACTACAACGGCGAGAGCGAACTCGCCGCGTTTGCGGATGAACGTTGCGCGGTGCTGCACGACGCCGCGAGACTGCTCGCGTCGTGCGTCGACGCGGACGCGCTTCGCCTGCCGGAAACCCTAAACCTAAACCCTAAGGGTACGCCGGGGAAGGGTACGCCGGGGAAACGCGGTAACAACGGCGGGAAAAGAGCCGACGATCACTGGAAGAGCGCGCTCATCGCCGCGGGGGTGCGGGCGGATGACGAGGGAATGCTCGCGGGCTTACCCCAGTGGGCGCGAAAGTTCGCGTCCAAGTGCGTGGCGACGGCGCACGAGGAGAAGAAGGTCCTGACGCACTCGCTGTACGAGTCCGCGAAGAGGCGCGCTTACGAGGCGATCGACGCGGCGCGAGCCGAGGCGGCCGAGTACGAAACCGATCCGGAGGCGTGGAAAAAACGGTTCCCCCGAACCGTTTCGACGCCCCCGACGGTTCCGCACGAGCCGTCCGACGCGGACCTTGGCGCGGACGCCAAGGCTGAGGCGTCGGGGATTCATGCCGCGCGAATTCAATCCCTGGCGGTGACGATGGACAAGGTTCGACGCGTCCTCGCCGTGCACGCGCGTGGGGGCGACGCGGAGAAGCCCGCCGCCGGCGTCGACGTGTCCGCCGCGGCCCCGCCGCTCCGACTGTTAAACGACGAAGACGCCGCCGCGCATCTTGTGGCGTACGCTTCGCGGCTCGCGTCCGCCGCGAACGTGGATAACCCGTTCGATGCGTTAAGCGTCGATAGATTATCGGCGGCAGATGATGAAAACGGTTCGGACGAAGACGCCCGCCGGTGGGTTCGATCCGACGCCGCGCGGCGAATCCTCCGCGAAATGGCGGACAATCTCTGGAAACGTTCTTTGGAAGAATCTGGAGCATCCGATACAGACCGGATCGCGCGTCTCGCGTGCGGCGACCTCGCGTACCTCGCGTCACAAACGCGAAACTTCTTCGCCCCCGTCGCCGGCGGGGAACGGTTCAAATCACCGTACGTGGCGATGGGTTCGCACGGCTCCCGCGACGGAGCCGGCGTCGTTCGACGCATGGACTACCCCAAACACTCCGCGCTCGGTTTCCTCTGCACCTGGCGAGAGGAGTACCTGGAGAGGCCGTGCGATCGGCTCGCGACGGACGCGCGGGGCGGGCTTTGCCTGCCCCGGTTCGACCGCGGCGCGTTGGCAAACTATTCGACGCAAAACCCGGGCAAAAACCGGAGAAGGGCGCACGCGTCCATCGACGCCCTTTCCGCGCATCTCTGCGGGGAGATGGCCGCGAGGGGCGGTGGCAAGGCGTGGGCGCCGATCGACGGGTGTTGGCGGTGGGACTTTGACCTCGACGCCGGCGACGAGCGGGACGGCCCCGTGCTGGGATCTCCGGTGGTGGACGCGGCGCTGGGCGGCGACGTTCGCCCGGGCGCGTCGGCGGCGGCTGAGCTCGCCGCGGCGCGGCGAGCCGTCCTCGGAGACGATGTCGAGGACGCGCGGGTCGCGGACGCGGAGCTGGGGAAGGCGGTGGCTTCGAAGGACGGAAACGAGGAGGAGAAGAAGGAGGAGGAGAAGGAGGAGGAGGAGAAGGAGGAGAAGAAGGAGGAGGAGGAGGAGCGTGTCGCGCTCGGGGCGGCTGAGACGGATGCCGATGCCGTCGCCGCCGAACCCACCCTCCCCATTCCCGAACGCTCCCGCCCCTCGCCGCGCGTGGTGACGTCTCCGCCGGTGAACCGATGGGGCGAGCCCGAGCCCGACGTTCCCTGCGTCGTCTGCGGCGACGTCGGCGACGCGACTGACTTTATCCTCTGCGACGGATGCCCCTCCGGAGGCCACGTCGACTGCCTCAACCTACCCGCAAACCCCGCACTTTCGCGTAACGGGACCGAGTCGGCACACTCGCGCGACGACTGGTTCTGCGACGCGTGCGAGGGGGGTAAGCTCGCGGGGATCCAGCCCCCCGGCCGCGGCGGTTTCGCGCTCGCCGCCGCCAACAGAGCCGCGCTGGAACGAGCCAGGGAGCGCAACGGGGGGGTGGCTACTGTATCGGCGGTGCCCGGCGCGACTGGCGCCGTGCCGTCCGTCGGGCCCGTCGCCGCGCATAACCTGGCGGAGTACCACCCGGTGCACCTCACCACCAACTGCGAGGTGGTGGCGTTGCCCGGCGATCCGCCGCCGCCGCCGCCGACGATGCCGCTGACGTCGAGCGGGGGAAATAAGCGCGCGTTCTGGGAGGGCAACGCGACGCTCGGGGACGACGGCAAGCCGACGAAAGCGGCGGCGGAGGCGATCGCGAAGCGGCGGCGGGTGGGCGGGGGCGGTCCGGGCTCGTTCGCGCCGTTTCCCATGCCTCGCGACTGCCCCTTGGGAGTCATCGTGGAGTGCGGAGGCGCGTGGGGCGAGTTTCGGGTGCTCGAGGGGTTGGTGCACTGCATGTGCGCCGGGTGCGAGTTCGGCATCGCGTACGGGTTGCAGCCCACGAACGTGTTCGGCTTGCAGTCGTTCGAGTTCCACGGCGGCAAGGGCAGCGCGGGGAAGTGGAAGGCGTCCATTCGAGCGCACCCGGATGGCCTTCCGGATGAGTATTTCGCCCAGGTGGACGTCCAGCTGGCGGCGGGCGACGACGCTCCTCTCGCGGCGGCGGTGACGGCGGCTGCCGGCCCTAGGCGACCGGGAAGACCGCCGAGGGATACCAGCGAGGGCCTGGGGCCGTGGCTGGAGCGGGAGTGCCCCGAGCATCCGTGCCTGGCGCGCAGCAGGAACAAGGAAACCGCGTGAGTGACGCCACCCGGGCTGCTCTCAAAATATTTTTAACAACGAACAAACTGAAACTGGACTCGCGTCATCAGCTCTCAGGTCGAATCAGGCCTCCCTTCCATTCGCGTCGGCCGCCCGGTTTGCTTCGGCCCGGGGTCTGGGAGGCGAGTGCGATCGCGCCGGGTCGACGTAGACGTCCTCGGTGATGATGTCGCGCGCCCTCGCGATGGCGTTGGCCGCCGTATCCATCCTCGCGCGAGGTGCGCCCCCCTCACCAAAACCTACCGCCCCATTGTCACCGCAGTTTTGAAACAAACGCGCGACTGGCGATCCCCGCCGGTGCCACCCGCCCCTCGATCCGACCGTCGTCCGCGCCCATCGTGAGCGTTCGTCTGACCGTTCGACGCCCATCATTTCCCCCCGCCCCGTCGTGCATCTCACCAGGCGCCGGAGTCGACGCCGCCCCGGGGGACGTGACCGCCACCGACGTCAACACCACCGTCACCCGCCCGAGCTTCTCCGTCGTCGGCCGACTCTTCGTCCACGGTCCCTCGGGTAACGTCGCGGTGGGGGACATTTCGACGTACAACGACACCTCGGGGGCGCCCGCGCGCAAGCTCGAGGTGGACGGCTCCGCGATGATCCGCGGAGACGTCGTCTTTCACAACAGCAACGGCGAGTCCTCGATCGTCGTGCTCGATTCCAACGCAAACGCCCTCGCCGTGAAGGACGCGGGCGCCTCCCCGATCACGTACTGGAAGATAAACAGCGCATCGCAGCGGTTGGAGACGCACGCGCCGATTCATGTTCTCGACACGCGCATCGAGGCCAAGGACAACGACGCGAACGGACTCCAGATCACCGCGGAAGCCGGCAACCCGATCGTGACGCTGGACACCACCGACGCCGCGGAGAACGTGAAGGTGGCGTATCCGATCAACGCGAACGACGCGACGGACAGCTGCGCCACGAGCGTGGACGGGACGTGCAGCGCGTTGGCGTCGGTCGTCACCACCGGTGGGCTCACCGTGGGGAAGAAGACGTTCATGACGGGTGCGTGTGGTTTTAACCTCCCGATTGAGGTGTTCCTCAAACGAATGTGTTTGGTTTTTCCCTCGACTTTTTCGCGCGTTCGTCGTTTCCCCATCCTCGCGACTCGTCGTCGTCGACGCCGCGGCGGAGCCGATGAAGGCCCATAAATTAATCAGCTACTAGAACTGAATTCCTTTGAGGTGAACCGTTCGATTACACGGAGGCTCCTCCCGGAAGACGACGACGAGGAACACGAGGAACACGGCTCGCGCTCGCGGTTTTCTACGCACGCGGTTATCTTTCGCTCACGTTCCCCCCCCCCCGGCTTTCGCCCGCCTCCTCTCTCCGCAGGCACCGTGAGGGTGGCGGACACCACCGACGTCTCCGTGACAAACTCCGAGACGGACGTCGACGGCTCGGTCCGCCTCGCGGGCGGCCTCGCGGTGGAAAAATCCGCCGCGATCAAGGCCAAACTCTCGGTGTTGTCCGATACAAACGGCGATTCTTCAGGCATCGGAGCCGCGCTCTACGTCAAGGGCGGGTACCACGCGGGCGGGAACACGTACGTCGGCGGTGGGTCCATGATCGAGCTCGCGGGGAAGTCGGCCAAGGTGGGTAAGAGCGTGAACGTCACGGACTCGAGCGCGGCGCCCGTAACGCTCGTAACGCTTCGCCTGAAACCGGGCACGTCGGCTCGTTTATCGGTGGACGTCTCGTGCCAATGGACGGGGGGCGCGCCCGCGACGGTCGCCGCCGAGTTTAGCGTCCACCACAACAGCGGCGCCGCGCCGGAACCGGACGCGGGAACCACCCCGCCGCGCACGGGGCTGGTTCGCGCGACGCAGCGCGTGGGAACGGCTTCGGACGACGGGTACTTTGACTTTGTCGTCGTGCCCGACGATTCAAGCGGCGGCGTCGGCGTCGAGAAGGATTTCGCGGTCAAGGTTTTCACCGCCGACGCCGGGAGCGGGAACGCGCCCGCACTGGCGACGGCGTTAGTCGTCGCGCGCGTCACGGGGGATTTCGTGTCGCTGACGTGACGCGACGACCGATGTTAGCTAGCTAAGATTTAGTAGTTTGCGCGCGAGGGCGTCGATCGAACCTCGGTTTTGTAACTTTTCAAATGTAGACTTCTTTCGAAGATGCTCGCGAATCGAATCCGACTTCTCGTCTACTCCTCCTTCGAGGGCCTACTAGCGCGGACGGTGCCGATGTCCCCGCGGTACGGGTCGTGGTATCGAACGTCCTCGTCGGAGATGAAGTGCACTTGGCGCCTGTAGTCGGTCTTGTTGTAAGACGCCACGGAGTCGCCTCTTTTGCCTCTGGGCGGCAGCTCGAGCGCGAAAGACCCGAGTGCGGTTTTCCTAAAGTCGTTGAGGATCCTCGTCCCCGCTCGCTCCAGGTCGTCGTCCTGGGCCTTCGCCGCGAGGTAGCACACCACGTCCTCGCCGGTCATCTCGTCGATGTCGTCGTCGGGTCCGAACTTGTACCTCTTCTCGACGATCTCCTTGAGCCCGCCGCGCCTGGAGCTCCACCTCTCGTGACGTTTCATCTCCTCGATCAGCCTCGCGGCGACGCTGGACGCGAGGTAGGACGCCTCGCCGATGTCGTTGGCCATCGCCAGACGGTTCGCCGCGGTCTGGTCCGCCAAACGACCGGGTAGGACGCCGGGGGAGTCGAGCAAATCGAGGTCGCCGCCCACGCGGACCCAACGTAAATCCCTCGTCACGCCCGGCCTCGGAGCCGACGCGCACGTTTTGCTGTTCGTCAGACGATTTATGAGCGCGCTCTTACCCACGTTTGGGTAGCCGATCACCGCGGTGCGCACGGGCCGTGGGAGTAAGCCCTTCGCGACCCGTTTCTCGTTCACCTCCTTCGCCACGGACGACGCCACCTCCATCACGCGCTTGACGCCCTTGCCGGTTTTCGCATCCGTCAGCACCACGTGCTTCTCGCCCCGCTTCTTGAACCACGAGACCCACCGGCTGCGCTCCGCGTCGGTGACCATGTCCGCGCGGTTGAGCACGAGCACGCGCAGTTTGTTGCCGATCCAGTCCGGGATATCGGGGTGCGTCGTGGCGAGCGGGATGCGAATGTCTCGAACCTCGACGACGGCGTCCACGGCTTTGAGCTGCTCCCTCAGCGCCCTCTCGGCTCTCGCGATGTGACCGGGGTACCACTGCACCAGTCGCACCTGCGCGTTCGAGGGGGTTCGTGTGGAACGCGGAGGTGGGAATGAGGTCAGTGGCTGTCGTCGGGGGTTGGAACGGGGCGGAGGGACGTTCGTTCTTCTCCGTTGCGGAGAGTGCGAACGGACGGGTCCAATTGGCATTTTGGCGGCGGAGACTGGAGTCGCGCCGAACGCGTCGCGTCCAATTGAGGCACCGGGTCGGGTTTGCGCGCACCTGCTGAGCGAGTCGGGACCCCCGGTTCACGTCCGTCTCCGTCATGGTGAGGAACTCGTCGTCGGTATCGGCGTCCGTCCGCCTCAGCGCGCGCGTCGCGGGCGCGAACCCTCTCGCCCGACGCGTGGGCACCACGACCACCGCCGCCTGCCGGGGGGCCGGCGCCTGCGACGCGGCGCGCCTGAGCGCGCGCGCGCCCCGAGCGCACCACGCCGTGCCCCTGAGGAGCGTCGCGGCGGTTGCGTTCATCCTTTTATAGCGATGTGTTCGTGACCCTCGTCTCCGTCGCCTCTCCCCCGTCACCGCGTCGCTCTTCTGAATGGCGACAGTGGCGAGCTCGTCAAAAAGGATGGGACCGCCAAACTGCCGCCAAACTGCCGTCTGTGACTCAAGGCGGGTTCCCAGTCATTGACTTTTATCCGAAACCAGCGATCTCTCATTTTCCTGACGCGGACACGTCTCTTCGACAAAAAGAACAAGGATCGGCAACAAAGTGACGTCGTCACAGGCTGCGCGCGCGAGTCGCGGGGAGGAGGAGCCGGAGACCCACGCGGCCGATGGAGCCTCGCGAGGAGGGTGAGCGACTGGCGCGCGACATCCAGTCCAGGCTCGAGGCTCACGCTCAGGCGTCGACCAGGGAGTGGTTCCAGACGCAGGGCCTCGGACGATGGCGGGGCTGCGAGCAGGCGTGTATCCGGGCGAGGACGCTGGAAGCCGAGCAGGAGGGCCGACCGTGCGACGCGAGCGCGGCGGCGTGGTGGGGCGAGGCGCGGTACCACGCGTCCCTCGAGTTGATGCGAAGCGAGTTCGCGGACGATAAGCTGTCGGGGATGACGATGTTTCAGGTGAGAGAGCGCCCCGAGTCCCGCGCGAGAGCGCGTGCACATCGTAGCCAAAAAACCAAAAAAAAGAGCCCTCGATTGTCCTCCGATCCGCGCGCCCCTTCCGCCCCGAGACGCGCGACGCGTCCGACGCCTCGACTGACGACCGTCTCGCGTCCACAATCGACCGCTTCGCAGGAGCTCGTCTTGCCCGACCCGAACGTCAGCGCCCGGCTCTTCGGGGACGAGGACGACGACGAGGAGGACGACGACGACGAGTCATCGTCGCCTCGACCGGCGGGCTCGTCGATGTCCATCGCTGACGCAGACGCGAAACCGTCGGGAGAATTTCTTCCCGACGCGCTCGCGCTCTTCGACGACCCCTCCGCGCGGGGCGTGCACGACTGGAGCACGTCCGACGCGATCGCGTTCAAGGTGCTCGGTCCTTACGTGGCGGCGCACCCGCGCAGACGTCGCACCGCGCGCTTCGTGCTGGCGTGGGCCACCCGGCCATCATCGCGAGGATCGCCCCCGGTGAATCCGTATCGACGACGAGCCGGCGTCGTGGCGTTTCTCAACTACGTCGACGGCGAGACAGACGCGGGCGTTATAACGCACGCCGACTCGTCGAACGACGCGTTCCCTCGGAGCGGGCGGGGACTGGCGAGTTCCCCGGTGACTCACCGGGGGAGGGGCGGGGACGGGCTCTTCGGAGACGGGTTCGTCGCGGAACTCGCCAAAGCGTGCGGCGACGTGCTCGCCGCGGTGGACTCGGAGACTCCGGCCGCCGCCCGGCGGATACCGCGGGGTGCCGAGCGGGGTGCCGGGGGTGCCGAGGTGTCCGTGCGCGCGTCGGACGACGAGGTCCAAATCGACGACCCGACGCTGTCGCCGATGGCGGCGGAGGCGTGGGCCGTCGACGGCGCGTGGGCGGTGTTGGGCCTGTGCGCGAGGGAGAGCGCTCGGGTGGACCGCGCGCGGATCGCGGCGGAGCGGGGCGGGGGTAACCGACGAACGTTCCCGTGCGCGGTTAACAGCGGCGGGGAGGAGACACACGCCGGGGGCGGCGCGAGCAAGCGCGCGCGAACAGAGGCTTGATTGAGGGACTCTCTCGACGAAACGACGCCTAAGTGTTAACTTAACTACGTTAACACTTAATGCATCGAACACGCGCGGTCGATTCATACTACTCGTAACCCTACAACCCCAGCAGCCTGTCCGCGAGCGAGGGGGGCGCGGGCGGCAGCGCCTCCCTCGCGTCGTACAGCTTCGCCAAAATGCTCTCCCTCGCCTCGGGAGACAGCCGCGACCTCGAACCGTTTTCCTTGTAAAACTCGCCGAGCTCTCGAACGGCGAGCACGATGTCGTCGTGCGCGCGCTCGCCCTGCGCCGCGGGGGCGCTCGCCCAGTCTTTGATGAACGCCTTCACCGCCTCCTTCGCGGGCTCGGCTTTGCGGAACCTGTCGGCGTCCGACGGGTTCGTGGCTTCAAACTCTAAACTCGCCACCAGCGTCTTGACCGCGTCTCGCGCCTTTTTGAAGTAGTCGTCGGGGAGGTCCAGGCCGCGTTCGACGGCGGCCCACGCGTCGTGAGGGACGAGCGCCTGCGTGGCGGTCACCGCGGCGACGACCTGCGCGGCGAGGAAGTCGCGGCGGGTGGACGCGGCGCGCGAGTCTGCGCGGGGGGGCGGCGAGGGAGGCGTTCGATCGAGTCGTCAGCGCGGACGCTCGCGGTGTTATGTTACGCGGGGCGGTAGGGTTCGCGCGAAGAAGCGGGGGCGATGGGAGGGCGCTCACCGGGGTCCGGGACTTTATCGTCGTCCTTGATGGTCCCAGCCGCCACCTGCGAGACGGAACCGCGCATCACGTCGCGTCTGCGCGGGTGCACGCGCCGCGGCCTGCCGCGGCCTTCCTCCGCGGAGGCCCTGCTTCGGTGGGCGGATGGGCGAGGAGGTGAGTCAGCTCCGTGTGGTGAAAACGACGGGGCGGGACGAGTTGGGCGCGAATCTGGGAGTCTCAGAGGAGGTCCCTGGGAGATGCGGGGTTGGATTCACCTGGCGAGGCTACACGCTGCGGTGTGCGCGGTCGCGCGAGAGCAGACGAAACCGGACATCGATGGGTTTCGCGCCGGTAAGACTGGCGAGGTTGGACTCTTGCCTGCAAGTGAGAGCTCAAAAAACAGCTTGAGACGGACAGATGATAACATCCTCAGCCACACCCAGTGCGAGCCACACCCGAGCGCGCTTCGATCCGACGCGATGTTCGCCGTCGCGCGCCACATCCCACCGGTGCGCACTGTTTCGTCTCGCCAAACTCGCGCCGACGCCACCGGATCCCGTCGTGTCCGATCCGACGCCCACGGGAACGCCACGTGTGCGCTGAGCCGGGCGGGTGACGATGAGGGCCGCGTCGTCGGCGCCGGGGCCAGGGCGGCGTCCGCGCTCCTTTCTGCCGCGTTCGCCGCCAACAGCGTGTTACAGCCCGGCATCGCGTTCGCGTTCGGCTCGGAGATTGCGCTCAGCGACGTCAAGTACGAACCAACGGAGTGCCCCGCGAACCAGTACATGCCCAACAAGAAGAACACCGTGTGCCTCAAGTTCACAGCCACGGCGGATAACAGCCAGAGGCGGAACGTGGAGGCGGCGAACATCTTCGGGTTCATCGACGATCAGCAGAACAACAGCGCCGCGACGGTGAATCCGACGGGAGGAAGCAGGACGGTGCTCTCGGGGCTCGACGCGCCCATCCCGGCGGGTAGGTCCCAGGTATCCTTCATAGTCACGGTGTTTAAAGATTCGCTGGACCTGGGTCCCTTAAAACTGCGGGGTTTCAAGGCGGAGCCGAGCCTGAGCGACGTGGAGAAGAGGTTCAAGCCCTTCGACGAGTGCGAGATGGACCCGGAGACGCCAGGGTGCGCGGGGTCGTTCTGAGGGTTCGGCGCGACGTGCGAAACCGCTTGGTCGTCCATTTATAAAATATCGCAATGTTCACTGTTGATACAACCGACGCCGATTGTCACCGACGTCGACCCTCCGAGTCCCATATTTACCACAGCCCGAGCATCTTCCACCACGCCATGCCCACCGTGCTGTAGATGAGCAGGTTCACCACCGACATGTACGCCCCCTGCTTCCACAGCAGCGACATCGGCACGTGCCCGCTGGAAAAGTAACACGCAGCCTGGCCAGACGCGTAGTGCGTCAAGCCGCCAAAGAGGTTGGTGTTGAACCCGAGCGTGAGCGCCGCGAGCATGGGCGGCGTGCCGGACGCGAGCATCATGGAGAGGAAGGCCGGGTACAGCGCGCCCACGTGCGCGGACTGCGAGGCGAAGAAGTAGTGCATGATGAAGTAAACGCCGTGCAGGAGCGCGAACACCTGCATCCAACCCATGTCCATCGCCGCCAAGGAGGAGGAAACCGCGTTGGCGAAATGAGGGACGACTCCCATGGTGTTCAGCTGCCCGGACATCGAGATGAGCACCGAGAACCACAAAAGGGTGTCCCACGCGCCCTTCTGCTCCAGCGCCTCGTCCCAGGAGATGACGTTCATGATCATCAGCAGGGAGAAGCCGATCATCGCCGCGAGAGCGGGAGAGACCCCAATCTTCGTGCCGAAGATCCACATGAACACCGTGATGGCCAGCCCGCCAACCATCTTGAGCTCGTTCCCCCTAATGGGCCCGAGCTCCTCCAACTTTTTCGCTGCGATGATGGGCGCCTCCGGGGTCTCTTTCACCCCGGGTGGATCGATCAGGTAGATCACGATCGGGGTCGCCAGGATCCCGAGGATCGACGGCACGCTGCTCGCCACGAGCCAATCCATAAACGGGTTCGTGAACGGGATGCCCATGCCCGTGGCGATCTGCATGCACAGAAAGTTCTGCGCCGCGGCGCTCACCAGGAGGCACGAGGTCACGTTACCGCCCTGCAGCTGCTGCGACATCAGGTACGTCTTGGTCCTGTCGTCCAGAGAGTTGACGATCGGCACGAACACCCCCGCGGCTCTCGCCGTGGTGCTCGGCATCGCCGGAGACAGAAACGCCTCCGCCGTCTGTAACCCGTACGCGAGCTTGAGCGTGTCGCTGCCAAAGGCCCTGACGAACAACAGCCCGAGCCTGTCCCCGAAGCCCGTCTTGATGAACGCCCTGGCGAAGAACGACGCCACGACGATGAGCCAGATGACCTGGTTGGTTAAACTCGCGAGTCCTTGTTCAAACGTCAGCGTCTTGGTCATCACGGTGAACGTCAGCGACATGAAGCACCACATGCCCACCGGCGCGGGCTTGACCACCAGACCCGCGACGGTGGTGCAGAAGATGGCGAGTAAGCGCCACGCCTCGCGCGTGAGGTCCGCGGGGCACGGCACGACGAAGTACACCGCCAGGCCGAGAGCCACGGAGAACATCGTCGCCGGCAGATTGACGCCGAGGCCTTCGCCGGACCAGATTGGGCGCTTGTCGGGGTCGTCTCGGCCGCCGCGGATGGGGACCGGGGACAGGCACGCGGGATCGTCCGGGTTGCTCAGGTCGCAGATGGGTCCGCACTGAGGATCTTCCTTGTTGAAGTCCACCTCGCAGTCGATCCCCTCGCCCTCGCCCGCCCTCTCATCGTCCTCCTCCGCGGAGTTCAACTCCTCCTCCCTCAGTCCGACGTTGGGCCGGGTCCTGGTGAAGGACCCGCGGTGCGACGCGGGTTTGGCGACGCGAACGTAGCGAGTCGACGCGAGGGGAAGGTTGCACGAGTGCCCGCCGCGGATGACGGCGCGCGCGGAGAGGTCGCGCGCCTCGGATGGACGGTTCACCAGGGGCGAAACGCCGCGCGCGGGGTTGAAGCGCGTACGCGTCGTGATAAATCTCCCAGCCGTCATTTGCGTCCGTGGCCCGGGCATCGACGGGCGCGGTATCGCGCGCCCCGGCGCCGCAGCGCTCGCCGCGAGGTTCATCGTGGAACCCGCGTTACCCGAACAGGCGACGTTCGGACTTCGATGCGTCCCGGCCGCCTCGTTGTATAGGGACTCCGCGTTGATCCACCGCGGAACTTTATCGCATCCTTTATCGCAAAACCTGCCCCACGGCCGAAAAGCACATGCGATTCGGATAACATTCGGTTCGGGATCACACTTGCTTGGCTGGCCATGGAGTAACAGTCTGGAAATTTGGAACTCTCATCGCGCCAAGTGGCAGACGGTTAGAAGATTCTGTAATAACACCGATTTGGCGCGCCTATTTGCTAATCGAGTTTGCCGAACCGTATGCAGCCTCGGTCGCACTCAACAGCCGAGTCGGAAACGGCATCGTCAGATCGAGGCGACACGCGAGCGAGCGCGATGGGGCGGACGATCGCGAGGTGGGCGTTGGGCGTCGTGATCGCCGCGCTCCTCTGCGCGTCCTCAGTCGACGCGCGTGCGCTCAGGGCCGAGCTCGACGTGGGCGTCACGGACGTCGTCGCGACCGAGGAATCGAACGAGCCAATCGCCCGCGCCAGAGACAAGGTGCTCGCCGACGCGGACGAGGCGGGTCCGTCGTCAACCACCGACGCCGCCGCCGCGGTGGAGACCCGAACCTCGCCGACGTCCAGTTCCGACGATGACGACGACGTGCTGAGCACCGGCATCACCAAAGGCCTGGTGCGTCGCACCGCGGTCGACGGCGTCGTGTTCGTCACGTGGGCGAACAACCACTACAAGGATTTCGCGAGGTTCTGGACGATGCGGCTCAAGTCGCTCGGCCTGACGAATTTCATGGTCGGCGCGATGGACGACGAGTTGTACCGGTACATGACCGAGATGGGCGTCGCGACGTGGCACATGGGAAGCAAGGGCATCGAAAAGGACGCGGTCAAGAAGGACTTTGGGTGGGGATCGCAAAATTTCCACAAGATGGGCAGAGACAAGATCAGGCTCATCCGAGACTTCACCAAGGTGGAGGGCATCTCGGTTCTCATCTCCGACATCGACGTGGCGTGGCTGCGTGATCCCACGCCGTTCTTCAAGCGGTACCCCAGCGCCGACATCCTCGTCTCCACCGATCTCCTGCGATCGGAGATCGCGCTGGACCCGCCCCTGCAGACGCCCCATCTGGTCGACGGCGAGGGGCTCGAGTTTCACGTGTGCCACGCCGCGTCGAACATCGGCATAATGTGGTTCCGTCCCACCAGGGGCAGCCAGCAGCTCACCGAGGAGTGGGTCCGGCGCATCGAGGCGGACGATAAGCTGTGGGATCAGAACGCCTTCAACGACTTGAAAGCGCTGGCGGGGGCTTGCGCGTACAGGCCCGACGGAACCGGATTGACGGATACGGCGTTCGGCGGCCGGGTGACGATGGGGACGCTGCCCGTCTCTCAGTTCAGCAACGGGCACACGTTCTACGCGCAGCGGCTGCACACCCAGGTGGGGCTGGAGCCGTACGCGGTGCACAACACGTTTCAGTTTGGCGGGACGCCGGGTAAAAGGCACAGGGCTCGCGAGGCCAACGCGTGGCTCGGGGACGAGGAGATCAACTACTTTGACGGCGATCCGGAGCTTCCGGAAAAGGGCATGTTCATGTCGTACACCCCGAGGATACCCAGCGCCGAGGCGGTGAACCTCACGATGTTCGCGGAGAGGTCCTGGCCGGAAGCGAAGGACGACACGTTCCCCGCGATTGAAACCGTGGATGAGGAAATCGTGCGAAAGAACAAGGAGCTGGTGTCGTTCCAGATCAAGCAGATCAAGACAGCCGCCGCGATTGCACAAAAGCTGGGCAGGACGCTGGTGCTGCCCCCGATCCTGTGCGGCCTGGACCGCGTGTGGTTCCCGCACTACGGCAGGTTCCCGGGATCCGCGTTCGCGTTGCCGTTCGTGTGCCCAGTGGACCACGTCATCAACATGGACCTGGCCGACGCGTCCAAATTCCGCGAGTGGACGTTTTACTCGCACCCGGAGTTTCCGGCGGAGATGCGCGAGTCGGTCGCCACGGTCGAGGTCAAGGCGTCCGACGCGGACGACGCCCTGTCGCGACCGTTCCCGGACGGGACGGAGTACTGCGTCCGCGGTCCGGGAACGGGCGGTGACTCACCAGGCGGTGACTCACCGGGCGGTGACTCACCGGGGGGCGGGGGTCGCCTCGAGGCGCAGACGTGCGGGTGGTTGGGTGTGGAGCGGAACGCGTCGATCGCCAAGCGCCGGGCGAGCGTCCCGGAGGGGTACATGCGACCCGACGACATCTCCAGCGCGCTCGCGGGCGTGCGCACGTCGCGGATACTCCACCTGGACACCGTCGTGCCGTTCATGCCGGGCGGATCGGCGCACTCGGAGGAGTGGCGGAAGCTGTACGACGCGCAGGCGAGGACGTACCCGCCGGACGTGTGGTGCTGCTCCAAGGCGGGGCCCCTGAAGTACGAGGCGTGAGCGGTGGTGACTCTTTTACTAACGTCGAACGATTCGGCACCCACGAGTGATTGAGACCAAGTCGGTCACGCGTAACTAGCGCCGCGAGTGTTTCTCTCGGAACGGCGATGAATAAGACGGCGGCGAGTAATTGAGACCAAGTCGGTCACGCGCGTCTCGAACGAAACCGCGCGAGGGTCGGGTCGGTCTTTTACCGACCCGTCGCGCCCCCCGCCCGCCGCGCTCATCGCGCCCCGCCGCCCGCGTACGCATCCGCCGCTCTCGCGTACCTCCCGCCGCGGACAATCTCGTAGTTGTACTTTCTCTCGTTAAGAGCCGGAAGCGATCCGGTGGGCGTCCCGGTCGCGAGCGCGTTCCCCGCGTCGTCCACGAGCACGAACCGGGCGTACCCACCCGTGGGTACCCACACCAGCTTCCACGCGATCTTGCTCCTGAACTGCAGGTGCGCAACATCCGCGGGGGGTTCCGCGGCGCCGCCCTGCGCGCACGTGCACCAAGTGCCACCCGGACCCAAGTCAGGGTCGGACGCGACGCGAATCCCCGGTCCGAGCCTGTTGCCGAAGGCGATGCCTCGGACCGCGCCGCGGTTCTCGTTGTCGGACACGTCCAGAGTCATCGTCGTGGCGTCGACGTGGTTAAAGTCGTTGAAGCAGTGCCCGGTGTAGCCCTCGCCGGGGGGCGCGTCTCGAATGTCCCTGAGGCCGGCGGCCCAAAGGAGCAGGCCGCGGACGTCCTCCCAGTCGCCGCTGAGCTGTTCCTCGGTGAGGGATCTCGCGCGTGCGACCGCGTTCTCCATGCGGGTCAGCGCGGTGCCCGGATACTCCGCGAGCGTGTCGTCGGCGCCGCCCGGCGCGTCGCCTGCACCCATGGTGGCTTTCGTGCGAACGGGGGAGAAGGCGACGGGTGACCTGCCGACGGGTTCGCACGAAGACGGATCCGGCCCGGCGCCCGAGGCGAAGGGGTTGGGGGACGAGGACGATGGGTCGACCGCCGCGCGCGCCGGCGAGAGGGAGACCAGGAACGACGCCGCGGTGAGGAGGAGCGCCCGGCGACCGCGAAGGGACGCCGCGGCGATGTTTCGGCGATTGCCGATGTCGATGGAGGCGCCCGGGAAAGGCTCGGACCTAAGCGCCACTCGCGCGCGATTCGCGAGGCGTGAGAGCGGACGGGTGGATGCGTTCACTCGGACGGACGCACGGACGAGCGCGGCGTGCATCCTCCGCGGATGGCGTGGCGCGCGTACGAGTGAGAGGGACGAAGCGATATCACGAGATGACGTGGCAGGTAAAATAAAAGTCTTGGTTCCGCATGACGAGAGAGGTCCGAGAGAATTTTATGGTTGACAACCGGGGTGCTAGACGCCGGAGACGCGGACGTGGGGAGTTCGTTCCACCCTGTGGCCCTTCGTCCGCCCTCGCACGACAATACATTTGTGCATCACACAGACGATTGTACGTAGTGCAGGCATGCCGCACTACGTGGCGGTCGCGATGTCGTGCGAGGGAGGACCGAAGTAAAAGAGGGTCACAAGATGGAACGGGCGGAAGATGGAACTCACGTCCGCGTCGTGTCCGCGCGCGATGACCCTCCGTCCGCCCTCGCGCATCATCAACTTCACTAAGCACGTGCAACGTTGTTGACGCTGCCACCACAACGTTGCACTCGCGATGATGCGCGATGGAGGAAGGAGCCCGCCTCAATGAGCGATGCCTCATCGGTGTCATCATCGCGCGCGGCGTTAAAGATGTGATCCGCCTGGAACCCTGTCCCC
The DNA here is from genome assembly GCF_000090985.2 of Micromonas commoda. Taxonomy (NCBI): domain Eukaryota; kingdom Viridiplantae; phylum Chlorophyta; class Mamiellophyceae; order Mamiellales; family Mamiellaceae; genus Micromonas; species Micromonas commoda. The sequence goes on along the minus strand of NC_013047.1, from coordinate 98,728 downwards.
CCGAAGCGAACGATCCCCGTCGTTCATTCCGTGACGTCACGCACCCATCACGCGTCACGCCACGATCGCCGGTCGCAGCGCGGCAGTCACCGCCGCGGCGGTCAATCCCGCGATCGGCAGCGTCAGCACCCACGTCAGCACGATCCGCCCGAACAAACCCCAACGGACGCTTCCCGGTCCAAACGCCGCCGCGCCCACGAAGACCACAGCGCCCACCTGGCAGTGCGTGGTGCTCACCGGCATCTCCATCACCGTCGCCAGCACCACCGTGAGCGTGCTCGCGAACTCGATGCAGAAACCGCGCTGGTAGTTGATGTCGGTCAGTTCCTTGCCAATCGTGCGAATCACGCGATGGCCCATCGTCGCCACGCCGAGGAAGACGCCAAAGCCGGCGACGGCCATGATCCACGCGGGGGTCTCGGGCTTGCGACAGTCGTCGAGGCCCTGCGAGTACGTCAGGTACACCGCGCTGAACGGCCCGGTGGCGTTCGCGGTGTCGTTAGCGCCGTGCGCGAAAGATTCGAGCGCCGCGGTGAAGACGAGGAGATACTTGAACGCGTACGTGGCATCCACTTCCTCCTCGGACATACCCGCGGCGAACTCCTCTTCGGTGATTCTCGCGGATGAGGCGAGGAAGCCGGCTCGGGTCCTGGACCGCTCGTCGCTGTCGCGGACGACGATGTCGCCGATGGCGGTGGATATGCTTCCCATCACGGAGGTTGGTTGAGACGCGTTCGTCGCGGCGGCGGCGGCGGCGTTTGCGGTTTCGCATCGGGGGCTGCCGGAGTCGTTGGAGGAGGTCGAGCTCCCTCCCGTCGTGGCCGACACCAAGAACCGATACAGCCCCTCGTGGATGCTCCGAAATCGGGTCGGTCGTCGAAGGGGCTTAGCGTCGAGCGGCGCGTGGGCTTCCGCCTCGAGCTCCTCGCGTCTGCGCTTGGCCGCCACCGAAGGCATCGAACGGTGAACGATGGGGTTTAGTATCGTCGCCACGAGGGCAAACACGACGGCGGCGGCGATGCCGGCGATCTTGGCCTGCTCGCGATAGGTCCACCCCTTCGTGGGCTGCGCCTTGAGCAGGATGAGGAACACGATGACGAAGGTTTGTCCGCTCCACAGTATCGGCTGGCCGATCATCGCGTTTCGCCTGGGCGACCCCCCCAGTTTGGGTTTGACGACGGTGTGGTGCGTGAGCCAGTAGGAAATCACGCCGATGATTCCGGAGAAGACCGGAGATATGACCCAACTTGCGATGATCGCCGAGAGCCCGCCGGAGTTCCAGTCCCAGTTGAGGCAGCCGAACCCCACGCCCACGGCGGCGGCGCCCACCGTGCCTCCCACGATGCTGTGCGTCGTCGACACGGGCATCGCGGTGAAGGTGACGAGCATCAAAAAAACCGCAGCCGCCGCCAGGCTGGCGCACATGGCGACCATGTAGAGGGACATCTCGCTGTCGCAGTAGCCGCACGCCCAGCACCGCGCGTCGTCCGTCTTACTCGTCCCCTTTATCGTCTTGCTGACGCCGTAGCCGAGGCCGACGGCGCCGAGCCATTCGCAAACGCCGCCGAGTAAGACGGCAGCGGTGACAGAGACGGCTCCGGAGCCGACGGAGGTGCCCCACGAGTTGGCGGCGTCGTTCGCGCCTATCCCGTAGGTCATGAGCGCGCCGAACCCGGCGGCCAGGCCGAGAACCCAGCTCAATCGCCCGGGCTCCTCGAACCGGCCGTCGTAGTTGGCGCACGCCGGCGGCGGCGGCGGAGCGATCCCGTCCGGGGCGTAGGAGGAGGAGTCGAGGACGCGCTGCCGGTGCTTCTCGAGGTTTTTGAGGAACTTGCGGTTGTCGCACTCGAGAACCCCCGCGTCGCACGTGGCGAGCGCGGCGGGGAGGACGACGTCGCGGCCGTCGACGACGGCGGCGACTCCGGTGACTTCCGCCGCGGCGGGGGTGGACTGGAGGAGTCGGCGCCCCCCGCCGCCGGCCGACGAAGGGTTTGGTTTTTGGCGGTGAGCGCTCGCGGCGACGGGCGCGCACGCGAGGAGCGCGAACGTCAGGACGACGGCGCGCGAGCGTCGATGCGGACGCCGCTCGACTGTCATGTTGGAGGGCAGCGCGCGAAGGCCGCTCGTGCGGGATGCGTGCGGCGGCGCGGCGAGTGGGAGGCGCGTCAGAAGCCGCCGCCGTCAAAAGATACCAAAAGTCGTAGCCTTCGAGTCGAATATTCCTTCTCATCGTCCGAGGAAATCGACCAGACGAGGGTGAAACAAGGGCGGACGCGAGCGCCGAGCCTTGGTGACTTGGCTCTCGGGAACGGAGGAGCGTTGTTAACTCTCGTCTCTCGTCCGCGAACGCCGTCAAAGAGCCAGCGAGCATGCCAACTCACCAGTTCCCGAACTATTGCCCGGCGATAACGATGCGATGCGATCGATGCAACTGCGCGCTGATGGCGGTAAACGGCGGCGGGCTGTTCTGTGGCGACTGCGACCTCACCTTCTACCGTTGAAATAACTAGTCTACGTTCGAACTCTAGCTAGCTAGCTCGCTGCACGTGTTCTACTGGCCGCTTCCGCTCTTCTTCCCGCCGCAGAAAGCCTTGAGGCACCGCTTGAACCTGCGGAGATCGTGCTTCTCCCCGGTCTTCCCCAGCCTCGACGGACCCAGGTCGCCGTGCCCGCTCGCGTCCGCGTGCAAGAACAGCAGCAGCCCGATGAAATCCTCCTTCTGCTCCTTCGTCGTGCTGTCCCTCGGGAACCCGTCTCGGTCGCCCCCCAGGGCGCCGTGCAACCACTCGGCCATGCGACCGTCGCCCACCGCCATCCACGCGGCGTACAAAGCCGCGGCGACGTCCGTGACCAGCCCGGGCGGCATCAACCCGTTGGCGCACTCCAGCATGGCGCGAACCAGCGCGACGCCCGCGCCGCGTTCGCAGAGAACGACGTGGAACGCGTCAGCCAATCGAATCGCGTCCTCGTGAGCGTCGGACGCCCACCCGGGTAAATCGCCTCGGCCGCCGGCGGCTCTCGCCAGGTTACTCGCCAACCGACCCATCCCGGGGTCCACCTTGCCCATCCCGACCCCGCCGCGTACCCCCGCGTCCCCCGGCGCGTGCCTCGACGGGTTCAGCATCGCCGCCGCGGACAGGACGTCCGCGGCGAACGTCAACGAAGACAGCGCCGACTCGCCGGAGCTTCCGGTAACGAGGGATTCGTGCGCCAGCGAGGCGACGCGCTCGGCGAGGTCCGTCAACGACGCGCAACCGGCTCGCACGGACGCCTGCGTCAGCTTGAACATAGACGCTCTCGCGGCGTCGTCGTGGCGCAAACCCGCGCGATCGTAGGCGTCGAGCGCGGCGTCGAGCGCGGCCCGCGCGACGGCTCCGAGCTCCGAAGAAAGCTTCGGATTCGAACGAGCTCCGGGTCCGACGGATGCCAACGCAGCGACGACGACGTCCAGGAGCGGGTGGCACCGGACCGGGTCCGACGCGTACGCGTTCAACGCGAGCCGGAGCGCGATGCCCGTGCACTGAGACGTCGCCAAACGATCCGGGGCGACGCGACCCGCGGCGACGACGTCGGCGAGGAGGCCCCCCACCGCCTCCAACGCCTCAGACGCGTCGTGGATCCGTCGGTCCACCGCGGGATGGTTCGCCACGACGCCGACGCCCGCCGCGGAAAAGACGGGCGCGGCCGCGGCGAGAGCCGCCAGCGCCTCGTCCGCCGCGGGGAGCAACGCGTCGGCGATCGCGGCGGCGGCGACGGAGGGAAACGACCCAGGATGTTGATCCGGATGTGGATCCGGAATGGCAGACTTTTTTTCTGCGGCGGATTTTGCCGACGCCTCCGCCAGAGCCCCCGCGACCACGCGACACTCGGCGGCCATCCGAGACAGCGCGTTCGCCGCCTGGAGCGCCCGCACGAGCGCGTCGTGGGAAGGGTGCGCCGCGCACTCGCCCGAAGCGGCGGCGAGGGTCGCGGCCGCGTTACGTAACGCGTTAATCGCGGGACCCGCGAGCTCGACGCACGCGGCTTCCGATGCCGAACCCGGGCTCTTCGCGACGGCGACGCGAGCGAGACCGCGGCACAGTATCGTGGTCATGGGCTCCTGACCCCGGCGCAGCGTGGCCAAGGGCGGCGCCCACGGCCCGCCGTTCGCGTAGCACCGCGCGATGGCCCCCACCGCGTCGTTCGCGTTTTGGGAGTGCGTGGATTGATCCGCGGGAAGTGCGAGGATTCGCGCGCACGACTCGCACGTTCGCATCGCCGCGACGCACGCGCCGCGGCTCACCGACGGGTCGTCGCTGTTAAGACCCGTCACCACCGCCCCCAACGCGGCTCTCAGCACCTCCGCCTCCGTCACCGCGGACAGCGCCTTGCACAGCCCGCCGATGGTCCACACGGCGAGCTCGGTGGTTCGGTTCGACACGGGAACTCTCGTGACCAGTCGCTCCACCGTGAATATCGCGTCTCCCACCGCCGCGCGTGGCCCATCCTTACCGACGAGCCGCGCGGTGGCGAACAGCACGAACGTCCAACCCTCCACCGACTTCACCGACGCGTCAACCGCCGAGCGTCCGCCCCCGTCCGCGGCTGTAACGGCTGTAACGGCTCCGGCGTGCGCGTCGATCGACGCCGTCAGACCCGCGACCGCGACGGGAAGAAAGGCGTTCGGATCGACGGCGCACGCGGCGTCCCTGAGACCCTCGCCCAGTTCGTCGCGTTCCTCCCGATACTCGTCCCCTTCCTCGTCGTCGTCGGAATTCGGGTACTCGTAATCGTCCCTGCGGTCGTCAGTCGCGGTGGCGCCGGCGCTCGCGGGCATGCGCACGCATCGCGCCCCCGCGGCGGCGGCGGCGGCGGCGCATCGAACGATCGCCGGGTCCGCGGCGGGGCGGCGAAGGAGCGCCGAGGCACCCGCATTCGCATTGGATAAAACGTTTTTAGCCGACGCGTTTTTCCAAGTCTCCCACGCGTCGGCCATCGCGCTCCACGGCTCGAGCGCCGCCGCGGGCGATACCCCGCCAGCCTCCATCGCCTCCAACAGCGCGTCGAGGCAGAAACACAGCACCTCGACGTCCGCGCGCGTCAGCGGAACCTCCACCTCGCGCAAATTCCCGTGTTCGTCGATGCCTCTCGCGTCGGCTCGCTTGCGTTCCTTTCTCGCCTTGCGAAAATCCCGGTACGGTATGTACTTTCGATCGGCGGCGGCGTCCGCGCCGGTGCCCAGCGGGTCCGGCGCTCGCGGTCCGTCGTCCGGGGGCGGCTCGGAGGCGCGCGTCGCCACGCTGGCGAGCACCTCCGCGATCCTCGCCCGCGATTGGCCCGCGGCGGTTTCGTACTCGTCCCTGATTGGTCCGTTCGCTCGCGCCGCCGCTCTCAACGCGCCGAGGCACGCGCCAAGCGCTTCCCTTCGCTCCGGTCTGTGCACCGCCGCGACGAGCACCGCGGTGGCGCCCGTCACCGAGGCGTCCACGAGTTTCGGGTGGTGCGAGCCGTGCGGGGCGCAGAGGCATCGCACCGCCGCTTCCAGACACGAGCCCGGACACGAACCGTGCGCCTCCGGGTGAAAACCGCACCACGCCGCCGCAGCCTCCTGGAGCAGTATCCTCCCGTTGACGTCGTCGCCCCCGGGAACGTCGTCCCCGCTGGCCCAGAGCCTGCGCGCGAGCGCATCGAGCGCGGGGTGCACCACCTCCGCCGCGGCCGCGCGTAACCCGTCGGCGACGGCGGCGCGGCGGCCCGGGTGGATGGAGATCTCCCTCGCGGTGACCTCGTCGGGAAGCACCGCGAGGATCTGCAGCAAACAGCCGGCGCCCGCGCGAGTGACCGCCGCGGCGCCCTCCGGGGAGAGTTTGTTGTGTCCCTCCGCGTTGTTGGCGGCGTTTCCCGGGTTCGAACCCGCGCCTCCTCCCAGCGCGACGACGGTGTTTACCACCGCGTCCGGCGCGGCTTCCGCGTCGACTCCAAAGTACCCCGCCAGGTCGCGGACGACGGCGCGCTCGTCCCAGTTGGGCATCTTGCACGCCAACGCCGCGATGGCCAACGAGACCTGGGTCAGCACCGTCCGCGGCGGGGCCTCGCCGGGTATCGAACCCGCGCCGCGAACGTCGTGCAGCACCGTCTTGACGGCGAAGTTCCACGCCATCGGGAGCAGGCAATCGCGCATCCCGATCCAATCGCCCTCGCCCAGCACCGCGTGGCTCTTTTGCGTCTTCTCCGCCTTGCTCACGCACCTGCGAAGCAGCACGTGCAGCGCCCTGGCGCAGAAGAGCGCCTCCAGCGAGGTCAGGTCGGTGGCGTCGCGTAACATGCCGATGGACAACGGCCACGCGTGGTCGCTTCGAAGGAACCACTGGAGCCATTGGTCGGCGGCGGCGCGCTGATTTTGGTCGGGCGAGGTGTACAGCGCCGCGACAGCCTCCCTGAGCGTGCCCCTGTCCGGGGGCGGCGGCTCGGACGTCATCGTAGACGACGATGACGGTGACCCGTCCTCGCCGGCCATCGACGACGACGCCATCGTCGCGCGAGGGAGGCGGGAGCGGCTCGGGGTCGTTGTCAGAAAATCGCCGGTGCCGTCTCGGTTTCTGGCGAGCGGCGGATTTCAGTCATCTCAAGCGGTTGGGTTTCGGAGCGACTGGTTCGCTGTGCGCCGAGGGTTAGGGTCCGAGGTGTTCCGAGACGATCGGAACGATCGTTCGCCAGAACCGCCGGCGCTCGCTTCCGCGCGGAAGGAACATTCAACGCATAGCGACCATGTCCTCCGGCGAGAAGACGTTCCCGCAGTACGGCCCCATCTGCGGCTGTTGCGCGCCCGTCCCTTGGTGGTCCCCTCCCGACGCGGAGGAGGCGTCCAAAGACGGCCCGAGGCGCGACGCCCCGCGGCTGCTCAATTCGTTCACCAAGACGAAGGTGCCGTTCGTGCCGCTCGACGGCAACCGCGTCGGATGGTACATCTGCGGCCCGACGGTGTACGACAGCGCGCACATGGGCCACGCGAGGAACTACGTCAACTTCGACGTCATCCGCCGCGTGATGACGGACTACTTCAGGTACGACGTCCGCTTCATCATGAACGTCACCGACATCGACGACAAGATCGTCATGCGCGCGCACCTGAGGCGCTCCGAGGCCATGATCGCGGCGGCGGAAGCCGTGGGAGGACTCGACGCCCTCATCGCCCCACTCAAGGCGCTGCTCGCGTCCGGGGAGAAGAACCTCGGCGAGCAGGAGGCCCTCACCGCGTCGCTGTGCGCCGCGATCGTCGCGAAGGATCCGACGAAAGTGGCCGATCCCGACTGGACCGTCCAGGACGGCTACCTCGCGCTCGCGCACGCGTTCGAGGCGGAGTTCATGGAGGACATGCGCCTGATGGGCGTCGCCAGGCCGGACGCCCTGACCCGCGTGTCCGAGTACACGGAGAAGATCGTCCAGTACATTCAGACTATAATCGACAGGGGATACGCGTACGAGTCCAACGGGTCGGTGTACTTCGACGTCCCGACGTTCGAACAATCGCCAAACCACAAGTACGCCAAGCTCAACAAGGAGGCGCTCAAGAACGTCGAGCTCGCCATGGACGGCGAGGGTGCGCTCGCCGCGGACGCGAGCGAGAAGAGGGCGGAGAACGATTTCGTGCTGTGGAAAGCTTCCAAACCGGGGGAGCCGCGATGGCCGAGCCCGTGGGGCCTGGGCCGCCCCGGCTGGCACATCGAGTGCTCCGCGATGTGCTCCGACATCCTCGGCGAGGCGGTGGACATCAACGGCGGCGGGATCGACCTCAACTTCCCGCACCACGAGAACCAGCTCGCGCAGTCCGAGGCGCACTACGACATCAAGCAGTGGGTGAACTACTTTGTCCACACCGGCCACCTCCACATCGACGGGCTCAAGATGTCAAAGTCACTCAAGAACTTCATCACCATCCGCGCGGCGCTGAAGATGTACACCGCCAGGCAGATCAGGTTTTTGTTCCTCCTCCACCAGTGGTCGGATCCCATGGACCTGACCCCGGTCCAGGAGGGCGACGCCGTCACGGGATTCCAGCAGATGGAGGCGGCGGTCATCGCGGAGAAGACGTTTGTCGAGTTTTTCCACTCGGTCAAGGGCGCGCTTCGCGGGCTCGGATGCGCCGCGGGATACAGCGTCGACCAGGAGCACACATGGGGCGACGAGGAGCGCGCGCTGTCCTCCGCGATCGACGCTGCCCGCGCGGGGGTGCACGCCGCGATGATCGACAACATCAACACGCCCGCGGTTATCAAATCGCTCAAGGAGCTCGTCGGCGGCGTGAACAAGTACCTGGGTTCGGTGGCCGCCGACGCCGTCAGGCCGCTGCTGGTGGAGTCCGCGGCGAGGTACGTGACGATGATACTCGCGTGCCTCGGCGTGGCGGAGACCACCGGAGGGATCGGTCTCGGCGACATCGCCGGCGGCGGCGGCGAGGGGCGCGGATCGGACTCCAAGGAGGAGGCGATGGCGCCGGTGCTCGACCTCGTCGTCAAATTCCGAGATGAGATCAGGGCGCTCGCTCGGTCCGGCGCGGACGCCAAGGCGCTCATGCAGGCGTGCGATCGGGTCCGCGACGTGGGGCTGCCCGAGCTCGGCGTGAAGCTCGACGATCGCGAGGGGGGCGCGCTGTGGAAGCTGTCCACCCCGGAGGAATTGCGCCGCGAGGCTCAGAGGGAGGCGGAGGCCAAGGCGAAGAAGGAGGAGCAGAAGAGGCGGGAGAAGGAGGAGGCGGCGAGGAAGGCCGCGGAGAAGGAGGCGCTGGCGAAGGTGTCGCCGAACGAGCTGTTCAAGCAGGGTGAGTACGCCGGACTCTACTCAAAGTACGACGAGGACGGTTTGCCGACGCACGACAAGGACGGCGAGGAGCTCGCCAAGGCCCAACGGAAGAAGCTGGCCAAGACGCAGGCTGCGCAGAAGAAGGAGCACGATAAGTTCCTCGCCAAGGCGGCTGCGGACCAGCTGGGCAAGGCCGTCATCTAACTAATACCTCATCGTAATATTTAAGCATCGACACGCGAATATGAAATCATCGCTCGGCTCCGTCCAAAAAATCTACGCAGCCTCCTCCGCGGGCGGCGGTCGGGGTCGCGGCGGCGGCACCTTGGGCACGAACCGCACCACCGACTTGGGCTTGATCGCCGCGCGAGCCTCGGCCGCCTTACGTCTAGAAATCTCCAGACGTCTCTCCTTCTCCTGCTTCTTCTCTTCCTCCAAGAGGGCTCGTTCCATCGCCGCCTTCGCCGCTCTCTCCGCCTCCTCCTCGATAGCCACCCGCCGATCGTACCTGAGCAGGTAGTCGGACAGCGCTAACGCCGGATCCTCCGGGCGTATGCGAAGCATCTGGAGCATGGCGTCGGTGACGACCGGCATAACCTCGGACGCCAGGTACGCCCTGAGCGACGCCGACCTGGCGTGCAGCGCGTCGAGCTCGCGAGCCTCCGCCTCCTTCTCCTGACGCGCGCGAAGCGCCTCGGATCGTTCGCGCCGCGCTCGCCGCCGCTCGACGTCCGCCGCGTCCGCCTCAGCCTCGAGCCTCGCCGCCTCCGCCTCGGCCGGGTCCGGGGCGTCGACGGAGAGGCCGACCATGCCGCGAAAGTTGCGAGGTTCGCCGAGAGATTTCTTGGCGCGACGCGTCCGCGCGTGAGCCGTCCCGCGAGCGTCCACCTCGTGCAGCGTCACCGACTTTACCGACTTTTGCGTCCACGTGTACACGAGGTGCGCCACGAGCACGTCGGTGCACGCGGGGGACGGTTCGGCGGGTGGCGGTTCGTATCCCTCGTCGCCCTCCCTCTTACCCTTGTTGGCCTTGCGCCACTCCTTCAACGCGTCGGCGTGCGACCTCTTCGCCCCATCCGCCGTCTTCGCAGCCTCCTCCTCGGCTCGCGCCCACTCCACGTACGCCTCGTACTCCTCCGGGTGCTTCTCTTTGAGCGACCGGGCGTGCTGGCCGCCGTCGGCGATCTTGAGGAGGATCACGTCGCTCGGCGCGGACGAGGGATCGGCGCATCGTCGCGCCTCCGCCTCCTCCGCCGTCTCCTCCGGGAGCTCCGGCGGGGGTTCCTCATCCTCCGCGGGAGCCGCGTCGGCACCCTCGCCCTCGCCGTCGGCACCCCCGTCGGCATCCCCCTCGGCACCCTTCGGCTTGGGCTTGAGCCGCATCGCCGGTCGCGGCGGGATCCACGTGAACAGCTTCGCGCACGTCTCCTCGGGCCCCGTCGCTCCCCCAACCGGGGGAACGTCGAGTCCCGAGAGCGCGTATCCGCCGCGCTTCACCTCGGGTAAGGCCATGACGCACCTTATGAGGTCGAGCTTGACGTCCTCGGCGTAACCCGCGTACGTCTCCTCGGCCTCCTTCTTCTTGGCGGCCGATTCGGCCGCCAACTCCGCCTCGGTTTTTTCCTTTGGTTTCTCCGCCGCGTCCTCGCCGTCGGCCGCCGCCTCAACCTCCGGCTCCGGCTCCGGCTCCGGCTCGACGTACCCGCACTTGTCCTTAACTTCCTGGTCGCACTTTGGCAGCCAGTGGCGCACCAACGACGCCGGGGTGAGCGACGCGACGGAGTACGCCTCAGCGATTTGCTCCGCAATCGCCTCCGGAAAGGACAGCGGAGGACCGCGAACGACGAGCCGAAGCGGGACGAGGTTATTCCGCTCGAGAAACGCGTCGATCACCGCGGGGGCGCCGCCGACCTTGGGAGGCGCGAGCTCCCACGGGGATCCGTCGTCCTCGCCCTCCGCGGGAGCCGCGTCGCCGCCGCCGTCGCCGTCGTCGGCGCCCGTCGCCTTTTCTTCTTCCTTCTTTTCATCCTCCACGTCGAGGACGTCCGCGAGCGACGGATCGTCAACCTCCACCGGCGCGCCCCAACCACCCCGGTGACGCGTCGCGTTCGCGACGATCGCGCGTCGCGCGATGTCGCTCGAGCAAAACTCCGCGTGCGTCAGCAGATTCGGGGTGAGCCGCTCCGACAGCGCCAGCGAAGATGCGGGAAACCGAACCAGCGGCACCGCAAACTCCCTCGCGATTGAAGCCGCGACGGAGATTTGCGTCGCCCCGGGGGTGTCCTCGTCCACCGCCAGCACGTACCGCGACTGCAGCGAATCAACCGCCGAGGGGTACGCGGGGATGGCGGGTTTAGGGTTTAGGTTTAGGGTACCCGTCGCGGTTGGATCGATCGCGTCGGGCACGGCGGGAACCCTAAACCCTGGGTTTTGGTCCAGCGCCTCCGCCGCGAGCTCCAACGCGACCGCCGCGACGTTTCCCGCGTGGCACAGCGGCAGGACGTTGAGGCCGTCGCCGAACACCGGCACCGCGCCGCCCTCCCACGCGCCTCGACACAAGCCGAGAAAACCGTCGTCGAATTCGCCCTCGCCGTAGAGCATCCCCGGGAGGACGCAGAAGCACTCGAGGCGTCCGGGTTTGTGCGCCCTGGCGACGAGGCGCTCGGCGTCGGCGACGAGCTTACCGGGTCCTCGCACGGGCACGCGTCGCTCCAGGTCCGCCGCGGCCGTTTCCTCGCCGTTTCCTCGCGGACGCGTGCCGCCCGCCCACGAGGATGCGGACGAGACGCCGATGATGACGCGCTTTTTGCCGTCGTCCGCGGCGGCCGCCTCGACCGTCTCGATCGTGTCCTTGGCCGCCTCGGTGTCGGGCGCGACCGCGAGGGGGATGAGGACGATATCGGCAGCCGCGAGCGCCGCGCGTCGCATGCCGTCGTGGCGCTGCGTCGGGGGAAGAGAGGGACGGGGGCGGTCGTGTCAGGGGACTCGTGGGACAGATTTGGGTCGGAGATCGTGCGGGCCTCGGCTCCGTCACTCACGTCGTAGTCGGCCATGTACGTCTCTTTCGCGAACTCCACCTCCTTCTCGCCATCGCGTACGCCGCGCACGTCGCATCCGGCGTCGCGGAACGCCCTGCCGAGCACGCCGCCCACGCGCGAATCGACGTGCGCCACGAACACCCGCTTGCCCTCCAGGGTGAACGGCGGGGGCTCGGGGTGGTCTTCGCCGGGCGTCGACGGGCGCCGCTGGTCCATCGCCGTATCCACCGGCGGCGCCGGATCCTCGGGCATATCAACCGTGAGTGAACGACCCTGAGCGCTGAGGGGCCGCGCGATACGCCGCTGCCGTCGCCGGGGCCGCGCCAATGAGTCAAGTGCCCACCGACCTTTTTTTGGCATCGCCAACGGGCGCGGACCAGGCTGATGAGTTGGCCAAATTTGGCGCCAGGTGAGAAAAAATCGGGCCCGAACCACCCGATACCCGCCAGCTCCCGGCAAACACGTGCGGGCTCATCGCGTCACGCGCGCTGGTCGACTCCGAAACGTCGTGCCCGTCATGGATCCGTCTCCGGCGACAGTCGCGCGGGTTGACGGCTGGCGCGACTGGGTCGATCAAACCGGGCCTAACCCGTCGGAGATGGTCGGCGCCGAGGTGAGGTTCCGCGGGCTCGTCTCGCGAAAAGATCTCAACGGCGTGTTCGGCAAGATCAAGGCTTGGTTCGAGGACAGGGGCAGGTTAGAGGTTCGCATCCTGGACGCCGACGGCATCGAGGGGGAGAGCGTGTGCGTCAAGGTTGAGAACGTGCAGATGGACCAGTGCGGCCGCCCCGGGTGCGAAAACGCCGGGCGGAGGTGGTGCGCTCGGTGCCGCGACATCAGCTACTGCGGCAAGACGTGCCAGGCGGCGCACAGTCACACGCACAGGGCGGAGTGCGCGGCGCTCGCCCCTTCGATGATGCGCATGATTCACGATCCGTTGTGGAACCCCCACGGGTCCCTGCACTCGTTCAGCGACGCCGAGTGGAAGCGGATCGCGAGCGAGTGCATGTACCAGGACCGACACATCATGGCGAAGCGGATGTACCAGTCGATGCGATGGAACATTTCGCGCGGCGACGTCCCGCCGGCGGTGGACGGCGGCGCCGAGCGACTCGCCACCGCGCCTCGGCTCAACGATTTCTTCGTCTTCTGCGACTTCACCTCGCGCGTTCCCGTGTGGTCGGCGCACCTCACGCACGCCTTCTACGAGGGCACGGACCTACCCGCGACGTACGACATGGTCGGCCGCGATCACCTGGAGTTTACGCTGCCGCTGAAGACGCTGTGGGCGAAGCACTTCGGCGCGGACTCGCGGGCTGGATCGCCCGCGGGAAAGGTGATGATGGCGATCATGCGCGGCAAGGACGCGTACCAGGTGTTCAACGTGTCCCTGGTCATGCGAGACAAGGACACGGACGATATCATACCCATGGTCACCGACAAAGACATCTTTGAGAAGGGGACGGACGCGGAGCTCGCATATTTGGACGATAAGCTCGAGGAATTCGTGGGCCCGAGGAGCAACTTCGGCGGTCGGTTGATGCACCCGAAACTCATGAACGAGATGCCGGCGGTGTCGCGGTTCAAGGCCATGTGCGATGACCCGGACGTGACAGTCGAGGAGCTCGAAAAAGAGCTCGATCGATTGAAGACGCTTGGCGCCGTACCGCGGAACGTGCAGCAGGTGGCTTGACCGAATACGCGGAACGTCCCATCGACGTGTACGCAGAACACGTGTACGATTACCCCATTCATCTCACCGCCTACTCTGTATAACTTCAACTGTAATGTTCCATGTTGTTCCATCTTACATAAACCCTAAAAACTCTCATGGCGAGAAGACTAACAACCGCGCTCAGAACGTGGTCTTGCCCGCAACGCCGGGGTACCCCCGCCAAACCTTACCAACATCCGGGTGCCAACCCATGGCCGCCGGCCTCAGACTGGGATGCGTGTAAATCTCCGCCGAGAAATCCGCTGGGGGCGCCTTTGCAGCCTCGCCCAGCGGCACCGACCACGCGCTTCCGCTGCCAAACTCGCTCCTCAGGTTGACGTAATACCTGTACAGATAGTAGGGCACGGTGAGGTACAACGCCAAACCGGGGATCCAAGCCGCCTTGGAGAAGAGCACGAATGACGTGAACACCTGCGAGATGAGCAAGGCCCACACGGTGAGCTCCACCACCGTGAACCACATCGAGCCGTTGGATTCGTAACCGCGCTCGTACACGTACAGCACGTGATACCTCCAGACGACGAAATTCATCACGAAGAAGAGCACGCACGCGGGAGCCATGACGGGCGCGATGAGGCAGAAGGTGAGGCCGAGCATCACCGTCATGAGAAACACGCCAACCTCGCGGCCCATCCGCACGCCCCTCGGCGAGTACTTGATGGTGCGATCGCGCGGCGTCACGGCGCACTTGAAAATGCACAGGTACTTCCTAACCGCCCAGCATATGATCCCCGGATGCGGCACGATCAGCCGCTGCACCGGCAGGTACACGGCGCGGAAGAAGACAAAGACGAGGAAAAAGTTTGAAGAGATTGGCAGCACGCGTCCCAGGTGCTGCTGCAGCGAGTACGTCGTGTTGCTCGAGTCCATCAGGTCCTCCACAAAGCCCGTCAGCGCTCCACCCGTGATGCCGCCCATCAGGACGTTGACAAACACCCACACGTAATAGTACCGGAGGAAGCGTCGGTCGGTGTTCGACAGCGACGCGTGCACGTTCTGAGCCTGAACCAGGTACATCATGAAGAAAGAGACGACGAAGACTTCCCACAGCGTCAGCAGAATCGGCGGCAGCAAACCGGACACGATGGACTGAAACACCACAGCCTCCTCGGAGCAGTACCAGGTGAGGAAACCTCGAAGCCCGCTGGGGGGCTCGACGTTGCACGCCATCGAAATGCCCACGGTGAATATGCCGGACGGGAAGAGGATGAGCAGGATGATCATCGGCATGATAAAAAACACCCGACGCATGCTCTGGTTGCGACGGTAGAGCACCGACTGCCAGTTGACGTTATCGGGACCGGGCGCGGGCTGCACCCTGAAGTTCCGTCGCGAGCCGCTGTGCAGGAGACACTGCGCAGCCTGCGCGGCAGCCTTTTGCGTGGCGAAGACGACGAAACAGCTAGGCCCCGGGTCCGACTGGAGCGCCGCCTCTCGCGCCAACACCACCGCTCGCTCGCACTGCTGCAAGTCGTACCAAGCCGCGTCCACCGCCTGTTTAAAAAAACCCACGTCAGTCCAATTGCCCATACAGAGATTAAAATAAACTCACCGTCATCACGTCGTTGACACGTTTCGCGTACATCGTCTGGTAGCTCCTGCTCTGGCGCTCTTTGAGCTTGTTGTAGGTGTTGAGCAGCTCGTCGCGCTCGTCGAGCAGCCTGTCCACCTCCCTGTGGTCGAAGATTGGAATTATGCCGCGAAACTCGTCGGGGAAGAGCGAGTTGAACATCGCCTCCACCGCTTCCAGAGGGTAACGCTCAGTCCCGTCCGCCATGCGCGTGGCGACCAAGTCCGTCATGAGCACGGTGTAATTCGCCGCCCACACCGACACCAGGCGCTTACCGTCGGGATCGTACGTGTTCACCGTGCGCTTCGCGTTGACGTCTGGAACGGGCATCTCCACCAACCGCCTCGCGCGAGCCTGGCCCTTCTTATCGTTCGTCTCGTCCCTCCCCCGACTGATGCGCTGGCGCTCCGGCCCTCGGACGCTCGTGTCGGTGGCTGGTTGGGTGCCGTTCTCGGAACCCAGCGAATCGTGCCTCGGGAGCTGCTTGTGGTCGTAGTCCTCGTCCTCCGGCCTGACGTAATAGGCCTGGAACTTGGACTCCTTCCTGGACTCTACGTCGCCGTGGTCGTCGTCGTCCGAGTCCGAGTCGATGTTGAGACCCGCCCACCACCGGTGCTTGATGGCGACGTCCGGCCCGCCAGCCTCGTGCTCGTCGAGGAAATCGAAATACTCGTCGCTCTGGCTCGTCTTGCCGCTCGGCGCGGCGTCCCTGCTGGAGTTCCCGCCGGACAGGTTGTTCCGGGAGGAGTGCTTGGAGAGGCCGTCGAGGCCCGTCGCCCCCGCCGTGGCGCGGTTGAACACGTCTCCATCTTCCGAAGACCCCCCCGACGCCGTGCGGCGGTGCGCCCGGGCCCTGTGAGCCTCCGCGATGTCCTCGAGAACCCGCTTGACGTGCGGGGTGTACGCCTCGGGGTTTAAGCCGATGATGTCAGCCGGGAGGAAACCCTTCCTCGCGACAATTTTGGAAGACGGAGCCCTCGGCTTGTCGTTGACGGCGGCGGATTCGTGAAAGTGGATGTTACCCAGGCTCAGGCCCTGCCCCAACGGCCTGTGGTCAATCGCGCCCCCGACGCTGTGTCCGGAGGCGGCCATGTTCTGCAGAGAGCCCGAGGAGTTTTCGCGGCGGAGGTCGTCTGTGGTGTGGAAACTCGCGCCCCTCCGCATCGCTCGAGCCTTCTGCGCGCTCCGCAGCTTCTCGTGGTGCGACCTGCTCGCCGGAGTCTTGGGGTGGTTCTTAACAGCGCCGCCGCCGCCGCCCAGGGCGTCCCGCATGGACCGCAGCGGCGTGAGCGGGACGGAGTGCGTGCCGCTCGACCCGCCGCGTTCGCCGCCGTGCGACCCGAAGGATCGCATCGACGACAGGTGGGAGAGTTCGAGGCTCAGCTCCGCGGCGGACCCCACGGACCCGCCGCGGCTGCCGCCCACGCTGACGCCGCCGCCGCTCGCGCCCGAGCCCGACTCGTTCGCGTCGCCGCTGGCGCCTCCCCCGCCGCCGCCGCCGCTGACGTTCTTGGCGGATTTAGACGGATTTAGGTTTGGGTTGTTGTTGCGAGCACCCGCGAGCGTGGAGGCCTCGTCGATTCCGATCCCCCCGAGGCCGAGGGTGGCGAACGCGGCGCCGATGTCGCTTTTGTTCCGCGCGTGTCGCTTCTTCTTCTCCCGTCCCTTCTCCCGTTCCTTGCTCGCCTCGATCAGACCCTCCAGGCCCTCCGCCGCGGCGCCAGTCAGCTCAAACACCGGCGGACGAAGCGGCACCCCGCCCGCGCCGCCGCCGCCGACGCCGCCGCCGCTGCCGCGTCGCGAGTGGCGGCCGCGCATCCTCGGCGGCGATAGAAGCGCGTCGGCGGTGGACGTGGGCGGACCGGGCGGCGGATGCGATTCGCGTCGAGCAGCCCGAACTCGCTCCAGGAAACCCCCCGTCTGCTGCTGCGTTTGCGTCCCAGCTGTGCCGCCGCCGGGCGTCGTTCCCGGCGGGCCCATGTACACGGTGGTCCGCCCGTCCTCGTCCACGTACGTGCGAAGCGCGGGTCGAGTCACCGGCGGGTCCGACGACGCCGTCTCCCTCTCGCCGTCGGGCGGCTCCGTCGTGCCGTCGCCCCCCCTCCCGACGAACGATTCCGTGACTGGTCCGGGGCCGGGCGGGTGGTCCGTTTCCTCGCTCTTCTCCTCCGCGATGGTAGCCTCGGTCGATCCCCCGCGGTCGCCAACCTCGGCGGAAGCCTTCCGACGCGCCTCCTCGATGCTCTTGCGAAGCGATACCGGGATGTTAGACCTTCGCCTGCCGCCGCCGCCGCCGCCGCCGCTGGAAGGGGTGGTGGGCGAAACCGCGACTTGTTCAATCGGCGAGATCGCCTCGATCGGCCCTTCGTCGAACGCGCCCGCGGTCGCCGCCGCCGCAGCAGCAGCAGCAGCAGCAGCGGACGTCGGAGTGGAGTACGCCGGGTTGGCGGTGCCCGCGCGCGGCGGCAAACGATCGACATCGTCCGGGATATCGATGGAGATTCCCCCCTCCGCGGCGAGCTGGTTCTCCAGCGCTCTCCGCCGCCGCGCCTCCTCCGCCTCTTCCTCCTCCTGGCGCCGCGCCATCCCCGGCGCGGCGTTCGTCCTGAGCGGCATCAGTTTGAGAGTACCGCGGTCGGTGCTCGCGCGACCCGGGGCGGCGCCGGTCGAGGGCGCGAGGTCGGTCGAAACCTTCGATCGGTCTCCGGACGTCCTCACCGGCAATAACCCCTCGCGCCCGAGCCCGACGGGCGCCTTGTCGGACGGCGGCGGCTTCGCGCCGAGCGCGCTTCGCTCGGTGTTCGCGCGCGTGAGGCTCCCGAACTTCTTGGCAACCTGCCGGATCACCTTCTCCGCGCTGCCCTTGGCGCCCTTAGGGTCCGCGTGATGAACTTTCTCGGCCAAAACCGGAGTCGCCAACACCGCCAACGCCTCGAAGGTGTTAGCGTTCACCGAACTGCGTCGCATGTTCGCGCGCATCGTCTCCATCCGTCCGAGCGCGTCCTTGGCGTCGCTCCCGCCGTGCAGGCTACCCCCCGAAACGCTCACCGTCGGAGAAGCACCGTCGCCGTCCCGGGACGGTTTGAGCGGCTTGAGTTGCGAGCCGCGCCTAACCTTCTCCTTGTGGACGCTCCCATCCCCGTCGGAGTTACCCGCGTTCGAAGCTGCCGCCACCGCGTCGAAGTTGAGGCTCGCGCGAGCACCAGTGCTCGCGCGCGTGGGCGTGGACAGCGTCGGGATGCCGCCCTTGGGCTTAAAGTTAGACCCGGGACCTCCGGGAGGGTCCGGGCCACCCGACGCGTTTGGCGTCGCCACGGCACCCGCGACACCCGCTCTTTGTTCGACGGCTTCTATGGACGTGAGCATGATGGGCTGGCCGTCCGGACCGACGAGCAGATCGGTGTTCCCCACGAGTTGCTCCCCGGGTTGATCGCCCGGGTCGAGACTCTCGTTTATCTGCGCCTTGGCGACCTGCTCGCGCATCTTGTGCACGTCGAGCTCCGCCTCCAACTCGCGCCCCTGCACGAGCATCTGCTGCAGGATCGTCCCCGGCATGTGCACCGCGCGCCACAGGTTGGTGTCGCCCGCGGTGCTCAAGTACAGCTGGCGCAGCAGCGCGAACGTGCGCGTGTGTCTGCGCAAGAGCCACGTGGCGTACAGGGTAATCAGCCACATCAGCACGACGTGTATCCACATCACCGGATCGCCCTCGTTCAAATTAGCCGCGGTGGACCTCATGAGCTTGCTGTCCAGCCCGGATCGCAGCTCCTCCGCGTTGCCTCCCTGCCGGATGAACTCCTCCTTCTGGCGCGCGAGGTCCCCGCCCGCGTTGTGTATGGGCACCAGCACGATGATCACGACGAAGGTGATCGGGACGAAGAGCTGGATGCCAAACTGACACACGCGGATGAACGCGAGCGCGTCGATCCCAGCCGTGGCGACGAGGTCCTTGTCGGGGACGCGAAGGACGTGGGTCATCCATCCGAAGATGGCGTCGGACCACGTGCCATCGGGGCGAGGGATCGGCGGTGGGCGATGCGTCTGAGGATGGGGAAGAGTGGGGACGGAGAGACGGGGTCAGGGGCGGTGGGGAGACGGGGGGGCGCGCGAGCTTCGGAGCAACGAGGCGACGACGAGAAATCTTGTCACCGTCGCCCGGTGGTTCGATCGACGGGTTCGCCGGGGCCGCACCAGGTTCCTGAGCCGTCGTCTGCCGAAGAAGATGGGTGACCTGTGCCGCAGCACCCCGAAGAGCAGCAGCAGGCAACCCGCGAGGAACGCGAAGATGCCCAGCGACGTGAGGATCTCTCTGTCGCTGACGTCGAAGTAGACGCACGCGCCGGGGTCCTCGCAGCCCAGAGACGCGGAGCCGGGCGACGGCGGAGGCGCGGGGGCCGGAGGCGGGAACGGAGGTGGCGGCATGCTCATGGCGACGCCGCGCGAGAGGAGGGGTTTCGGATCGACCCTTCCGCTCGCGCCTCGCGCCCACCGCGCCCACTGGCTCCCGGCAAAGTGCCAACCGGGCGAGACAGTTATTTTCAAGAGGGCGACGAGTGGTCCAGCCAGCTTTTCAAACGTTGACCCGCCATCTTTCAAGCTGCCCGATGAAATGATACCATGTAAATGGTCAGAACTTGAAGTAAGTTTATGCTTGCAATTGCAATTGCAAATTAGGACAGCGCCTTTTGATGACTGGCCACCAGTCGGCCACCGGTTGATCCGACCGTTCCCCATCCCAGCTCGACGACGCTTCTCTGCCTCAGATTTGCCTCCACGTCGCCTTTTCTTCTGAAGTCGGCATCACTTCGGCTATGCCCACGCGCGCATCGGTGACGCTCGCGTCCGAACCCACCGAGAAAATGACAGCGGAGGAGACTAAGCCCGAGGTGAAGGGCATCAAGATGGAGGAGGTGGAGAAGCACTCCTCCGTCGACGACCTGTGGCTGGTCATCGACGGTGCGTCTACACGCCTCGCACGATCAAATTCGCGTCCAACGCTCCGCCGCGACCCCGCCGCCCGCGCTCCGATGCACGCCCGCCCGTACGTCGCGCTCGCCTGTGCTCACTCGGCGCGTGCACGCACCTGACCGTATCGTTTCCCCCCCCGCGCGCTCGCAGGCAAGGTTTACGACGTCACGCCGTTCATGGATGACCACCCGGGAGGCGGCGAGATCATGCTCTCCGCCGCGGGCAAGGATGGCACGCAGGATTTCGAGGACGTCGGCCACTCGCCGCACGCCAGGGAGCTCCTCAAGAAGTACTACCTGGACGAGTTCGCGGGCGGGGTTGGGAGCGGGAAGATCGCGACGAAGTCCGGCGGCGGCGGGATGTCCCTCCTCGCCGTGCTCCTCCCCATACTCGTGGTGGCGCTCGCGTTCGCCGCCAAGATGCTGACGGCGTAACTGGTCAAACTGATTGTGCATAGAGACTAGAATCGCTATTTGGTTTATGTAAACATTCTTTCGAGCTCGGAACGGAGCCGCGAGGGGTCGAGAACGCCAACGCGATTGATACAGACATGTTAATAGGTTACGAACACGCGCAAAGACCCCGCGCGTCTCGAGCTCGGTCCCGACGCAGGACCCTCACTTGAGCGCGGAGGCGATCTGCTCCTCGACGTTTTTCGAGGGTTTGTTGGCGTGAATCACGTTCACCTTTCCGCGCGACTTGTAGTAGTCGATGACGGGCTGCGTCTGCGCGTGGAACGCGTCCAACCGCGACTTGAGCGTCGCCGCGTTGTCATCCTTGCGCTTCATGAGCGGCTCCCCGGTGATATCGTCCACGCCGGCGATTTTGGGCGGGGAGAACTTGGTGTGATACGATCGTCCCGACGCCGCGTGGATCCAACGGCCCTCGATTCGCTCGACGAGGACCTCGTCGGGGATCTGGAAATCCAGGACGTTGTCGACGGCGACGCCCTTCTTGCCTAGCATCTCGTCGAGCATCTTAGCCTGCGGGACGGTTCGCGGAAACCCGTCGAGGATGAACCCGTTGCGGCAGGAGACGTCCTTGATGGCCTCCTCGATGATGCCCACCACGATGTCATCGGACACGAGCGCCCCGGACTCCATCGCGGTCTTGGCGCGGACGCCGTTGGGGGTTCCGGCCTTGACCGCGGCTCGAAGCATGTCACCCTGCGCGAACGATTGGACGGTGAGGACACCGGGCGTTTTCGAACACGGGTCGGGAGGAAACGCACCGTGGCGAGGTGGCACAGGCAGTGCTCAGCCTTGATTTTTGGGGACTGGGTGCCCTTGCCACATCCGGGCGGGCCGACGAGGATCAACCGCTTGTCGGGCTTGGACTGGCAGTCCAGCCGACGCTGAATCTCGCGCATGAGCGCATCGGTGCTCATCTCGGCGAGCGCATCGGCCATTTCGCTAGCTCTGACCGTGGACGGGCGGGGCGCGCGAAGGGTTGTGCGCTGACGCGGATGCTCGATCATCCGGGTCACGTTTCGGTTGGGCGCAGAATCTTTGGCTGCCAATGAGTGTAAAAAGCTATATATACGCCACATGCGACGCCGCGTTCCCGTCACTCGACGGATAGCTCCCTCATCCCGCATCCCCGAACACGTCCCTCGTCGCCTTGAGCTCAAACAGGACGCACTCCTCGTCCACGAACCCGAGCTCCTCCCTCGGAACCTCCCTCGCGCTACCCAACGCCCCACTCGCCCCCCTCCGAAACGCGTCAAACGCCGCGGCGCATCGCTCCTGGACGCACACGTACGCGACTGTCCTCGGTCCGCCGCACGCGCGTATAGCCGCGAGCAGCGGCGCGACGAGTGACTCGTTGAACACGACGTCCGTGGCCAGTATGATGTCGAAGGGGCCTTCCCTCGCCACCGCGTCCACGTGTGCGTCGTTCGTCCAGTCCAACGGCATGCACTTGGGTTTGGATTTGGATGTGGATGTGGTCGTCGTCGTCGTCTCGGTGTCGGCGTTGGCGTCCCCGCGCTTCTTCCGCTTCTTGCCGACGAGCTCGGCGCGGGTCTCGAACAGCGCGGAATTTCGTCGCACGTTTCTCTCCAGCAGCGGCATGGCGTTCGGGTGGTCGGTCAGCACCGTGGCCTTGGCGCCTCTGGCGGCCACCGCGAGCCCGAGCAACCCGGCGCCGGCGCCCAGCTCGAGCACCTTGCATCGCGACAGTCCCCGCTTGCGCTTCACCGGCGGGGACGCGCAAATGCGCCCGATGTTCAGCCGCATGTACTGCTCGAGGGCGTACGCGGATTCCCACACGATCCCACCGCACGAGTCGTGCAGGCTCTGGTCCTGTTCCACCACCAGCTCAACCTCCGACCCGTCCGCGCGCGATGAGCCGCTCGCCTCGTTCGTCTCGCCGTCGCCCTCGCCGCCGCCCCGTCCTTCTCGCGCCTCGCGCTCTCCCACCGCGACGGTGTATCGCACGCATCGGGCGTTGGCGAGGTCGAAGAAGCCCTCGGCGGCGGCGTCTCCATCCGCTCCCGCGTCGGGGACGACGCTCTGATAGTGGAGCGTCTCCCCGTCGCCCATCAGTGGGTGCGCAAACTCCGCCGCGAACGAGTCGCCCGGCCAGAAAGCTGCTGTGACTGCCAGACTGCCAGACTGCTGCGGAGATTCAAAAAGTTAGGGATTCGCGGGCCGCCTCACCACTGCGCGTCGCAGGGCGTTAGAGGCGCCCCCGCGACCGATCGGCCGGAATGGACTACGACGTCGAGTCGTGGGTGGAGGAGGAGGCCCGTCGCGGCCGCGGGCGCAGGGCCTCCCACGCGCCCGCGCCCTCCGCGGCGCCCTCCCCGTTCGGCATCGCGCAGAGCCAACCGCCGGCGACGACGTCCAAGATCCCGGGCGGCGACTTCGGCTTCGCGCCGCCGCTCCCCGGCGCCGTCCCGGCGACGCCGTTCACGCCGGGTTTCGGCGGCGGCATCGGCGCGTTCGGCAAGGGCGCGGATGCCACCCCGTACGCCACCGAGGCCTTCCTAAGGCGCGCGCCCCCCACGGCGAAGGCCGCCAAGATCCCCAGCCCCGATCGATCGACGATGACGGCACCCGCGCATACCCGCATGGACGACGACGACGTCCTCGACGACGCCCACGCCGATCATTCGCCCGGCGACGACGCCCGCACCGCCGCGGCGAAGGACCTGGAGACGGACGACGCCCCGCACGAACGCCGCGAGGAGTTCGCATTCGCCGACGTCCTAGCCGCCGTGCGAGCGGGCGAGGTCACCGCTCGAGAAGCCGCGGGGGCGTTCGAGGAGGCGTGCTGGGAGCGATCCTTCGAGCTCCGCGAGGAATCCGCGTCGTGCGTCCACCGCACCGTCAAGGCGGCGGAGCTCGCGCGCGCCGCGGACCTGCTGCAGGCGGAGGCGGGCACGTGGTCTCTCGTGTGGTTCTTGCTCGGCGACGGCGCGGCGATCGAGGCGGACGGCGCCGCGTCGGAAGCCGCCGCGCGGGCCGTCATCGCGCGAAGGCAGGCGGCGGGCGGGGACCCGGCGTCCGCGATCGACTCGGGCGTCCCCAACCCCGCGCCGACGCCGATACCGCTCTCGGCGAGAATAAGAATAGCCGCGAGAGACCAGTCGGGCGACCCGGTTACGTTTCGACTGAACCGCGTCGTGGCGTGGCTGGAGGGCACCGCGCGGGCCGCCATGCAGCGCGAGCGCGCGGGTTTGGTCCCGGTTCCGGACGAGCACGCGGGAACCCACGTCGACGATTTCGCATCCGGAGAGTGTGCGTGGCGAGAGACAGCCTCGGCGTTGGACGCTTCTGCCACCACCGACGGCCGCGGACGTAACTTGTGCCGCCAACTCGACCCCGACGGCCCGTACCGCACGTCCTCCGCGCTGCACCCGACGAACGCGGACGGCGAGGACCGGCTTTTACGAGCGACGTGGCGTTTAACGCGCGCGGGGATGGTGGACGCGGCGAGGGAGCTGTGCGTACACGTCGGTCAGCCGTGGCGCGCGGCGAGTCTGGGCGGCGCCGCGGGGTTCGCGCCGGCGCCGGTGGGCGCCGCGGCGGACGACGCGTTCGCGAGGTCCGCGGCGAAGCCCGTGGCGGACGCGCTCGAGCGCGCGGAGGCGGAGGCGGAGGCTGGCGCGGATCCTGCGGCAACGCGAGCGGCGTTGGTCAGAGCGACGGTGGATGCGGCTCGGTCGGCTGCGGCGGAGAGGGAGGACGAGGAGGCGGCGTCCGAGTGCGAACGCGGGGGCGGCGCGGCGAAGAGGGCGTTGTGGAAGTGGGCGTGCGCGGAGACGGCGCGGCAGACGTCCGCGTGGGCCAACGGCAACGTCGCGTCCTACTCGCGATTCGAGTCGGCGCTGTACGGAGCCTTCGCCGGGGATTTGCGATGGATGCTCGGCGCCTGCGACGGGGACTGGGAATCGAGCGCGTGGGCGCACTTCAGGGCGCTGCTGGACGCGCGCGTGGACGCGGTGATCGACGGGCGGGATCCCGGCACCCCCGGGCCCGTTCTCGTGGACGACGACGACGACGGATCGGGCGATGGTAAGCGCAAATTGGGCGATGTAAGCGCCTCGGACGGTGTAAGCGGCGAGGCTGACGCCGTCGGCGCCGGTCTCCTGGCCGGGTTGAACCAGGTCGCGACGCCCCGCTGGCCCACCCCCGAGGCCTTGGCCGCGATCCCGCCCACCGCGGAGGCGATCCTCGACGCGCTCAAGCCCCTCGGCGGCGACGGCGAGCACCGGCGCGCGCAGGGGTGCCTGATCCTCGGCCGGACCCGCGAGCTCGTCGTGGATAACGTCTTGTCCTGGCTCTTCCCCGGGGTGGACCTCGCGACGCTGGACGGGGATGTCGACGAGGCGAGCGTTCACGCGGCGCTCGTCGATTCCCCCGTTCGTTCCCCCGAGCTCCTCCGTTTCGCGACGCATCTGCTCCTCTTTCTCCGCGAGCTCTTGCCCGACGGCGGCGGTTTGCAACCCGACGGACCTCTGGACAGACACCTCAACGCGGTCGTCGCGCGGTTCGTCCTGCACCTCGTGCAATCCAAGAGGTACCACCTCGTCCCGCGGTACGCGCGTCACCTCAGGGCGTCGCTCTTGGTGGAGACGTACTCTCGGTTTTTGACGAGGCTCGCGCCCGCGTCCGCGGAGCTCAAGGCGCGGTGCCTCGACGAGGCGTGCGCTTGGATCCCGAGGGAGGGGGACGGCGGCGTCCGGTCGATCGTCGTCCGCGCGCTGGACGACTCGCGCGAGGTTGTGGACGCGCGGGGGGTGCCCGACGCCCCGTCGTTGAGCCGAGGCCCGACGCACAGGGAGCGCGTGCTGGAGTGGGCGACGCTGGCGGGGGCGGAGTTGCACCCGGAGGCGGCGGTGCACGCGTGCGCGCTGATCCGCCAGCTGTGTTTGCAGCGCTCGGCGGCGGCGCGGCTCCGCGGATGCGACCGGCCTCACCTCACGCTCGACCCGCGCGATTTCGTGTGCGGCGAGGAGCGCGCTCGGCGCATCGTGGCCCGGCTCCTGCCCGCGGATTTGCAGGCTAACGCCGCGGAGCGTGGCCGGCCCGGCGCGGCGACGGAGCTCTCCGACTGGGCCGCGTACCTGGCGGCGTGCGCCGCGGTTGGCGCGTGGCGCGATCTCGCCGCCGCTCGCGACGCCCGCGCGGCGTTGGACGCGGAGGAGGGTGCGACCGCCGATTTGAACGATTTGAACGATTTGAACGATTCGGGGGGCGAGGGCGCGAGACTGGCGGCGGAGGCTGCGACCGCCGCCATCGGCGCCATCGTCGACTTGGCGTCCCCGAGGCTCGCCGACTCCGACGGCTTCTACGCCCCCGACGTGATGGACTCGTTCGACCCTGGGGTCGACGGGCCGGGGTACTGGATGGATTCCCCCGCGCTCGTCGACGCTGAAGAGGCGGCGATGGAGACGGAGAATCGGTCCCCCACGGTGCGTCTGGTCGCGGTGGCGCTGCCCGACCGAAGCGGCGGTGGCGGCGGCGGCGGGGACGGGGGCGCGCGGGGGGTCGAACGAACGGACCCGCACGAGGTCGCCGCGGCGCTCGCGGAGGCGCTGGAGCTCCGCGTCGGGGCCATCGCGGATCCGGTCGTGAGAGAAGCCGTGCGATGCCACGTGGAAGTCACGCGAGGGTGCGTCGGCGACGGGGCGCGCGCCGAGGGAGCGAAAGGCCAAGTCCTCGTCGAGGTCACCGCCGACATCGACGCACTGAACCTCCCGGTCGCCCCCGGGACGCCGCCGGCTGCGATTGGCGCCGCGTACGACGCCGCGGCGGTGGCGGCTAGGGACGTGGTCGGCCGCGCCAGGCGAGAAATCGCGCTCGTCACCGCCGACGCGATAAAGGGCGACCTGCCGAGGATCCGAGCCGCGGGGGTGCGCGGTTTAGATCCCCCCCCGCTGGACGTCCAATCCGCCGACGGTTCCGACCCGGAGATGATCCGCCTGGTGTGCAGGGCGGTGTGTTGGCCGAGTCTGCTGCTGGAGGGGGTGGAGATTGAGGCGGATTTGGGGAGCGGGTCGAGCGCGGTGTGCGAGCTCGTCGCCGACGCGGGCCGGGGTTTGCACGAGCTGTTCAGCCGACGGGAGCTCACGTGGATGCTGCACCTGCAGCGGCAGGGCGAGGTGAACGCCATCGCCGCGGGAACGAGGGGTCGCGACTGAGCAACCGGTGACGTTTATTTGTAACAACTCGGACGTTTATTTGTCATGAAGCCTGTGTCATAGGCAGCGCATGGGTCGACGCGATGTGACGGTCTATAACTCGTGAACGCGCTCCAAACTCTGATCCGGTCGCGAAACCCCACGTTTTCCGTGCTCTCCGTTTTCCCGCCGCGCTTTTTCACGTGGATCGAGTCACGACTGGTCCTTTTTTTTGGATCCCGATCCCTTTTTGCGAGATCTTTTTCCCAGCTTTTCGCCGCGCCGATCCTGCAGGTCTCGCCAGTCTCTGACACACCGCGGACCTCCCGCGCACCCACCCCGAACAGAACACCATGTCCGCCGCCACCACCGCCGCACTCACCGCGCGCCCCGTCCTCGCGGGCAAGCGCGTCCGCTCCGCCAAGACCGTCAGGTGCGTCCCGCCCGCTTGGAAGAGCCCGGAAATTAACCCACGAAAAAGAACCGCGAAAAGTGTCCGGGCGCCCCGACCCCGATCAGGCTCCCGACGCGACCTTCGCGCGCTTCGTTCGCGGAATCTCCTCGATCGACGCTTTCGTGTCGTCGGACGCGATCTGCCCGGGAATTTTGCGCGTCTTGATTCGCCTCGCGAGCTCGCGACGCCGGTGGCCGCGCGCGCCGATTGCGCGCCGGCGGGAAAAGATATTTTGCGGCAACCGCTCGTGTCCACGAAACGACGCTCGGAACCCCCACCCGCCTCCTCGCGCCTTCGCGCCCGTGAAATCCCGGCCGCTGACCCGCGCGGAAAACGAAATCCCCCCACACATTCATCGACAGGTGTACCGCCCGCGTCTCCACGGTGACGCGCGCGTCCAAGGACCCCGTCGTCAACGCCCTGTCCGAGGTTCTCCCCGCCGCGAGCGGCGAGAAGATCCGCGTGGGCATTAACGGGTTCGGTCGCATCGGTCGCCTCGTCATGCGCGCCTCCTTGGTCCGCGACGACATCGAGGTGGTCGCCGTGAATGACCCCTTCGTCACCGCCGACTACATGGCCTACATGTTCAAGTACGACACGGTACGCACCATCACTCCCCCCCCCGCCGGATCCCCGAATCCCGAACCAGAATCTCACCCTTGTTGAACCGCGAGGCAGCTTTTTCAACCGCGACGCGCGAGGAAGAAAAATATCCCAAATCCCGGCTGACCGTTTCACGCCGCCGCCGCCGCCGCACAGGTCCACGGCCAGTTCGCGGGCGACGCCAAGTACGGCGCCCAGGTCGAGTGCGACCCCGCCGAGGAGTGCCCGATGGGCTTCATCGTCGACGGCAAGTCCATCGCCGTCTTTGCCGAGCGCGATCCGGTGAACATCCCGTGGGGCGCCAACGACGTCGACTTCGTCGTCGAGTCCACAGGCGTGTTCACCTCGCTCGAGGGTGCGCAAAAGCACATAACCGCCGGCGCCAAGAAGGTTGTCATCTCCGCCCCCTCCGGCGACGCCCCGATGTTCGTCATGGGCGTCAACAGCGACGAGTACACCGACGACCTCGACATCGTCTCCAACGCGAGCTGCACCACCAACTGCCTGGCGCCCCTCGCCAAGATCATCGACGACACGTACGGCATCGTCGAGGGATTGATGACCACCGTGCACGCGACGACCGCGACGCAGAAGACGGTGGACGGCCCGTCCATGAAGGACTGGCGCGGCGGCCGAGGCGCCGGCGCGAACATCATCCCGTCGTCCACGGGCGCGGCGAAAGCCGTGGGGAAAGTGTTGCCCGCGCTCAACGGCAAGCTCACCGGGATGGCCTTTCGCGTGCCCACGCAGGACGTCTCCGTCGTCGACCTCACCGTCCGCATCGAGAAGCCCGCGTCGTACGAGGAGATCTGCGCCGCGATCAAGGAGGCGAGCGTCAACGGCGATCTCAAGGGGATCATGGGTTACACCGAGGACGCCGTGGTGTCTGCGGATTTCATCGGCGACGAGCGCTCGTCCATCTTCGACGCCACCGCGGGCATCTCGCTCTCGCCCAACTTTGTCAAGCTGGTGAGCTGGTACGACAACGAGTGGGGGTACTCCAACAGGGTCGTCGACCTCATCGCGCTCATGCACTCCAAGATGCCCTCCAAGGTTTCCGGCGGCGCGCGCTAAGCACCACCTGCACGGGTGGTGGTACATATTTTTGCAGCAGCTTTCGAAATATAGTTATTTTTCTTCAGACTTCACAGCATTTGCAGTGGGAGACGAGTTCGTTATTCTCGTAGGACCGCGTTTTCCACCATTTGCAATCAACCTCCCGCGCAAGGCACATCAAGATTCAAAAAAAAAAAAGTAGGGCGAGCCGCCGGCCGCGCGGACCCACTCGGACGACGCGCCCCACGCCGGACGGACGCACCGCGCGTCGACTTGTTCGATGGACGTCATGGATCCCGATCGCTCCTCGGTTCCCGTCATCGCCACCCTCCCGATGGGCGGCGGCGCGGTGACCGGCCCGGGAGCGGGCGTGCTGCACGTGCAGTGGGGATTGGGCAACGAGCTGCGCGTGTCGCGCGTGCGGGGAACCGAGCCGTCGGGAACCGGCGCGACGCCCACGGAAGAATCGGATGAGATATCGAGCGGAGCGGCGTACGTCGTGCAGTGGTGAGTATCCGGCGCACGGAACGGACGAGCGGCGGACGCCAGATCCCGTCCTCGCGGCCTCTTTCTCAACCAACTGAAATCTCGGGCTCGGGGCGGTGGGCCCGGGGGAAGCCCTCGGGGGGCGCGGTTCGACCCCAAACCCGCGGCGTTTGCTTTCCCGCGGCGATGCGAGTATTCATAAAGCACGCGCGCGCGTCGCTCATCCGCCCCGGCGTCTCCCCCCGCCCCCATCGCCTCGATCACCCACGACCCCGAACCTCCCCCGCTGACGACGTTAACCCTCCCGATCCCTCCCCGTCACCCGCGCGCAGGGCATGCGTCACCGGTGCGCACAGGGAACTCGCCGAGGAGACCCTCCCGCACTTCGAGCAGCTCAAGGAGCGCGTCGCCCTCGCGATGCACCGCGGCGAAGGCCCCGACGGCGTCGCCGCCGCGTCTGTAGATGCGGCGTCGAGGTTCGCCAGATCCGTCGCGAACACGCTCGACGCCAAGGTTGAAACGCTCGAGGCGGCGTCGGCAGCGACGGGCGAGCGAACCGCGGACCTCGAGCACGTCTCCTTAGCGCGCGCCGCGTGGCAACTCGCGGCGGTGTACTTCGTCGAGCCCGGGGAGGGCACCGGCGTGGTGACGGAGCGGCTGGTGGAGTGGTACCGGCGAAACGGCGCGGCGCTCAACTTTGGCGGCGCCGGCGCGCTCCCGGTGCGACTCCGCGCGCTCATCGACGGCGTCGCGGAGGCTGGCGACCGGCCGGAGACCGCGGGTGGGTTCTGGGACTGCCTCGCGGGGCTCGTCGCGATGGGATGGAGCGACGCGGCGGCGGATTTGGTCGCCCTGCACTCGTGCTGGGCGGAGTGGCGGCAGGGCATGGCCGCCGCCCGGCCCGCCGCCGAGTTGCTCGAGGCTGTCGTCGCCCTGATCAGGACCGCGCCGCGCATGGCCACCGCGGACGATACGCCCCCCAACACGGGTGACGGTTCGTATCCCCCCTCCGCCGCCACGTCGCTCCCGCAGTTCCAGGCGTTCAGGGAGGCGTGGACGCGACAGGTGCGCGACGTGTTATCCGACCATTCGCTCTTTGACGCCGTGACCGACGACGCCACGTCGGATGGCGCCAGGTGGTCACTGGAAGTCCTCGCGGGAGACGAAACGGCGCTCGCGCGCGCGTGCCGGGGCGGGTGGCTCGAGCTCATGATCGCGTCCGCGCGTCACCAGTACCCGAACCTGCGAGCCGCCGAGCACGCGTCGTTGGCTGAACGGTGCGTCGGTATAACCGGCGCGGGGGAGTCGCCCGAGCTGGACGAACTCCTCGGCGCGATCATCGCCGGCGACGCGTCGCGCACGACGGACGTGTGCGCGAGGTACTTCTCCCCGTGGTTCATCGCGCACCTCGCGCAGATGCTCGCGGCGGCGGCGGGGGGTCCCGCGGTGGCGTACGAGTACGGCGGCGGTGAGAGGATGGGTTCCCGTTCGGCGTCCTCGATCGCCGCGGAGTCGCACGTGATGACCTACTGCGCGTCGCTCGCGACGAGGGCCAACACCCGACACCTGGCGCTCAGGTACCTCCCCCACTGCGCCGACCGGGGCGCGGGCGCCGCCGCGCAGATCCTGCGACGGGAGCGCCCGCCGCCGGGGAGCCTCCCGCCCGACCCCGGCCGCTCGGACGCCGAGGAGGACCCCGACGTCGCGTTCGCCAAGACCCTGCGGTCGCTGGAGCTGTGCGCCGACGCCGGGCTCGTGGATGTCGGCCTCGGGGTGGCCCGAGCCGCCGCCGCAGACGCCCGCGCGAGGGGCGACGAGACGGGCGCCGTCGCGTGGTTGCATCGCGCGGGTGACGTCGCGGGCGTCGCCGCGCTCGCGCTCGAGCAGCTCCCCACGCCCCACGTCGCGTCCGCGGACCCGTCGGGTGCGGCGTTAGCCCTCGTGAGGCTCGCGATGGGGCACCCCGGGGCGGCGGAGGCGGCGGCCGAGATGAACGCGGATGGCGCTCGGGCGGATGGCGCTTGGGCGGATGGCGAGTGGCGATCGGCGGGCGCGACGGCGGCGCCGGGGCCCGCGGGCTTTCTCGACGCGCTCGCGGCGCTCCGCGGCGCGCTCACCGAGCTCGCACGCGCGGGGACCACCGCGAGCGACGCGGCGGGCGCCAAGCGCGCCGTCGGGAGCGCGGCGGTGTCGGCGGCGGCGAGGCGAGCGGGGGGTAAGCTCGTGGCGCTTTTAGGACACTCCGCCGGCCAATCGCACCTCTGGACCGAGGCGCTGTTTCACGCCGTACCGTTGCTCGAGGGTGCGCACGCGTCGCTGACGGCGAAAGAGATCCAGCTGTGCATGGCGAGGCTGGAGCAGGTGAGCGGCGCGGGGACGGTCACGAAGGGTGACTTGCTTCGCGCGGATGTCGAGGTCGTGAATGACGAACGCGATTTGCGCGCGGCGGCGGCGAGGACCGCGCTGGCGAGGGCGTACGCGCGGGCGTGCGTGAGTGGGGCGGGGGGCGGCCGAGGGATCGTGGCGCGATGATCCCGAAGACGAGGCGTACGCGTCGCGAAAGCGTTTCGGGGTTGGTAACGCACCCCAAAGGTCGCGCGAAGGGGCGGCGCGGGGGGAACCCAAGGCGCATTTTTCGCATTTTCGCGGGAAAAGGCGGATGCGACGTAGATCCTGATGACTGCTCGTCATACAAAAATAAGAGCAATACGAACAAGGGCATTTTCCGGATCTCGATCTCGGAACGCTTTCGGATGCCTTTCGGAAACGCCGGTTCCCCCCGCTGCGTGTCGCGAAATCTGAGCGTACGAAAGTCAGTCTGATTTCCGATCGAAATCGCGAGGCGGTCTCGGGCGAAAATGAATCAAGAATAAACGGTCTCCCAAATTTCGAAATCACGCTTTGACCGTTTATAACCGAGAAAAGAGTCGGACCGCGCCCGAGACCCGCTGCAGATTTCACCGGAGCTTTTTGCTGCAGCGAAAAAAGCCGTGACGGGTGCATCGTCCCGGCCACTCCGCTTGAGCGTCGACACGGCCGTCGTCGCCACTTAGCAGTACCAGCGTGGCGGAGGAGACACACGCGTTGTCCATCTGCGGATAGGTACACGCGTATAACGAGGTGCGTGCGCGTCGGCTACCCGGTTCCCTACCGACGGTTCGAGGAGCGGAAATCTCAACTCGCTTAGCCGTGTGGGAACGAGCTCCAGCAGGGGACTCACCGCGCTTCTCCCCCTTCCGTTCACTCGACGCAGGCGCCATGAACGAGAACGCCAGGCGGTCCACGGGCGATATCAACACTCGGAGTGAGAAAGGTGAGTATCGTATCCCGTCGCGGAGTCCCTGTACACGTCGCGTGCCATCGCCCACGCGCGCGTCAGTCAAGGGGGTACCGCGGAATCCGCACGAGATTTTCCAATCTAACGCTCCACACGGTAACCCGCATCACCTCGCAGTCATGGCCGGTCGTGTTCCGCTCATGGGAGCCGGCAGCCGCCGCGCCCTCGGTGACATCGGCAACACCAACGCCACTGGCCAGGGTGGCCTTCCCGGCGGCAAGGGAGCTGTCAAGTAAGTCGCACAACCCGCTCCGCGCGCCTTTCCCCCGTCCCATCTGGTCGCGCGAATCTTAGGGCTAGATTGCGCTCGGGCCACCGAGCCCAACGGGGGACCGAAAAATCGGACGGTGACTCACCAACCTTTCCCGACCAAACCTGCAGGGAGAATGCGTCCGAGTCCCTCAGCGACATGTCCACGCTACTCAACAACTTCCGCGAGAAGACCTCGCGCGCTGGCCTGGTGCGTTCAGCCCCCGCAGATCGATCTCGGCGCCCCCTCTGCTTTCCTGTCATGGGTTTGCGCAAGAGTTTTTGCTACCCCTTCACCTGCCCGCGTGAACTCGCCTGCCCGGACGCGTCGCAACCGGGCGGTGCGCCATCGCGATCCAGAACGGCGACCATCGATCCACGTACCTCGTGATCTCCCCATCTCGCCCGTTCTGACGCGTCATCGCCTCCCCCCTTGCCTCAATCAGGGTGGTGTCACCAAGTGGGGTCGCACCTCGCAGCGCACGAGCCAGTACAAGCCTCGCGACATCTCGAATGCGACTGGCGGCACCATGACCACTCGCACGGGCGAGCCCGCCACCAAGCGCGAGAGCTACACCGAATACATCCAGGGTCGCGCCGCGAAGGTGATTTAACGCCCCAAAACCCCGACCACGTCCCCGAAGCACCAGGGCGCCGCGTGCCTCCCAGATGGAAAAAAAACTTAGAACCCCTCGCGCCGCGAGATTCGCGGCGGGCGCCCGCCCGACTGTCCGCTCACGTCCTCCCTGCTCCCCTTTCTTTCAACAGGAGATGCCCGACATCGACGCCCTGGACCGAGAGAACCCTCTTGCCGTCACTGAGTACGTCAACGACATCTTCAGCTACTGGTTCCGCGTTGAGGTGCGCCGCCTGACCAGTCACCGCTTTGTTTCCCGCGCGAGATTGTCGACGCTCAGCTGTCGCAAGCTGTTTTGAACCGATCGCGCGCCTCGAGCGCCGGGAGCCTCTCAACTCCCGGCGATGTCAATCGGCATCCGCCGAGTACATCGAATGTTTCCTCCAGAGCGCACGTGTGCACCCATCACCTCCCTTGTCGACCTCATTCACCGCTATTGGAGCGCGCCGCTGACCAGATGATTTGTCCACCCTCGTTTTCTCAGCCCGACACCCAGGTTGCGTCCAACTACATGGGCATCCAGACCGACATCAACGACAAGATGCGCGCCATCCTGATCGATTGGCTCGTTGAGGTGCACCTGAAGTTCAAGCTCATGCCGGAGACGCTCTTCCTCACCCACAACCTGATCGATCGCTTCCTCTCCAAGAAGGTGGTGACCAGGAAGAACCTCCAGGTGCGCGAGGGCCAAGTGACCAAACGATCAATTCTCGCGAAAATCCTCGACGCTCGCGTTGCCCTCGTATCCCCCGTTCGCACTCAACTGATCCCGTACCCCTGCTTCAATCTCGACAGTTGGTTGGTGTGACGGCGATGCTCCTCGCGTCCAAGTACGAGGAGATCTGGGCGCCGGAGGTTCGCGACTTTGTGTACATCTCCGACAAGGCTTACACCCGCGAGCAGATCCTGAGCATGGAGAAGGACATGCTCAACACCCTGGGCTTCCACCTGACTGTGCCCACCCCGTACCAGTTCATGTCGCGCTTTTTCAAGGCTGCCAACGCCGACAAGCAATTCCAGCTCCTCGCCTCCTTCATCGTCGAGAGCTCGCTGCCCGACTACAGCATGCTCAAGTACCCGGGTTCCCTCCTCGCCGCGTCGGCTGTGTACGTGGCGATGAAGACGCTCGGCAAGGGTGAGTGGAACGAGGTGATGGAGGCGCACACGCGGTACACCGAGGCGGAGATCAGGCCGTGCGCCAATGCCATGGCGCGTCTGCAGCGCAAATCCGCGTCCGCGTCCCTCTCGGCGGTGCACAAGAAGTACAGCAACCCCAAGTTTATGGAGGTTGCCAGGCTTCCCGCGCCCGCCGGCTTGGGCGAGGACGCTTAAGAGTCCGAGGAGGAGTTGAGCGTATTACGATGATTTGGAGGTGAGGACACGTTCAGACGGCGTGTGATACTCTCCCCCGGGGAAGGGTCCCGGTAGTGGGGGGAGGTTACGTCGTCTCGGCACGATGTCCGGAGGTGGGGGTGGGGAAAAGGGAATTCGGGGTTTTTCGGGAAAACGTTGACGAACCATGCGGAGGTTGTTTGTGCGCCGGCGGGCCTCCTGTACCATACAGAACGAAAAGCGCCACCAGTGTCGTCACGGCTAGTTGACTATGCTTGATATGAATAACGACGGCAGATCATTTCATGCTGAATCCGAATCCTCCCCATCGTAGAGCCCCCGGCGAAAGTACACGTCGTGCGGCGTCCCCCGCACCAAACTCTTTGGAAAGTGCTCGTACGTCGGTTTTAACGGTGGCGCGTACCCAACCTCCCGCCGCACCCTCTCCACCTCCCTCTCCAAGTCGATCCTCTCCAGCTGTGCGTTCAGCACCCTCGCCACCTTCGCGTCGTGCCTCGCGTTCTTCGCGACGTGTTCATCGAGCGCCGCGATGCCCGCGTACGTCTTCTCGCCCCGACCCGTGACGGATGGCGCGAGACTCGCGAAGGCTTCGACGATCGCGCGAGCGAAATCCGCCGTCGCCTCGGGATCCCCCACGAGCGCCCTTCGCAGCCGCATGCTGAGCTCCAGCTGCACGCTCACCAAACCGAGCGCACACCCCTGCTGCGAGAGCGTGAGCCGCCCGTCCGGTCTGCGCCCCGTCAGAACCGGCCGCGCGTTGACGGCGTACGCGGGGCTGTCGAATTCGCCCCTCGCCTCGCGTCGCCTCCGCCACCGAGCCAAACATCGGTCCAACCCGTCCGCGAGCGCCGTCCTGAGCGAGTCCGCCAACTCGACGTTCACAGCCTCCAGCGCCCCCACGCCCACGTCGCAGTCCCCGTCGCCAATCTCCGCGCTCACGTCGCCGCCGTCGGGGTCCCGTCGTCCGTGAACGTCCACGTGCGCGGATCCAACCGGCCGCCTCGCGAGCAGCCGGGTCCACGGCGATTTCCTTTCCCACTCGTTCGTCGAAATCGCGGAGACGCAGTTCGGGTCGGTGAGCGCGGGGTTTGGCGCGCGGAACAGCCGCGATCGGGTTCGCTCCGACTCGCACCACGTCATGGCGACGCCGCCCGTCGCCTTGGCGAACGCGCAGGCGAGGAACGTGGTCCATCCCTCGGGGTGATGCGTCTCGAATTTATTGTCCTCGAAGTCTGTCCCGGCGTCAAGTTTTTCGCGTCTGAGAAAAACGCCGTGCGGCGCGGTGAACGCCGTCCCTTCCCCGCGCAACACCGCGTCCGGATCCCCCCTCAGCTCGATCGACGCGAGTTCCCCGAGGTCAACGCACTCGGGCTCGGGCAGGCGCGACGCGTCGGAGAGGGCGCCGTCGGATCCGGAGAGCGCGAGTCGGCGGAGCGCGTGCGGCGAGGAGAGTTTGGATTTGTGAAGGCGCTCCGCGATGTCGCGCGCGTGAACGCCCCTGAGCTCCGCGGAGGTGGCGCGTCTCTCCGCGAGCGTCGACGCGTACACCGCGATGGACGCCGCGGGGTGCATGTCCTCGACGTCGGCGTCCACGTCGTCTCCCCCCGTCGCCGCGGCCAGGTCGCGCAACGCCGCCGTTGGGAGCGGGGGATGTCTCCCGGACTTTGCCAGCAGCGCGTTGAGCACGCACGGTCCTCCCAGGTGGTGGTGGAACTCGGGTCGCGTGCCGAGGTTCGCGCCCTCGACGCGCGGGTCGTACGGCGCGGCGATGGCGTGACGCAGCTGCCGGGCGTTCGTGACGTCCAGGGTCTTGAGCACGGGCGCCAGGCGGGTGTAGTCCTTGCCCTGCGAGCGACGGATGGGGCGGGCGTTTTGAGGCATCGGAAGGATCGACGACGCGACGCCCGCGGCGGGGTTGGGGGGATGTCGAAGCGGGAGTCGGGCGTCGACGTGGCGGGGGTTCGGGATGTGTCACGCACCAGGACTCGCTGGATGAAGGCGAGAAAGTCATCGCGCTGATACGATCCCATGCCGCCCGCCCGCCTCTCGGCGCGACCCGAGGGAGTGGTCGTCGCGACGACTTCTCGCCGAGATTTTCAACGAGTTTGAAACGGCACCAACGCGTCGCTCGGCGCACCCACACCGCACGTGCGGGGAGTTCGACGCCATGTCGACTCCCGAGGTGACCGCCAGCGCCGAGCGTGATGGATCGTACGTCATCCGGGTTAAACTCCCCGGCGTCACGTCCGCCAAGGAGGTCAGCGCGGTCGTGGAGGACGACCCGGCGAACGGCGGATGTCGCCTGGAGGTCGTCTCCCCGCCCGAGGCGCACAGGGTGCCCAGATACCGGCTGTCGCACCCCGTGCCGTTCGTCGCCCTGGAGGGAACCTCCCCAGACGTCAAGTTCGGGAAGAAGACGGCGACGCTGACGGTGACGTTCGAGCGAATCGACGAGGTTCGCGTGCCGGGGCTCGAACACTTCGAGACGAACGACGCGCTGTACCTCGCGACGCATCCGACAAAGGGAAGGTGCGTCCGCGCGAGGCGCGAGATCAAACCCGGGGAGACGATCCTTCGCTGCGATCCCTTCGTGCACGTGGTTCACGACCGACGTAGGGAGGATCACTGCGCCGGGTGCTTCAAGACGCTCCAGAGTTCATGCGTGGAGTGCGGAGACTTCTGCGGAGTGAAGTACTGCGCCGACGACTGCCGCGAGAGCGACGTCGCCCACGTCGCCGAGTGTTCCATGGTTCGAACGAACGCGGGAACCGGCGCGGACCTGCGCGGCGCGCGCATGTGCCTGCGATTGATCCACAAACGGCAAACGGATCCCGCGCGATTCGCCGAGGTCATGGCCGCGCTTCGATGCGAGAAAAAATCACCGTCGCCGGCGGCGACAAAACTGGCCTCCGCGGTGCGTCACGCGGCGGCATTGGACCCGTCGGAGGTGGAGGACATGCTGGGCAAAACGCGGGAGAACTCGCACGGCGTGGTGGACTGGAAGCTGCGGCAGTTGGGCACGGGGATATACCCCGAGGCTTCCATGTTTAATCACTCCTGCGCGCCAAACGCGGCGGTGTCCTTCGGAGCCGGCGGGACTCTCAACACGTGCTGCATAGGCGTGGACGACTACGAAGCGCGCGCGATGGAGGTTGGACCGAAAGGGTACGTGCCCCTCGGTCGGCCGCGGGCTATTCGGAAGGGCGAGGAGGTTTGCATCGCGTACACGGAGCTGTACAGACCGGCGGCGAGCAGAAGGCTGACGCTGGAAAAGTCCAAGGGTTTCGTCTGCGAGTGCGTTCGATGCGCGAACGCGTCGGTTTTAAGAGCGTTGGATACCGAGCTTCACGCCGCGACGGACGGTAACGAAGAGGTTGCCGACGAAAAGGCGAAGGAGTGGGAAGATGGCATCGACGCGTCCAGGGCTGCGTACGCGATCGGGGATTTTAAAGGCGCCGTCGAATCCGCCGAGCGGGTGCTCGAGTCGAGCGACGGGGTGCTTCGCGACGGACACTTTTTACGGCTCGAGGCCAGACTGGCCGCCATAGAGGCGCACATCGAGATGGCTTCTCGGTCCGACCAAAAATGCAAGGCGCCGGGCTGGCGGAAAGTGTGCGACCTGTGCGTGCCCACGCTGCAGCACTTGATGACCCACCTGCCGTTCTATCATCCGGGCACGGTGGAAATAACGAAACACTTTGGATTGGCGATGCTCATGGTGTCGGCGGAGCTGGCAGATGGGCAGCCCGATTACCGCGTACGCAGGGACCTCGATTACTATAGGAACCACGATTCCGACGTAATCTCACTACCAAATCACAACCTCGTTAAGTTGTGGATCAATTCGACGAGCGCGTTCATCACGCACGGGACTGTAGCGCAGAAGGTGTATGGAGTGACACCGTTCAGAGTTTTGTCGGGTCTCAACGCGCCAGATGATAGGATGCACTACATGAAACGCGTCGGAGGAGACGAATACAACATAGCCGCAATCATCAAGGAGACAACAAACGCGGGCTATGGCGAGAAGGTCCGGGTTGACTACGCATTCATGGATGGATCGCTGCCGCCTTTGCCCAAGAGTTTCTCCAACTTCAGAGCCCCACTATCTGCGCAGATGAGCCCGGTCGACCAGGCCGCCAACATAAGGGCTTACGGTAAGCTGTACAACATGGAACCCAAGTGGATCAAACATATGTTGGAGGATCTTGAAGAGTATCACGAGATGGTGGCCAGTGAGATGCTGCTCCGTGAAATCAGGGGCATGCACTAACGTCGGAAGGTCAGTAAATATGCGAGAACTCAGGATCCCGACCTCGCGATTAGTCTACGGTTGAACGTGTATGGAATAAGCTCAACAACTACCTAACGATAAATACTATAGTCGCGTTCGTCCAGCGCCGCGACTGCGATGCACGCAAACACCACCGCGAACCACACCGCGACGCGCGTGAACACACCCGCCGCGGGCGAGTGATGGTACACGCAATCCTCCACCCGACTGGAACCCGGCGTCGTGTTGAAGTGCCACCGCGGGCAGTACTCGCACAGCTCAATCGACTTGGCTCCAGACTCCGGACCGTACGTCCTCGGAGGACACAGCGTGCACACGTCCTGACCCTCGTAGCTGTTGAACGTCCCGGGGGGACACTGCGTGCACTGACCCGCGCCGTGTTGGTCGGAATACGTACCCATCGGACACAGCGCGCAGTCCGACGGGAAGATGCTCCCCTCGACCGAGATGAACGTCCCCGGCTCGCACTTCCAGCACTCGGGCATACCCGTGAGGTTGCCGTACGTGCCCGCGGGGCAGGGTAAGCACAGCGCCTTTCCGGGGAATTCGTTGTGGTATCCGATGGCGCAGTCGACGCACGCCGCCGGGGACTCTTCACCTGCGTTTGGATTGAACGTCCCCG
Organism: Micromonas commoda; assembly: GCF_000090985.2. NCBI lineage: Eukaryota > Viridiplantae > Chlorophyta > Mamiellophyceae > Mamiellales > Mamiellaceae > Micromonas > Micromonas commoda. The sequence continues at coordinate 58,920 of NC_013047.1, read as the reverse complement.
GCGGGCACATGATGCACTCGGGCATGGCCTCCTTGTCGCCGTACTGACCGGGCGGGCAGAGGATGCACTGCCCAGCACCCGCCGCGGATCGCGTGCCCTTCGTGCAACGACGGCACTGATCCCGAGACGTCGCCTTCTCGATGGGCAAAAAGTACCCGGGCTCGCACATCGTGCACAGCACGCTACCCTCGTTTTCGGCGTAAGACCCCGTGGGGCAGTCGGTGCAAATCGCCGCGCCGGGATCCGCGGCGAACGTCCCGATGGGACACAGCGTCCTCGCGTCGGACGAGTTCGAACCCGACACGTCCAGGTACGATCCCTCCGGCACCTTCTTGCACTCCTTGAGTCCCTCCTCGTCCGCGTACGTTCCCACGGGGCACGGAGCGCACTTCGCCGTTCCGGGCTCGGCGGCGAACGTGCCAACCGGGTTCGTCTGGCACGGCACGCAGTCCTCGGCGTTCTTGGACCCTTCGAAGGGAAGGTAGAGGCCCGGATCGCACGGCGTGCACTCCGTGGCCTTGTCCAGCTCGTTGTAGGAACCCGCGGGGCAGGGCAGGCACTCGGGCATACCGGGCACCGGCGCGTGAGTCCCCGGGAAACACGCGTCGCACTGTAAACTCGAGTTGCCACCCGGCAAACCGTAAACAGTTCCCGCTTCGCACAGCTCGCACTCTACGGCCTGCTCCTTCTCCGAGAAGGATCCCGGCGGGCACTCGAGGCACTGGCCGAGGCCCGGGACGTTCGAGTACGTTCCCAGCGGGCAGGGCAGGCACGCGGATTCCTCCGTAGAATTTTTCACCGGGAGGTAAAATCCTTCAAGGCACTTGGTGCACTCCGTCTGCGCGTAGTTGGGATTGTACTCACCCTCGGGGCACAGCATGCAGTTGCCGGTGCCCACCACATCACTGTACGTGCCGGGCGGGCAAGGCCGACACGACGTGAGGTTCCCACTGCCGAAATCGTCGTTAAAGAAACCCGGGTCGCAGCCGGTGCACTCCGTCGCTCCCACGTCGTTCATGTAGGTGCCCGGGGGGCAGAGGAGACACTCGTCCATGCCCCCCACGGGTGCGAACGTCCCGTAATCGCAGTCGTAGCAGTCAGCCTCCCTGATGCTTCCGGTCTTGTTTAAATGCGTGCCGGGCGGGCACTGGAAACACTCTTGGAGTCCAGTCGCGTTTGCGAACGTGCCCATCGCGCAAGGGAAACATTCGGTGAGGAATCCGTAATCGTCAATCTCGGCGGCTTTGCCGCTGCCGGGATTGTACTGACCGATCGGGCAGTTGAGGCACTGATCGATCGAGTCAGCACCCTCCTCGACGCCGTACGTCCCCGGGGGACAATCCACGCACTCGGTGGATCCGTCGACGTCCGAGAACGTCCCGGCAGGGCACGCCCCGCACGCGGTGGCGCCCAACGAGTCGCTAAAATTACCAGCCGGGCACGGCGGGCACTCCCCCGCCTTTTCCGCCGCCAGCTTCTCACCGTACGTTCCCGCCGGGCACGACTCGCACGCGGTGTTACCCTCGCCCTCGCCGTACGTCCCCACCGGGCACGGCCAGCAGAACGCGGACCCCGGCGTCTCCGTGAACGTCCCAGCCGCGCACGGATCGCACGACGCGGCTCCGCTCCCGGCTCTGAAGGTGCCGCTGGGGCACGATAGGCAGTCGTACCTCGACCGCGCCGCGGTGCCGGGGAGGTAGGTGGACGCCGGGCACGGCACGCACGCGATCTGCTGGGACAGTTCCTGGTACGTCCCGGCTCCGCACGGCTCGCATTTTGCGGCGCCCGGCGCGTCGGCGAAGGTGCCCGGGGAGCACGGCACGCACTGGTCCGCGCTCGCCGCGCCGCCGAATCCTACAAAGGTCCCCGCCGGACACGCGACGCACTGCGCCGTCCCAGTCTCGCTCGCGTAGTGACCCGGATCGCACGGCGTGCACCGACTCGACCCGGCGGTAGTCGCCGCCTGACCCCGGGGGCAGGGTGTACACTCCAGGGATGAGAGATCATCGCTGTAGGTCCCCGGGGAGCAGTCGACGCACGCGCCCGTGTCCGGATCGAGGTAGGTCCCGGGCCTGCACGCTTTGCGCACCGCGAGGGTGAACCCGTCGCCGGCGGCCACCTCGCTGACCTGAGCGAGGCCCCGAACCAGTCGTGGGAGCGTGAGGTACTCGACGACGCCGGCGCTGTCTCTCGATTGACCCAGCATCGAGCCAAACCTCTGGTTGACCAATTCGTCCAGGGTGCCGTTGACGTTTTCCCAAGGCGGCGGAATCGCCGGCTTTACCCCGGCGATGAGCGCTCCGAAACTCGCGTGCGTCATGCCGGACCTACCCGACTCGTCGACGTCGTCCCTAAGCCGCTCGAAGATGACGTCAAACTTCCCGGTGGGGTCCTCCTCGGTGTCCATGCCGAGCACGCTCCTTCGTTTCTTGCCGCTCGGAGCGCCCGGGCTCGCCGTCGGAGGCGGAGGGTTGGCGGCGTAGGAGGGCGTGGGCGCGTCGCCAAACAGCCACCCGCGCAGGGTGAGCGTGGGGTTGGCCATCCCCTCGTTGGGTTTCACCGGCCGCGGGTCCACGCCCAGCTCGCCAAACTCGTTGGAACCCCACGCGTATACTTCGCCCAAATCGCAAACTGCGACGGTGTGCCGGGTACCCGCCACGGCGTCGGTGATGTTCACCCTGATCAGCGCCGCCACGAGCGTCGGCTCGAACCGCGGGTACCGATCGCCGTGCCCGAGCTGCCCGTACAGTCCTCCGCCCCACGTGTACACCCTGCCGTCGCGGGACACGGCGAGGGCGTGGTATCTCGACGCGGACACCTTCACGGCGTCGACACCCTCCAACGCTCGCACAGGTGTCGGGACCATCACGCGCTGTCCGATGTTGTCGATACCGACGGGCACGAAGCCCAAGCCGTGGCCCAGCTGCCCTACGTCGCCGTATCCCCAGGTGTACACCTGCCCGCCCGCCGTGGCGGCCGCGGCGGTGTATTCCTCATCGCCCATGTCAATCGGGTCGGATATCAGATCCAGCGGCGGTGGTTTGTCGAGCACCGCGTCCCTTCTTCGTTCGATCGCCGCCGCCTCGGGGGTGCCGGGCGCGGGATCCGCGCGGATCGCGACGGTGTAACTCGCCGCCGCCGCGACCGCCCTGAACTTGACGGGCTCGAGGTCCATGTCCCGCACCCGAAGCCGCTCCATTGGGTGACCGCGGTAGGGACGGAACCGAAGCGAGAGCTCCAGCGGTCCGGGCGTGGCGATGCGACCAGTCGCCGGCGCTCCGTACGCCTCGCATCCGGTGCCGTTACCCTTTTCGTACCCGCCGAACACGACGGGCGAGTCCGGATCGGACGCGTTGGCGAGCCTCGGCTGGCCCTTGGGATGGTGCGATCGTTCGGCGCAGTCCAACCTGCCGAGCTGCCCCGCTCGGTTGCTCCCCCACGCCCACAGCGTCCCATCCGCGGTGAGCGCGAGCGTGTGCGCGTCTCCCACCGCCGCGTCGATGACGTCGTGCCGGTCGAGGCCGCCCGCCGTGACCCTGTGTATCTTCATCGGTTCGGTGGAGGCCTTGACCACGGGATCGAAAGCCTCAGCCGCGGGACCGCGGAGCGACCCCGGCCGCCTCGGTCGGCCCAGCTGGCCGTCCGAATCCGATCCCCACGTGTACAGCTCACCGGTGGCCGTCACCGCCGCGGCGTGCCCGGAAAAGGCGGCGACCGCGCTGATGTTCTTTCCCGCGAGCCCACGGACGAGCGTGGGCGAGGTTCGCGGGTACACGTCCCCGTGTCCCAAGCGGCCGTGAGCGCCGTCGCCCCACGAGTACACGTTCCCCCTCGAGGAGTTCCCCGGCGCGGTGGATACGCCGAGCGTGGATTTCTCGCCCGCGCTGAGCCGCTCGAGCTCCAGGGGCTTGACGTCGGCGTCGTCGTTGAGTCGCGGGGCGCGGAGGTTCATGGCGTGACCGAGACCGAGCTGGCCGATGTCGTTGCGACCTCCCGGCATCAAAAACGCCCCCATCTCGTCCCGTCTCTTGGGCGTGAGCCAGTGCGTCCCGTCCCGCAAACCCTCCGGTATGAAACTCGCGTTGAAGCCGTACGGGTAGAGCCACCAATCCACCGTCTCGTTCGCCAACTTGGAGGTGGATATGTCCCGAAAGTACCAGTTGGGCAGACGCACGAATCGCGAGAGTCGATCGTCCAGCTTGTGACGGACAACCACCCGCACCCGCGTCGTCCGCGGTGAATACTTTGTCGTCGTGTCCCTGATCCCAAACCTCAGCGTGACGAACGGGTACCCGGCCGCGATGGGCGGGGGCGTGTAAACAACCTTCGTCGTGCCCATCAGCCACATGGCGCGCCCTTCGGCGACAGCTTCGGTCCGAGATATCTCCTGGGGGTGACCCGAGCCGGGACCGAACCACGCGTCGGGAAATTGCGCATACGTCGAGTACGCCTGTTGCACCTTGTACAAGTTACCCGGAGGCACACCGTCGGGAGTCGACAGCGTCCCGAGACCCTCGTCCTCGAGCGGGGCGTCCACGAGCACCGCGGAAAGGACCTCCTCGTTGCATTTGACCACGTATTTCCAGTCGTACTGCGTGACAACGGTGTCGGGCAAACCGGGAAACGCCGCGGGTATCACCGTGTACCCGGAGATGTACGTCACGTTTTCCTCGTAGCAAAAACTGTCGTTGTCCGCGGCATGGAGGTCAATCTCCGTGGGAGTGCCCTCGTACGCTACCACGGTGTAGTCGGGCATGACGAGGGGCGCTGACGGCGCCGGTCTCACGTACAAATGAATCTCGCCGTTGGTCTTTGATCGCATGCCGAACGAGTCCTTGATGCCGTAGACAATCTTGCCGTAGAAGTGCCTCTGCGGGCAGCAGTTGTAGTCGCACTCGCACGCGGTGTTGACTGTGGCGCACATGGAACACTCCTGGCACGTGCTCTGCAGGTACTGTTGCGTGGTCGGGTTGAGACGGAGAATCTCAGTCGGGCACTCGCGGTGGAGGCAGCACCCAAACTTATCTCCCGAGGTGTTGTAGGGGGGCTCGAACCAGACCTGCAGCGAACCCGGTCGATTGCTCACCGGCAGCCGCCCGGAGTCCATCGGCGCGCCCTTCGCGCCGGATTCGACGTGAAAGAACTCTGGTTTGCCGTACGCTCCGGGTAACTCGATGAACTGCACTGTGAGCTCGTCTCCGTCCGAGTCCGACGCGAGCATGTTCACCGGAAGAATACCCGATGAGTCCTCATCGACAAAAACCCTACGAATGGCGCTCGGAATCACCGGCGCGGCGTTTACCCTGACGGATACCTCCACGGGCAAAGAGAGCATGACGCCGTCGGTGACCACGTACGAGAACGTGACGTAAGGGGCACCGTTGGGACCGGCGGGGTCGTGCCCGCCGACATCGGGGATGAACCGAACGCGGCTGAGCGGATCCGTCACCGGGCAAGGGGTGCTGAGGTCGCAGTCGTCGGGGTTGATCTTATTCGTCGCCTTGCCGGTGACAAAGTCGACTTGCCAAAGGGAGCCGCACTCGTCGCTGTTGTCGCCGCACGAGATTGAAAACCCCGGGGGAATCACGATCTGCGCCTGGGTGGTCTCGCCCTCGGGGTCGGAGCCGCCGAGAGTGATCAACACACCCTCCACCGCGTCGAAATCCTCTCGCAAGGTGGGCGGCGTGGGCGGGGCGACCGCGACCGGGGGCAGGTTATGCGGGAGCACCACCACCGTCGCCGTTGCGATGTCGCTGTACTTGTCGGGGTCGCACACCCGGCTGTTGCCGGAAGCCTCGGTGACGCATACCCGAAACTGGAAGCTCGTGTTGTAACCAGGCGCGCCGTGCGCGGGAGCCTTGGGCAGGAACAGAACCTGCCTCGGCTCGTTGTCCACGCGCTGCTCAACCTGCTGCCCGAAGTAACTCGGGTTAACCTGCATGGACGACAACGAAGTCACGTACTGCGCACCCGGGGTGGGTTCGTCCTCGTCAATCAAATTTCCGTTTGAATCGTAAAATGCGCCGCCGTACCCGCTCGGCGCCTGCAGCGACCACAGCTCGCCCTCGGTGCTGGGCTGGAGACTGTACAGCATAGTGTGCACGCGGTCGGCGTCGGCGACGTTCTGATCGCCGCAGAACGACAGAGTGGCGTCCGTGGGGGGAAGCGACACCCGGACGTATCCGACGGTGACGCCCGAATAATACTCCATCTCAGACACGGGCACGCGCGTCGCCGGGACGAGCGTTTTTGGCGCCAACGGCGTGACGCGTATCACCACGTCGTCCGCCCTCGGCTTGGGCACGTACGTGATCGTGGACGCGACGGAGGTGGATCGCAACGCGCCGTCGTCGGCGACGTACTCGACGGTGATCACGCCGCGCGTCGATTCCGTTCCCCGCGGCGCAAGGCTCACCGCCGGGTTAACAGCCGGCGGGGGTACGTAGAGGATCTTGACGTCTCGAATGTCCAGCGGCGGGTCGCACGCGCCGTCCTCGCCGTCGCACCTGAGCTCCACGGGCGTGGCGGTGGGAGTGTCGTCGGGGGGGTGAATGAAAAGGCCGGGCGCCCCACCGGCGGGGGAGACGCGCGTGACGAGCGCCTTGACGGCGCCGGAGAACGTCCCGTCGCTTAAACGTCCGCACTGGCCGGAAGGGCAGTCGACCGGGTCCGCGACGGCGAGCGTCATCGCCAGTGACCCGCCCTCGTTCACGGTCGAGTGCACCGCGGTGGCGGTGGGCGGGGTATCCACGGCGAACGTGACCTCGCCGAAGTTGTCAGACGTGCTGAACCCGTCAAAGACTCTGAACGTGATCGCGCCGTTGATGGATCCGCCGTACGGTCTGCCGTGCGAATCCTTCGCGGGAACGTAGCGGATCACGCCGTTAGAGTCGGCGACTGCGCCCCAGTCACCCGCTGCGGAGGGATTCTGGTCCGGGGAGATGATCTGGTTGACGTTGCCCGGGGCGGTTTGATACACCTTCCCGAGGGGAACGTTCGTGGCAGTCCCGTCGCCGTTGTCTCTGACGTAGAACGGTACGCCGATGACGCTGAAGGACAACACGTCGTTATCGTCGTCCGTTCCCGTGAGCTGGTACGCGAATCCGTACCCGCTCTCGCAACGGGCCACGGCGCACGTCGCCTCGCACGCCGCCGCGTCGCATTCGCCGCTGAGATTATTCGCTTCGCACACCCCCGCGGCGACGCCGGTGTGCCGCTCGCGGTATTCCGCGCACGAACGCGCGCACACGGCCGCGCAGTCCGCTGCGCACTCCGCATCGCAGTCCGCGGGAATCCGTGCGAGTAAACCGACGGGCGCGCCGGGCGATGTCGCGACCGGGATGGCGTTGACGTGAAAGTCGATTTGCGCGCCGGGCTCGGAAACCGGCGTTGAAAATTGCGCCCCGTCGTAAACCTTGAACTGGATCGACCCGACCGGCCGGCCGCCGCACTCCTCGCACGTTCCCGCCGTGTAGTAAATCAGCGGGTTCCTCGCGGGAGTTTGCGACCCCGGGCACACGAGCTGGTTGGACTCGACGCACGACACGCACTGCGCCCCCGCGCTGCAAAGGATGAGGCAATCGCCGACGCAACTCTGCGTGAGCGAGTACGGGGATCCCTTGCACGTCAACGTGTCGGGGTCGCCGTCCGCGCAGAACCGCGTGGTACCCTTTACCCCGCGCAGATCCGCGGGCAGCGACGTGATGACGTACAGGAGCGAGTCGCCGTCGGAGTCGCGCGCGTCCAGCCGGAACGCCTCCGAGATGGCCCCCTTGGTGGTCGTGAGGACGTCGTTCACGAAAACTCTCGGCCGGGCGCTCACGTCAATCTCTGCGACGCCGCCGTTCGCGCACGTCCCGTCCTCGACGACGCACGCGACGTACCGGATCATCGCCGCGGGCGAACCCGGCCACGCCCTGGCACCCGCGGCGCCGCCCCTCGGCGTCGGAGTGACGATGACGCGCCCACCCGGGTCCGTCACCCGCACGGGCGACGTGTGTCCGGAGAGGAACCGGGCGCCTCGCGAGCCGTCTGAGGCTTCGTACTGGTACACGAGCGCGTTATCCGGATGCGGCGCCGTGAACACCTCCCACCGCACCGTTAAGGTGTCGGGCACGTCGACGCCACCGCCGGGCGTGGACGCCACCGTGGCGGGGAGCGTGACGAGGACGTCCCCTTCGCCGGACGCGATGGACGACGGGCACGACGCCGGCCGAGGCGCCTGAGTCGAATCCTCCGGGCACACGTACAGCGTCGATTGCGGCACGTGCAGGCAATCCGCGAGTCTCTTGCGCGGGTACAGTCCGCTGTCAAGCTCTGGCGAGGCGCGAACGACGCGCACCGTGAGCTGAACGTCGACGGCGCACGTCGATCGAGCCCACACCGTCAACACGGCGTCGGCGGCGCACGCGGAGAGGCCGACGAGCGTAGCCGGAATCGAAGCGAACGTCGCCGATAAACCCCGCACTCGCGATGTTTCGTCGCCGACGCCGTCCAGCGGGCACGATTCCCCCGCGTCGTACGTGGCGCCGACGACGACGCACGATACCGGGTCTTCGCTCGCGCCCGATACCGTCGGGACGATCGTCACCTCGTACGTGGGCTTGCGGCACGTGATCGGTCCGGCGTGGCCGAGCTTCCGATCCCCGGGTTGGACTGACGGAGCGCACGTCCAGTCGTCGACGGCGTCGCCGATCGCCACCTCGACGCAGGTGGGGCTCGAGGCGGCGGCGGCGGAGGCCGGGACCGTCACCGTCGCCGACGAGCCCACCGAGGACGTCGACGCGGTCGACGGCGAGATTTGTTCGGCGAGGAGCCTTCGCGTCTGTCTAGGCGCCGGAGTCGATCTATTCGTCTCGTCGTCGTCTTCGTCGTCGACGTACACGGTGACAGGCACGGACGGCGAAGGGAGACCTTCGGAGACGAACCTGTAGGTGAATCCGTCGGTCGTCGTCGTCGTCGTCGCCGGCGATCGACGCCGTCGGGCATCGTCGTCCTCTCCGAGGAGCGCTCGCCGCGCCGCCGCTTTCCTCGCCCTCGGGCCCGCGGGTATCGGCGTCGCCGGCGGGGCGTGACCGCTCTCGCACGCCGCCCGCGCCCTGGTTTCGAGGGAGCCGCGCTCGCGCGGGTCGTCGGCGCGAGCCGGGACGTACGCGACTCGAGCGGGCGTTCCGGACATGTCTCCGGCGATGACCCTCGGTCGGTCAATCACCGCGAACGAGAGCGACGGGTGCGACCCCGACCGAGGGTGATCGCCGTCCTCGCCGTCGTCCACCCCGCACAGCACCAGCGTTCCCCTCGACGGGAGGCTGGTGATCTCGAGCCACCGGCGGGCGGCGCGGCCGGCCGAGCCGTGCGGCGTCGCAGCCGGCGTCGAGAACGGCCCGGGAATAGTCGACGAGAACGGCCTGGGAATCGAAAACGGCCGGGGACTTTTCCGCGAGATCCTCGCGACGAGGGCGGGCGGAGGCGCGGGCGGCGTCGCCACGACGTCCAACGCGATTCGCCGCGGGGGCGCGTCGGCGCACGCCTCATCCCCGACGACGCACGCTCGATACAGCAGCGAGAGCGACGAGCCGGCTCCCATCGAAGGTTTCGCGTCCAGTCGGAACGAGAATCGAGCACGATTCGCCGCCGAGCCCATTCGCACCGCGACGGGTCCCACCATCCTCGCGCCGGCGGGACCCATCGAAGTCCTCCCGTCGAGGTCCTCCTCCCGGAGCAACGACGTCGTCCCGCCGCGGGGCACGGCGACGATCTCCAGCGTCCACTCGCTGTTTGTCCCGGAGGCGCCCCCCGGAGACGACGCCGGGCCCGGAGCGTCCACGGCGGTCGCGACGCCCGGGAACGCGTCGGCGCGCGCGGCGACGGACCCGATGGCGACGAAGCCGGGCGGCATGCCGGGCGGGGGTGCCGAGGGTGCCGACCTCAGAGGCGCGGGCACGACGGTCCACCCGGCGCGCTCCAGCGCCGTCTCCGAAGCGACGGAACGAGCCCGCCGCGTCCGCTCTCGGAGGCGCTCGCTCTCGTCGCGTGACTGGTCGTCGGCGACGTCAGACGCCTCAAACGCCTCAAACGCCTCGTCCTCGTTCTCGTGAAGGACGCGAGCGTGCACCGTGTACACGGTCCTCGCGTCCACCTCCGCGTCTTCGTCGTCGTGCCCCACGTGCACCGCGATGCGCACGACGGTGTCGCCCCTCGCGAGCGGCGTCCTCGCCGTCGCCTCGACGTCAGACGGCGCCGCTTCGAGGACGTCGAAGGCACCGCCCGGCCTCGGCCTGTGCGTCACCTCCCGCCGCGCCCGCGCGTTCCCTACGGTGACGTCCGCCTCGGGGTCGCACGCCAGCGCGCGGACGCCGAGAAACGCCGCGGGCGCGTGGGGCGACGCGCTCGCATCTCCGGGCGCGCTCCTCGGCGCCAACGCGTTCGGCGCGATCGAGAGGACGTACTCGAGCGTCAGCGGGTGGAAGGGCGGGTCCAGGACGCCGATGTCGAAGTCCAGCGCCGCGAGGTACCGCGTGGCGTCCGCATCGTCCACGTCCGGGGTCGCGCACGCGATTCTGCGCGGGTCCACCGGGGAGAACCCGCGCGCGCCTCGGGCGTCGTCGCCGGACGCCCTCTTCTCATCGTCCTCCGCCCATCGCGCTCCACCCGCACCCTCTCGGTCCGGCTGGACCTCCTCGGGAGCCGCCGCGAGGGTCAAAACGTTCGCCAGGAGTATCACGAGGACGGCGAGGGCGCCGCCGCGCGACCTTCGCCCCATCCCAGCTCTCCGTTCCTCCCGGCGCCCCCTCTAAAGTGCCCACTGCTTGCTTCAAAACCGCTTCAAACTCGCTGCGTCAACAACGGCGGTTGCCGGTGGCTGGTTTCGAAGCAAGATTTTGGGACTGGTTTTCTCCTTCCTCCGCCGTGGCAGCGGATAGGGCACGCGTGCCTTCATCAGTTCCTGACCGCCAGTAGTTTTCGCCGACTCATCCGACCACGCGCGCGGCAGACACACGTCCCCCGCCCGACACATCCGACGCGTCTCGCCTGACCAGCAGACGAGAGTCTTTATGTCCTTCGCGCTCAGCTCCGCCGCCGCCGCGTCCGTCGCGCGCGTCTCCTCCAAGGCCACTCTCCGAGGCCGATCCCTGCGTGCCGCCCGCAGCAAGGCGACCCGCCCCGTCCGCGCCATGGCGGTCAAGGCCGAGGTGAACCAGCTCAAGGACGGCGACAAGAAGGGCCTGGTTGATTCCGTCGAGACGTTCATCTTCGACTGCGACGGCGTCATCTGGAAGGGCGACTCCCTCATCGAGGGCGTCCCCGAGACCATCGCCATGCTCCGCGAGATGGGCAAGAGGCTCATCTTCGTCACCAACAACTCCACCAAGTCCCGCGCGGGCTACCTCAAGAAGTTCCTCGGCCTGGGGCTCGAGATCACCGCCGAGGAGGTCTTTTCCTCCTCCTTCGCCGCCGCCGCGTACCTCGAGTCCGTCAACTTCCCCAAGGACAAGAAGGTGTACGTCGTCGGCGAGGTCGGCATCCTGGAGGAACTCGACGGCGTGGGCATCCAGTACCTCGGCGGCGAGGCGGATGGCGACAAGAAGGTGACCCTCTCCCCCGGTCAGCTCATGGAGCACGACCCGGACGTCGCCGCAGTCGTCGTCGGCTTCGATCGCAACGTCAACTACTACAAGATCCAGTACGCCACGCTGTGCATCCGCGAGAACCCGGGGTGCCAATTCATAGCGACCAACACCGACGCGGTGACCCACCTGACTGACGCGCAGGAGTGGGCCGGTAACGGGAGCATGGTGGGCGCGATCAAGGGCTCCACCAAGCGGGAGCCGACGGTGGTGGGCAAGCCCGCGCCGTTCATGCTCGACTACATCGCGAACAAGTTTGACATTCGCAAGGATCAGATCTGCATGGTTGGCGACCGTCTCGACACCGACATCCTCTTCGGGAAGGACGGCGGGCTGAGGACGCTGCTGGTGCTCTCCGGGGTGACGGACGAGGCGACGCTCAAGTCCCCGGAGAACGAGATCCACCCGGACTACTACACGTCCAAGCTCGCGGACCTCCTCACGATCAAGGCTTCCGTCAACGCGTAGAGGCGGAGCGTAGAAGTCAATCCCACTAATCCGTTATTACAATCACCTTCGCCTGTCCCTGCCGCCTCGCCTGTCCCTGCTCCGGTCCCTGCTCCGGTCCCTGCTCCGGTCCCTGCCGCGCCTGTCCCGGTCCCTGCTCCCGTCGTCGCGCCTCCTCCTCCTGTCCCGGTCGCGGCTCCGCTCGCGCGATCTCGACCTCGACCTCGACCTCGACCGCTTCCTTCCCCCCTCCGTCGATCGCCCCGTTCGCCGATCCTTCTCCCTCGCCGAACCAACGGCGGCGACGACGTCCTTACCCTCCTCGACGACGTCCTCCCGCGTCCCAACAGGTCCGGCGGGTTCCGATGGGTTCCCGATGGGTTCCTCTGTGGTACTGGGTTTCGTCGGTGACGTGGCGCCCGGAGGCGGCTCCGGACCCAGCGCGACGTACTCCGTCTTGCCCAGCTCGTACACGGCCAGCACGCTCTCGCACATCATCTCGATCTGTTCCTTGGTGACGTCGAACAGGTCCCACCACGGCGGATCCTCGGGTAACACCACGCGCAGCTTCCTGGCGGCGAGGTAGATGCACGCGACCGCCACCTTGTACGCCTTGAACCGTATGCACAGCGTGGTTCGCAGCGAATCGTTTGCGATCTTCCACGCCGCGTTCATCATCGCCGAGTCTTGCCCCATCATCCGCAGGTAGTTGAGCACGAACTTGTGCGGGTGCTCGGCGTGGATGCAGAACCCAAACTCGCGGAGCATGTGCCGCTCGACCCTGACCAGATCCGCCTTGATGTCTTCGTACCGCTTGCTGAAGTACTCGAGATGCGTCAGCGGTTTCTTCTCCCTTCGCCGGGACATCCTGTGAAACACGTTGACGACGTCGCGGAGCTTCCGCGGGCACTCCTCGAGCTTGCACGCGAGGAACACCGAGGTGGCGGCGACCCGCCTCACGTCGAACTTGACCATGGATCGCTTGGCGTAGAAGCGGTGGAGGAGGACCTGGCCGGTGCACGCCACCTGCTGCGACGCCTTGAGGAGCACCGCCGCCTCCTGGACGAGCTCGCATCCGTGGACGCGCATGGCGAACTCGTCCTCTTCGCTCACGCCCCGCTCTCGGCTCGGCGAGTTTATGATCCTGTCGTCCGTGACATAAAAATTGTCCACGTTCGTGACGATCATGGCGTCCCGAGGGCCAACGGCGCCCCCCGAGTGCTGCCGGGACGTCGCCAATTTTCAGTTCGCGCTTCACCAGTCGTTTGTTTCGATAATTCGTATTTCAACTTTGTGACTGATACATGTGTGAAAATCCTTCAACTGGCTCACCTACGAAAATGTGAAGCTAATGTCAATCACGAGAAAAGCATCGGGTAGAAGCCCGTTCGAACCTGCAGTGCCCTCGATATCCTGATTCTATCCGAGCCCCCGGATCACTCCCGCCCTAACAGGAAGGAAGGCAAGATGCAGGCGCTCTCCGCCCGCACCGCCATCGCGGCTCCCGTCGCCAAGCTCAACGCGCGCGCCCCCGCCCGCAAGGTACGCCCGCGCACGGATCGAAACCCTCGACGCGAAGGGCGATCTTAACCCGAAACGCGAGAAATAACAGTGCTGACCTGGCGAGAGGAGACACTGACGATCGATCCGGTCCCCGCCCCCTGCTGTTGCGCACAGGTCGCCATGCGCGCCGCGGTCACCCCCACCGCCGGTATCCCGATCCACATCGAGTACTGCGAGAAATGAAACTACATGCCCCGGGTCAAGATGCTGATCATGAAAGCTGACCAGGCTTACCCGGGCAAGTTCGATTGGACCTACAACGTCCGCGACGTCCTCGAGCGCACCGTGCCCCCGGGCACCAGCTGGAAGGACGTCAACCAGGCCGAGAAGCCCATCGAGGGCGGCGACCAGGCCATCTGGCGCAAGGGCGCCTTCGAGGTCCTCAGGCTCGACACCAACGAGCTCCTCTACTCCAAGTACAACACCGGAGAGCACCTCGTCGACGGCAAGGGCGGACCCGAGGGCAAGCTCGGATCATTCATCGACGTCGTCCTCGGATCCCAGTAAGCACTCCACGTAGGAGGGTTCGATGGGAGGGCGGTCTTGGGTACCGCGATATAGCTCGGAACTGCTTCCCCGCCGTCTTGGCGCGCGAACGCGTGAATCAGAGCGCAGCAAAGCCCGAAGCCAAAGGGACTTGCGCTCAGGAAGATGAGACTCGCGCGCCGCGGGGATTCGCGTTTCAGAGAATGATCGCATTCATTTTTACGAAGACCGCTAACTTTACATGTCAACCGTTCGTCATCCATCGTCGATCAATCCGCCGACCACGAGTTCTTCCCGTCCACCGCGCCGCGCATGGACTCCGCGTCCAGCGCGTTCCTCGCCAGCCCTATGTCGGTCATGATCCGACCCACCAGCTCCCGCAACCCCTTAAACCTCATCTCCGGGCGCAGGTACCCGAGAGCGACGCACTCCATCGTCTCGCCGTAAAAGTCCCGACCCATAAGCCGCATGACGTGCACCTCGATCGTCACCCCGTCACCGTCCGCGAACGTCGGCCGCTGACCCACGTTGATCACGCACTTGGACCACGAGTCGTTGTCTGGATCGTCCGGCAGCCTGGCGAAGCCGAAGTAGACGCCCCGGCGCATCCGCTCGAGCTGCGGCGCCAAAACCGTCGGGTCCATGTTCGCGGTGGGCGTCCCCATCTGCTTCGACCCGCGACCGAACCCGCTCACGACTTTGGCGCGCATCTCGACCGCGTCGCGCATCGCGTACAACGGCGGAACCTCGAAGGTCCAGCACGACCCGCCGCAGCAATCCTCCGTTCGAGCCGCCGACGCCGACGACGCCCCCGCTGCTAACCAGCCCTCGCGTTCCATCGCCTTACCCTCCGCCGCGGAACCCGCCGCCTCCAGGGGCAGATCCGCGATCATCGCCGCGACGTCCATGGAGGGCAACGCCGGGGTGTGATCGACGTCGTCGAGCCGCTGGGAGATCACGAGCGTGGATCCCGGTTGGAGCAGAAGCGACGCGCGACGAAGCGCATCCGCCGGGTCGTGTTCCGAAGCGAGCGAATCGTTAAAGACGACGGCGTCGAAGGGACCCTCGTAGGGTTTAACGTCGCTCACGTCGGTACGGAGGAACCTGACGCACGGGACGTTGCCGACGGTACTCGGCGGGTCGAAGAGCTCCGCGGCTCGGTCGAGCATCGCCTGCGTCGGCGTCGGGAGTTGGTAGCGCGGTTAGCGTCGAGAGGTAGTGGCGTCGAGAGTTGGTAGCGCGGGTAGCGACGGGCGGGTTCGGTCAGACGCCGTCATCGTCGGTTGGCGGGTTTCGGTACGGCGTCGTGGCGTCCGGGCGTGTCGCGCACCTGCGAGTGGTCGATGACGAGCACGTGCGAGGCGCCGCGGTCCATGAGTGACTTGGCCAGCTTCCCCGTCTCGGCGCCGACGACGAGGACTCGGAGGGACGATCCCTCCCCTTTGGCCTCGACCGATCTGCCGCCGAGCGCGACGTCCGCGAGGAAGTCGCCGCGGTCGCCCTCGTCCGGCATGGTGCAGGAGACGCACCCGGCGACCATCTCGTCCCTCCGCGCGGTGATCTCCGCGACGTGCGCCGCCTTCTGCGTTGCGGCGGCGTCCGCCCCCGGGGGCGCCGCGCGCGAGATCCGAGCTGACGAGGCGCCCCGATGGCCGGCGGAGTGACGCGCGCGCGGGTGGGTGGACGCGCGGGTGAGCGCGGCGAGCGGGGTGCCGCGGACGGACGCCGCCATGAGTGCGCGGTCCGGAGGGTGCGTCGACCGAGCGTGCTGACGCGCCCGTCGGAGTGGAGGAGGACACCGTTCATCGTCTCGTCAGACGAGGCTGGCCGGTTCCAACGAACCTCGTTAAGCACTCGCTTGGACTGGACCGGGCCTGTCGGGGGCGTCACACCGAGCACGCGCAAGGCGCCGGGTCACCATGGAGGCTCGAGCGAGCGGTCTCCGCGGGCGTCTCGCGATCCTCGCCCGCCGCGCGATTCACCCGGCGATGCCCCGTTCTCACGCCGACGCGCCCGCCGCGTCGCTCGTGCACGTCGACGTCACGGGATCCCACGGAGCGTCGACGCGTCACCGGGCGGAGGTGTGGGCGACGGAGCGCGCGTCATCGCGAGGGTTCGTCGCTACGACCGTCTCGATGTCGAAGGGCGACGCCGACGCGCCGCGTCAGTTCGATCCGGACGACATCCTCGCGCCTCTGCGCGAGAAGGTGGAGCGGGACATGGCGGGCCTCACCGAGCAAACTCCGCAGCAGGCTGCGCTTGAGCGGGAGCGGGCGCGGAGGGAGGAGATGGCAGAGGCGTTCGAGGACGAGGATGGGAAAAACAGGGTGACGGGGGAGTGGAACGGGCCGAGGGGACCTGAACCGACGCGGTTCGGGGATTGGGAGAGGGCCGGGCGATGCTCCGACTTCTAGGCATTAGGTTGGCGGGCCCGGGCGGGGGGGGACGGCACCGCCAGGCGCTTGACGATAATTGGACAATTGTGTAATTCGAATTCGCACTTCGCGCGGCCCACGACAACGCATCACCCAACTCGAACGTCGCCATGGCCAGCTCCGAACGGGATTCTACCGTGATCGTCCCCGATAACCTCGAGGAGGTGCGGGCGAGGCTCGAGGCTAGGAGGAAGAAGCAGCTCGAGCGCGCAATCGCAGCTCGTGCCGATTACGAGAAACGAATGGAGGAGGAGAAGGCGGCAGCGGCCAAGCGGGCGGAGGAGGCTAAAAACCCTCAGAAGAACAAGGCCGACGGGAAGAAGGAGTATCCCAAGCCCAAGCCACAGGGCGAGATGAGCCCGACGCAGCAACAGAAGCAGAACGGCCAGGGGAAGAAGGGCGGGTCCGCGCCGGGCGTCAGCGCCAAAATTATCGCCAAGAATCCCGCGGCTGCCGCGCCGAAGGCTTCGGCGATAGACGCCAACGCCAAGTTCCTCGCCGCCGCAGCAGCTCGCGCCGCCTCGGTGGATGACGGCGCCACACTCGAGCCCACCATCGGGGCCGGCAACGCGCGGAAACCCAAGGCCAACACGCCCGCGGATCCCAAGTCGTTCGAGGAGATCATGGCTGAGAAGCAGGCCAAGCCGGCGGAGGCGGCTGACCCGAACCTGAAGACGAAGACCATGACGGTGAAGAGCGGAGACGAGGAGCTCGAGATCAAGTACTCGGTGCACGTTCCGGAGGAGGCGAAGAAACGGCTGGAGGAGCGCAAGCGGGCGCGGGAGGAGGCGAAGGGATCGCCCGCGCCCGAGGACAAGGCACCCGCGGCTGAGTCAGCGAAGGAGCCCGAGCCGCCCGCCGAGGAGGAGAAACCGAAGAAGAAGGCGAAGGCGGCGGAGGCTAAGGAAGACGCGCCGGACTTCTCGGGCATGAAGGTGGCCGACCTCAAGAAGGAGCTCGTCAAGAGGGAGCTGCCGGTCAACGGCCTGAAGGCTGAGCTGATTGCCCGGCTCAACGAATACGAGGCGAGTCGAGCGTGATCGAAGCCGATCGAGTCGGGCGTACGCTGTGCATATAGCCCTGTTCATACTAGCCCATGCGACAGAAAGCGAGTCACGGTGTGATGAATACCACATCTACTATCTAACACATCACGGCTAGAGACGCTCGGTGTGAGGACCGTACAACTCCCTGCGCACCGTCGGCTGCCTCCGCCTTCTACCCGTCGCGCTCGACGACGCGAGCCAATCGGCCTCGTCGTCGAAGTACTTCACCTCGTCTCCACCGCCGGCGCCGGATCCCAACCTCAACGAGGTCACGTTCGTCGCGACAACCTCCCGCAAACCATCGAGCGCCATCCTCGCCATCTCCCCCATCGACCGATTCTTATCCGAGGCGTCTGAAGACCGCATCCGTCGCAGCGCAATCTGGTCGCTCTTCGTTCGGCCGTGCGCCACCTTGTCCATGCTGCGGCGCCATTTCTCCCTCGCGAGTTGCGCGCGGGTCTTGGCCTTGGCCGTGTTCCTGTCGTCGTTGGCGCGGTGATAGTCGTCGTATTCGTCGTCGGTGTCCGAGTCGTCCGTGTCCGAGTCGTTGTCGCGGCCCAGGAGGTCGCGCACGGCGTCTCGACCCTCCGCCGCGTATATTTTGTCCGCCGCGACTTTCGCATCCGCCTCGATCGTCATCCTGGACACCAAGACGCTGGTGGGCACGTCTCGTTCGTTCACGAGCTCATCCCTCGACACCTTCTTGGTCTCGACGACGCCAGCCTTGCCCTCGTCCTTCTCGTTGAGCACGACGATGCGGGTCGCGCCGGGGATGATCGCCGGCGCTCCGTATCCGGGAACCTCGTCGGTGTGCCTACCTCGGAGGTCGTGGAAGAGATCGCCGCGGCTGAAGAGGTGGTCGTCCCGCGGCCCAGCCTCGTCGTCGTCGACGGGGCGACGCCAGCCGTGGTACCGCGTCGGGACGGACGCGCGCTCCATCAGCGCGGCGGCGTCCGCCTCGTCCTTCGTCCACGGGTGGGCGTCCCCGTCGTGGGAATCGAATCGACGGTTCCTCGCCTCCGCGGCGAGCGCCGTTTTCGCGAGGTCCCCGGGTCGCGTTTTTGGACGGAACACCGAACGGGCGCCAGCCTGGGAGAGCATCTCCGCGAGCTTCATGCGCAGCGTCAGCGCGCGCTGCCACGCGTCGGCGGAGTGAATCTCCAGGAGGAGCGCGCGTTCGTCCCACAGGTGTAGCACCCTCGCGCCGCGAATGAGTCCCTCTTTCGACGCTTTCCTACCCGTCTTGAACCCCCCAGGGCCGGACTCGGTCTCGTCGCCGGGGACGGACACGCGCAGGTTCACCTCCGACGGATCCGCGCCCGCGACGAGCAGCCTCTTCACCAGCGCGCACGCGTCGTCCACCTTCTGGTACGGGTAATCGGATCGAAGCACGGCGGCGGCGGCCCACATGAGCGGGTACGACCGGAGCGCCGACGTCGACGACGCAGCGGAATCGCCCTTGAGGTTTCGGCCGGCGTTTTTGGCGCCGCCGACGCCCTCGAGCGGCGCGTGCCTGCCGGAGTTGTCCTCCCCGACGACGCTCGCGCCGGCGTCCAGCAGCGTCGTGGCGAAGTGCAGGGCGACGATGAGCTGTTCCCTGCCCCGAGCGCACGCCGCTCCGTGCAGCGCCGCGAACAGCGGGGTAAACTCAAACGGGGTCAACGCACCGGCGCCCAGCTCCGCGAGCAGCGGGTTGACCGCGCCGGCGTCCACGCGCTTGCAGTGTCGCACCATGATGTTCGCCGTCTTGATGCAGGCGGACAGCCGCGAGGACCGCCTGGCCACCGCCCTGGCCTTGTGCGCGACCGGGTCGAACGGAACGTATTCAATAGGCGCGGACGGTTCGAGGTCGGGCTCCGGCGACTCCGCGTCATCGCCAGCCTGGGACGGCGCGCCCATCGCGTCGATGTCGGCGTGAAGCGCGGCGTCCCGCGCTGTGAGCGCACGGGGCGGCTCTGCATCGTCGGTCGGCGGCGTCGTAACGGTCGTAACGGTCGTCGCGGCGGGGATCGGCGCCGCCCCCGCCTTTGCCTCCTCCGCGGAGATCTCGGCGGGACGATCCGACACCGCGTCCGCCTTCGCCTGCGCCTGCGCCTTCTCCACGGGCGCGAACCGCCCTTGCGCGGCTTTATCGAAACGCGACGCGCCGAGTATGCCCTTGGTTCGCCCGCGGAACCGACCGAGCGCGCCGAGTTTGACGATTTTTTGGATTGGTTTCGTCTGCGGCATCTCCTCGCGCGTGCGCTCCAGCAGCAGGTTGTGGTGGGCGATGTCGGGGAAGTGGTGGATGAGACTCGCCGGGTGGTGGTACGCCGGGTCCCTGAACGCCCTCTCCACGTTATCCACCGGCCCTTCGTCCACGTCGGCTCGGTCGTTCTTGGCGAGCGGAGCACCGGGCGACGGCGAGCCGACGGCGGCGCGAGCCGCGTCAGTCGGTGACTGGTCGGTGACTGGTCGGTGACCGGTCCATCCCTCCAGCAGCGACGCCAGCGGTGGCGACGTCCCATCGCCCGCCGGTCGCGTCGCTTGGGACCCCCCGGAGTCGACTCCCTTTGGATCGGCGCCGGGCGGGGCCGGTGGGATGGAGAGCTCGTCGATGGGCGCCGCGGCTTCGACGGCGGCGGCTACCGCACACGCAACCAGCGAACCCTCCACCCAGGACTGGTGGTTCAGACCCTGCTGCTCGTCAACCTCCCACCCTCGTCTCTCAACGATCCACTCCACGCACTGCCTCGCCTCGTCGTGACCCTCGCCGTACACAGCCTCGAGCGCCCAGAACAGCGGTGTGTACTCGCAGGTGCCCACCCTCGTCCGGTGTTTGGGCCGGGTCGCGCCGACGTTTTCACCGTCGTTTTCACCGGCGTCGGACGCGTCCGCCATCGACACGTCACCTTCCGAGTCCGACGACCCGCTCACCGATCCAGCGCCCGACCCGCGTGCGTCGACGAACGACGCAGCCTGGCGTCGCGCGGATCTGCCCAGCGCGGACTCGGCGTCTTCCACGTCGCTTCCGTTTGTGTCCATGGGATCGTTTGTCGATGACTGGTCGGTGACCGGTCGTTTGTCGTCCCCTGCGATGCCAAAGTCCCTCTCCTTGGCCGCGTACGCGGGGTGAGGCTCGGGTAGGTACACCTCCGGGTGCGAACGCACCACGTCCGCGCCCGCGTCGATCAGACGTTCGATCATCGACGCGATGAGCACGCGATCGCGCTCACCCTCGCGCAGCGCGTGGAGCAATTCGACCACCGGGGGGCACTCGCTCCCCTCGGGAAAAACCGCGCAAGCGCTCGGGTCGGCGCCGGCTTCGAGGATCCTATCGAACAGCATCGCGGACAAGGGCAGATCTTTGTGCACCGCGACGCACGCAACGTGCAGCGGAGGCGCGACGACGGGGTAATTGGCCACGCCGACCGCGTTCACATCCGCGCCGGAGTCGAGAAGTTTCACCGCCGCCGCCAACGCCTCGGTGATCTCCGGCTTCTCCGCGTACACGCCGAGAGCTAAGCCCAACGGATACGCGTTCCGCGTGATGAGATCTTCAGCGTGGGGCCTTCGGATCTCCATCGGAGCGTTGACGTCCGCGCCGCGCGCGATGAGCGCCTTGACGAGCTCTAGCGCATCGGTCCTGGCGCGTCTCTCCCTGTCGTCGTGCGAGTCGAGCGTGGTGCCGACGGCGGCGGCGGCGGCGTTGACGACATCCGCCGCCGCGTCCGCTATGTTCTTCTGAAGCGAGGCGAAATCCTCGCCAATCTCCGCCGCGGTGTCGGCCGCGGACTGAATCATCCTCGCCATCCACGAGATCTCCTCTCGGGGCTCCGCCTCGGCGTCCGTCTCGGAAGTCTCTTCGCCGTCCACCGGGTGGAGCTTCTTCCCGCCTCCGGAGGCGTCCCGCCGAGAGGAAGACGTCGACGGCGCCGACCCACCATCCGTCGTCGCCCCATCCGACACGGACGCTCGCACCGACAGCGTCGACGGAACCCTGGATCCCGCCACGCCGTCCGTCGACGGCCACCACGCCTTCTTCCCGTCCTCCGCCGCGCGCCCTTCCAGCGCGGCTACGCACATCGCCAACGCCGGCGTGCCGGCGGCGCAGTGCCCGGGCCGCGACCCGACGCAGTTCGGGTCCGCGCCCATCTCGAGGAGCTCGCGCGCCAGGGATAACGCCGGCGCGCCGGCGCCCTCGACCACCGCGCAGCACGCGTGCCACAGCGCGGGTCCGCTGGCGTACACGGGCGGGGCGTTGGATGACGTGGATCCAAAGTTTTTGGTCGTGCCCGTATGTATCGTGGACGCGTCCCCGGGCGCGACGCGGCGCACTCTCAGCTCATCCGCGTCCGGCCTGTGCGAGAACGTGGCCTCGACGGCGTGATCGAAGCCGTGTCCGCGGATCAGCGCGGACGCCAGCGACGCGATGGCCACGCGAGAGGATACGTACGCGGCTCGGTCCGTCAGCGAAGCCGTCTGTTCCAGCGCGGCTAGGCACATCGAGACGGGCGTGAGCCTGGGGCCGCACCGCGCCCACCACCCGGGCCGAGCGCCGATGGCGTTGACGTCCGCGCCGGAACCCATGAGCCGCGCGGCGACGTGAACCGCCGCGACCGCGCCCCTCGAATCCCCGTCGAGCGCGTTCGCCGTCGCCGCGCACGTCGCCAGGAAGAGCGCGGTTCCCTCCGAGCCGACCGCTCCGCCGTACGGGACGAGTCCCCGGTACCGAGCGTTGAGGTGGCCGTTCCTGGCGCTCTCGTGCACCCTCCCGAGTCTCCCCACCGCGTCCACGTCCAAGTTGGGCGCGGCGAGGAGGGCGGTGGCAAAGTCCGCGAGGTCGTCCGCGGAGGCTGGGCGCGTTCGCGTCGGACGCGGAACCGCCTCATTGTCGACATCATCCGCCTTTTCGTTGACGATATCGTCCGCGTCCGTTGACGTCCTCCGTTGACATCCTCCATCGACGTCCTCCTCCGCCGCCTCCTCCGACGCGGCGACGATTTTCGCCACGCCCTCCATCGCCCCCACCACGAGACACAGCGCGGGCACGTCGGCGCCGTGGTCGTGCCGCGTGCCTCGCGCGTTTGCATCCGCGCCTCGCTTTAGCAGCTCGGGAAGTACCCGCGCGGCATCCGCGGAACCCTCCAGCGCGGCGCACGCGAGGAGGAAGATGGGCGGGCCCTCGGTGCCGTCCGCGGCGATTCTCGGTTCGTTGACCGGCGACCGCTGCGCCGGAGGTTTCGGCTCCGGACCGAGCTGCTCGAGTAACTCCTCGGGGCTCACCTCGTACCTGGTGCCAGTGCCTTTTTCCTCGTTGGCGCCATTCGTCTCGGTAATCCCCGCGCGAGGGGTGGTGACCGCGTCGACGGCGTCCCTCATCGCCCCTCGCGCCGCCGCGAGCGCCTCCAACCCCGCCTTCTTGGCGCGATACACCGTGATGAGCCGCTCGTATATCGCCAACGTGGCCAGGTACGTGTCGTGCTCGGCAATCGCCTCGTTCACCACGCGAAGCTTGTCCGTCGCCGCCTTGGCGCGCATCTCCCCGAGGTCCACGGCGTTCACCGCGGCGCTCCCGCCCGAGCGCTTGCTCCCATCGCTCCGTGCCACGGAAGACACCGGACCGGGCGGCGCGGAGCCGCTCTTCCCGGCTCCGAAGAGCGACGCCAGCAGCGACATCGCTCCAAAGAAATGTGTAACCTCCGAGAAAGGACGGTGCCTTCCTCGCTCTGCCCGCCCGCCCAGCCCGGCAGCGCGGGGCACTTCCCTTTGCAGCGAACCAGTGTGACGCTGCCGAGTTTTTGGGAAATAATGCTTCTATACCCCAAACATGCCATCCAGTCGATGTGATCTTCACACACGCTTCGGAAAAAATCATCTCATCCGCGAAAAAATCGCCCAGGATCCCGTCAGCCTTTTGACCGTTCCTGACCAAGTGCTGCCCGCAACGAATGCGGTTCAAAGCAGCCGCCAAATCAATTTCCCACGTCAGCATCTCCAGAGCAGAGGGGAGCGGGAAAAGTTTGAACGAGTCAACAGCGCTCGAACCCTTGATTGTCGAGTTTTTATTGGTCGAGAAGAGCACAATTCTCACAGCCCTCTCACTGAAACCCGTGTCGCGGTCGAAATCCAATGAAATCCGTTTTCCGCGATATATTGTGACTGAACTTCCATACGACCAGCCGAATGCCACGTTTTCCACCCCGGCTGATTTTTATTCCCCAGACTGGCGCAACAAACATGTTCGCTCCACAACAACGCGCGCGCGATCCATTCGCGCACGTCACGCTCGAGTGGTCCGACCGCTCGTTTCGAACACTCGAAGGTACGTACGACACCCCCGAGCGCTTCGCCGTCGTTTTTTTCGGTCGCACGAAAGCCGGCGCGGCGAACCCGGCGACGTGTCTATTCGCCATCGTCGGTTTCTGCCCCGGCTGGTAATCTGCGTTCGTGTTCGGGATGGCAGCGTGGGTTTCGTCGAGCGGAGAAATGCGTGTGATCGACCGAATTGCCGCTCGAATTGGCATCTCACGCGATCCGAGCCGCCGTCCGAGCGTCTTTTTGGGCGTTGGGACGGTCGTGGGCGACGCTAACCCCCGTTCCCGGAGGCGCACTCCGTGGATTTTTTCCTTCTCGGGCACATTAACGCACGCTCCAGGTTTTTTGGCCAGCCGCCCTGTGGGCGCGGCACCCCGGGACATCGCGGATATTGCCTCGGAAATCCGTGGGTCGAGGGCTCGACGGATGCGGACGCGTCGTCCGGTCGCCCAGACGGCGTTTCTTTGGCGAGATTCGCGAGATCCACCGATCGTCGCCGCCCCACGTCTGCTCGGCCCCCTGCCCAGTCAGCCCCGAGTTTTGCGGCCGGGAATTAATTATTCCACCGGATCGCGCGCCGCGGACCGTCGACGAACCGTCATCTTACCCCCTCGGCTTCCATTCTCGTGCAGATCGAGCTGCTTACCCGGTAGCAGACTCACAGGGGCGCTCAAACGCATCCGCCACAGGTGAGAGACGCCTCCGACCCCCGCAATCCTCAGCTTTCCCCCGGCGTTGAGGCCAGCCTTGACCACGGCACGGGAATATTCCGTTTTCTGACGAGCACCCCTCGCTACCCCCTGGTCCAACAGTTGTCGCGGATCGTCACCTCACGCACGCGCGAGCGCCTCGTTTAGGCGCTCCGCTAACGCCTGGTTCTGAGAACAGGCACTAATCGAGTTAACCGCGGCGGCCGCCGGTTACCTCTTGGCGATTCCATCGTCAGCGGTTCAGACACGGATTCTCGCGTCGTCTCGCTAACAGCACACACACAAACGACTACACACACCAACACACACGCGAGATGTCCCTCGCCATTTCTTCCACCACCGCGCTCAAGGGTGTGAGGCTTTCGATGACCCGCGGCGCGCGGGGCACCGTCGCCTCACGCCGCGTCGCGGTCAGGGTGAACGCCGTCTCACTCCGACCCCCGCAATCCTCAGCTTTCCCCCGGCGTTGAGGCCAGCCTTGACCACGGCACGGGAATATTCCGTTTTCTGACGAGCACCCCTCGCTACCCCCTGGTCCAACAGTTGTCGCGGATCGTCACCTCACGCACGCGCGAGCGCCTCGTTTAGGCGCTCCGCTAACGCCTGGTTCTGAGAACAGGCACTAATCGAGTTAACCGCGGCGGCCGCCGGTTACCTCTTGGCGATTCCATCGTCAGCGGTTCAGACACGGATTCTCGCGTCGTCTCGCTAACAGCACACACACAAACGACTACACACACCAACACACACGCGAGATGTCCCTCGCCATTTCTTCCACCACCGCGCTCAAGGGTGTGAGGCTTTCGATGACCCGCGGCGCGCGGGGCACCGTCGCCTCACGCCGCGTCGCGGTCAGGGTGAACGCCGTCTCCGCCGACCGCGGCAGCGATTCGAAGATCCAAGTCGGCGTCCGCCACTCCATGCGAGTCACCCGCCTCCGCGACATCGTGGAGGTCTCTCCCGACCTCTGGGGTCCCACGGAGAGCTCTGCGGTCCCCAGCAAGAAGGCCAGGCGCGGCGACGGCCTGACGCAGGCGACCATCTTCAAGGAGCTCCTGCTCGCGTCCAAGCACTTTCGCCTCTACTCGCAGAAGATCCACGGCGACGGCGACGTCTACGGCGTTCGCTTCCTCATGGGTTCGCCCCGCATGGAAGGCCTGGACGACGTGTTCCGCGTCACCCGGTGCGTCGCAGAGCGCGACGAAGGCCTCATGAATCTCGTGCCCGACTCGTCCGGCATGATGGTGGCTGAGATCATGTTCCCGCTGGCCATGCCCCTGGACAACACCATCGAGGATCTCAGCTCCTTGGTCCGCGCGATCGAGACCCAGATCATCGAAGAATCCACCGTGTGCCTCATGGAGAAGGGCAGCGACGACCGCTCCGTCTTCCACGGCGAGCGCCGCCTCAACAAGTACTTCACCGGCATGTACGCCCGCGCTCCCGACCTTCTCCACCGCGGCACCTGCACCTCCTCTTCCCCGACCCCGGGCGCGCTCGAGGCGTCCAAGGAGATGCTTCACCGCCTCTGGGAGGGCGAGGAGTCCGCCGACGTCGTTCTCATCGACGAAGTCCGCGCCAGGGTCGAGGAACTCTTCTGCGGCGGCAACGGCCGGGCGGTTGTTCACCCCTCGGGCACCGACGCCGAGACGATGCCCTTGCTCCAGGCGGTGCTCGCGTCCCGCGCCCTCGCGCGCCGCGTCCCCGAGTTGGACCGCCCGGTGGATTTCCGCGACGGCGCCCAGCGCGGTAACGTCATCTCCCTCGTGGCGTGCGCCGGCGAGGTTGGCTCCGGCACCACCGAGGCTGCGGAGGGTCGATTCTTCTCCAAGGCTGTGCCCCTCGGCGGCAACCGCGTCGACATGGGCCAGGAGCTCCCCGCGCTCCACGACCTCGCGGCCATGGAGTCCGTCGAGCTCGTCGCCCGCGGCGGCGACACCGACGTCGGCCGCGGCAAGGCTGACTACGACGCCATCGTCGAGGCCAAGGCTCGCGAGGCTCTCGCGTCGGACCCCGCCGCCGTCGTGGTGCTTCACACCGTCGCCGGTTCCAAGACGGGCCTCGTCATGCCCTCCCCAGCCGTGGCCGATACCCTCGTCGCCGAGTTTGGCGAGCGCGTCGTGTCCGTCCTGGACGCGTGCCAGATGAGGCACCACCCGAACCTCATCCCGAGGTGGCTGAACGATCAGGGTCCCATCCTGATGACGTCGTCCAAGTTTTTCGGCGGTCCCTCGTTTGGTAGCGCGGTTTTCTTCCCCCACCGCGCGGTCGAAACCATGAACGACCAACTCGGGGAGGAGTCCCCCGCCACCGTCGCGGCCATCGCGGAGGCGTGCGCCAGCTACTTGACGCACCACGACATCGGCGACGTCCTCCCCAAGCTCCACGACGCGATGCCCCCGGGCTTTTGCAACAGCGGCGTGCTGCTCAGGTGGGCCGCGGGCCTGCACGAGATGGAGACGCTCAACGACGCCACCGAGGCCAACGGCGGCATCGCCAACACCGAGAAGCACGTCCGCGCGTGGGTTCACGCCATGCGCGAGGAGGCGCAGAAGTTTTCCCCGCACCTCGAGTACGTCCCAGCCGTCGACTACGAGGGCGACTGGCAGCTCGGCGGCGTCAACACCATCATCGCCGTGCGCCTCCGCAGCGGACCCGACGAGGACTTTTTCAGCACCGCGGACCTCAAGAAGGTTTACGCGCTCATGACCGCCGACCTCACGGAGTTCATCTCCCCGGAGTCTACCATGGCTGAGCGCCGCGTGGCGTCCCAGAAGTGCCTCACCGGGCAGCCCGTCGACATCCCCGGCGGGTCTGTGCTGCGAACCGTGCTCGGCGCGGCGCAGCTCAAAGACCTGGTCAGCGGCAAACAGCCGCTCGACCAGATGATTGAGGACGATCGTGTTCTCCTCAGCAAGCTGGCACTCATCGCGAGGCAGTACGACTACCTCCTGAGCCACTCCCTCTAAACCTCACGAACTGAAATGGTCATCACGTGAAATGTCACGAAAAACGGACACGGTTCGTCGACGGTGAGCGAAAAATGTCAATACGCTCGCGCCCGTGGGCTCGTCGCGTTATCAGACGAGACCAACGGGTTGGAAAACTTGCCTGAGTATTACCTGCCTGACGACATTATTATCACAACAGCGTTGTTTGCATGGTCGAGGACTGGAGTAGCCGCGGGGGCCTGCCATGATTTGCATACTGTAATCCGCTTCATTCATCTTGATTGTAATATTACCTAACACTTACCACGAAACCTACGTACCCTTAAACCTTCCCGCGCGTCTCACCCTTCTCCCTCGAAGTCCCGTCTGAGAGCCGCGCCGAACGCCGCTCCCGCCGCCGCCGCCGCGCCGAAGGCGAACCCCTGGCGGAACGGAGACTTCCGCCGCCTCGGATCGTCAAAGAGCGCGTCCGCCGCGTGCGCCAACGCGTCGCGCTCGGTCCTCCGTAACGCCCCAAGTAACGCCCGCCTCGCGTCCCTGACGTTCGTACCCGGCGTCACGCGAACCGTCGCGCCGTCCTCGGCCACGTCACCGGCCGTCACGACCACGAAGACGTCGCCGGGCGCGGGCGGGCGATCCGGAGCGCCGCCGAGCGATCCGAGCAATCGACGAATGGACCACCGCCGCCGCTCCACCGAAACGACGGAACGAAAGTCGATCCACCCGCCGTCCGTCTCGCGGAACGCGTCCGTTACGTCCGTTACGTCGTCCACGTCCACGTCGTCGCCCGCGGTGACCCACACCCGCCTAGGGGTAACCCTAACCCCAACCCTGGCGTCGCCAAAGTCGCCGCCGCACGACAGTATCATCGGTGCCCAGCCAAATACGCTCGGTCCCCCCGCGTCGGCGTCGGGAAGTTTCTCGCCGTTGAAGCTCGGCGCCGAGACGCGGA
This sequence comes from Micromonas commoda, assembly GCF_000090985.2. Lineage (NCBI taxonomy): Eukaryota > Viridiplantae > Chlorophyta > Mamiellophyceae > Mamiellales > Mamiellaceae > Micromonas > Micromonas commoda. The sequence continues at coordinate 30,406 of NC_013047.1, read as the reverse complement.
CGGCGAGTTCCGAGGGAGAACACATCGGCGACGTGTGGGCGACGACGCACGGCCACCCTCTCACCTCCGCCTTCACGCCCGCCTTGACGTCGCACAAATCCAGATCCAAACCCCTGATCGACGTCGACGCGGCGAACGACGCTCCATCTTCGCCGACGGAGACGACGGCGACCGCGATCATCGGACGTGGGTTGGGCGTCGCGTCGATCGCCGTTCCGACGGGCCGCGGAAGGATGCCGGTGGACGATGGCGGACGACGCGGGTGCGAACCCGGCTTAGCTCCAACAGCTCCGTCGCACAGCTCCACCATCCTGGCCCGGTACGTTCGCATGGTGTGACGGAGCACCGCGTGTCGGACAGCCGCGATGGCACCCGGCCCGCCCTCCCGCGTCTCGTCGGTCGTGGCGGCGACGTCCCCTCCGGCCGCACCGGCGACGCCTTCGTCGTCCGATATCGTATGAGCGTCCGACGATACGATGCGACCGCCGCGTAACAGGTGGTGTATGGGTCCCAGGTGGACGTATTCCGGACGAATGGCTCGACCAGCCGCGCGAAGGTAGGACGACTTGCCCGTGCCCCCCCCAGCGTCGCCCTGCGTCTCATCCGAACGACGTTGCGTCATCGGGACCAGGCGCGGGAGCCTGCGCGCGGCGTTGGCCTCCCGCGAGGTATCCCGCGTCGGCGGCTGTCGCGGCGCGTCGACTGTCGCCCCTCGCCGCGGCGTGAACAGCAGCCTCGGGACGGGATCTTCCGGGACGCACACGTTGGTGAACGCGGGACCCCACCCGCGCTCCCACACCGCTCGTCTCCACGCGGAGTTACCCACGGGCGGCGACGCGAACGCCACGCACCTCAGCGCCTCAGCCGCCGCCGAACGCGACTCGTCGTCGTCCGCCTCTGCGAGGATCGCGACGGCGGCGAGCGTCGCGACCGCCCCGCCCAGGCTGTGCCCGCACAGCACGAACCGATCGCCCCTCTCCCTCGCGCGACGCCACGCCGCGCGCACGTGCGCTCGCACCTCCCTCGCGCGCGCGGCGAAACCCCTGTGCACCATCGGCCTCCCCCCGGCGGATGATTTAACATCGCTCCCGAGGCCGAGTCCCTCGGCGAGCGGCGTCTGCAGGAACGACGCGTCCGCGAGGAAGTCCATCGCCTCTCTCGTGCCGGTGAAGGCGACGTACGTCACCCCGGGCGCGCGGGCGACCAGATACCTCCGCCTCGCGCGGCCCTCGACGCTGGCGCTGACGCCCGACAGGCGCACCGCGAACGGAGGGAACTCGCGCGACAGCTCGGCGACCCTCTCCCTGACGTGTGACTCCGGGGACTTGTAGGAACACTCACACAGGACCGTCGCGGTCAATATATCGCGCGCATGCTCTGGGGAGTCCGCGTGGAGGTGCGGGGCGAGAGAGGCGGCGACCCAACGAGCGCGAGGGTCGACCCAGCGACGACCCGCGACGGGATTTAGTTTGAGATCTACTCGGTCGTCCTCTTCGTCCGTTAAGGTGTATCGGCCCGAGGTGGACGAGTGGTCGTCCCGTATCGAGAGGGCGGTCACCAACGCGCGAGCTCGCTCACCAGCGCGAGTCATCTCCGCGCCGCTCTTCAGAACCCGTGCGCTAGGCTAGAACTATCATATGGCGAAGGACGTTTCAAAAACATTTCTCTTACACTTGCTACGAAGCAGTAGGTGCGCAAGCTCCAACGCGTGTTGGTTCCTCCTTTGCCCCTAATCCCCATTCCCAATGATGTGTTTCAACTATTCTGTTGTGCTGCCCAACCCCCTAGCGAGTTTCGGGTGCTCACGAGGACTTCTCGGCACCCTCCATCAGGCCCTTCCGCTCTTCAGCGCCGTAGCCCACCTCGGGGTCGGGCTTGTCCGGCTTGGGCTCCTTCTTCTTCATCCCGCCGATGATGACCTTGCCGTAAAGCGCGGAGAACACCATGACGGTGCCGATCCACTGCTGCCACGTGAGCGGGTGCATGAATAGGATGCACGACAGCAGGATGGACAGGAACTGCCTGGTGGTCATGATCGTCGCAAAGAGCAGCGCGCCAAACTCCTTAATCGTGAACAAGATGCACAGCTGCCCGAGGGTGGACGCGGCGGAGAGAACCAGCGCGTCGGACATGGCCGCCGGGTGCTTCTTGACGAACGCGATCGCGTCGCCCATGGAGCTATCGGACATGAGCCAGAACGAAGAGATGACCGCGCTGCAGAAGTTCACCCAGAGCATCTGGTTGTACGTCTCCATCTGGTACCCGGTGAAGAGCTTGTCCTGAAACGTAGACGTGAACCCGTCAAAGCCGAGGTAGCCGCCCATGAGCGCGATGCCGTACATTCCGGTCTCCTTCTCGCTCTTCTTGCTACTACCGCCGTGGGAAGAGGTGGTGGGTCCGTAGAGGGCGAAGATGGTGCATCCCACCATCACACCGGTCGCGATGAGGTAGTCGTACAGCCCGTACCGCTTGTTGCTGATGAAGTAGCCCCAGATCATGACGGGAATCATCTTGGCGCACTTGCCGAGAGTTTGGACGGGGAACGAGACGTACTTGAGCGCCTCGTACTGGCACGTGGTGGCGATCACGTTCGAGCAAGACACGGCCGCGTACTTGTAGATGGGCGCCACCGGTGCGACCGCGCCGCGAATGACGGCGAGCACGATGACCGCCACGCACATGGACACCAGGCGGTTGTTCATGACCAAAAACACGGAGAAGGTGAAGAACTCCTCGTCCTCGCCCTCGCCGTACGGGCGGGTCATGATCCTCTCCTGCAGGATACCGTACACGAGGAGGGAGCCCACGACACCCACCACGCACCCGATGATCTTCAGGACGGTTGACGTCGCCGGCACTCCCGCAGCGGCATCCTTCGGGGAGCTCATTTTGCTTGAAGAAGAGTTGGCTCGGTTACCCAGCTCTCCTGCCGATCTGCTGAAAGGCCCTTCGGGGTGCTGCTCCGAAGAAGGCGGGGTCTCGACGACGCGCCTGTGGACCGCGATGCTGGGTCACAAAAGCTCTCTGTACTCCAGAGAGTCGTTCGCTCACCCGTTTCCAAGAGGCGCCGCTCGGTTGGAAGTGGCGCGTGGGCCGGGTCCCTTCCCACGGAGAGCGTGTTTTCGAGCATTTCCGAGGATCGTATGGAGTACAGTGACAGCGGGGTGTTACCCGGGATTTGAGCTGACTGCACGTTGTATGGAGTAAATCGACGGTTTATAACTCGAGCGATGGACGTGTGACAGACAAAATTCCTACCAAACTCGATCGATACATGAGGCCAACTTTCGTGAAAAGATGCGTAATCGATTTGTACTCCCTGCTCGTCGGGGAATACCCATACAAATGGCCCGAATGGTCCCATGGTGTAATGGTTAGCACAGCAGATTCTGATTCTGCAGATCGCAGTTCGATTCTGCGTGGGACCTAAATATTTATTTTGATTTTCTTTTTTCTCGGTCTGGAACACAACCTCTGGACGCCCCGGGTCTAATTATTTTGTATCAAGAGTGTTGTTGTGGAGCAGGGCAGTCCTTATTCGCATACTTGCTTGTATTTGTCATAAAAAAATGCAATTATCTCAGCCGTAGACGTCCACAGCCTGCTGGCGCTGCTTGTACCCGCGGTTGTTCTTACCGCCGCCGCCCCTGTCACCGCCGCCTCGTCCACCCCTACCGCCACCCCTGCCACCTCTTCCGCGCCCCCCACCGCCGCCGGAGGAGGAGGAGAACTCCCGGCGCGCCGGTAGCCTGAACGGGGCGGGATAATCAACGCCGATGACGCATCCGGCGCTTTGCGCGACGTCGCCGGGCATCTGCCTGGGCTCGGCGATGTACTTCGCCGGGACTTTCCTGAGCTCGGGGACCCAGTACTTGATGTACTCACCCTCGGGGTCGTAGTCCTTGGTCTGCTTCGCGATGTTGAACTTGTTGACGCGGCCGCCAGTCATCCCGGCGGCGGCGACCCAGTTACCCCAGTTGGCGGAGCAGTCGTAGTCCAGGAGCTTGTTCTCGAACCACTCGGCGCCGAGCCTCCAGTCCACCCCGGCGTCGAGCGCGAGCCAGGACGCGACGTTCTGTCTGCCTCGGTTGGACATGAATCCCGTCGCGGCCAGCTCGCGCATGTTGGCGTCCACCAGCGGGTATCCGGTCTTGCCCTCCTTCCACGCGGCGAGCGCGGCGGGGTCGTCGCGCCACGGGCCGGCGCCGCCTTTGTACCCGGCGCCGCCCATCTTGCCGCCCGCGGTGCCCTCGGAGAAGAAGATGGCGTTACCGTGCTTGAGCGCGAAGAACTTAAAAAAATCCCTCCAGATGAGCTCGAAGATGAGCCAGTACGTTGACTTGTTCTCCACGCGCTGCGACTCAAACTTGCGAACCTCGGCGACAACCTGCCGCGGCGACACGCATCCGTGCGCGAGCCACGGCGCCAGCTTGGACGAGTAATCCCCGCCGAGCATGCCGTTGCGCGTCTCGAAGTACGTGGCGATCTTCTCGCTCTCCCAGACGTAGTACCGAACCCTGGCGAGCGCCGCGGACTCGCCACCCTCGAAGGGGAGGACGCCGTCGGGGTGCGCACCCGCCGCCGCGATGGCGCGCTCATCCTCGTTCGCGAACGGCAGGTCCGCGACCGTCGGCTCGAACGCGAAGGCTTCCGTCATGTCCGAGGGCACGGGAAGCGCGCCCTTGGCGGGGGGCGGGACCGGCTCGCGCGGTTCGGACTTTGACTCAACCTTGTTTCTAAATGGGGTGAAGACGTCCGGGAGGTCGGACGCGTCGGATCTGAACGGGAGGTCGTCCTTGTGGTAGAGGGTGCTGCCCCAGATCTTATCCAGCCTGTTCAGGTTGCCCGCGCTCTTGACAGCGGATTTGACCTTGGCATCCACCCTGAGCTCCTCGCTGCAAACCTCCTCCTGCGCACGGATGGACAGATTGAGCAGAGGATCATCAATCTATCGGTACCGAAACGAGCAACAACGGTGGACGCAAACTGAAAACAGCGGGCTCGTCGCATTGCACCTCAGATAGCACAAACTATATACATAGTTGGTCATCGAGCCGGATGGCGCTCCGGTTCAGTAAAGGTTACCGCAGACCCCCGAGGGAGCCGGCGGCCATCATTGGCGCTTGGACAGGCGAGCACGCAGAAATAAAAAAGAGGCGGGCCGCAGGAAGGTGACGGGTTCCAAGCAAGGAGTTCACTCACCTGTGTCAGGACAACGTTCTTGGCGCCCGGAGCGTCGAGGAGATACTTCGGGATAACCTCCTCGGGCTTGCCCACCGCGACGAGGAGGTCGGATCCGATGGCGCGAAGGTTCCTCTTCAGGTTCAGCACGGACTCGAGCTGGAACCTGCCTCGGTGGCCGCCGCACTTGGGCGATCCCCACGAGCTGGGCGCGAACGTGCGAGGGTCGAAGACGTACAGGGGGAGGACGTCGCATCCCGCGGTTCGCGTGGCGATGGACTCCGCCTGCTTCACCGCGTAGTTGTCCTGCAGACGGAGGTCGTTGCGGAACCAGACCACCACCCGCGTCGTCGTGTCGGACCCCGTCATCCTCGCCTTTTTGTTATCTGGATCGTCGGCGGTCGCGTTGGCGAAGGCGACGCCCGAGACGGCGATGGTACGGCGCTGGGAGCGGTACACGGAGCGGTGCAGTAACGCGATCCGCCCGGTGACTGTGGGGGTGACGATAGGACCCAGGGTGACCGGCTCGAGCCGACTGCGCGGCTGCGATGTGGCGAGCCTCATGCCGAAAAGCGCGATGTCGACGTGTACAAGCCTGGGGGCTGCAAAAAACGCTAAAATGTTAATGGCAATCAGTCGCGCGACACACATACAACATCGTGTCCAACAATGTGTCGAAAATATTATAATTACGCGCCACTTCCATCCTCCCTGCTTCCTCGAGACTCCAGCGCCAGCATCAGCCGCTCCTCCGCGAAGTTCTTCACGCACAGACTCACCCCGACACCCTCCAGCGCGCTCGACGGCTGGGACGTCGTCACCCCAACCGTGGGTATCCCCGCGGCCACCGCGGCGGCGGCGCCTGCGGGGCTGTCCTCAAACGCCACGCATCGGCTCGCGTCGACCGCTCCAACAAGGCGCATGCCCTCGAGGTACGGGTCCGGATGCGGCTTCGCCTTTGTACACTCCGTCCCGATGACCACGTGCTCGAAGTACCCATCCAGACCGAGCGAGGTGAGCATGAGCTCCGCGTTCGGACGCGGCGCGTTGGTCACCGCCACCTTTCGGATGCCCCTCGCGTCGATCCACGCCAGGAGCTCGGTGAGACCCGGGAGCCTTCGCAGCTTGGTCGCGGCGAGCGCGCGGAAGTCCTCCTCCTTCTTCTCCCACATCGCCTCGCGCTCGGGGACGGACAGCTCCGGCCACAGGTCCGCGAAGATGTCCTCGTTGGTTCGTCCGGCGATGTGCTTGTGGAAAAAGTCGTCGTCGATGGGCACCCCGCCGTTCTTGCCGTGCGCCAGGAGGAGATTCGAGAAGACTTCGTGGTGGAGAGGGTCGGTGTCGCACAGCGTCCCGTCCATGTCGAACAGGCACGCGTAGATGCCGGCGTCGTCACCGCCTCCGGAGCCGTCGGGGAGGAGGCTGGGGAGGACCCTCGCCGGGGCGGAGGTGGCCATCGTCTCGGTCGAGGCTTGCGCTCGGTTGACGCGAGACCCGCGCGGGGAGCCGGAGGCGCGGGCGGGACCTTTCCTGATGCTGACCGCGGCACTCGACGACGAGTGCACGGCGTGCATGCGAGGACTCCCGAATCGAGGGAGCCGCGAAGGAGGTGTGCGTCTCCGCGTGAACTCGCGGGAAAGGTCGCCTGAGAGACGAAACTTGCGGCTGAGAAAGGAGGTGGCCGCGGAGGTGGAAAAAGCAAAGCGGTCTGTTGTTACACGCGTCAGCGGGGTCGGTGACGCGACTAAAAGCACGACGCATCGGACGATCATCCCTGCGCCGCTCGTACACCTATCACCTCCTCCCACCAGCTCCTCCGCTCCGGCAGCGGCGGCGGCGACGGCATCCGTCTCGGCGTGGCGGCTCCGTGCGACGAGCTCCTGCTCCTCGAGCCGCTGCTCCGCGCCGCGCGCCGGCCCCGAAACCCGCCTCCGTTGCTCCACACGCTCGTCATCGCGCACTCGTCGAAGAACATCCGCCGCGCCTTCTGCTCCAACTTCCACGCGGCGAACACCGGTAGCCCGACGATGAGGCAAAAGTCCGCGATCACCAGCGGCCACCACGCCAACACCCCGGGTCTGTTCTCCCTGACGAGATGCACGTACGTGGCCCAGCACGAGAAGCGGCTGGCCGCCATCCACGGCACGTTAGGGCGCCACGCCACGCATATCCCGATGACCACGAACAACCTCATGGCGAGCTCCACCTTCATTCCGCCCGGAATCGGGCATTGCAGCGTGTGCCTCTGCGAGAGTCGGAGGAGGGACGGGGTGAGCTCCGGCGGTGACATTTCAAATCTCCAAGAGACACGAGATATTTTTCTCGTGAGCAGCTTTTTGGGGGGTGTTCGGGGGTTGGAGGGCGCACCGCGCAAGATCCCATCGTCAGGAGAATCATGATCACGTGATACCATATGACGTGTGGGGGTCGAAGGAGCCTTCCCGTTCCCGAATGCGACTGGAACCCGAATCTCAGCAGGAATATCGTCAGCACCCAGGGCACCGCATTCTCCAAGACGTGTGTCACCCGACATCCGTCGCTGATGTACTCCCACCCCTCCTCGAAGGGGACGCTGTACCCGGGGAAGAGCACAGGCTTGAGGAGGCGGAGCATGAACACGAACGACATGAGCGAAAATCCCAGGTGAATGTTGGGTGCCTGCAACCCCTCGTAGTACCGCCGGAACTCACGCGCGCACTCGTTGAGCGCCAACTGTCGCGTCGCGGCGGGAAACTCATTGTCCAGGCTGTACGTGCTGAACGGGTAGGGGCCCCATCGGTAAGCGTCAGGGGACTCGTCGGTCGTGGCCTCTTCGCCCTCCTCCGAGTCGGATTCCACTCGCGAGGGGTTACGACTCCACCGCTCGCGCGCGGAACCCGTGAAACCCGCTCGCCGCGACATGGGTCTGCCGCGCGCGCCCAAGAGTGGAGGCCGGTTTTCGAGAACCCGTCCGGCGCTCTGGGGAGAGAGTAAATCGTGTTTTTTGGGTCAGCCTGCAGCGACCCTTTTTTCCCGCAACCTCAAAATGCAGCCTCATCTTCCTTTCCCGTATCAGCCTGGCCTCTGCCGTGGGGCGATATCCACCCTCACATTACTACCAAACGCGCTCAGCGCTAGACCTCATTTCATAACTAGACGTCGACGCCCATCCGCACGTGTGCTACCTACGCGTACTGGCTAAGATTAGTGCCTGGGTTTCTTCGCCTTCGTGCCGAACCCCCTTCCGAACGACGTCGCAAACTCCTTTCGCTGGAGCTTGAGGTTTGCCGACGCCTCAGCCTTTTGAAATCCTCCGTCGTCCTCCACCCTCAACGCCGCCCGCGACGCCGCGAGTTCCGCTTGCCTGCTGTGCGGGTGGTCCATCGCCGCGCCGTCCCCGCCGCCGTGGATTTTCTCCAGCATCTTCGCCTTGGCTCGCTCCGTCGCCTCGATGTTCTTAATCTTGTAATCCGCCGGGAGCTGAACCTCGACGATGCCGGTGAGCCATCGATCGGCCGTCTCCTCGCCCTCCGTCTTCTTCACCCGGAGCTCGTCCGGGGTATCCCAGAGTCTCTCCTCCGCGGACTTGGCCCCTCCGCCGCTGGTACCCGCGCCGTCGCCGCCCTCGTCCCCGCCGGCGCCGCGTCGTTTGGCCAGCTCCTGCTCGATGTAGCGAAGCATGTTGGGATCCTCCCCGTCGACGTCCACCGCGGCTCCCGCCGCGAATTGCGCGTGTTTGCCGTCATCCGCGTCTTCATCCGCGTCCACGTCCTTTTTACCCGATCCGAGGGCCAACGCCTCGGCTCCGACGCCCTGGGGTGGAAGGAAACGGAGTGGCAGGTGAGCCGAAGCGCGTGGGATGAGTTTGGTTTTCTAGGGTTGGAGCGGCGGGGTACCTTGGACTTGACACGGTTCTTTATCAGCGTCTTGGCGTCTTCCATGCGCTCCCGGAGCGCCTGAGCACCCTGCTCATCCTCTTCGTCGTCGGAATCCGCTACCCGCTTCTTACGGAGGTTTCTCGGCGCCATGACGCTCCCAGTTGTGGTGCTGCCTGGCAACCAAACACTTCCCAAGTCTTCAAAAAGTCCTCAACAGCGGTGCCCAGCTGCGGTGCCCCGACACAGTTTTCAACACCCGAGCGCGAGAGGCCCTCGCGTGCGCGTGAGGCGAGTCGCGGTGACAATGGCGGTGACCACGAAAAGCGACGGCCAAATGGAGCGCATGAACCTCGCGGAGTACGAACAGCTGCTGAAAGACGCCGAGGCCAAGGTTGCAGACGCGGAGAGGCGCGCCGAGGAGGCGGAATCGCGGAGCCGAGATCGCGAGGCGGAGGCTGCGGAGGCGTTCGAAGCCTGGCGGAAGCGGCTCGTGGAGGTTGCCGCGGACCAGGTCGCGGAAGAGGCGAGCGAGTGGCAGAAGGTTGTGGAGGAGAAGGACGCGGAGATCGCGCGGCTCCGGGCGGCGGCGACGGAGGGACCGCCGGAGTTGCACACCCGAGTCGCGCAGGCCGAGGGGCGAGCCTCGGCGTACGAGAGACTCTTCTTCAACCACGTCGAATTCATCCGCGAGTGCGCGAGGAGGGTGCCGGAGAGCAGATCGTACTGGGACGGCGTCGGGCACGAGCTGCGCGCCGCCACGGAGAAAACGGAGGCTGCGCTGCGGGGCGAGGACCCGCCGACCGCGACCTCGGGGGGTGTCGACGCCGACGACGACGGGGATGGCGGCGGGGTCGAGGGCGCCGGAGGGTCGGGCACGTCCACCGCCGTCCAGACCCCGAGCGGAGGATCGACGCCGTTGACGTCGCCGAGCAAACCGAGGGTAAACAGAGGCGTGGCGACCGAGCAGGCCGCGCCGGTGCTGCAACCCGAGGCGGCGAAGGAGCGGCAGAGGGCGGAGGATGCGGCGAGGGCCAGGGCTGAGCTCGAGTCTAGGATGGCTTCGGGCGGGGACGGGGGCAACGCGGCGTCCACGTCGTCGTGGTACTGGCCGTTCTCGTGATGAAGTTCGTATGGATCTCGTAATGAAAAAACCGGCAGTCAACACGGCTGCGCACGTCGCGGCGGCGGCTCGGCAAATGCACAGAAAACAAGCCTGGTCCACATTCGTTCACACCACATAATTCCGCGACGTGGGTCACACGTTCAAGGGACGCACGCCGTTCGCGTCCCCGGCTCGTCGGTCTGACGAAGTCGCTTAATATCGGTGGACGGGGCCATTAAGTTCGGGCGTGTGAGGTGACATGTCCTCGCGGGAACCCTCGTCCGCGGGCCCTGCGGGCCCTGGCCCCGCAAGCGACGTTTCCGAGAATGCCGGGACCACGAAAGCGAGCATCCGGGGTGCTCTCGCTGCGCACGTCCAGTCGTTGGGTTGGGAAGAGCGAGAATTCTCGGACGTCACGGTGACTGCGCTCGGAAAGGTGAGCCGCCAGGACGACTTCGAGGCCCCCAACCCTCTGTTGAACCCGGCAATGAGCCGCCCCCGCGAAACGTCTAACAACGCCCCGAAACCTCAATCCCAACAGGAATATCCGCTTCACCGCCTCGTCCTGTCTCGCTCGCCCTACTTCAGTGTCCTCATGCGGGGCCCGTGGAAGGACGCGACGTCTCCGACGCTAACCCTGGAGATTCAAGACCCCTTGGTCGACGAGGCAGCCGTCGAGGTGGCTCTCGGGTTTCTCTACGAGAAGGTCCCCGAGGAGCTGACTCCCGAGCTGGCGACGAGGACGCTCGCGGCGGCGTCCTTCCTCGATCTGCAGGACCTGTGCGAGTTGTGCGCGGACGTCATCGTGAGCGACATCAGGACGGAGACGCTGTGCGAGTACGTGAAGCTGACGACGTTAAGTCAGTACAAGACGGTTCACGACGACCTCGTCGGGCCCGACCACGCCAGAAACGACAAGCTGGTATCACCCTACGGCAAGCACGGTGACAAGATAAAGGACGCGTGCTGGGGTTACATGTGCCAGAACTCCTCCCGTATCTTGAAACCTGGAATAGATCTATTCTCGAACACCAACAGTGATTTTGGCTACGCAGCGTGGGGGAGCATCGTCCCCGCCCTGAATTTGGGGTTGGTGGAGCACCTTTTCTGCTCTGACGAGCTCCATGTGGAAGACGAGAGAGATAGGTTCCTGATGATTGTCAAAACAGGGGGAGCAATTCTGGAGCGCCTCATGCGAGGTGAGTACCACGATAATGGTGGAGACGACGATCACGCGCGAAAGCAGTGCGACCGAATCGAAAGGCTCATTGGTCTTCTGAAGAATCCTTCGTCCGATGAGCACGTCACTCGCGACGACGACGTTCCCCACCACGTCAAGTACCTGTGCCTGAAGGTGCTCGCGTCCGTTGTCTACATGGGATCAAAGGTACGATACGAGCACGTCGAGGATGCCACAGACTTTGATGTCACTCATATCCACATCAACGATGATTGGAAGTTTTCGGGTGAGAAGGTTTCCACCGGCTTTCCCCTCGAAGAGCGAACCTTGCGGTGGCTTGAAGACATTTTCCCAATAAACGCCGACGACCTGCTAAAGCTGCTGTGCCTTGACCTGGGAATTCAAACGCCAAAGGAGTCATTTTACAACGGTTTCCACGCTCACAAGCAAAATACGCGGTATTTTGTGGAACGTCTCATGGAGAAAAGAAAGGAGATCGCGAAGCCGCTCACAGTGGCCGCAGCCGGGGCTGAAACAGCAGCAAGGAGACTAAGCGAGATGGGTGTATCTGGATCTGGCAACACGCTGACCGAGCTAGCGCCGGAAGGGGGATTCGAATGGACCGAACACGAATTGGACATTTTCGACGGGCTCCGTCCCTTCCGATTCAGTGTGACGTTTCCCAACATCCTGAACCTCAACGACGGTCAGGCAAGGCACAGCGAGGAAAAGTTCTACGCCGGATCGTTGTGGAAGGTGAGCGTCCAGGCTTTTACCGACGAAGATCCAAAGCGTCGCAGGACTCTAGGACTTTTCCTACATCGACGAAAAGGGTACGACGAGCAACCTCCGCCGCCGCTGCCAACAGTGAGCCCAGTCGAGGCAGCCAGTCACTCGGAATTTGCACTCGACGCTGCTCTTCGGCAGTCTCTTTCACCAGGATTCACCAATAAGGTGTACTACCCGTTCTCCGTACCGTACAGTGACGATCGCGATACCGTGGCCGTGAGGTACGAGCTCATATGTCCCTCAATGGCGGAGACGGTCCGACTGGGGAGCTTGGAGTCGACGACGCGGCACACGGTACTTCCGCGGGCTCCGAAAGGATGGGGTTGGCGCACCGCCTTGTTGTTCGACGACCTCGGAAAGATGGTCGACGAAGATGGCGCGCTCAGGATCATCGCCCAGGTACAAATCTTGGCTGAGCCGTAGAATTAGGTCTAATCATCTCTTGAACTCCTATTCAGCATTCTCCAACGCCGTACGTGACGAGTGGCCCGAAATCGAGTGGCGTCGTTCCCTCTTTGTCCTGCTTATTCACGTCCGCGCCTCCCTCGATGAGCGCGCTCACGACCCCGCGCCACCCAATCACCAAGGGCGTATCCCCCGATCCATCTTTCGCGTCCGGGTTCGCACCAGCCGCGACGAGTTCCTTCATCATGCCGGTGTTTGCGAGCTCCGCGGCGATGTGCAGCGCCGTCCTCCCTTGCGCATCCACGGCGTTGGGGTTCGCGCCGTGGCGAAGCAACGCCCTGACCACGGGTTCGTGTCCGCCGACGGCGGCGGCGTGCAGCGGAGTCCTGCCGTCCTTGGCTCTCCTGTCGACGTCAGCCCCGAAGCGCAGCAGCAATCTCACGACGACGTCGTGCCCGTGTTGCGACGCAATCTTGAGCGGCGTCGCGCCGTCCCGTCCGCTCTTGTTGATGTCCGCGGGGGGTCTGTTCTGGAGCAGGATGGACACCACCCCGTGATGCGCGTTTTTGCACGCGGCGTACAGCGGCGTGGTCAGGTCGTACCCGTACGGGGCGTTGATGTCCGCCGCGGGCTCCGTGAACGGGTCCGCGCCCGGCTGGAGCAGCGCCCTCACGATCATCTCTCGCCCCTTCTGCGCGGCAAAGTACAGCTGGTCCTTCCCCGCGCACCTGTTCACGCTGAAAGATGTGCCCAGAAACCGCCCTCCCTTGATGATCCGGAGTATCTCCTCGTCCGATGCGCGCTTCACCCCGGTGACCCGCGCGGTGGGATCTCTCACGTGAACCGCCCCGATATCTGCACTCCGGTACTGCGGTGGTCCCGGCTTCTGAACCGCGTCCACGAGCGCCGCCGCGCCGTCATCTCCGCCCACGTCGGCAGGGGGTGGGGCATCTGGCTTGGGATTTGCCCTGCCGTACACGACGTCGGACCCGGTGTTCAACCTGTCGAGCATGGCCTTGTACTTGGTCGCCTCCCATTTCTCCACCTCCTCGTCCAGGCCCTCCTCCGGGTCGGGGGGTTCCGCCCCGTTGTACACGTACTCCGTGAGGTAATCTGCAAACGGCATGTCCCAGAAGGCAACCTTCTCCTCCTCATCGCCACCGGCGGCATCGTCACCCATGGCGGCACGCTTGGGGCTCGTAACCGGGGCGCGGTGCTTGTGTCGGGGTGTGGCGCGAAGTAACGGTCACAATAAAAAACTTTTTCAGCCTCACTTGTGTTACCAGTAGGACAGTCGATCAGCTGGCTAGCTGCGTCAAAGCCCAGACGCTCTTGCACACCAGAGAGAGTTCCGGGTCGACACGCGCGTATCGATAACGTCGCGTTGTGGTTTGAACTCGGCCATATCGTCGGGCGGTGGAGGCTTCATCCAGTGCAGCGCCAGCCCTGAGGACTGGAATCCGTAGTTCGCGAATGTCGCGTGCTGGCGCCGAACTCGAGGTTACCGGTGAGAGAGCGGCGGCGGCAGAGACACCGATGTTAATCGAGGAAAACATCGACGAGAGACGCATCGTGACGTCGTTTTCATCACGTCCTCCGCTGCCGTCCGGTCCCAAACCAGCGTACGCAGCCCAAGCGGATGCCAGAGCACGGCGGGCGACACGTTGGGACGAGATCACCTTAGGATTGCAACGGGCGAGGCAGAGGCGGGAAGGCCCGGCGGGGATCAATGCCGCGCTGACATCGCGCCCATCTCGAAAGCTCCGCCGGGAACTTAGTCCTTTGGTGCCACGGTGATGCGGAAGGGGGAGCCGGAGGCTTCGAACGAGACGTAAGACTAGTGCTAACCCTTAGAAAATACGTAGAAGAACGTAGCTAACAACACGTCGTGTTCGCTCATTCCACAATCCCGGACGTCTCGTCGTCGTCCAATTCCGACAACAACCTCGTGAGAAGCGGCTCGACGTGCGACCGAATCGTCCTGCTCGCCAGCACCAGCCTCGCAACCTCCCTCGCCTCCGCGGCGCCACTCTCCGCCGGGTCGGCGCCGTTCTGAGCCTTTCGAAGCAGCGCGGTGACAGACTTTGACACCGCGGCGACGACGTCGGGCTCGGATTGCGCGATCCTTCCCGCTCCGCCCGGTCCCGCGCCGTTCCCACTGTCCGCCCCGAACGCGGCGGCGAGCGCGCCGCTGAACAGTTCCTGCGAGTGTCCATCCAGCGCCGTCACAGCCTTCCGCTTCAGCTCTGCGAGAACCGGGGGTGGCAGGTCCTGCGCCACCTGCAGGAGCACGTCGCAGTACTTGCCGCAGCTCTCGGTGATCGCCCGTCGCACCACTCTCACCGACTCGCCCTTGGGATCGGTGGATTTATGATGCGACTTCCCGATGGACGATCGCGCCATCGCCTTGGTAGTTGACTGAACCGCCGCCGACTCATTCGCGGCTGGTGACTCCGAGTCTGGAACCGCCTCATTCGCCGACTCATTCGCGGGTGTCGCGGTGTGACCCCGCGTGCCCCCTTCCATCTTCTGCTGCGCCGTGACAAACGAGGCCGGAGTCGCGGTGCTGTCCCCGGCCGCTCCTCCCTGGCCGCGTCCGTTGCCCTCGCTCCAGTCCTTGGCCTTGCTCACGCCTTGCGGCGACGCGTCGAAAGACGCCCTGTACACCGCCTCCTCCTCGTATTCTTCGTCGTCGTCGTAAGAGAACTCGCCGTCGTCGATGGCGTTGTCCGGGCGGGTGTCCCTGTACGCGCTCAGCATGAGCTTGAGGTAGTAGTACGCCTCCATCGTAGCCTTGGGCTTCTCGGCGTACGGTTCGCTCGACGCCTCGGACTCGATCGCGTCCCGTCGCTCGCGAAAGTAGTCGGTGATGAGCTGGCGCACAGCCTGGTAGAGGACACCGCCACCGTTCTTGCCAAACACCGAGCGCGTGATGTTCTTGGCCCTAGTCTCCGTCAGCTCGATCGCCGGGCACATCGGGGGAACGGGAACACCGGCGACGAAGCGCTTGTCCGCGCCCTTCGGCGCCATGTGATTCGTCTGAGGCAGCGCGCGAGAGCATTCCTGAAGCAGCGTCTGGCGGCAGTAGAGGAAGAACATGAGCTCCTCGTCGTCGTAACCTCGATTGCAAAAGGCGCAAAACAGATCGACGGAGGTGTGTAAACCTGCGTACGCGAGACGTGAAAGAGGAGACCCGTCAGGCGCGGGAAACATTTTCGGTCCACGGAGCGGTGCGGTCGCGGTTAAATTGTGGGGGTTGGACTCACCCGCGCTCCTCGCCGCCTCGGCGTTGCACATCACCTCCCACGCCGCCTTTTCGGCGAGAGCCTTGACGCCGTATTGCCTGCCGCAGTAGCCTTGCACGTACTCCGGGAACGGGTGTGCGCCGATCAGCTCGTCGGCATCATCCGGGTCCCCGCCCGCGATGAATTCCAGTTCCGCGCAATCGTGTGCGTATCTCGAGTCGTACATCTCCTCGATGGTCTTTAGCAGCCAGGGAAGCGGATGCTGTCTCGCCTGCGCCACGTTATCAAGACTGAGGTTCTGCCAAAGCGGGTACCTGGCGCGAACGGCCTCGACGAGTGCCCGTGGAGGAGCGGGATGGGGCATCGACGGGCCTGGCGTCCTCTGGGGTCTTTTAGGAGTGAGACCCCGATTCCTGTCGGTGCGTATCATCATGGCGCCAGATGACTCGCGTAAAGTGGTTGCCGATCGTGGACCGCGAAGACACGCGGGTGAAACGAAGGAAACCCGGCCACGCGCGTGCCTTTGAGTGCGTGGGGCGCTCGCTCACGTTGTTGAGTGAGGATTCCGGATTCGGGCGGTGGCGGCCGGACAAGTTGGACCGACCTGACCGTGACCGCGAAAGAACCGTTGTTTTCTCGGAAACGGACTACTAGCACGAGCGCCTGGGTTTCGGCCGACGAAGCGCGGGATACACAGCAGGGCGCGCATCACGAGGCACGGGCACTCGGTTGCGCTCGCGTGAAGAAGGCCTCGACCGCGGCCTGGCAGACGCGGCGCGTGAAGGGTCCGGGTTCAGCGGCGAATCGCGGGTTTGACCAAAGAAAAAAGGCACCCTGATCGGTAGCTTCGCCTAGTGCCAAACCGACGGCTTGGCGACCATGTCGGGCCAACCCTCCGCGCCCAAGCGCACGGCTCAGCTGGAGCTCAACGCCGCCAACCTCGCGCAGCAGCGACAGCAACCGTTCGAAGCGCGCATGCCGCGTATCCGGGGCAAGGCGGGAGCCAAGGATCTACTCCCGCTCGGTAGAGAGGGAGCCGTGTGTTCGCTGTGCGGGATGGCAGGCCATGACGCGGAGGTGTGCGCAGACAGACCCGCTCCCAAGCTTACGATCGATGTATCGGACTTGGATACGACGCAAGATCCCCTGGAGGTGTCTATGTCAGACCTTCCCGACTCACCGTCCGCGCTGTTTCCCAAGCCGACCGCCGCGGAGATGCTCGCGAGGCGTAAGCAGCTGGAGGCGGAGGAAGCTGAGGCAAAAGCCAAGGAGGAAGCCAAAAAGAAAGCGCTCGATCCAGGACCGAGGATGGATGGCGGTGGTGCAGAAGGCGGCGAACCTCCCCCAACGGAGCCCAGGGTCATACCTCCGAAGCCGCCGCCACCGAAGAAGTGGGGGGTCCCGCCGCCGCCAAAGGACAAACTCCCGATTCGCAAGGAGCACACGGCGGCGCCTCCTCCTCCCGGGCCACCCAGGCCGTTCGGTACTCCCGACATGCGACTGGATAGGATGGATCTCACGAAAGATCTCGCTGGGTTCGAGCAGGAGCGGGCGCGCATACGCGAGAAGGCTGTGCACGATCTCACTGAGGACGTGGTGGACACCGTGCTCTCGAGGGACGCAGCCGTGAACCTCACCAGGGAGTCCATCGAAAACGTGATCGAGAAAGCCGCGGAGGAGCAGGCAGCCGAGCTCAAAAGGCAGCAGGCGGAAGCTCTCGCAAAGATGGGCGTCGGAGGGGACGGAGCCGGGCCGGATGCGGGGTCTGGACAGGCGCTCGTGCAGGAGGCTCGGGCGAAAAAACCACTGCCGGGCGTTCAAACTCCCCACTCGATTTTGCCTGGGTACCCGCCGACTGAGCCCTTGAAGCCTAAGCCGAGAGCCCGACAGCCCAACGTGATTGACGACGAGGCCGATGCGGTTCGGGATATGGTGGACGAGGCCATCATCGGCGCCATCGACGCGAACGCCGCGGATGACAATGCGGTGCACGACTTAATGGCCACGGTCCTGACCAACGTCATCGAGGGACCGCCGCCCCCTGAGGATGAATTCCCAGAGGAGGGCGGCAGCGCGGCGTTGGAGGCGGCGCTGCGTGATGCGAATGAACAAACATCGACGCTGAGGGTACGCCTCGAGGAGGCTAATCGTGAAAGCGCGAGGGAGCGGTCCGAGCATTTTGCGAGGGTGGAGTCTCTGGTGATGGAACTTCACGAGGCTCGCGAGGAGATCGCGTCTCGAACCGACGCGGCGACTGAGGCTGAGCTTCGAGAGCAAGAGGCTCTAGCGGCGATCAATGCCCTCAAGGCTCAGTACGATGCCGAGCGGCAGAGCGCGAGGGAGGATGCCGAGGCTGTCAAAGTGGCGGCGCGAATGGCTTCGGAGGCTGTCGCCGAGGAGGCCAAGAGGGCAAAGGACAAGCTCGAGATTATCTCGAGGAACGCGGAGCGCGACGCCGCGAGGGCGAAGGAGCAGATTGAAAACCTCAGGAGGCAGCTCGACGTCGCGGAAATTAAGGCCAAAAAGGCTGCGGACATCTCGTCGGAGGCTCTCGCGGATGCCAAGGGAGACCTGATGCACGCGCGAGAGGAGGTGAAGGAGTGGGCCAGAAAGGCTCGCGCTGCGGATGGTCGAGCCGCCGCGGCGGAGGAAAAGGCGAACAAGGCGCTCGCCCGAGCGGAAGCTGCTGAGGCTAGCGAACAGAGGTTGTTGACGCTTCAGAGGAGGACGAAGGAGGCGGCCGGTCGAAGGGAGGAGCTGGAGGTTGCAGCAGCGACGGCGGCTGCCACGGCTGTCGCCGCCGGCGCTTCTATATCGGCACCAAAGTCCAAAGCGTCGGGCGTCGCGACCAGACAGTCTGTCCTTGGCAAGTCAAAACAAACGGCGAAGGATGAGGGCGTCGATCCCGCGCTGGCGAAGGCGCGAGCATCCGCTGTGCGTGAGGCGGCGCAGGATCTCGAGCGCGAGAAAGCGGCGGCGGCCAAAGCGGCTTCAGACGCCAAAAGACTTCAACGCAAGGCGATCGAGGCTGAGGAAGCATCCGCCGCGGCGAGAGCCATATCGGCGCCGCCGTACCTGAAGGGACTTTTCATCGCATCCAGGGCTTTCGTATGCGCGTCGCCGGATGCTGCGGCGGAAGCCGAGGCGCTCGCCAAGGAGCTCGGTTCCCTCGGGTACCCTTCCTCCGTTCGTCCCGACGGCGTCGACGCGGCTCCGGCCCGGGCCAAATCCGCCGCCGCCGTCGTGGTCCACGCGTCCGCGGACGGTGACGCCGGATGCCAGACCGAGGTTGCCGCGGCGGTCGCTGCGGGTCGACGCGTCGTCGCACTCTGCGAGGGTTCTCCCCCGTCCTGGCTCGGACCGGGAACCGTCGCGGTTGGACCAGCCGGCGGCGCGAAGGCAGTCGTTAAGCAGCTCGGTCCGCCCGCGACGCTTCTTGAACGAATTCCGGCCAACTCAATCGCCGCAATCGCGGGCGCGGGTGCGGGACCGGACCTCATGGGACTCGCGGGTCTGACCTCGTTGCGTCTTCCCGACGCTTCACCCGCGATTGTTGACGCGTTGATCGACATTCTGAAAGAGCGCACGTGCACCATTCGCTCGTTGCTCCTTCCCGGATGTGGGCCGGATGTCGCGGTGAGAATCGCGTCGGCTGCGTTTGCATGCGCATCCTGCCAGTCTCTGTCGTTCGGAGGTGCGTCTCTGCCCCTGGGGGAGATTCGGAAGCAGGGCGAGTCGCTCGAGGCCCTGGACCTGACTGCCGACGCCGGAGCGGATGGAATCGGGCTCAGAGATGCGGAAATCGCCGCGTTGAAAGCTATCCTCGGCGAGGGAGACGCAAAGTATGGCGCAAATGTCACAAAACTTGTGCTACCTCCGCTTCTCTCCGCGAGCCAGACCAGGAAGGTCGTGGAAGCCATTGGGTGCAGAGCGCTTCCATCCATCAACGGGGTGCCGGCGTCCATGTCGGTGAAGGAGGGTGCGTCGCCCTACTCGCTCGACATCGCGGGCACGCCCTGCGGTGTGCCTGGACTCGTCACGCTCTCCGGTGCTGTTACCAAGTTGGCAAAGGGAGATGTCGCGACGCTGCGTTTCCTGGCTCTGGGCGAAACCGCGTTGGGTCCCAAGGGTGGTATCGCTCTCGCAGAAATTCTCCGGGACGGTTCTTGCGCGGGGCTTGAGCGTCTGTCGCTTCCAGGCGCGGGGCTCGGCGCCGAGGGCGTTGAAGCGGTGTGTGCGGCGTTGCCCCCCAAGCTCCAAGCGCTCGATGTCGGATCCAACGGATGTGGAGATCAGGGCGCTAAAGCTGTCGGGGAAGCGCTGAAGCGTTGCGCGAACATGAAGCGGATTGGGCTCGCTGCAAACGAGCTAAGCGAGGTTGGCGCCAGGGCACTCGCTCCGTTTATCCGTGATCACGCGTCTCTCGAAGAGCTACACGTGACGGGCAATCGTGTCGGCGATCGGGGATGCTCCGCACTCGCCATGGCCGTTCGGTCGACGAATGCTCCGATCGTCAAGCTCGCGTTGAACGAGAATTTCAACATCACCGCGGGGGCCTGCAAATCCTTGGCGCAGTGCATCGCGTCGTCCAGGACCCTCCAGGAACTCGATCTCAGCAAGGTTATGATCGGCGCCGAAGGAGCAAAGGCGCTCGCCGCGGGTCTCTCTGAATCGCCCGCGCTGCGTGTTTTGGAACTCGGTTCTTGCAAGCTCAGAGCCGACGGCGCCAAGTTTATCGGCGAGGCGCTCGTACGGAACCTCTCCCTCGAGCGACTTGGTCTGTCGAGGAACTCGCTCGGGGACAAAGGCGTGTTCGAACTTGTCGCGGCTGGACTGCAAGGATCTAGGAGCCTTCGAGATTTGGACCTTCGCCACAACTCCATCGGGCCAGAGGGTGCAAAACGACTCGGGGCGATGCTCGAGCGGAAGAACTTTGTGTTGAAAAATCTCGAGTTGGCGGGAAACAAGCTCGACGCCTCGACGGAGTCGAAGCTTGTCGCACGCGCCGCGTCTTTGAGGACAAGACCGTCCGCGCTCGGGGTTCCCAGAAAGGCGCTGACGGTATCGAAGATCGTCGAAGGAGATGAGAACCAGGAGGGGATGAACATTGAAGTCCCGACGTAGTGATGAAGAGTAGACGCGGCATCTTCGCAACCTCCCCTTTTCTTCCATCTCGCGTGACCATGACGCGAGTAGTTTATTAGGTTGTATTATTAACAAGTGGGTTTAGCAAAGAATCTCTCTCTCAATCTCTCTCCCTCTCTATAGAGCTACAGCGGGCGTTTTCTCCTTAGATGCGGGCCATGACGCGCTTGGCCGCCGCGATGGTGAAATCGATGTCCTCCTCAGTGTGCTTAAGGCCGGTGAAGCCAGCCTCGTACTGGGAGGGCGCGAGGTAGACACCCTCCTCGAGCATGCCGCGGTGCCACCTGGCGAACTTGTCGGTGTCGGACTTGGTGGCGTCCGCGAAGGACCTCACGGGGCCCTCGCAGAAGAAGAAGCCGAACATACCGGAGATGGAGCCGCCGCACACCTCGTGGCCCGCCTCGCGGCCCGCCTCGAGGATACCCTCGATGAGGCGCTTGGTGATCTTGTCGAGGTGCTCGTAGGATCCGGGCTCGCCGAGGATCTTGAGGGTCTCGATACCCGCGGTCATCGCGAGGGGGTTACCGGAGAGGGTACCGGCCTGGTACATGGGACCCGCGGGGGCGACAACGTCCATGATGTCGCGGCGGCCACCGTAGGCGCCAACGGGGAGGCCGCCGCCGATGACCTTGCCCATGGTGGTGAGGTCGGGGGTGACGCCCCAGTACTCCTGCGCGCAGCCCTTGGCGATGCGGAATCCGGTCATGACCTCGTCGAAGGTGAGGAGAGCGCCCTCAGCCTTGGTGATCTCGCGAAGGCCCTCGAGGAACTCCTTGTCGGGGACAATGAAGCCGGAGTTGCCGACGACGGGCTCGAGAATCACACCAGCGATCTCGCCCTTGTTCTCCTCGAAGATCTTCTTGACAGCCTCGAGGTCGTTGTAGGGAGCGCAGAGGGTGGTGTTGGTGGCCGCCTTGGGGACGCCGGGGGAGTCGGGGAGGCCGAGGGTGGCGACGCCGGAGCCCGCCTGCACGAGGAAGGGATCGGCGTGGCCGTGGTAGCAGCCCTCGAACTTGATGATCTTGTCCCTGCCGGTGTACGCGCGCATGACGCGGAGCACGGAGAGGCACGCCTCGGTGCCGGAGTTGCAGAAGCGAACCATCTCGACGGAGGGGACGCGGTCAATCACCATCTGGCCGAGCACGTTCTCGAGCTCGCAGGGGGCGCCGAAGGAGGAGCCCTTGTCAATCTGCGCCTTGAGCGCCGCGTTGACCTGCTCGTTGGAGTGACCGCAGATGGCGGGACCCCAGGAGCCGACGTAGTCGACGTACTTGTTGCCGTCGACGTCGAAGCAGTAGGCATCCTTGACCTTGTCGAAGACGATGGGACCGCCGCCGACGGACTTGAACGCGCGCACAGGGGAGTTCACGCCGCCGGGGAGGATGTCCTGCGCAGCCTTGAAAATCTGCGGATAACGGAGCGGGGGAATATCTGGTCAGATACGGGAGGTTCGCTGGGGATCGGTCGCGCGGAGCGAGCGCGGGAGGTCAGAAGGCGGGGTTCGAGCGCGAGCCGAGGGAGCCGGGGTGGGTTTGACGATTCGAACGCTCGACGGCTCGAAAGGATGACGCGTCGGTCCCGGACGCGCCCGCATCCCCGCGACGAGGGCTCAGGGTTGTTGGTTTCCCCGGTGTGCTGTGGAGCATTTGCCGCGACAAATCGTCCGGTGGGTCCGGATTACCCGCGTCGTGCACACCCGCGGCCCCCGCCGCGCGGCTGATAAGATCGGGACGAGATCCAAGGTGTCCGTGGAAGCTATCGGGCGCGAGATATCGTAAAACTCACCGCCTCGGACTTGGTGGTCACGAGCTTGGGCGCAGCCTCGACCGCCTTGGCGACGACTCCGCGACGGACGGAGACCTTGCCGGTGGCCTTACGGGAGCGGCGGATGGCCTGCGCGTGGCGGACGGGCGCCACGGTGAAGGAAGCGGACATGGCGGACATGCTCACGAATAAGCTTTCTCGGGTGCTGGATTGAACACAGAGAGGTCGGCGTCGACACGGCGAGCGCTCAACGAGTGTGCGCGCGCGGATCGTCGGTCCCACTTTTTTCGCCGATACGTGAGATTTCGCAAGATGAGATCTGTCTTTTTTTGCAGACTGATTTGCGCACTGACGGGTTTCTGTGGGTAACGGGAGATCTCCATGTACGAGGCCTCTGATTGGTCGACGAATGCCCAGTCACGGAGTCAAAATCCAGTGACGATCCAAGGTCAAAAAGTCCAATATCGGCGCTCGCCACGATTCACGACACGGCGCCCCCAGCGAGCGTGACTGACGTGGAGCGGAGTGTTAGCCAGAACGAAAAGGCGGAAACAAAACGATTAGTGCGTCTCACCCGGGAGCCACTGGGACCCAAGCCGTCTCCTACCGTCACCATGGCGACCTCCGCTGTCCGCGCCACGATCACGATGTCTCGTGTATCCGTCAGGCCCGCCCCCCGCACCGGTGCGTCCATCGAACCGGCACGCGCGCGACCCCGCCCGCCTCCAATCCTCGCCCCACCCCCCGCACGCGGCGGCGGCGGTTAGCACGATCGGCACTTTTTCAACAATTCTGTAACCCTCGGGTATCGCGTTCGAACGCCACGCCGGATCGAGGGGCGAGCGTGGGGCGCATCGAAGCCTCCACGCGCGAGATGCGATCGCGTCGAATCGCCGCTGACCGAATCCCATGACCCCACCTTCCCCCGAAAACTCGCAGGCAAGAAGCACGTCGCTCGCGACGTGCGCCAGCGTGCAAAGTCCGAGTCCCCCAACGGCGCCAAGCCCCGCGCGCTCATCTCCGTCTCCGATAAGACGGGCATGACCGACCTCGCCGAGGGTCTCAACGCGCTCGGCTACGAGGTCGTCTCCACCGGCGGAAGCGCCAAGGCCATCTCGGACGTGGGCGTCGAGGTCACCACCGTCGACCAGATCACCAGCTTCCCCGAGATGCTCGACGGCAGGGTCAAGACTCTCCACCCGGCGGTGCACGGCGGCATCCTCGCGCGCCGCGACCTCGAGACCCACGTCGAGGCCGTCAAGAAGCACGACATCGGCTACATCGACGTCGTCGCAGTCAACCTCTACCCGTTCCGCGAGACCGTCGCGTCGGGCGGCGACTTTGCGAAGTGCGTCGAGAACATCGACATCGGCGGCCCCGCCATGATTCGCGCCGCCGCCAAGAACCACCCTTTCGTCTACGTGCTCGTGGACTCCGCCGACTACAAGCCCCTCATCGCTCACATCAAGTCCGAGCCCTCTCCCGAGGACGACCTCAAGTTCCGCAAGAGGCTGGCGTGGAAGGCGTACCAGCACTGCGCCTCTTACGACTCTGTCGTTTCAGAGTACCTCTGGAGCGAGATCGGCGAGGGCCAGCCCGCCCCCGAGCTCTGCGTGCCCATGTCTCTCCACGAGACCCTGAGATACGGCGAGAACCCCCATCAGCCCGCGGCTGTGTACACCGACGACTCCCTCGCCGAGGCGGCTGGCATGGGCGTCGGCCGCGCCAAGCAGCACCACGGCAAGGAGATGTCCTACAACAACTACCTCGACGCCGAGGCGGCGTTCTCGTGCGTCAGCGACTTCCCAACCTCCGATCCCACCTGCGTGATCGTCAAGCACACCAACCCCTGCGGCGTCGCGTCCGCGTCCGGCAGCGATGGGGACATCCTCGAGGCCTACCGCCAGGCGGTCCGCGCCGATCCCATCTCCGCGTTTGGCGGGATCGTCGCGTTCAACTGCGAGTTGACCGAGGAGATGGCCAAGGAGCTCCGCGAGTTCCGCTCCCCGACGGACGACGAGACCCGCATGTTCTACGAGATTGTCATCGCCCCCTCGTACACCGAGAAGGGTCTCGAAGTGCTCAAGGGCAAGTCCAAGAACCTTCGCATCCTCGAGGCTAAGCCCAGGACCCCTTCGTCCACCCTCCGCCAGGTTGGCGGCGGCTGGCTGCAGCAGTCCTCCGATAGCCTCGTCCCCGAGGATATCCACTTCGAGGTCGTCTCCAACACGCACCCCACCCACGAGCAGTACGAGGCGCTCAAGTTCGCGTGGAGGGTCGTCAAGCACGTCAAGTCCAACGCCATCACCGTCGCCACCCAGGGCAGGCTCCTGGGCATGGGTTCTGGGCAGCCGAACAGGGTCAACTCGGTGAGGATCGCGCTGGAGAAGGCCGGGGACGAGGCGGAGGGTTCGGTGCTCGCGTCCGATGCGTTCTTCCCCTTCGCATGGGGTGATTCCGTCGAGAAGGCTTGTCAGGCGGGCGTCAAGGCTATCGCACACCCCGGCGGCTCCATGCGCGATCAGGACGCCATCGACTGCTGCAACAAGTACGGCGTCGCGCTCCTCACCACCGGTCACAGGCACTTCCGCCATTAAACGAGACTGTCTATACTATACAAACACGGACGGAGACGGCTCGACGGGGCGTCCAGTGCACGTGCTGGGTCGACCTCTCGCCGCGTCTCATCTGGAAAGATGTACATACACCACTCATTAGCCGCTTTAATTTATCCAAGGCAAAATCAACCGGAGCCGCTATAATCTATCGATGCATCGCTTATACGATGCATCGATGCGACGCATGGCTTCTTCGAACGCGAGATCTATGCTCGTCGCCGCGTCGACTTTCTCCCTCTCCCACTTTGTGTCCGCATCGTTCGCCGCCGCCGCCGCCGCCTCATCGTCTTCCACCCACGCCAACACCCTCGCGTAACAAGCCGAGAGCGCGACTGCGGAGAAAGCCGCCCATCCCTTGCACGCCACCGACATCGTGGATGGTCGGGGCAGGTTCACCGGCGCCGTCACCACTGCGGCCTTGGTGCATTTCTTCGTGCTGGCCTGGATCCACGGCTTAGTATTCGAGATGACTCCGGAAGTTCCGGCGTCGAAACCGAACAACGGCTCGGGCGGCTCCTTCAGCGTTAGGTACTGAGCGCGGGACTGATACCCCCATCCTCCCGATTGCACGACGCCGTGCTTTCGCTGCCACGCCTTAACCGCGTCTCGTGTCTCGCGGTCGAAGTGCCCCGTGGGACCCCCGCGGTGCATGAAGAACGACTCCTCCTGCAGGAACCTCTGCAGCTCCTTGACTTCGTCGCCGCGCATTTCTTGTTGGAGGTACGAAACGCCAAAATCGTGAGTCTCCACGCCCGCATTCCTGAGCTTCTTCACCTCCTTTTCGAACCCCGGCGGCGCGGTCCTCGCGGACGGAGCCTTCGTATCAAGGAACCACGTGGGCGACACCTCGTCCTTCTTGCCGAACCTGAGGAAGCTGAAGTTGATGCCGAACAGGCACACCGCAGTGCATCGCGTGTTCTTTTTCAACGGTCCGTGAAACGTCGTGCGCGCGGAGCGGGGTCCACGAGTGCGGAGACCCGCCGCGGACGCGAAACCGAGCGTCACGAGAGTCTCACCGACCATAGTCGCGCCCCATCTCGTGTCGGTCGCCGTGCCCGTGGATGTGACGCCGGGCTTCCTCGCGGAGCTCGGTTCCGGAGCACTTTTGGCAAATTACCAACGCCGGCACCGGCGCTGCGGGGCGGCTGAATATTTCCCGAGGCGGCGGTGGCGCTCGGGAGCCACAATCACGCCGCGCCGGGTAGATGTCGGGTTATAATACCGGCTTCGGCTTTGGCGGCGGCCGCGGGAGGGGCCGCGGGAGGGGCGGCGGCAGAGGAGGAGGGGGCGGCGGCGGCCCGTCCCCTGCGCTGCTCACCGCGAACATCAAGAACGCGAGGACTCTCGAGGAGCTGCTGGGGCATTGCACTGCGCATAGGAGCAAGCTGAACCACATCCACCTCAGCGCGGCGTGGAACTCGATCGGTCACAAGTCCGGAAACCTTTCTCCCGACTGGTGGAGAGCGCACGACGACGAGCTCAGATCGCTGGCGTCACACACGGCCAAGGTCGTCAGTGAGTCTTCCGAGGTTCGCGCCCGGGAGATTGCAAACATCGCGCACGGCGTCGCCAAGAGCGGTCGAGGCGGCGACCTGGCCGACCTGATGGATGCTCTCGCCCGTGCGGTGGAGAAACGCGCGTCGGACTGTAACGCACAGGAGCTAGCCAACGTCTCGTGGGCGTTCGCAAAGGCCGACCACTGCGCCGACGTCGCCCTGTTCGACGCGCTGTCCAAGGCGACGTTGGCAAAGGCATCCGCTTGCAACAGCCAGGAGCTCACCAACCTAGCGTGGGCGTTCGCAACCGCGGGTAGGACCCAGGACGAGGCGCTTTTCGCTTCGCTCGCCAAAGCGGTGGAGCACACGCTCGCGTCGTTCACGTCCCAGGGTCTGAGCAACACGGCTTGGGCGTTTGCAAAAGTTGGGCACCTCGAAGCGACGCTGTTCAAAGCGATTAGCCTCGCGGCGAGGTCCAAGCTCAAGACTTTCAACGCCCAAGACTTTGCAAACACGGCATGGGCGTTCGCCAAGCTCGGCCAGTTCGACGGTGAGTTGTTCACCGCGCTGGCGAAGGATGCGGCGAGGCACGGGGAGGGACACAACGCGCAGGGCCTGGCAAACACAGTGTGGTCCTTCGCCAAAGCTGGACACCTTGATGAGGGCCTGTTCAAGGGGTTCGCGTCGCAGGTTCGACGGAAACTGAAGGATTTCAACTCGCAGGATCTTGCCAACACCGCGTGGGCGTTCGCAAAGGCTTGCCATCCGGATGAGTCCCTGTTCGCGTCGATATCCGGTGCTTGCGTGGCGTGCCTCGACGACTTCAACGCGCAGGATCTGGTTAACACGGCTTGGGCGTTTGCAAAGCTGGGGCATTTTGATCAGTCGCTCTTTGCCGCTGTCGCGAGACGGTTCAGGGACAGCGGCGCTATGAACGACGACCAGCTAGGCGCTCAATTTATCGCGAACGTGGCGTGGGCGTTTTCAAAGGCGTCCGAGGCTGGAAAGCTCGAACAGGCCACGTCCGAGGAGCTCTTCAGAGATTTGGCAACCGCCGCGGAGGCGAGCGTCGCGGATTTCACCGCTGCTGACCTGGCCAACGTCGCGTGGGCATTCGCGAACGCCAATCAGATGGACCCGACCCTTTTCCAGTCGCTCGCGAACCGTGCCGAGAACTTCCTAGACGACTTCAACGACGAGGAGCTGGACAACGCTGAATGGGCGTTTGCTCGGGCGGGAATGCACCGCATCGTGAAGCGCCTGAAGCAAAACAGGAAGCGGGCGGTTGAAGACGCTGCCGCGGCGAAGGCTGAGGTTGGAGAGGTGGACGTATCTGGTTGCGGAACTATCGTGGTGGCGGGCGGGGGCATCGGAGGCGCAGCTTGCGCTGTCGCGCTGCAGAAGCGAGGGTTCCACGTGGTCGTATTGGAGTCTGACCCGAGCTTTGACGCGAGGAAACAGGGCTACGGTTTGACGGTTCAGCGACAGGACGCGGTGAATGCCATGGGAATCGACCTGGCCGCCGACGACGCGCCGTCCACGTCTCATTACACGTTTGACGATAGGGGCCACATTCTGGGTGTGTTTGGCGAGGCGTTTGGCGGTAGGGATACGGGTAAAGAGCGCAAGGAGTGTAAGAACAGTGGGCGCTTTATTCACATCCCGAGGCAAGTTCTTCGGTTGAGGCTTCTAGAGGCTGTGCGACCCGGGACGATTCGGTGGAACAGCAGGCTCGAAGGATTTAAGACGTCCAAGAAGAAACCCAAGTCGATCAGGGTGAAGCTGACAGGCGGGGACGCCATCGACGCGGCGTTGCTCGTGGGATCAGACGGTATCTTCTCGACCGTTCGCAGGAAACTTGCGCTGCCCGGCGACCGGCTGAACTATGTCGGGCTGATGGTCGTGCTCGGCATCGTCGACGACTCAATCCTGAACGTCCCGCTGACGAAGCGACGAATCTTCGAGACCGTCGATGGCTCGACGCGCATCTACGTTATGCCGTTTACCACCTCGTCGACCATGTGGCAGCTCTCGTTCCCTATGGAGGAGAAGGAAGCAAGGGAGCTGGCGAAGGATCAAAACGCACTCAAGATGGAAATCACGCGACGATGCGCCGCGTGGCACGAACCGATCCCCGAGTTGCTCGCAAACACCCCGCTCGACGGTTTCTCGGGGTACCCGGTGTACGATCGCGAGTTACTGGAACCGGGGGTGCTGCGAAAGGCTGCCACCGATGCGGGAATTTCGCGCGTCACGCTAGTGGGAGACGCAGCTCACCCGATGACGCCGTTCAAGGCCCAGGGAGCCAACCAGGCCATCAGCGATGCGGTTCTGTTGGCCGAAACTCTAGCGGATAGCGTTCGCAAATACGGCGCTGACGAAGGCTTCGAAAAGGCGCTGCCGACGTTCGAGCAGAAGATGCTGAACCGTTCTTCTCGCATGGTGGTTGGGTCGAGGGAGAAGGCCAAGGAGATGCACAGTAACTTGGCACTTCGACCGGCGAGGAAGGTTCAACGCGAGACAGACGTGGACATGGCGCGGGTGATTAAGATGCTCCGCGCTAAGGGTGTGGGCGCTAAAACCTCCAACGACGAGCGGGGGCTCGATGCAGTGGTGGCGGACGTGATGCGTCTGTGCGCGAGCGGAGGTGTCATGGAGGTTGTGGAAAATGACGACAAGAAGCAAAAGCGCGATCGGGCTCACACAAGTACCGATGGGAAGATTCCGTCGAAGAAGCAGAAGCTCCTGTCGCACGTCGACGGCGAGTGGGTAAAGTGCACACTGATCAAGACCAAAGAAAACGGACAGCACAAGGTGAAGCTCAAGGGAGGAACCAAGGTTGTTGTCCCCGCGGATGGCGTCAAGCCGCTGTGAGGTCGTGGGTTCAAATTATTGTTAGTCGGGGAGTGTAGTCAAAGGAACCGTTATTCGCTGGTGAAGTTGTACATCGACGAAAATGAGCTGACGAGCGTGCCGGCGAAGATCGGGCAGCTCACGTCGCTGGAGTGGCTGTACCTCAGCAGCAATCAGCTGACGAGCGTGCCGGCGGAGATCGGGCAGCTCACGCCGCTGTGGGTGTCGTACCTCGACGACAATCAGCTGACGAGCGTGCCGGCTGCGATCTCAGAGCGGGGGGCTGTCTTGTGGGCATGGATCGGGGCGTGACGGTGGACGAGTGATCGCAGCACTTCTCTGCGTAGGCGTTTCGCGCGATAGAGATTGTAAGTAACACGATATAAACAAAGCCTCATCGGTCGTCTCTCCTCGCTCGCGGCGACGGCACAACAGCCAGCTTGTTCTGGGGTTTCCGTTTAGGGTTAGGGTTTAGGGTTTAGGGTTTAGGGTTTAGGGTATAGGGTTTAGGGTTTAGGGTTTAGGGTTTAGGGTTTAGGGTTTAGGGTTTAGGGTTTAGGGTTTAGGGTTTAGGGTTTAGGGTTTAGGGTTTAGGGTTTAGGGTTTAGGGTTTAGGGTTTAGGGTTTAGGGTTTAGGGTTTAGGGTTTAGGGTTTAGGGTTTAGGGTTTAGGGTTTAGGGTTTAGGGTTTAGGGTTTAGGGTTTAGGGTTTAGGGTTTAGGGTTTAGGGTTTAGGGTTTAGGGTTTAGGGTTTAGGGTTTAGGGTTTAGGG